>NC_079147.1:269415125-270037482 GCF_945859685.1 Eupeodes corollae
AGAATTGTTCTTTAGCCGTACTACGCGAATGTGGAATACTTTACCACACTCTGTTTTTCCTAGTCATTGCTATATTCAGGAATTCAAAACCAATGTGCACCGACATCTCCTTTCAAACCCTCTCTTCTTTTCCTAGTGCTCATACTGTGTCTGCATAATAAGGGTAGTAATATCTCCTTGATTTTGTGCTTATTATTGTTTGCAAATAAGACCACGGAGTTTTGGGGTACACAAAAAAATGAGTAAGTGTAACCGACATTTTTTTCACCATTTTTAAAGACTTAAAACTAAGTCCGGAATTTACTGATAAATGGGGTGGAATGTTTTCCTCTTTCCACACATTTTGTTTTATGTTCCATTTTTAATTCAAATAATACAAACAAACAAATGCAAACATGGCATTTTATTATAATTAGAATTTAATTTTGTTTGCTCAGTTAAAATTCAGGCCATTACACTCCTGCTTTTTTATTTTTATTCCACTAAATTGTGGAATGGTTTCACTTTTTCTTCTCAATGATTAATTTAATTTTCCTATTCCAATGTTTTCGTGAATTCCTGGTTAAAATAAGTGCATGGTGAGCATGTTACTAAAATAAACGCTTTAAGTATCAATATGAAACTATTTTTAATGCTTCCAATGGAAAACATAACAAAGCTCTGTTTAAAAATACTACAACCTCTTAAGGATTTCCAAATAGTTTATTACGATCATTCGAAGTTTCCCAAAATCAATATTCTTTTTTGTGTCCTTTTTTTCTGAAAATGGAAATGAAATGCAGATATAATAATTTTATGTTCTCTCTTTTTTTATAGCAACCTACCGCGCACGAATGAAGCGCGATTTACCATCAGAAATATACCTTTCACAAACAGCAGCTGATGCAATCGTTGCAGAAAAAGAAATCATCAGGGAATTCGGTCCAAAGGCATGTATCCTGGAAGAACCATGTCGTCTACATGCTGCACGTCCTGGCAATAGAGGTGCACAACCTGACTGGCAAGAAATTCTAAGGTTAGTTACACATTGAAATTGAAACGACTTAAAAAAGGGAAACAATATAAAATCAAAAACAAAACAAAAATCCAACATAAAATTTCTTATTGATCATTTATTTTAATACTTGTCGTCATTTTCTCCATTTGGAATATATGCATTCTGGTATGTTTCAGTTTCTCGAACTGCAACTGCATATAGATTTCCACATTGCCATCTAAATGGTGTACCTACCGAATGAGGGAGGTATTTTTGAATATTAAGTAATAACAAATCCTCGTTCTTCGAATCGAAACAATAAAATGATTTCCAATCAAAAATTTTTATAACAAAATGCTAACTCATCTGTAAATTTGTTGTCAGTATAGTTTCATCTGTTGCATCATAGTTATACGAATACCTTATAGCTTTAGCCTAGCTATGTATATAAAGAGTATGTGATATCCTTTCCTGTGTCTCTTTGTTTCCTTAAGGAATAGCAAAAGAATGCAATCATCATTGTCCAAATCATCGTTATATTTACACAGAAAAATGTAGATGTTCTCTTTTTCCGAGTCCTTGACGCCAGTAATAAAGATTTTTACTACCATTCCAGTTTGTCATCTTCATCCCTTACCAATCCTTGCCTTTAAAACAAAACGTTTCAATTTAAAGTTACCCCGTTCTGCGTCTTGAACATGAACTGCAGGCGGAGAAGAGAGCATCATTGCACCGAACATCAAATTGAATAAGTTTTATTTCTGTGCAGTTTTTCTTCCAGCAGTCACTTTGCTTTGATTCGCAATTTTAAACTTTTTTTATTCATAAATTTTTAAAATTAGTTGCATTGTATAATTGCCACAAAAAAGAAACTTAAATAAATTGATGCACTTTCTAGGAACAAGTCAAGAAGGTTAAAAGGTGAATTTCATAAGCTATGGTGTAGTTTATTGATCAGAATTTTGTTTAACTCTTAAAAATAAGGCTGAAGCTTTCTTAAGAAACGGTAATGCTTTTTTGTACAAAGTGTGAAGGATGTTTTGTAAAATTTAAAATTAATCATGGTTTGAAAAATTTGTGAGAGATTTTATTAATCATTTTACAATTTTTTAAAAATTGCGACCTTGTACTTATCCAATTTTAGTAACTTTTATGTTCAAAACTACATTTTCTTAAATCACAGTAGTTTTTTAATTCTTTTCTTACTTTAAAAAATCAAAGTTTTTGATTACAACATTTGAGCACAACCAAGAACTACATTGAAACAAATTCATTTTTGAATAAAAACATACGAGTAAATTTGGAATAAAACAAATATTTTTTTTTTCTATTTTTTTTTAACGGTATTTTATTTTAACATGTGTATGTTCTAAGGCCCCCAAAAATAAATACAAAAATGAGATATTTTGCATAATGACCAATTCTTACTAATTTAAAAAGAATTTTTTGAATTGTTTTATGTGCTTTGTTTAGCAAAATAGAGATTGGATTTTTTTAAGAAAATTTATCACAGAATTCAATCATTGACTGACTTGTTGAAAACAATTTTTTTTAAAAGATAAAATTAGTTTAAAGTTAATGTCTTTAATTTTTGAAAAGATGTTTAGTCAAAATCAATTTTATTCAACTTTTAGTAACGTTTAAATTTTTTAATTTTTTTTTTAATCTCAATTTGATTTTTCTTAAAATTTTTAAAGATGTCAAAAACATTATTCCTGGTTGCATACAATTATTTTTATGATAAGATCATTCGTAAAAATATCAGAGGTGACACGTAACACTTTGTAATACAAAATTTAATTCAAGTCGCTAGCGTTTTTTGTTCGTGGGATATTTTGACCTTAATTTTCCCTTTTTTGAAATTGTTATAGTAAAAAATAGCACACTAAATTTTTTTAGAGTTTTTTTTTGTAAATGTGTTATTATCTGCATAACAATATTCTCTATTTGAAGTCGATATCTGCAATGGTTCTTGAGATATGAACGAAGATAAAAAGCTTCCCGAACGTACGGACGAACGCACGGAGACTTCTAGCTAAAAATATTTTATTAAGATTCTAGTCAAGTAGGTTCGATTGTTCGAGTATTGAAAGGCCCATTGTTGAAAGATTTCATTCTCAAAAACACTTAAAAATTGGTTTAATGCCTTGAACATTTCGGAAAAAAATCTCAAAAAATTTTTGAACTACAAAAAAAAAGACAATCCGAAATTTTGAAGGTTATTTGAAGTTGTTAGTGTCAATCTCGTCGGAACATCATTTTTAAGTGACTTAGTGTCATTTTTTAGTTCTTTTTAATAAAGAAGGAACCTTTTTAAAAACAAAACTAAACTACAACATTAATATCTTGCTTCGAAACTATGGTTATTTGAACTTCACTTAACTAAAAATGAAACATAAATAACATCCAAGCAAAAACTTTACTTTGCATCGTTGCATATATTTGCGTCGAAAAACAGTTGAAAAATATTTGTTTGTCTTAATGAATTGATACTTGGCTGGAACAGCCGCTAAAGAGTTTAAAAGTTATTTCTATCGAATAAAGGTTAAATACAGTATTTTCGATATGTTTTGTTCATATTTTATTAATTGTTAAATTCGGACGGGATAAATATTTGGAACTTAAAGTTACTCAGTGAAAACTTAATATGAACTAAAAAGTAACCTAAACATACTATGAAAAATTTAATTATATACAATTCGTGTTTTATTGGAAAATCTATCCATAGTATAGTAGGATTTTACACGAATAACAAAAACAGTATCCATAGTATGAATAACACTGATAAAAGTTAGAGTAAAATCTTACTATGGATGGGTTTTTGACATTTATACGACTCTCGAATGGATCTTATGTGATTTCGTTCTTAAATGTTGGTACGATTGATATTGCATTTGTATCTCGATGGCTGTGTTCGTTGAGTAGTTGTGCATTTGCAATCATGTCTATTACTGTTGATATTATTTAGTTTTGTTTGTAAAAATGGACTAACTGGGCTTATTTTGCAAGACAAACGTTTTTTATGTTTTTCTATGTTTCCACTAAAGGTTTATCTCAGTTTAGATTAAATAAATCTTCACCGCACAAGAAGATTTAAAAATGATTAAGTTTGACAGCACTTTCTAAAATGCAAATGGTGTTTCGCTGTTTCTTATGAAGTGCAAGTGAGATAGTTTGATTCGTGTTAAACAATGAAAAACTAAATAGTTTAGCACCATATAAGAATATGCTACCTGTTCCATGTGCAATTTTTTTTTTTAATTTGATTAAACCAAAACTGTTCTTTTTACACAAAAATGCAAATACCATAACGCATTATCTGTAAAACCAACTCCTCCATACAGGTTTTTCTTCGCACATTTTGACTCAACTCCGATCCCCGACCGGAATCTAGGCCAATCAAGATCATTTCAACTCGATTCAGGTATAGGCGATCTTCAAGCTCGCTTTAACACCACATTTTAATGTAGAAGTCTACGAACAAGCCCCTCCTTGAAGTAATTGTTAAATTAATATTTTTTTATAGAATCTTAATTACGCGATGTTTTCTTAACATTTCTTCTTGAAAATTGTCCATTTTATTAGTTTTAGTTAGTTTTTTATTGCTAAGTTAATTTTAACTTTTGATTTTCACGAAACTTTCTTCTATTTGTGTGTTTGTTTATTACTATTCTGACGGATATTTTTTCAGTTGTACCAATTTTTGAATACAAAAATCTGGCTACTGCCAGATTGGCCATTTCTCACTGTACTATATATGGAATACAAACAAAACGCACTTATAATTTCCTACTGCTTATAAAGTTTTTATAACCTGTTAAGTACATCCAAATTGCATTCCATCTTTGAAAACTTTCTTTTAAAATTTAACAGGTACAACCTGAAATGATAGTTCCGTGCTTCCCCAATAAGTAAAAGAGCATTTTGAATAACTTCTGGTATATCTATAATATTTTTATGCATCGTTGGAGTCATGGAATAAAACGGGTAATGCTCAAGAAACAACTTTTGCGTTTCAAAAGCAAATGCTTTAAATGTTGGAGCACCTTTTTCAAATCCACTAGAAAGAACTTCGAATATGATTTCAAATTTAAATATAAGTTGCAAATCAACACCAATTAATTCAGGGAACAGGTCTGGATTGCTGAAAAACCTTCGTCTTGTGCTCCCATCATTAGTGTCCCCGAAACCAGGTTTGTCTTTCTTCAAGAATAATTTTTTCTGAAAAAGTTCTTATCGGCTAACTTTTGAATGGAATCTTGTAAACAAGATGATGCTTTCAAAAAAATGTAACCTTGCATCTAAAACTGACAATCTAAATTTTACCGCATCTTTATCAACTAATTTTCTTCTAGAAAAATAGTCCGAAAATATAACACTTCATTGTAGATTTTGTTTTGTTTTTCACGTTGCACACTGTTCTATCAGCCTGTGTAAAAGCTTACGTGTGTTTTTTTTTCAAATGTTATATCGCCTTCTATGGTCAAGATCAGCTGTTTCACTTTGGGTTATATCAAGATATTCTTTTACAAAACTATGATTTTTATGGCACTGCAATAAAGTGGTGAGAATGGCGTTGGATTTTGTCAAATATTATGTTGGTTGAACTACAAAACAAACGCAAGGTCACAAATGGCTTCGAAAGATATCAGCGTCTGAATCGGAACTGCTTTCTTTTTTTTTGCTTGAATTGCGTTTTTGTTGCGAACCATCACCTCCCCATTTTTATACAAATTCTAAGGACCTGCACTCGTTTTCATTTAATGTTTCTAGTACCTTATTCAAATACCACAATAAGTGTTTAGCTGTTTGTTTTAAAAGATTTAGCAAGTTAATTTCAGCTAAGATTTCCGTTACAGAATTTAACTCGGGATTAAATAGCCTTGTTTTGCTTTTTGAAGAATACCATAGCAAGGAAAAAGTTTGTTGTCACTAGTTCTCACTATTCCATACTGTTTACGTGAAAGATTTGATTTAACAAAAAAAGAAAGTGCTTTAAGAGTGGATAATTTTTTACGATGCCGTTGGAAACGATCGAAAAAAGCTTTCCTTTATCTGTTTGCCCTCCCAGGAGAGTCGATGATTTATTTAATCGTTTCCGAAGATTGTGCTTTCCAAATTTAACGTTCATTTTATTATCGCCACGTAAACTTTTCGTTCTTCTTCTCTTGTTCTGTACGCTAAGCTCTGTAAGACGTTTCAACGACCGACCACATCTGAGCGAAATTGTTTCTCATCAACTCCCTGAAGCCAAACTTCATTTTATCATTTGTGCTTTATAAACTAAACCATTTTGACTTAAATCCAAACTTAAATTCAATTTTAAAGATTTAAAGTTGAATTTTCATATACAAACAAAGTCTAAATAAATTAAATACCTTAAACGACCAATTTAAAACTCGAAATCTTTAAGTTTTTCTTCCGTGCAAGACGCTTTATTGAGTAAATAGCTCTCAAGATCTTATTTGGCTTCAAAATCATTCACACTTAACTCATTAATAACATCAAATAACTTTCTTTTTTTTTTTGTTAAAATGCACAAGCCAGACGGTCCTTCAAGCAAAAGAATTATATTGAGTGCAAACTTGTAAAATAAATTAATTCATTTTAAAAATGAGTAAACTAAACAACAGTCCGTTGACAATCAGGGCCTAGTAACTTACAACTCTCAACTATTCCTGTGTGCGAGTAATTTCAGGGATGGAGGAGCTTTATAATCTTCCTTAAACATTGACTAATGCTGCAATATGCAGAGTCAAATCATCCCAGTATCAGCATCGAATACCATATTTGGTGAAATTCACCTTTAACATTGCACTTCCAAGTCCAAGTACATTTCTAAGCACTTCGAATAACCAAGTCAAACTTTTACTCACTTCGAAATACATGAGATGAAGTTCGGGACAATGAGTAGGTACGAGTACCTATAGTAATTCCTAAAGTTCATTCGAAGTTCAAACATTTTAAAATCATTTTTATTTCAACTTGTTTTGCAGCAGTGGTATAACACTCAAATCCAACAATTACAACAATAACAACAAAAAAAGACTTTCCAATTGCAGAATACCTACCTCAACTGCTGCTGTTCACCACCAAGAGAAAACTTTTTCAAAAACTTTTCGAACTGTTAAAATTTTACGTCTAGCAAAAGTGACGGGTGTTACACCCTCAACATGTGTATATAGTTACATTATTCGGTTTTATACCTAGAACTAGAAGTTTTTGAACACTCGGGTGCGATGTTGCTATATTACAAATGATACAATGTGAGTCCTTGGACACCACTCTAGAGATTTTAATAGGTTTTCCGTTTTTTGTAAAATGTTATCTTCCTCTTAACAATTGCCAAAGCATTGTATACTGACTGTTCCTCATGAGATAACAAGTAAATTGTATATTTCCACATATACCGAGACTTGTTGTATAGTGTAACCGTGTCGGTTTTGTGGTAATCCTGGAATATGCATAATTTTATTTACACTACCCTACCCAGAGTACCTCTGCCACATCGACCTATCATCATATCATCTGATGAAAACTTTGGCCAACAAAACGGAACTGTCCAAAATATTATAACAGCATAGCACATGCATGACTGGTGATGGCGAACTATGGCATAATGTTGAGGTAAGGAAGGATGTGAATATTTTGGCTGGATGTGTCAGGAGTGCTTTGTCGTCTAATCAGTTTCGATACATAAATTCTGATGAAAAGTTCTCACTCCCAAACCAACCAACCCAAACTTGAATCAACTCAACGAGTCCTTTAAAATGCAACAATGCACAAAATAGTTTCAATTCTAATATTCAGAATTCTCATTTGGTCCTGTAATTCTAGAAGTGTACTCGTACTCGTTTACTTCGTGTATGATGATGATTGTGCAGACATATTACAACCGAAATTGAAGTTTTTAGCCTCAGTTATATGGAGTTTTGGGTCATTGTCAGGATAGGTTTTCAGTATCTATTCCAGTGCATGAAATGGGATTAGTTCAAAGTTTGTTTACCATTTCATCTTGTTTTCTTGTCAAAGTTTTATATGATGAGAGGGATGTGATGTGGAATGCCGTGATGGTTTCACTTAATTTATGGAATCATAAAAACTTTTATGAATTTCATGGGAATACATTTTTGTTACAAGAAGGATGTAAGTTGCATTGTATTTTTCTATCATTTTATGTTTCACATGTTTCTGAACAATTTTTTTGGCCTAATACCAAAAATAGTAAAACGAAAATTAATTAGTTGTTACCTAAAAGCTCATTAAAAGTATTGAACGACTTAAGTCTTCAAATGCAATGATTACAGGTAATTAGACTTGCACCTCAGAACTATTGTTCTTATATTTGTTTTGATAAAAGTTTGAATCAGGCTGGAGGAGTTTAAGGTTAAATATAGTTAAAACTACTTGGTTCTTTAAGTTTCCAATTTTCAACCCAATTATATTGTACTTGTAGACCATGATTCATTTTGTAAATCATATCTGTCAAAATCTGCTATTTACGATAGTGGACACTCGAAAATCGAACAAAGCGATACAATTACTAAAACATAACTAAAGTTTAAAGCCAAGTTACCACCTGAAATGTTCGATAAAATATGTAAAAATAAGTTCATTTTACTAACTTTTCTTTCGAAATCAAAGAATAAATTTTGGTAAACTTATCAATTTAAAGTACTGGTTCCACTCTACTTGATTTTAAACTTAAGTTTTGTATTCAGTATAGCCACATTCGCATTCTTAGGAAAAATGTCCATTCTACATACGTCCTATACTATTACCAAAAGACCAGCTGTTTTGGCATTAAGCGAGACTCGCGTTGGTAAGATCCCGTTAGAACTAAAGCAATAAAGTTTCGAATTCTATTATGTTCTGCTTTGTAATGACTGATTCTTTGAACTTCAGTTTCTGAGCTAGCATTTCCATCACTATTATAATCCACAATTTCGATTTCTTCAACAGTGTTGCTATCAATAATTTCAGGTTCAAGGGTTAATCGATCTGCATAATTCCAGGACTCCAAATCATGTGTAGTGAATTCAGTGTGAAAAAATTATGTAAGACTTCATACATAGCTTAAAAAACAGTTTTTGCATTTTAAAATTGTGTTTTTCATAAGAGCCACCTTATTTTCTACAACGATCATATCGTTTTGACTACGGAGAGCTGATAGAGGAATATCGTCCTCCTCACCAAATTCCTCATCTGAACTTGGAGATAAAATGTTCTTCTAGCTCTTGTGAAGCACCACCGCGGATACTTTTTCCCATGAAAGGATTAAGATCTTTTAGAGCATTGATTATGCCCTTCTGAAATTTATAATTTTGCTAAGCAAGCTGTGTCTATAAAAGAGCATAGTCATGCGCATGGCATTTTGGTCCATGGGCTGGATTAAAGGTGTAAAATTTTTTGGCATATACACCACCAAAATTTTGTCATCCGTTTCTCTTATTAGCTTTTCTTCTGGTGGATGACTAGGAGCATTGTCCAAATTTAATAAAGCATTTAAAGGAAGTTTCTGGTATCTTAAAAATTCTTCAACCTAAAAAAACACGGAGTTTAGTAACTTAAGTAAGTAGGTGCGTAGTAAACGGGTAGAGATTTGTTTTTAAAGGTCCTTAGTTTTTTCGATTAGCCAATGATGAGGGGATTTATTTTCTTTTAACCTGTAGCATTTGAGCACGCGAGAAAAGTAAGGCGTTCCTCGGACATTTTTCTACCAGGGAACATAATATGTAGTGTTTGGTAGCATTTTCCAATATAATATAGTTTCATCTGCATTGAAAATTGAATTATAGGTGAGCTTATTTTCTTTAATTTTTTGAGCAAATTTCTTCTTAAATGGTTTGAAAAGGTTTGCCCTCGATGAAAGCTTTTTAAATTTTGCTAGCCACAACCCCTGTTTGATGTGAATTTACAGTGGTGATACTTATTTTTAAACTGCAATGCGTTATCCTTTAAAATGTTACCATTAATAGGAACATGACTTTCACGTTGGGCAATAACCCAATTGTACAATGCGGTTTCCATTTTTGGATATTCACCCTTCTTTAATGATCGACAAAAAAAAATCCACTGTTTGTATTTCTCAAATTTTTAAGAACCTATCTCTAATTTTTCTTGATAGTGCATATGCTACCACCTTTTGTGGAACGATCACATACGCGATGTCGCCAAAAATGCCGCAAGATGTTTGGGTTTTCTAAGGCGTTGCAAGAAGTTTTTCTCCCCCTCTGATCTGGCTGTTATTTACAAGACTTATATACGTCCAAAGCTTGAGTATAACTCCCATATCTGGGCCGGTGCTCCTACAACTTACTTAAGCCTCTTGGATAGTATTGAACGTAGAGCATTTAGATTGATTGGTGATATTACCATCATAAGATCATTTACGTCACTTGAACATCGTCGAAATGTTTCTTGTGTCACCCTGTTTTACCGTTATTTTAATGGTTTATGCTCTAGAGAAATAGCCAGTTGCATTCCTCCCCTTAAACAGTTCAACCTTAATACTCGCGCTTCTAGGAATGCTCATCAATATACCCTCGAGCCCATCTTCGGTCGTACTGTCAAGTACAGAGATTCGTTCTTTAGCCGTACTATGCGAATGTGGAATGCCTTGCCACACTCTGTCTTTCCCAGCTATTGCAATATTCAGGAATTCAAAACCAATGTGCACCGACATCTCCTTTCAACCCCTCTCTCCCTTTCCTAGTGCTCACACTGTGTCTACATAATAAGGGTAATATATCCCCTTGAGTGTGCGCTTATTATAAAAAAAAAAAAATGATAGACTTTGGAATTCCAAACTTCTTCGAAATCAATGATTTTAATTTTTGCCTCCATTGTAAGACGTTTGCGTGAAGACATCTTGCAGAACTTTCTTGTTCAGCATCAGACATGAAACTGAGAAACCATTTCAAATATTCCAGACGCCAAAAAACGTAAAACAACAAAAATGGGACGTTACAGTTTTGTGCATAGCGAACAAAGCAACTGTTTACAACATAAACGAAGACGAATACGTAGGACATAACTAAGCAAGCTTGAAAGCACGAAACAAGTGTTCGGCTTTCGTTATACTGGACCACCACTGTAAGTTCAAAGAAGCTAGAAAGACCTGTAACGGTTTTAATTTTTGTCTGGCCAGAAAATACGGCAAAAAATACTATAAAACGTTCCAGATTCAGCAAAAATGTCTGGTAATTTGTAAAAATTGTGCGCAACACTAGGTCATTGTCATTCAATCGTTTGCAATGATACTCCTTTTGTAAGCTCGATTGATAAAGCCGATTTCTTCGCAGCACAGTTTGCTGTTAATTCGGCGATACAAAAGAGAGTGACCTGAGTCCTCCGGTTCTTAGAAGCGTTAACGATTTTATTATCTTACTGTTGCTTAAGTACTAAAAACTCTTAACATACAGAGATCCGCTGGCCCTGATAATATCCCTGCTGTTGTTCAGAAGAGGTGTTCTTCAGCGCTGGTAAGACCACTGCGTGAGTTTTTCTATCTGACCTTTTCTACAGATCTGTTTCCGAGTGGATTTAAAACAGTATTTGTCCTGCCTGTCACAAAAAAGTAGAATCATGATCACTCTCTTACTATCGTGCTATTGGACTTACGTCCTTTCTTTCCAAGGTCATCGAAACGTTAATACATTTCGAGCATAAGAAATATGTTGAAGAAAGAAAGCTTCTTAATATCCGAGAGTAAAGCTTTCGTAGGAATAGTTCCACTGGGATCTCATGGTTTAACTCACCGAACATCGGAACAAATCTTTACATCGTTTTGAAGAAAGTAAGATTATTGCACTTGATATTTCAAAGGTGGAGTTAGGCATCAAGCTCTTTTACCTAAAAAGCGTGCCTTTGTATTGATGAATTTCTTTTTTGTTGGGTTAGAAATTACCTTTTGAGCCGTTCAAGTAGTTTTGGAAGAGTTCAAATCTGATATATACAAAATGAACGCTGGTGTGCCCCAGGGCTCCGTTTTGTCTCGCGTATGGACTAAAATGATCTTGACAACATTGTTCAATGGGGAATCAAAAACCGTGTAGAATTTAACGCTTCAAAAACCCAATTTGTCAAATTTGTCTACTGTTGCAAAAGAGTAACCCTCCCCTAATGCCACTATCCTTCGGTGATATTTGCATCGAGGAGACCGAACAGCTCGCATTCTGGGTATGTGCATTACAAACCTCTTGTTGTGGAGGGAATAACTTATTTGACATCTCCAAAATTGCTGTGTTTAGGTTTTCTCCGACGATGTAATAAGTTTTTACCTCTTCTGATCTGGCTATATTTTACAAAGCTTTTATTTGTCCAAAACTTGAGTATTGTTCTCATATTTGGGTCGGTGCGTCAATAATAGAATTGAGTCTCTTGGACAGAACTTAAAACAGAGCTCCAAAAATCATAGGAGATCGGTCTCTTATCGAAACATTATTAATTAATCTATTAATTAGTCCTTTTTTTCTAAAAATCGAAAAAATTTGGTTGTTCGTTTTTTTGGCATTTTAATCTAGTCAAGTTATATTACCCCTTCTTTGGTCCTTATTTAATTCCATCAAACCCAAGTTGTGGAGCATATCCCTATAAGTAAATACATTGTTATAGAGGTTTGTATCACGAGGTATTTTCAGATTTAAGCTTTGTCCTCGAACATTTTGGACACTTGAAAATGTGATTTGCTTGTTTCTTCAAAAGACTGACCATGTGACCATCAGGATCAGGATGAGCAAGGGACGATAAATGATCAAAAGATTTCAAAGCATTGTATAAACAAAAAGTGAATAAGCTTCCCTTATTCGACTACCTAAACCTACTGCAAGAGTAAAACTCATTCCCTTTATATTTGTATCTATACGTTTCTATATGAATGTGCCTAATGTGATGACTTTCTTCTTCTATCTCGCTCTCTTTCACAGGAACTACAAAGTTCAATCAACCGGCATGAAACAGTGGTACCTCCTTTCGGTCTTTATTGGTGATGTCATCCGAGATGTGCCATTGTGCAAGCACCTGGCCAAACGTTTACAGTGTGGAACTGATGGACCCGAACAGTTCCTCCCGCCACAATTCACTAGGGATTAATATCGTTCAACTGGATGAGGCTGCTGTGTCCTTCGCCATACCTTTGTCGTTGTTGGGATATAAGTATATAAAGTATAGGTATACTCCTTGTCATTTAGCTTTGCGGACCACATCGCATCATCAGGATTCAGAAGTACCTCGGACGACAATTGTTGCAACAAGAGTAGCAGCGCCGCGCATCCTTCCATCTCGAAATGTAAATAATTATGTAGATATATTAAAATCCCTTCCCTCCATATCAACCCGTCACTATACCGTCCATCGTCACCATCGCCATTGCCATCGCCATTGTCCTCGTCATTGGACTCTATGTAATATTGCAATGGCATGTTGGTATAGTGCTTTATGAAGTCCAGAAACAGTAGATGTCCTGTGAGCTGTGTGCTGTGTCCTGTCCCATCATCTATTCTAACGCGTTTCCATTGCAATTTCCAGTGATGTGGCGGACTTGTAGTGTTTGCCAAAAGTATTTTGGGATGCATAAACCTGGTTTTGTACAGAATTACATCCTCACATTCTAGTCCTTCATTCATTTCGTTCATGTATACACTGTACACATCCAGGGAGACGGACGATGCAATAAATATTCCCTAGCAGGACATTTCGACTGGACTTTGTATTCTATGGACATCCTGGACCCATTTAGACATTGGTTTTATATGATTGTAGGTATATTGTATGTTTAAGAATAATGAAGGTAGGGAAAAGAGGTAATGCTTCTGCTACACTATACTGCAGGAAGCAGGACCAAGAGTGTTTCATCATCAGCTCAGCAAAAGGTATTAACTTGTTGATTTAAAATTTTAACAAAGTCTCCAGCTTTTGTGTGTGATGCAAAGTGCAATATAGGTAGAAGTTTTGTATGTTGCTTTGTTCTAGTGCCTTGCATTCATTTTGTGAAGTTTTTGTGTAAATTTATTTGTCGTATATTAAAATGTTTTTCAAAAAGGGTCCCAGCATCCTTTTCAGAGTCCTTTTGACTGATGATGAAATTCTCTGTTTGCAGATAGTATTAAGTTTAATATGTGTTTTTTTTTTTGTTAATTTGTCGTCCTCGTTGCAGCGAACGACTTATAATTATTTTTATTTTTTTCATTTTTTGTTTTATTATATTTATTGCATTTTTTGTTTATATATAAAGAAATTTATTTAAAAAATGAATAAAAACATATTGGAGAATTGTTTGTTATATGTAAAATGTATATATCTTTTAAGATGGATTTAATAAATATTTAAATTTTATTGTTGAATATAAATTGAAGATTCGTTTTATTTTTTTAAGATGGATTTTTTTATGATTTTAAAATGATTTATTAGATTTATTTACTTTAATATTTAAGCAAAGAGTTTCATTAGTTGTTCTTAATATTAAATTGTTTAACTGATATTAATTATGTGAACTGCAGTGTAAATAATTGATACCACATTAATATCAAGAAATATATTTAGGAGCATGTGAGTGGACCTTGAACGAAGTGAAATGAGACATACTTTTAGGCAACAAAACGTATTAGTCTAACCAATTGGTCGTTTCGTTTCTTCATGAGCGCAAAGACACTGCATATGAAGACCGACATTTTATGAAAGCATCAAGCTCCATCACCGACTTGTTGACATTGTTGTATTCGTAATTTAAAATTATGTGAAATCGAACAACAATTACGCATGAGGGATGCGTTCAAAAATGTTTGGTTGTTAGCATACACTTTATTAAATAAAAAGTTGATTTTTTTTTTGCATTGGATTTGATGAAAACTGTATGAACACAAAAGAACGTCAATATTAAGTCGTAGCTATGAGCGTTGCCCGCACCCGAGTTCTATCTTGTTCAATAGACCATTTTTGACGAAATTTAGTTAGAAATGCAGGTTTTGTAATTCGAGGGTGCTTTTTAGATGGCGTAAACCGTTTTGTTCTATCTCATTTAGTTTTCAAGTTATGGAGATTTGTTCGTTCAAAAAACCACTTTTCCGAAAATATATGAAATGTATGTAGGGACAGCGAGAAAACATGTTTCCCGTAATATTTATCGGAAAGTATTCAATGAATCATTCAATTTGTCTTTCTTTAAACCCAAAAAAGATATTTGCGATAAATGTTCTAAGTTCACAGCAACAAGAATTCCGAATACAAGTGAAAAACGAGATTATGACATAATCATAGTGACGGAAAGGCTCATCGTGATATCCATAGAAAAAACAAGTGTAAACACACAGTGGTTATCGCCTATGATTATGATCGCTGCCGATTTTTTCGCTGCCGAAAGCAAATGTTTCGAGTTACTTTTATAGGCGTAAATATGCTTTATATAATTTGACGGGATTTTGCCAAAATAATAAAACCAGCTACTGCGGAAATTGGCATTAAACGCCAAGCGGCCGGTCTGGAAATGACATGGTCTCACTATTATTTTTAAAACATTTTTGGAAGATCTTCCAGAAGCAAAATGAATAATTTTGTGTTCCAATTTTTGCATTCCGCAAAATAAGAACAGAATGGTATTCTTAGCCATTCTTAAATTTATGGAATGTAATACTGAACCATGCCACATTCGCAAGTGCAAGAAGTGGATGCTGTGCACAGTGGAATCGAAAAATACTTAAAGGTCTTGGAAGTTTACAGCCCCATTTCTAAGGATTCTGAACGGAATGAACTACAGCAAAATTAAGTTTAAGATAGCTCAACTTAAGAAAGAGGATTTTTGAATTTTAATAAAGCTAGTCCGGATCTTAAAATGGTACCTTTCAAAGATTGCAGAAAAATCGAATATAGAAGTAATAACCTTCTTTCCTTGTATTATCTGACAAAACATAGTGAGGATTTTCAAACGGTTGGAATCGCTAAAGCTATGAGAGACTCAAAGTGTAATATTCTTTATACTGTCGTACAAAGTGTTTTCACAATAAAGCTAACCAAGGAAGCAATGTTACCGTTCATGCCTAACATACAAGATCAATGCTTTAATGAAATTTAATTATTAAAATCTAGCCTAAAGTCAATTTTAACTTGAACATCCGTAGAAATAAAACACAAATTTCACCTCTTAATGCTTAAAAGCTCCTCAAGCTAAATTTAAAATGACCTTATCTAAACATTTAGAAGTGAAATGTATGTTTTATTTCTACGGATGTTTTTGTTAAAGTCGACTTTAACTAGATTCGGATCTGTTAATCAGGAACATTGAGTTATATTATTTATTTTTATATTAGGTATGCCTTAAGCTAATAATAATTTGTATATATAAAACGAAACAAAATACTGTGAAAAATTAATTAAAGACTGTTTCTCATTTTTATTTATATTATTTTTAAAAGTAAAATATAATTTTTATTTTTTGTTTTATAAATACAATGAAGCTATGTTTTTATTAAGTTAATATAATAATACATACACATAAAAGAATTTCTCCTTTATTGTTTGTTTCAAAAAAAAAATTATTCAATGCTTTTTTGAGAACTAAATCTTTTATTAGTGTTTTTTCTAAAACCTACATATTTTTTTTAAAAACAATACAAACATACCAATATATTTAAAATTTTGTTGCCTCCTTTCATAGTACACTTCAGAGAACCTAATAAGATCTAATTTGAATAATAAAATTGTTATTGTTCAATTTAATACAAAATCCTTGTTAATTTCTGTCTTGTTCAATTTTAGTTTTTTTTCTTCAATATCCACTAATTTTGTCAACTTATCTTCACTCCATAAAACAAAATGACCTCTGTTTAGATTTTTATTTTATTTCAGAACAGAAGAAAAAAAATTTGTGAATTCATTTAAGAACAAAATTGTTCAGGCTTTCAGAAAAACTTCCCCTCCAAAAATAAACTTAGTAAAATAAACAAAAGTTTTCGATCTGGACTTTAAAAGTCGATTTCCCAACATTTTGAAAAATGGACGTATATAGATAAAGATATACGTGATGATATTGCAAAAAAAATAGTTACTTGCTTTCATAAAAACGTAGAAAGGATATTCTAAATACATACATATGTCACTTCGCAAATAGTTCCTTCTTTCCACACACAATTAAATTGCAAATCTGTCATTTTGTTATTTGTGTAAGTTTTATTTGTAGGGCCGGAATCAGCAAATGTGGTTACTGATAGTCAAATGTGACATACACCATGTTTAACATAATGCGTAAACGTAAAATGATTCAACTGAATTTAAATGGATTGAAGAATTCAAAATAATCATTGGTTGTGAAGTTGAAGTTTTCAATAATTATATCGAAATAAAAGAACCAAATTCTTTTTCATGTGAGGATATTCCTACTTATTCTTATTTTAATTTTTTCTGGGGTCATACATTTTTTCGATCAAACATTTTTCTTAAAGAAACAAAAACAACCTTGAAAAAAGTCTGGTATCTCTGTTCAATTGCAACAGGAACTTTATATTTTCTTTTAAAGTGACATTCCCATTTTTGTTTTGACAGCTTTAGCTTGAGACTACCGCTTTACATAGATAATTTTAGGCCAGGTAGGCAATTTAAAATTCGTTGTTCTCAACGCCATTCCATTTCTGACAACATTACTTGCACACAATAATGGTTGAGAGTTGTAAGTCACTAGGCCCTTGTTCTCAACGGACTGTTGCGCCACCCAATTTATTTATTATTTTATGTTCTCAATACCATATACTTTTTGAACACTGTCATAAATTAACTATAAATTCGTGGCAAATTGATATAATGATATTACCTTTGAACGTCTGTCTTAAATTGATTTTAGAATCAGTGGTGTGCGTATATAAATTATTGACGTTTCAGCTTGTATAAAAACCACTAAACGAGAATGACAGCAAGTGTCCGGTCTTCTTATGAAGTGTCTTTGCTTGCGCCCATTGATATAGTCAATTTTTAAAGAGATTTTTTGGAACTTAATTTTTTTTAGTAAAGATATTGGTGAAAAACTGTAGTTGACGGTTAGTGCGTTGGACTATACCAGAGGTCTTGGGTTCGATCCCTGTCTATGCCATTTAAAGTTTTTTTTTCACGGGTACCGCCTTTTGCGAGGAATTGACAAATTCTCCAAGAGTAATTCTAGAAAAGTGATTTCTCAAATTTGCCGTTCGGATTTGACTGTAGATCCCTTCCATCCCTGACAACAGTACTCGCACACAGGAATGGTTTTGAGTTGGTAAAAACACTGGCGCGAAATTTTAAACGATGATGCAGTAAATTGTTAAATCCATTTTTAGCAATTAAAAGCTTAAAAAGTGACCTAATTTTAAACGATTTTATCATCTTAGTATCACTTAACAATTTGTCAATGTTTAAATCATGGAATTAATAATATAACTTTTAAAAATTTTCTAAATCCATATGACACCTGTAAAATTATTCTTATAAGAGCAGTGGATGAAATGGTCCAGTCAATAGTTAAGACTTCCAAATAATAGGTCCGTTTAAGATATTTGCTTTGTTTATTTTCACGAGCTGTTAGTTTTAGAAATGTTTAGATGCTTGTTTCTTAATAAAAAGCAATTAACAATTCACTAGTTAGCAAAAGGAAAGAAAGATTTAAAATTATGAATCCCATTATTTAATTGCTAAACATTTAAAAAATTAAAAATAATAATGTTATTAAATGACAACTTAGAGTCTTTTTAACGATCAATTTGAAAAGTAAAATAGGAGCAAAACTGATAATGGAAGGAAGCTTCCAAATCAGAGCTAAGAAGTTGATGAGCTTGAAACGAGACATGTCAAATCAAAGCAGGTTATTAACAAATCGAGCATGGGCATTAAATTCTAGTTTTAGCATCTAAGCCAATTAAGAGTCAAGCCCTGCAAACACCTACCACCCATATATGTATTTATTGGCGAGAGAGACCAACTTGAATTTAGTATGAGTGAGAAGTATTGATCTAGTTAACAGATAGTCCTATGAGCAGAGCATATATCTTTGACACAAACAGTATCTCTGTTGGAATCCTAAATTAGTCTATTGTATTCCATCAAAATAATTGTTTGAAAAAATTAACCAATATTGTAAGAGCACAGAGGTTATAAAAAACGGAGATTATACAAATAACTAAGGTTGTTAATTTAACTAAAATTTAAAAATAAAGCAGGATATAAAAATATACAAGGTTAAATAACAACCAAGGCTCCAAAACTAACCAAATAATAATAACCAACATTATAAAAGTATAACAGATTATAAAACTAACCCACATTCTATGCGTAAATTTATTAGTTTATCTGAATCACTTTGTTTTCAAAGAATACAAATCAACAAACTCTAGATTTAAATCAAACATGATATTACGATGGTAGAGAAGTCGAAAAAAAGGGTCCCGCGATTCCGTCAGGTCTGTTTTGTCTGTCTGTCCACACTATTACAACCTAAACCATTGAGTCCATTGAGTTCAAATTTCGAAGTTAAGGTTTTGAGCAGATTCGCGTTTGAATATTTGATTATCAAAAGTGCAATTTTAAAAAAAAAAATATAGATTTTTTTTTCAAAATTTCATATCTCAAAAAACGGTTCAACATTTTCTTACGAAATTCACATGTCCATACCAAAAATATTTTTAAAACAATATTGAAAAAATTTATATATACATATAACTTAATTAAAAAAAAAACGCTCTTACGATTTTCAAAAAAAAAAATGTTTAAATCAAGCGTTTTTTTATTTATAAAATAGAATTTAAATTTTTGAAGACAAACTTATTTTTCAGGTACAATTTTGAATCTAAAAATAGTTTTTTTAAAATTACTTTAGCTGTGTAACCCACCCTCATCTCACCAGATCAAATCCTGTGCATGAGCGCATTATTTTGACAACATTTTATTAATATTCATATCTTTTATCCAAATTAGTACATTTGGTACACATTTATTTATTTTTATAACTATACCTATTGTAAATACCAACCATGGCTGTCTAGCGCCACTGCATCGGATTAACGAATATGATATATCTTAATAATATATATGATTTCTAAATATTATTCTTTAAGGCTAAGGTTGTTTCACACATATTTTACTTGCCTTCGCCTAAATAAAAGAATAAATACTTAAGAGTATATGTATTTGCTTTTGGAATCACTTGTTCAACGTATGCACATTATACCTATACAGGTATTACGCACAATCTCTACAACTAATGCTTGCGTGTCACTTCGTAACTTTAATCCAAAACGCACAAGAGCCTGACTGTAAACAGCACAAGAATAGCAATTTCTTGTACCTGTTCGTATGCTTGTTTCTTTTAAACTTTAACGAACAATTTAAACTTAACGTAAAAAGAATGTGATTGGATTGTTGTTAGCACCTTCTATCTACCAAAAAAATTCCTTCATTATCATCATAAACATGTATAAAATAAAGCTGAGCACGCCAAGGAACTATTCCTTATTCGTTTTATACCCCTACCTAACTACACAACTAATAGGCGATCGCTTTACAATTTAACCATACATGTTCTTCCTCTTTCTTACCTTCAGATAATTTATTTTCCATCCTGGTTCTTCCAATATGAAATTGATATAAAGCTTTCCAAAGGAAAAAGCTTTGAACGAACTAATTGAATGCTCAAACAATTGATTTCGTTAAGTAAGCTTAAAAGTATTTTTCATTTCCGGGATGAGTTGTCCTAGGATGAGTTGTGTCTTGGGATGAATCGCGCGGTTTTTTTGAAAAATCAAATGTCATTTATATCTTTGAAGACAAATTTATTTTATAGGTATATTTTTAAATCTGATATATGTACTTTTTTAAACAGACTTTGCATACAGGAGCAAGTTCATGCGACCCAGTCGTGCGATTTATTTCCTTGAACTCAAATTTTGACGTACTAAAATGTGTTACTTTACTCAAATCTGGCTTCCTGAATAATTTGCACTATTATCTCCTTTTAAAACTTGCTCATTTTCATAAGCTCGCATTGTGTTCCCACTTTAAGAATGTTAAGGGTATTAATTGATTGATAACTTCCCAACCCGTCTGTACATTCGCCTTTTTAAGAACTTTAACAAAATATACCTAACAATAATTTATGCGAAATAAATTATTTGAAGTCAATATCTTTCTTTATTTTCGAAATACTTGAGTCGAAAATCATTTCTTATCAGTTTCTTGTTGTTTTTTTAACCATTCGTGTTTTGTTAAAAATATTCTCTGTTGAATTCTTCTAAATAATGAACTGAAATTACCAACAATATTTTATAATTTGTATATATTATTTTACTGATAAGATAATATTTTCTAAAAGATAAAATTAGTTTGGAGCAAATATTTTTTATATTTGAAAAGATATTTTTCTTGTATTTTTTCTTAAGTTTTTTTTTTGTAAAAAAAGCTATCGATTGGATTTTTTTCATAATCTTACTGAACGTTAAAAACAATATTTTTTATATGATGAAATTAGTATGCCAATATCTTCAATTTTTAAAAGGATTTTTAATAAGTAATAAACTTTTAAAAATTTTTGGTAATATTTATTTTTTAATGTTTTTACTTTTTGTTAAAAAAGTGTCACTTTTGTTTTTCTCAAAATGTTACCAGATGAAAAATTATCAATTATTTTGAGAACAAAATCAATTTTTGTTCGTAATTTATTGGAGCGATATTTTGGTTGAACAAACATTTTTTTTTAAATAAAAAATGGACACCTTGAATCGTCGAGAAATGTCAACAATTTAATTTGAAAAATTGGCGCATTACAAAAGCTTTCTGTTTAAAGTTAAACTTTTCGAAATACGAACAAATTGTATTCAATTTTAATTTCATTACCATAATTTCAGATAGGAATAGAAAGTAAGCAAAGTAAAAATTTAACATACTCCCAAAATATTCTACGTTATTAAAACGATCAAGTTGATCTTATTTTTCCCTTAACTGACACTTAAACTCGAGACTAAAACCACCTATGTCTTCTCATTAACAAATATTGCATATTACATAAATCAATATAACACCCACAGCTATTCCATAAATGTTTATTTATTTCTTCATTTAGTTTAGTTGATCGCATATAAAATCACTAAACACCTAATCGAGCATTACCCTACTTAGCTTATGTAGCCACAAACCTAATATGCAACAAAACAGTTACTTAATCATTCTCCTTTAAGTTGGAAATGCAAACAAAAACAAATTTAAAAAAGCATAAATAAATTATGGCCAATCGTAACCTACCTTAGTTCAACTTCCACGGGCAACTTTCACTATAACACCTAATTTGAACCAACATATACCTTCCCTCCGCATATGACGGCATAAAGCATCATCACATTGTGTCGTCGCAATTTTCCACTTCGGTAATAATAAACGTTAACTTGGCTAAGACCCATCATGAGGAGTGACTAAGCGTTGAAAAAAACGTAATTTTAGCTAACGACCATTTTTATGCGAGAAATGCTGGTTTAGTAACTACAATTTTGTATAGTTAACATGTCCCGGAACTGGTCAAGACGACATCTGAACAAAACGACATGTTTCTCCGCCGACTTGAATGTTTACATTCTGTATCCGGACAATTTTCGCTTATAGCAAAATCCCTTCTTTTTCTCTTCCGATTGAACTTAAAACGAAACATAACAAAACTGATACCTAAAGTTCAGACTCGGTGGTTTTCGTTGTTGGCGAAGAAAGGTGCATAAAATGTTGCTCTGCTCATTTGGTAACTTCATCTTAAATTCAACGCACGTATCGCATTCAACAAGCTTGAAACTACTTTGACGTGGTGCGGTGGTATAGAGCGGTGTTTCAAGATATTGAACCTAAAGTGACATGTTTTTTACGTTCGTTTCTTTTTTTTGATATAATTAAGTGAACCCACACCTTTCTAAACAGTTTTGATCCTTGTAGAACTGAATTGTCTCGGGGAATTAATTCATAGACTCTTCATCTTCATCTTCGTTGAAGACTGCGCGCTAGTCAAATTAAAAAGGTAGGAAACGAAGAAGACGTCTACCGGCGGCGGTGGTAGTGGCATAATTAACAAAAGTGACGTGCAAATCGTAGTGAAATATTTCTATTTTTTATCATCCTTAAGGACCTCCAAGGAGAGTTCTTTCTAATAATACCACAGAGTCAAGAGTTCGCCGTGTATCCCGCGTAAGTGATGCGAGGAGGTAGTGATGCGATGATGGGCAAATAGCTTTGCAAAGATATTGTATCTTGAATTGCAAGTGCTTCGCAGATGTTTCATGCTATTTTCTACAGAAAAAAGAAAACTAAATAGTACTCAACACATCTCATCTCGTCCTTGTTGCCTTAACGTCGTCGACGGTCGTCGTTGCCGTCATCTCGTCGTGTCGTTAGAAAATATTATATTATTATGAAAAGTAGAAAACTCAATTTGATTTCACGTGAGAATAATAACGCACACAGCACAAAAGTGAACATTGAGCTCTTTTAATCAGAGACTTATTTCTACTACACTATACTCGCGTATCCTTCGTCCTTCTTTTCATTTCGATTTTAAATCTGAAACGTTAAGAAGTTATGATATCAACGAGACTTGTTGTTGTAGCTGGAATTGGAATACAAATGCGAATAAGTGGATGTGATTTTCTTGGGCATCAAATTAAGTTTCAACATCAAGATGAGAATGCTCCCTAAAATTATGCATCATTGCGCATTCTTAATTATAACGTTTTCTTGTTCGTACATTTTGTGCATACAAAATGGAGGAAAAACTGTTTCATCGTCATCTTCATCACCAACAGAATCGGATGACAACTTGATGAAGAGGTGAGTTAGAATTGTGAGGTGTATATTTTGTTTATGACTTTGGAGTTGGAGAGTGAAAAAAACTGAATTTATGAGAGCTTAGTTGTTAGTCTTGTGAAAAGAAACTAAGCAGATTGTGAGCAAAATTAAGAATGAATATAATAATAAAGTGTGCAATTTTGGGAAAAGCCTGGGTGATAATAAGTTTGCAATTTTTGTGCATGAAAAAAAGTCGAAGGAACTACGTTTATTAAGGATAATTTTAAACAGCCTAATATTTTGACAGCTGTCACTTTAGGCGGTTATATTTTGACATGACATGACGTGAGAAGCACAAAATGGCTTTGTTCAGTCTCGTGTTGGATAGGTGGATTTTTAGATACCTTGTTTAACGAGTTGGATAGCTGTATTGAGCTGTCAAAAAAAAAAACTTTCAACTGTTCATTAAAAGCAGAGAGACATTAATGGCTGACACACAAACACGCATCACCTTCGGCTTCGCCTGACGTTTACGAGTTCAGTCATAGGAATTCAATGCATGCCTTTCACAATGAAGCTTCGACCTCACGTTTCATTTGACAATCGTAAAGAAATACCGTAATGTGACTCCAAACAGAAGCTCTAGTTCAAACTTTCTGAACATTTGCTTTGTCTGACAGCTCCACAGCTGTAAAAAAGTCAAAAAACAAAATACATTTGTTTTGGAGGGATTCGCATTGGTTATTATATGGGTTGTGTAAGCTACTTCCGCCATAAATTTAATTTTATCGATTTCAAAACACATATTTTTTTAATTTTGAGTATAAATACCAGCTGTTAATGTCAGAAGTGCCATTTTAGAAATTTCATATTGAAAGGGTCATTCAAAGCAACATCGAAGCAGGTCCAACGTAACGCAGACGAAGCCGAAGCTGAAGCGTGTTTGTGTTTCAGCCATTAAAATTTGAAGTCGAAACTGTTGTAAGATAAAACATTAAATGGATAATTCAACAGATTCGTCGGACGATGATGAATTGATAGGCGAGTGACAATTTAATAAATAAGAGATAACCTTAATCTCTAATCAATGTTAAATTTCCTCTTTTCTAATCGCGCAGCACAAATTCATTAACTTTTGACTAATACAAATCCAGGCGCGGGGTTATATGAACCATAAAGCTTATACAGTTAAATTGTATAAGTATAGATTTTATCTAAAGATTCTTTAGTAATTTAACGATATCACCAAAAAGCGGTTTACTGTCAAAAACAATCTAAATCTTTGTTTTCACACAGTTGTGAATTTAAACAAACTTTAGTAATACTAAAAAAAATAAGATCTTTTCTGAGAGAAAAAGCTAATATACAGGTTCTTAAGAAGAAACCTTAAATAAAAGATCTAAAATTTGATATCAAGCCTTTAAATTCCTAAAACTCGTCTTGACTTCCATATAATTGTTTTGACGCATATAAATAGTGTTAGATTTTCTTAAAGTATTTGTTTTTTTCTTTCAAACTTTTCTTAAAAACTTTCAAGATCTTAAAAAATTTAAAAAAAAATCTACTTTATGAAGTGAATTTAGTAGGATGCTCTAAAACTGATATTTAAACATGAATATCAAGAACATAAATGCTCCAAAAACAGCAAAAGTGAAACTTTACTTAAACTGATGGCTAAATGATTAAATGAAATATAAAAGCTTTGAATCAGTCGATAATTGAAGTGTGGCAATGTAAAACTTATGAGTGCCACACTAAAGCTCCTTTCCAACTTATTAGTTTACCTTAGTTTTAATTTATATAATGTTTAGAGTAATTATGTAATTAAATTCACTTATTTCCTTAAATTTAAAAACCAAAGATTTTTCTCTCTACAATCTTAAAGCTTTGTTGACTCCTTTAGGATATAAATATTTTAAAATGGTTTACGCAACAGTAATTTTTCAGAATTTATCTTTTAGCATCAGGTACGACAGTATTAATAGACTCCCTAAAATTGAGTCCTAAAATACACATCACAAAAACCCTGAACATTCTTTATATCAAATTCTGTTTTATTTTCCAATGAAAAAATATCACATATTTCCAACAAACTTTCTCATTATCTGTGTTTTTGCATCAATATTTTTTGAGCATTATTCGCATTTAAGAAATGTCAATAACGAAAGAATATACTGTTTTTGGAAATTAAGCTACGTTTCAACTCAATGTGTAACATTTCTGCATGAAGTGCACCAAAAACCCTCTTAACTATTTTAATTTAGGTCTTAAATATGACATAATTAGAAAGGTGTTGGAATCTTTGAATGCTTTCATAATGTAGGGAGTCGTCTAAATTAAATAGTTAAACCTTATATCGCTGGACAACAATGTTCTAAGATAATCTAATAGCTAAAGATGTAATTTAAACCCTAATATGTAAATGTAAGGTTATGTTTTTTCAATTTTATCAGCCTCTTTTAGAGGATCTTAAAGAACATTTGTTAGCGGTGCACAAAGACTCATCTTTATGTTAGGTGTATGATTTCTCCCCATAGCCTCATAAAAAGTCTGCATCCGCCCTTGTATACATTTATACCTCAAATGCTCTCAAGACAAATTGGTTTCAAATTCAATAATATAGGAAAAAGTTCGTCTAAGTATATCTTTTTACTTGCGACATATAAGATCTATGTTGCAAAGTTTTACGTTCGTAAAAAATGTTGAACTCTAGATGTAATTAAACATGACTTTACGATGGTAGAAATGTCGAAATAAGTACTTCCTCCGATTCCGTCCGTCTGTATGTGTCTTCTAGGCCCTTCAGCCAAAGCATTGGATCGATTGACTTCAAATTACGCCGATTCGCGTTAAGACTGTTTTTTTTTTTTCATTTTTTAAGTCTAAATATCGTTTTTGTTTTTAATTTTCCTAAAAAAATCAAAAAAAAAAACGTGTGTATTGCTCAGAAAGGGTAACACTCATAGAACCATTATTTTGTTCTTAATTTTTCTCAAGAACTATACAACTGATTTCAATAACATTTTGCATAAGCTCTAATATTGTACATATGTAAATATTCTTAATCAGACTCTTTCGATCAATGAGCAAGTTCAAAAATTCAAACAATAAACATGCAATGCACACTTCTTAGATTGAAAATTCTTTTACAGTATTTTTATAAGCAAACTTTGCATTTTGTTTTTGAGAACGATTCAAACAGTAATTTTTATATCACGTCATTAAGTGAAAAGTATGTGTTTACAAATTAGTCCAAAATATAGTCTTTTTTACTATTGAAGAAAATTCTTAAATTATTCCTGAGACCGAATGAAGTCACAAATAACAGTGTTTCTCAAATCTATAAACAAATTAAAACAAATTAATATTTGTAAATAAATAATACTGGAGTATTTTTTAATAAAGATAACAATATTTTATTTAAATACGGGATGTAAAGAACAAATTCTTTAGTCCCATAAAGTTCGTTATAACCGAGTTTGGCTGTAGTTTTTATTATCATAATATCATGTTTAAGAACTGGAAACAAAAATCTGAGTTTTAAATTTTTTAATACAAAAGTCTTGAATCTAATTCAAGAAATAAATAAATTTTTTTTTACTAACGCAACTTTTCCGCTTTTAAACATCAAAATTTGTTTTTAGATTTTTTGAAAGCAAACATAAAATGAAAATTTAAAAAAATTAGGCCGTATAAGGAACAAAATAAATATTTAATACTTAAAATAAGAGCAAAATGACAGTTGCCGAAACCCGGGATCGAACCGGGGACCTTTAGATCTTCAGTCTAACGCTCTCCCAACTGAGCTATTTCGGCGGATGAGTATATTTTTTGGCAAAACTTCTATTTTTCAGATTTTTTTATTTTTCTACTAACCTTTTGGAATGAATCTTCTGAACGTTTAGGTAAAACTTCTATGTAATCGATTTTGTCAAAAGTTGTTGTATTCAGAAAAATTTTAAAATTCCCTTAAGAATTGTTGATAACAATAATTTTTTTTGTTAATATGCATACATTTTCATATCCTTACTTTCCTTTTATTTTCTCTCGTTTTAGAAGACACTTCGATTCCCCAGAAGCTCGTCAGTCATTCTTCCAAGAAAACAACTTTGACAGTTCTGGTTTTCAGCCATCAAATGAACTGTCAGGTTTTCGATTTCCTGACAAACATCAACAATACAATACAAACAGCCCAAATGAGCTGCAGCCACCATCATCATCATTTGGATACCATCAACAGAATTATCCTTATCTAAATAACAATCGAGAAGTGGCAAACATCAATGAAGGACCAAATCCATACAATTCAGCCTTAAACACGGGAGAACACTCCAACAATAACGCTAATAATCTCAATAATTATCCATATCAGCAGCATTCGAATGCAATTGCCAGCTTTGGTCCATCACATCATCGTGACTCACCTAAAATCCCGAATGCAAATGATTTCTATCTCTCATCAAAATCACCACCACCATCACCACCGCTGTACCATCAGAATAACAAGAATCCTTATTACCATCCCGCCTCCTCACCAACACCACAATATTATGACTATGAGCCAATTCAACGAAAGCCTCCTACTTATGCCCAGGCCTTTGGTAATTATTTGTTTAACGGACAACCCAATTATTACAACCGACCAAGAGCCACTCCACCACCAAGACCACCACCGCCACCATCACACTCTGCATTTGGGTCGCAATCATCTTATAGTCCTTATCAAGACGGACATTTAACGGGACCTTATCCTTATGACGATCTAACATCACCGTCTGGACCTTCCTCTTACCCACCACCACAGTATGCGAATCAATTTGGTAATTTCGGCAGTGGTAGCGGTGGTGGTGGTGGTGGTTATTATGGAACGAAGACGCCGACAACATCTACGACGACGACGGGTTCAGCTAATCCCTTGGGAAGCTTATTAAACAGCATTGGAGGACCGTTTGCAGGCGGAAATCCTCTTAGTATGCAAATCATTCGAGGATTGGAGAATATTGCACGCAATGACGATTTGCAATGTGTACCTAAGGTGCTGTGTCAAATGCTCGGTTCACCCACCCGCCGGGCCCAATTGCCCAGCTTCATTACATCCCCGGTATTAACAAGGTAAACAAAATATCCATACGCAACGTGCGGCATGTAAGTTTTGTGCAAATATATTTATTAGCCAGGTAAATAGGTATGAATATTGTAAGATTTATTTAGACTTAAATTAATGTCCTAAATACCTAAAATCAAAAAAACAGTTTGCAAATTCCTTTAACAGAAAGATTGAAAAAATATTCAATCATGGTTCAAGAAGCATTGGAGGGTTACATTTTCGAACCACTTATTAAAGGTAACGTGTCGGAATTTCGCTTTTCAAAGGTTTCAAAAAAGTTCTCCTTGTTTTGATTGGAAAAGGGTTACCAAATTTATTTTATATAGAGAATTTATTGAACAATTTGAATAAAACAAATTAAGAAAAGAAACTTATTGAAAAAAAGAGAGTTTAAGAATGACGAAAAACTTTTACACACAATTATTTCATAAACAACAAAACCATTTGATCAAAATAAAATAATTATGAAAGTGAAATTAGAATGAATCAAGGTAGCTAAAATATTCTTTACACCCGTCCGTCGTAACGTGGTATTCCGGCTTAATCCTTGACAGATTTTTCTAAATGCTGAAAGCATTTCTTATGAGCCGATAATGCTAATATTTTCTCTAGAGCTTCTGCTGGAATGTTTTCGGTATTAATGAATTTGAATTTGTTTTTTTTCCACATGCAATTGCTTCTTTTACGAAATGACACTGAATACCTAAGTGCTTGGTAAGTCCTTGGATTCCCATATTACTTGCAACTGAATGTTTAAGGCTGTCGGAAAATATTTTATCAGTTCTTTGATGAAGTCCAAATTCTTCAAGTAAATTTTGTGCTTTATTTGCAACGGAACTGAGATTGACATATTCAGCTTCATATTAAATGAGAATTCGCTTTATAACTTTCGGTTATTGTAATCACTAGCCCTACTTGCATCAGTTTACACTTTTGGAGCCTTTAAGTAGCGAAATATATGTATTGCTGGGTTTCAATGCTGCTGCCATGGATCACTGTTGAATTGTAAAAGGCGTTCACTGCATAAGCAAAGTCAGGCCTACTAAAAGTTAATACGAGTACGTGTAAATAAATAAATTAAGTGGCGCAACAGTCCATGAACACTTTTCATGATAAGAATTACTCTTGGAAAATTTGTCAATTCCTTGAAAGAGGCAGTACCCTTGTAGAAAGTTAGGTAGCACTGGCAGGGATTGAACCCAAGACCCCTTGCATGACAGTCCAACGCACCTTTTTTTTTATTTTTAAATTCATTTTTATTCATTATTTCTTAAAACAACTCTTAAAGCTAGATAAAAATTCGTGAAACGAACCTTATTAGCCACAACGTACAACTAACTAACTGGTCCCATACGGACACTCCAAGTTGAACTGTAACACTTAATACTAATGCTTTTCGGCCCTTAGATCTATTTAACGTCAATTTAATTTTATTTAATTTTTGTATTCATTAGAAAATTAAAACTAATATTCATATCCTTTTTTATTTTTACTTAAAAACTACTTAAAATTAGGTTCTTTAATAAAACTTAAAACTAACTTAAACTACCTATTTTACCAATAAACTACTTAAAACTAGAAAAACCACAGCAACAAATCTAACTATCTAACATTTTTTGTTTTTTATTTTCATTTTTCATTTTTCATTTGCATTTTCCTTTTTTTTCTTATTCCATGTTTGTTTTAATTTTTGTATTCCTATTATTATTATGCCTATTCTACTTAAAACTAAACCCTAAAACTATAAAACAAGAATGTAAGTCGGCCAAGGCTTAAAACCCCATTCCGACTACACACTATTAAGTGCCGATTGAAGCCACCAAAACTGGTTCTCCTGCTTCACCCTATCAGTTCGGTCCCGTTCGGACACAGCCCTACTAAACCGAAGGAGCTCTGCTCTTACTTGTGCCATGACGTCCCGATTGTACGGGAGTCGCCTATCCACGGTTCGTGTTCTGACGTGGTAGATTAGTGGAACTGTTAATCTATCCTGTATCAGACCGCATCTATCTAAAAAAGAGGAAAGCCTCTATTGGAATGAAGCCGCTTAAGCGTGCACTCTCAAAATACTCGTCGTTCGGAAAGAACGCCCTGAAATTAAATTGTTGGTCGAAGACATACATAGCTCTCGCAATGTAACCTCGAACGAATTTTATCACCAAATTGTCAATTCTGTTGATTCGAGCCCCGTTGTATAGAACCTCGTTGGAATAGTAATGCACGGAAGAAGATTCAGCTGTTCGATATAAGCCGGTACAGCGTCGATAACACCGCCGCTAAAATACCTGAAACTTCTCCATCTGGGAAGGGGCAACGTTGAATTACACAGGATAACCATGTTGCAAATTAACTCCTGAGTCAAGTCGACTGCTAAAAAACATCCGTTTCGTCAGAGCGAAGGCTTCTCAGAGCAGCATTTATATGTCTGTCGAAATATAAATATTGATCTAACCAGATACCGAGGTACTTCACTACAATTTTGCTCGTTAATGACTGCCGTAAAGATCAACGATGACCACCTTGCGCCATTTCTTGCACGTATCCCCCGTGGCCCTAGCCAACGGAGTCCGGAACAGACTTCTGGACATTTATTTTCAGTTTCCAGTCGTCGCAATATCGCTGAATCTTGTCGAAATCACGCTGAAAGAGAATTCTAATAACCTCAACCTTTCGGGCCGTTCTGTACGCAATAAGATCGTCGGCGTACGAAATTGCCTTTGTAAAACTACCTATCAGATCGCTGGTGTAAATGCTGAAGAGAATCGGCGAATTGACCGCTCACTGTTGAAAACAATTGTTAATTTGGAATATTGTGTTCTACCGTTAAGCATATCATAAAGTATATACAACAATGGCTTGCTTATGCCAAGCCTGCTCAGTTTTAGGTAAAGACCCTCTAACCATACGGTGTCAAAGGCCTTTTCCAATTCAACCAGTACAGCACCTGTGCATTGTTGTTTTGATTTATTCCATTGGATATCAGAAACGAGTTTAGACGCAGCATGAATTGTGTCATGACTCGCCTTGAACCGGAACTGTTTATCCGGAATTATTTTGTTGTCCGCAGCCCACTTAGTCAGAGCCCTATTAATGATTTTTTCGAAAACTTTGCTGATGCTCGGAAGAAGACTTATTGACCGGAGATTTGACGGGTTGGAGTTGTCCTTTCCCTTTTTCGGGAGAGGATGAACCACACCGGTCTTATAATGCACTGGATAATACGTATTATTCAGTGCATTATTGAAGAGTGTATTGTACGTGTATGTCAATTGCTTCCCTCGGTAAATGTCTTAGTACAACGTTGGATATACAATCGACACCTGATGACTTTTTGTTTTAATTGAGTTGAAGATGAGCTGAAGCTCAACCTTCGTCACTAACAAGGGACTTGGTCCCAACAGTCCAACGCACTACGGGTACTACATCATCACGCTACGGGTACTACAGTTAATACGTGTAGCAAACTTAAAATCAATTGGCGATACTTTGTTTTGTATATTTCGGTTCACTCTCCTTTGATTTTGATTCATGTTCCAACTTCTTTCCTGTAGGCATTGGTAATCGGGCTAACGGTCCGTAAGTCCATAATTATCATAAAGAATTCTTATAAATCCTTCCTGACTAATAGATACGGTTGCGTTCATACGTTTAATTTCTAATCCTATACAAAGCTCTGGATATTCAAGATCTCTTATCTCGAAAATATAAGTTAAAGGTTGTTTCAGTATCAAATCATCGACATAAAATTTGGTCTTCAACACACATTTTAATTTTATGACATTACGGTCAAGTGGTCTGTCAGCCAAAGCCAAAGTGCTATTTTTGAGCAGGGAATTGTATTCGATTTGCATTATCACTTGCCATTCATCGGCCTCTTCCAAAAGAAACAATTTCATCGACGATTTGTGAATCATTGCTTTCTGGTTTGACGTTTCTTGGCTTACGGTCAATTCGTCATTACATTCAGGATGCTTTGAGTTTTCAGTACTATCCTGAAGCGAAAAAGAATTAAAATAACATTTTATTACGTAGTTACCTCTCAATATGGGGTTTGCTTTTATGAACAATTCTGCTTCTGATTACCCTTCCCTTGCTTGGTATCCAAACTCTAAAAGCTTTAGACTCTTCCGTGTCACTAAAATGCCTTCCTCACAACAACATCCGTATTTTCCAATTTAGAACTTTAGAACCAATCTCCTTTAGAAAAGCCACATTTGGTTTGCTTCGTAAGAACGCTGAAGTGTTAACTAATTTTTTCCACAAAAACTTGGGAAGTCGGATTTCATTCATGAAAAACCTTCTCATCTCAGTTTATGCCCAGTTTAACATTTCTTCAAGAACATTCTTTTGCGGTGTATTTGGTATTTCCGCTCGTTTCCATACATTTTTGAAAATCTTTGTTGGAAGTGTCTTGAGTTTTTCTATATAGAGTTTGTTTCAGTAAAAACCTTAAATGTTTTAAAGGCTTGTAGAGCTTCACTTTTTCTTTTAAGAAAACAGATATCTTTCTTGAAAAGCCATAAATGAAGGTTATAAAGTATTGAAATAAGATTTTTCGCTAATTTGAAACCAGACAAGTATTATAAAAATATTATGGTTCCTTCCCTATAATATCAATTAGACTATCTGCTTATCCGACATAGTTTGCTTTTTCAGTTTTTTTTTTTATATTCAAGCAATCTCTTACAAATAGCTGTTACTTCAGGATTTTGGCTTTGAGAATCAATTTCATCTTGAAACATTTCGAAAAACTCGAAGAATGTGTTATATTCGAGAATTTAAAAAAATAATTTACCTCAGCATAAATTGAATTGTTTTCATTTAAAATTCCGTATTTTTCGTCCTCAAAATTACATAAATACAAATTGCTAATAAACATTTCCCTCTAGATTTGTCGCATCATTACCTTCTTTTTCGCCTGCCCTTATCTACGGTCGAGCAGCGCTGCTGGGACTCAGTGGTGGGGAATACAGTTGTACTCGAACTTACAACAAATGTCCACAAAACGAGGTAATATCTGATTTTATTTTTGTTTTTCTTATTTTTAACTTAATTTAAAATTCCATTCAAATTTTATTTTAAACCTTGACATCTCTTTCCACTGCCTCCAACACCACCACCACCGCACACAGGATGACATTTTGTATTATCTCAACAATCATCGTGGAGGTTTCTTTAAGTTTTTCAGTGAACCTGATACACATCAGGATGATGCTCAGACTCAGAACACTCAATATCAGTATACAACGGAAAGACCATCTTACCAGCAACAGCAACAATCACTGGAACCATCAATTTTTAATTTCCTGAAAGGACTTACATCCCCAACAACATCGACAACGACCAACACTAATCAAGGAAACGTGGTGAATTCTTTTATGAGTGATGCCGTAACGAATGGAATTGGAAGTCTTTTCGGAAACATCATTTCGGGCTTCTTAAATGGACAAGCAGCTGCAACAAGACGTAACGATGAAGAAGATGATATTGATGTTGAAATTGATGTTGATGAAAAACCGAAAAAATATTCTGATTTAATTGAATCGAATTCCACAACGACGACAACAACATCAAATTCTGATGATGATGATGAAGGAGAAGAAAAAGAACAAGAACAAGAAGTAGAGGGGCGTATACTTAACAATAAAAGCAATATCCTTGCCTACGCCGAACCACCAGGACAACATGATAATCCAATAAGTTTTCCCCCCGAGAATGGGAACGACAATTACGAAGACCAACAATTCGGATCGGAATTTCGATTCCCTAATACTGCTCATAGGGATACACATCACGATGAGGAAGACTATCGTAGGGGAAAGAAGGTGAATTTTATTGATTCACATCATCATCATCATCCGCAGCAAGATGATTCGTATTCGCATGGTGCGAAGAAAATGATTTTTCCCGATCGAACTGGTACTGGAAATTTACGATTCGACAATGATGAATATTTTCGGGTGGGAAAAATCCTTAATCGTCGTCCTCCTGAATACAATCGGGGGTATAGGGAGGAGCAGGAGGACTACAACTATAGGAGAACAACGACAACAACAACGACGACTAGGAGGCCTACGAGTTACCTTAATCGATATTCTTCGAGCAACTACAGGCAGGATTATAATCAAAATAAGTATCAAAATAAATATCAAGACACTGCAGAAGATACTTCGGGAAATGTGTATGTTACCAATGGACAGGGGGTTATTGAATACTATATCAATGCAAGTGGAAAGAAAATCTATGTTTGATTTAAATCGAAATTAATTACCTTAAACAAAAAACAGTCGTTCGTTTTTTGAAAACCGAAGACAAAAATAATTTTGAATGAAAACTTTAAATCTGCACAGCAAAAAACCGAAGACAAAAATAATTTTGAATGAAAACTTTAAATCTGCACAGCAATTTATGATATTTGGCAGACTTATTTATTGTCTTATATAAAAAATGTAACAATCTTTCTTATTTTGGTTTCTTTAAATAAGGGTTTGACATTAGTCATTAAAGGTCTGAATATGCCCAGATTTAATCAGAACTTCGAAAAGCAATTATAATAAGTTAAGTTTTATTTTCAAGTGATTTGAATAAACTAAGCATAATGCTGTTTTTAATTTTTGTTTTAAATCAGTTCATTAATATAGACAAATTTAATATTGAAAAACCTCTTTTGAACTCACGGGGCAATTCAGTGATATATTTTGTAAATTAGTTAAGTCTGGCTTAGTATATTCATGGGACGTTCTGTGTACCAAATGCTAATCGTTTTTGTATGGGATTAACCTGAAATGAGCTTGAATTCAATTATGATTTTTAAAGTATTTTTTGTAAGAAAATTGTTTTAAATCTAATCTAGTCTTTAATTTGTAAATATTTATTAATTTTTTTTAAATAAAATAACCACAGAAAAAATAAAACAAGTCCTTTTTTAATTTTAACTAGAACTGGTGAAAATCTTTAAATAGTTTTCCTCAAGAAGTAAATGACAAAAGATGTGTTCAATGAATTGTTGTCCCATACTCATCCAACAAGAAGACAAGAAATTACTAAGATAAAATTTACCAGATGTAAGCAATATAAATGAAATTTTAAACAACCAATTGATAAAAGTTAGAAATTCAGTAGTTACGAATTTTCTAAATATTTAATATTGAAATATTTCTTGTCAGCCAGAGTCGAGGGTAAGAGTTCCAAAATGGTAAGCTTTCCGATTTTGAGATCGAAATGATAACCACATGAGTGATTTATTAAAAAATCAGAAAAAATCCACTGATTAAAAAAACGTGTGGAAAAGGCGTTTTACTTTTAGCCTTCTGCTGGCCACTCGCATTTTAAGATTTCTCATAAACATTTTTAACTTCCCATAGGAAGTTATTGTATTCAGATCCCTAGAGTCGAAACGAAAGGTTTTTAGAGAGATGTGTGTATGTGCGTTTTACCATATCAGTTTTTGAAAAAGGTGAAAATTTTGGTTAATCCAAAACATCTCAGGAACCAATAACGCTAGAGACTTGAATTAAATTTTATATTATATTATATATTGTACCGTGATACCAAAAAAAATATATTTTTATAAAAAATTCCATTTGTTACCTCGAAAATTTTATGAACAAAAAAATGATTTTATCTCCAAAACAATTTTGTAAAACTAAAAATAACGTTTTTGATATATAATAAATGATAAAAATCGAATTGACAGTTTATTTAATAAAAACCTAACAAAAAAAGCAGTACTCAAAGTTGGCAAAAATTGATTTTGGACTCGAATATATTTTCAAAACTTTAAGATATTGGCTTTAAACTAATTTTATCCTTTACAAATTATTGTTGGCAACATTCGTTAAAATTTTGAGGAAAATGGAATTGAAAACATGATTACTAAAAGTTTGTAAATATTGATTTTCAACGTAATTTTTTTTTTTTTAATTTGAGATATTGGATTCAATATAATTTTTTCTTACAGAAAATCTTGGTTTCGACGTTCAGTAAATTTCTTATAAAAATCCAACAGTCAGTTTTTTCATAAAAAATTTAAATCTACTAAGATTAGTAAAAATTAGGTTTCGACTAAAAATCTCGTTAGCTAAAATAGATTTTGAAATCAAACTATTTCATTGTATGTAAAATATTGTTGGTAATTTAAAAAAAAAATTAAGAATAATTCAACTGACAACTTTTTTAACAAAACACGAAAACCTACAAACTTTTTCAATTTGAGAAATTGATAAATTTGTTCCTATAATAAACGATGATTTTTTAAGAGCTTGAGAACTTTAAAAAAAAAAAACGCATAAAATTTGCAAAATCTCATCGATTCTTTATTTGAAACGTTAGATTGGTCCATGACATTTACTTTTTGAAGATAATTTCATTTAAATGTTGACCGCGACTGCGTCTTAGGTGGTCCATTCGTTAGTAAGTCATTTCGGCCGGAATAGCCCGAATTTCTTCGGAAATGTTGTCTTCCAAAGCTGGAATAGTTGCTGGCTTATTTGTGTAGACTTTAGACTTGACGTAGCCCCACAAAAAATAGTCTAAAGGCGTCAAATCGCATGATCTTGTTGGCCAACTTACCGGTCCATTCCTTGAGATGAATTGTTCTCCGAAGTTTTCCCTCAAAATGGCCATAGAATCTCGAGCTGTGTGGCATGTAGCGCCATCTTGTTGAAACCACATGTTAACCAAGTTCAGTTCTTCCATTTAAAAAAAAAAATCTTAAAAAAATCTTGCATGTGGTCGAATAACACAAACCAAATTGCTGCGAACGGCGACGAATCGACATTTCACGGTCTTCAGAAACAGACGCAATATTCTCTTCTGTACGCACTGTACGCATTGGTGTGGTTGGTCTAATGTCCAATAAAGTAAACTGAGTGCGAAACTTGGTCACAATCGCATTAATTGTTTGCTCACTTGGTCGATTATGTAGAAACACATTTCGAACCGAACACTGATTTTGTTAATAAAATTCAATGATTTGTAAGCGTTGCTCGTTAGTAAGTCTATTCGTGATGAAATGTCAAAGCATACTGAGCATCTTTCTCTTTGACACCATGTCTGAAATCCCGCGTGATCTGTCAAATACTAATGCATGAAAATCCTAACCTCAAAAAAATCACCCTTTATATCCAAGACGTTTTGGTGCCAATATTATGCTTGAAAGACGCATTTAAATAATTTTTCAAATTTATTTTTAACTTCCAATAGGTAGTTATTGTAATAGGTCCGAATGGTCGAATTGAAAATGTTGAAATATCTCGATGTTTCAAGGTCCTTGATTCGAAATAAAAGATTTTTAGAAAGATGTCTGTGCGAGCGTGTGAACGTAAGTTTGTATACGTCTGTACTTTCGCGACGTTTTTTCGTCGTTCATAGCATTTTTTTAGACAAAATAAAAACCTACAAAATGAATTAATAAAAGTTGTCAAAAATTGATTTTCGACTCAAATATCTTTTCAAAACTTTGAAATATTGTCCTTAAACTAATTTTATCTTTTAAAAAATATTGTTTTCAACATTCAGTAAAATTTTGAGAAAAATTAAATTGAAGATTTTCCTAAAAACATAAAAACCTAAAAAAAAAAAACAATACAAAACTTGTTACAAATTTATTTTTGACTCAAATATCTTTTTAAAATATTAGCTTTAAATTTATTTTATCTCAAAGAAAACATAGTTTTCCACATTCAAAACGTTTTTTTATAAAAATCCAGCATAAAAATATAAAATCTACAAAAAATAGTAACGCATATTTGGTTCGGTTCATGTTCGGTTCTCTCGCGAACAATATAGGAAATTTTCTTCAAATTAATTTCATTCATCCAACTTATTTGTTTATATAAGAAATACAAATTATTATGAAATGCTATTAAATTTAGTAAGAATTGGTTTTCGACTCAAATTTCGACTAAAAAAATAGATTAAGAAATTAAAAATATATGCAAAATATAGTTGGTAATTTTTAATAAAAGTTCAACTGAAGTCTTTTTTAACAAATTCCTACAAACCTTTTAAGAATGACAAATCAGCAGACGCGATGGGAAGTTATAAGTGTGGGTCGCATCCCAGCCTCTTTTAAAGTCCTCATAACTTTTTTTCTGTAATATGTAACCATACATCAAAACGTATAATGTCAATAATTTTTGTAGTATTTTGGTAAACCATTCCTAAAGGAAAAAAGGTTCTTAAAAAGCTTAACATGCGTCTGACAAGCAAAAGTGAGAATGAACGGCAATTGATACCGTTGTCCGTGAGAGTCTAGACGGATTAATTTTTACTATAGCCATCTTGGCAAAAAAGAAAACAAATTAAAAAAGTAATTAATGATACTTCAAATTTGCTTAAAACATTTATTCAATTCTTCGCGGTTAAGAAAAAAAACTAAAAAACAGTCAACATTCACGCAGTTACATGTGTCGCCTTCTTTTTGTAAAGATTTTAGTTAGAAAATTTTTTTTACAAATGTTTAGTAAGATTTTTTACAAAATCTTAAAAAAAATTGTACCTTCAGTCAATAGTTTGTAGTTCTTAAAATTGTTTGTTAATTGCTTGATGTTTGTACTTTTGCCAAACATGCTGAAATGTCATACTCTACTCCTTCTAATTCCAATATTGACATTTCAAAAGTGTGTAGTCTAAAACTTTTACATAATAATTATTTCCAATAATTTCTTCTAAATGAAAATTGAGGGATGTCTGCGAATAACCCAATAAGTTCATTAAAATGCTGTTCCGAGAAATCTTTTAGAAATAATCCGTGCAACCAGAATTCTTCAGCATTTCATTCGATCCAGCATATTGCAAAAAATGTTTTTAATTTACTTATGAGCGAATTTTAAATGTCCTGAATGTATTATTATTTCTATAATCAAGGAGATTCATAGGAACCTTTAAATAAGTTGTCGTAGGCTTATGTCCTTTGAGCTGGCCGTCATATGCATATAATACCGTTTTGTTTTTATTAATTAATTTTTTATTTTCAAGTGAGGATTGAATCTTATGTTTCGAGTACCTTTTTTATAGCTTTGTTTGATGTTGGACGCGATTTTAAGTTACTAAGCCTACTTCGCTTTAAGTGATATTCAAAATCTTTTTCAAAAAAAAACTTTAATCTCGCAATACTTTCACCACCTACCAGCAGCAGTAGAGCAATTTTTACATTTTTTTTTATAACTATTACTGCAATTTCCTTCCAGATTCGCTAATGAAGACCATTTCATGTAAGAATGAGAACAGTTGCGGTAAAAATGTAGATACCAGAGGATACTTTGTCCTATTCCTTAGCTAAAGTCGATATATGTGTGTACATAAGCTAGTATTTTGAAATCTTCTAGAAATAAGAATAAAAACCTTTTGACGATATTATTATTATAGAACCATGAATCAGCCATATATTTTTAAAAGGCATAAGATTACAAAAACTTATTTAAAGGTTTAAAGAAATTATTTTTTCAACGTCAAATGACAATTCGACTGATGGGCTATATGGCTTTTTAAGGATTACAAAAAATAATAGGCTGTGATGCGATTCATCGTCTGTCGGTTAAAAGGTTAGTAGGTTTTCATGTTTTGTTAAAAAAGTAGTCAGTTAAATTATTCTAAACAAATTTAAAATAATCAACAATAATTTTGATTTTAAAAACTACTTCTGTTAACGATATTTTAATTCGTTAACCGATTTTTACCAATTTTAGTTACATTTCTCAAAAAGTTTTATTTCTTATATAAACAAATACAAATTGGATGAATAAAATTAATTTGAACGTCAATTTTGATCAAATGTTCTTACTGTTTTTTGTAGATTTTAATTTTTATAAAAAAAAAAACAGACTAATGGCTTTTTATGAACATGTCCTGTGAGATGAAATAAGTTTGAAGCCAATATCAATATGGGTCGAAAATCAATTTTTACAAACTTTTGGAAATGCTTTTTTAAGGTTTTTATTTTTTCTAAAAAAAAAGCTTTTAACTCGGTTTTCTCAAAATTTTATTGAATGTTCATATTTTCTGTAAGATAAAATTAGTTTTAAGCTAAGATCTAAAAGTTTTGAAAAAATATTTAAGTTGAAAATCAATTTTTACCAACTTTTGTTTAAGGTTTTTATTTTTTTTTTGTAAAAAAAACTGTCAATTTGATTTTTCTCAAAATTTGAATAGACCTTAAAAACGAAACACAGTTTTCGAGGTGAACATTTTGTCAGTTTTTTTGATTTATTATAAAAACCGTTTATTGGATTTTTTTTTTCAAAAATATACTTGTTTGGTACAATAAATAATAGAACATTTAATTCAAGTTTCTAGCGTTATTGGTTTGTGAGATATTTAGGGTTAACCATAATGTTTTCAGACCAGTTTCTGCATCTCTCTGCATTATTATCTGTATAACAACATTTATTTGAAGTCAATATCTCTGCTGGTTCTTGCGTACGGAGCTAGGAACTTACGTTCGAACACACGCACGCACAGACATCTTTCAAAAATCTTTTATTTCTACTTTAGGGACCTTGAAACGTCGACAAATGTCAAATTTTTAACTTGACAAATCGGACCCATTTATAACTTCCTATATGAAGTTAACTAGAAACGTAAGGCATCTAAGTATCCTCTTTGAGTACTCTTTATAAAAAAGAAACATTTTTATGGAAAAATATAGTATCCTCAGAAAAAAAGTAGAATTGTTGAACTACTAAAACAGTATCGTCTTTTCGTCCGTTTTACTATTTCGCCACCAACATTATAATCTCTTTAGTAACTCGGCAACTAAACAGACCTCATATGTTTATGTTTTTGACATTCGAATAATATACCCAATCAGTGATTATTAAGCAGAGTCCTTAGAGCTACCAATTACCTATAAATACATTTCTCCCTGCAAACATTCATCCTACTATAGCTGAATAAAAGTTTTCTTTTATTCGATTTATTTATAATCGACCCACCCCATTGTGATACATGGAAAATATAAAAATCCCTCCTAATTTGATAACACGTAGGTTGTCATAGTCGTACATAAAAGAAACTCGTATAAGAGGATTACCCCATCGGAAAAGATGACAAGAGTTTGAGAGAGTTTGTGTCTATTATATCCCACCCCTAACCATGAATTCAATATTGTTTTCAGGTTAATGTATACTTACAAACTTCACTGGCGCGTAATGAATCCACCATGCACGCCTTAATACAAAATCCATCCCAAAATGAACATAAAAGAGGTGGAGGATTTGAGCACCCGCATAACCCATGAGTGCGTTTATATTTATATATGTCCTGATGTCCATCAGAACCACCACCACCACCATCATTTTCTTTGTTACAAATTTCGCCGCATAAAACTTGATAACAATATAAATCCTAATCGCCAGGAGTCTTGTTGTAATAACCTAATTTACTTAGAATCGCACCATGTCCTTTCTGTGACGTGCCTGGAAATTGTGACATGCATGCATGATTACGTTGTGTCATAGTACACATAAATACGCCAAGGCATAGTTTAAGGTTATCGTTAACGTCTCAAATTTCAATAACACAGCCGTCGTCGTGGTCGTTTACTGCTATTATTTTATTTTTCGTCTTCTATAATAATTTCTCGGCAAAATTACTCACTGACATGCAACAAGAATTGAATTGAAGTGAAACCAAAATCTCAATTATTATTAAACTCGTATCCTTATGTTTTGCACTAAGAGAAGAGATCGACATAACACCAGCCAGCCAGCGCAGCGCCCCTTCCAGTTGGACTTGGTATTAGTTTAACTCAAAGGTCCTGGTCTTGTGTCCTTCTGAGGTTTATATGTCATTGTCTCACTGTTGTTATATTGAAATACACACTACTTACACTTTAATGAGAATCTGAACGAACGACGACGTCGTCATCGTCGCTGTCGTCTTTTGCCAAACTATTTGTAAGTGAAACCGCATTGAAATTATTAGTTATTAATAATTTTCGAATACACCCGCAAGGCTGTGTGTCAGTGTCATAATGCCAAAGGAATAGGTTTAAGGACCCAAATAACCGATTACATGCAACAAGCATACAAAATTCATGTCGGAAACGTCGACGCTATGCTGATGTGTATTACAAAAATCTGTCAATCAAAGGAGCATAATTTGACACCCATTTAGAAAGGATTTAGCTGTGATACAAGGATATGCGTTCGTAAAATGAAATAAGTGGAGGTGGTTGCGTGAGATGATAGACGATTGCCACTCCCTTTGATGTGAATAAAATTGTTTTTTTTTTTCTTGGCTTAGTTATATTTAAATCATGCTTAAAATAAACGAAATATTGTTAAGGATTGTCGTTTTGCCATTGATACGGATATTTTGCTAATATGACATGTACCGTGGCAGGTCTAATGGCCTGTTATCCTTTTCTTATTATCATATTTCATTTTTATTTTATTTTTCTGCTGACAATAGGACTTTTGTGTTTTGAGTGTGGGAAAAGGGATAAATCCTATGGGAAAAAATATCACTGAGATATAAGTAAATTGCCTAAGGCACCTAAGCGATATCTATACGAGTTTCATATATGAAAAGGTGTGAATCAACTAGAGAATCCTCATTATTTATATTTTCATATACAATTATATATATTTTTATATTATATTTCTATATTTTTTTAGTTTTAGTTTAAAATTAAAAGAAGTTAAAAGCATATTTCTCATTCTTTAAAAAAATGAGGCAACTTTTAAATATTTTGAATAAGAATTTAACTATTTTTCTTTAAAAAATTGTCAAAAATCGAAAATTCGACACAATATATTTTTAATAAATTTTCCCTAAAATTTATTTTTCTAACTTGACTTCTTTCAATCAAAAAAAAATATTTTTGTATTGCTCCAGAGGGGTCCAACACAGGTAGGTAGGTAGGTAGAAATGGCGATCTCAAGGCAACCTAGCCTGAGATCCAATTAGCGCTGTAGTGCGCCGTTTTGATACCAAAAGCTCGTTTGACCTCTGATTGAAAGGGACAGATTTATAGAGAAGCTTCATAGCGATTATGTTAGAGCCATTTTGTCGCATTGAGAAAAAAGATGGATTATCGTTTCACTTTCTCTTTGGTCACTACAACTACAGCAAAATGTGTTGTAAGTGATACCCAACTTCTCTGCATGAAATCCTATAGGCCAATGTCCGGTACAAACCGCAACAATCCTGGCTATGTCTTGCCTTGGCCTGCATAGAAGATCGTTTGTACGGGTTTTATTATAGGTGGGCCATATCTTCTTAGATATAAAGCAGTTGTGTAAATTGCTCCACCTTCAGTTTGATTCAGTTTGGTAGATAGAAAAGATTTTACCCTTCATAGCACCAAGAGGAATGTTAGCGAATTTCGCAAGTGAGCTATGAAGCTCGTCAGCCCGTTCATTTCCCCCGATATCACTATGGCCCAGAACCCAGATGAGGGTGACACAGAGGTTAATATTCAAGCTCGCAAGCTCATCGTGATATTGCTGGACTAGATGAAGATATGGCCGAGTTAATGGCTTTGACAGCTGCCTGACTGTCTGTAAAGATAGCCACATTTCGGTTTTGGTTTGGGTTTTGTTTATCTTACATGTCTCCCTTATTGCCAGCAGTTCAGCCTGAAAAACGCTAGCAAAGTCAGGAAGCCTAAAGGATTTGGCTACATTTAGGGACTCAGAATAGATAGAAATAGGATTTGACCGTTGAGTCCAATTAGCGCGAAGGGCGGTACTTTAGTTTTGGTGGTAAAGAGCAACTGTTCAGTTTTACTTTGGTGAACTGTACTGTAGAACAATGGATTGTTTGTTCTACAGTACGCATGAAGGGGAGGAACTGGGATCCTACTCAGAACCGTTATTTTGTTTTTAAGTTTTCAAGTTTTCTCAAGAACTAATCAATTTGAAAACAATTCTGTACAAGTTCTAATGCTGTGTTAATAATCAGGAATGTAATTATTTTTGTTGTAATTTAAAAAAAAAGCAAATATTTTTTTCAATTACATCTCGAAAATCTATCATCATGTTCTTGCCGTTCTCTTTTTTCAATCTCTAGCACCACCGATATTGATTTTGTATCAGTACAAAATAAAAATTCTCAAAACGCCTGTTTATCGTAGGAGCTTCTACATAATGTTCTCCTAACCCCTTCAAACACATTATGAAATTGCTGTTCCTGCGATCGATTACTTTAAAACAAAAGAGGCTGGGATGCGATCCACACTGATAATTTCCAATCCTATCTGTCGATTTGTTCTGCTCAAAAGGTTTGTATGTTCTTGTTTTAAAAATTACTATCCACATTTTAAATATGATGAAATAGTTTGATTTCAAAATTTTGTTAACAAAATTTTTAGTAAAAAAAAAACAATTTTTAGTTACATTTATTAAAAGTTTGTATTTCTCTTATAAACAAATACAAATTTAACGAATTAAATTAATTAGAAGTGGATGTTTTCTGTTATTCACGTGATTTCGAGAACCGAACATCAATTACCAATTTTGTGTACTATTTTTTGTAGATTTTTTTTTTTTTTTTGAATAAACGGACACTTGGATTTTTATAAAAAAATAACTCAATGGCGAAAACAATATTTTATTATTTTATATTTAATTAGTTTTAAGCCAATATTTTTAATTTTTTAAAATATATTTGAGCCGAAAGTACATTTTGCCCATGTTTTAGTGATATTGTTTTAAGTTTTTGATAAGTAAAAAACGCTGTAAATTCCATTTTATTCAAAATTTTACTGAATGTTGACAACAAAGTTTTTTAAAAGATAAAATTAGTTTAAAGCCAATATCTCAAGTTATTTCAAGGATATTTGAGTCGAAAGTCAATTTTTTAAAACCGTCAATTCCATTTTATTCAAAATTTTACTGAATTTTGACAAACATTTTTTTTTAAAGATACAATTAATTTTTAGCCAATATCTCTAATTTTTGAAAAGATATTTGATTCGAAAAACAATTTTTATAATAACTCTTAGTAATGTTTTTTTTTTAGGTTTTTATATTTTATAAAGAAAAACTATCAATTAATTTTTTCTCAAAATGTTCGTAAAATTTTTGAGATGACAAATATTTGTTTCCAGGTTTTTTGATTTATAAAAAAGCGTTATTGGTTCATGAGATATTTTGGGTAAACCAAAATGTTTACCTTTTTTTTGAATTAAGGTAAAAAAAACCATCCAATTTTTTTAATAGTCCTTTCTGTATGTTTCTGCATATTATTGTCTGTAGAACAAAATCTATCTGAAGTCGATATCAATACTGGTCCTTGACAACGAAAAAAAACTTCGCAAACGTTTGGACGTACTAACGTCTCATTTAAAATCCGCGAATAAAATGCTCGGAATTTTAATGAGAAATTCAGAGGAATTTACTGTTACCCATACTATGAAAGTTTTATATTTATTACTTAGTTTTGGAATCTTCGTTGAAATATGCTTGCTGCATTTGTAATATGTTAATATATTCATTAAGCATTAATATAATAGAGGCTGTTCAGCATAAATTCACCGAATATGCCCTTCGGAAATTAAACTGGGTAGATAATTTTATGCCATCATATAATCAGAGGTGCTTACTTTTGGGCAAACAAACATTTGAAATATGAAATTATAATGAACTACAATATTCAATTTGACTAAATGTCCCTTCATACCGATGTAGAATTGGTCGATCACTCTCGACTTGGTATAATCGTAAGCTTCGATCGCTGGTTAACCACAAGGAACACGCTTTGGGAATAATTCCTACGCTATATTTTTATTATAAGGAACGATACAATTTTCTCTCCAAAGAATATCTACATTAATCTCAAGCTTACCTTATCAACGATCCCAACTCCTTCTCTCATTTTGTTAATCACAAAAGAAATTCAGATGGATTTCCATCCTCCTTGTCCTTCAATAATGAAACTTGCAATGATAATATAACAATAGCTTTTTTTATTACTTGACATTGTATTTTAAAAATTTATTTTCACACGATTCTGTTATACCAGATCGAACCTATTTTGGGTATTAATCGAATTTTTCGTTGAGTCCTTTCTTACATGATTTGATTTCTCCATCATGATGAGTTCAATTCAGGCCCTGATAATCTTCCTGCCATTTTCCTCTTCGATATTAATTCGTCTATTTAAATTTGTTTGTTTATTCTTATCTTAAGGAACATTTCTTAAAATATGAAAAACATCTTATATAACTCCAGTTGACAAGAAGGGACCGAAAGGCGAGGTGAATTACTATCGACCAATTGCTAAATTTTCTCATATCCCAAAATTTGATGAAAGCATTCTACATTAACTTCTCAGCTTTCATTGCAGATCTCTTACTACCCCAGCGCAGCATGGCTTCTTATAAAATGGATCTACCAACACAAACCTTGTAGAGTTCGTTTCATTTACTCTAAGAACCTTAGAAAACGAAAATGAAGTTGATATTATCTCCACTGACTTCAGCAAAGCGTTTGACAAAATAATAATCCTATAGTCTTCAAACTCTCCTCCTTAGGCCTTAAACCTAGTTTTCTACAATCGATTACTTCTTATCTTGAAAATTTTGAATTTTATGTCACACTTAGATTCGCTTGTTCTAATCCTATTCTAGCAGCTTCTTATGTTTCCCAAGGTAGTCATTTAGGCCCTCTCTTTCTTATCCTCACACGCTCGTTGAGTTAAGCAAAATAAATTGCAAGTTAGCTTTCAAGTATTAGAGCAAGAGCCTAACACCACTTGTTGTCCATCCAATGTTTGAATACTAACTCCTTAGTATTTTTTTTAAATTAAAATCAATGTACATATGTTAAATTTCACTGTTTTTTCTAAATATTTTTTGGGCAAAATATTCTGATATCCCACGAAGCAAAATATTCTTTAAAATAAATAGAAATAGACATGCAACTCAAATAATGTTCGACACAGAATTAAACCATTCCATTTAATTTGTATAATATTCCTATGTTTTTAAAACTTATATTTGGCTTAAAAGGAAGTATAAAAATAATCCTTTAAGGATATATCATAACCTTTCTGTTTCACTGTTTTATCCTGTTTTTCTTTTTTAACGTGAATAATCAAAGCAAAGCTCATATTAATTTTCTTTTCTAATTAGAATCTCAACATCTAAAATGACAGTAATTATTTCTTAGAACAAAAATAGGGAAATAGTTACCTTTTTAATTGTTGTAAAATTAAACAAAAAATATCTCTGCTTGTCTAGTCTAGAATATTTTACCAAACTAAAAACCAACCTATTTACCCAAGTGTATCTGATTGTAAACAAGAAAAAGAATCCAATAGGAAACAAATTACACACAAGGATGTATGTTTGTACGTTCATAAGCTCCCACACAACCGATGTCTGTGCAAACATAAATTTTAATTAAAAATTTAGAAAAACATTCGCGTAAATACTCATTTTTATTTTTGACTAAAGGTAAATTTCGTTTTGTTCCTTTTTCCATCAACTCCTCCACATGTTACACGATACTCCACCATCAGGACACACTATATCCTTATTTTTTTCAAAAAACGAACGTCCTGAAGGATATACAAAAATAGACAAGCAATTTTTATTCGTTACATCTCGCATATTTACCCTGCCAATTTCGGAATTTTATTTTTGTTGCTATAATTTTTTAGCTTTAACACCCTGAGGGTAATTCTAAAAAGTATGCAACAAAAAAATGGAATTACCTATGAGGTTCCTGGAAAAATGGAAAAATAATTTGAAAGCAAAGAAACAAAAGCAACATGGTTGCTATTAATTTGTGTTCTTTTATTTCCGTTTATGTGTGGCATCCAGCTGGGTGGTGTATTTTGTCGTTTTAAAAGCTTGTTTCTAAATAAATTTACAGCTATACAATATTTTTGTAAACCCTGCCTCAGTAATTGACATTTCCCTTATCCTAACAAAAGGTGGAAAATCTCTCACCGATTTTTATTTTGTTGGTCTACAAAAGATTGGTGTACAATTGAATTTAATAAAATTGTAATAATCTACGCCCATCGTAGACCACCTATTGTTCAATTCACGTGCACACTTCAAAACTGAGAACTAAATGAAAGTGTGTCGGATTTCGAGCGTTTCTTGTTTTATTTGGCATCGGCGACGGCATCGGGGAGCATTCTTATTGTCAATCCTCCAAAGAGCAATCTTTGTACTTTTGCGAGGACACGTGGCATTTTAAAGACAAAATTATATTATCAACAACATCATGCGGCATTTCATGATAATAACTCTGATATTCTGTTTCTTTTCTAATAATATAGTTTGTGGCAAGCCAACCGCTTGCAAAAACGCTTCAATTGCAACAGCAACACCAATCAAAGGAGATTTCCTAATCGGATTGACAGAAACGTTTTTGCAGTGCGAATGGGGAATAAAGCTATTTGGGTTTATTTAAGAGATGACAAAGATTTTTTTATCTGACATAATGATGAAAATGGAAAATTAACGCAGAATTTAAAAATAGATAAAAGATTATTGTCGAATTTGTAATTACTTTTGAAAAATTAAAGGCTGTTTTTTAAAGTAGGTACTTGAGTCTAAAACTATTTTTTTTTCAGTTTTTTGTTGTTTTTGAAGGTTTTCATTATTTGAAAAAACAAATTTTTGAATTGAATTTTGAAAAGAAATTAACTTAAAAATAGCAACAAAATTTAATTTTGATATCTGTTTTTGTTCCCAACATTTGTGTTCCCATAATTTTCATCAGTTTTTAAAAAGGTCATATTTCAATTGAAAAAAATACCGATTGGATTTTCCTATGACCATTATCTTAAGTTAATAAAAATGTTGTGCATGTGATACAAAAAAATTAAAGTTAATAGCTTCATCTATTCACGAAATATTGGAATCAGACATCAGTTCTAACTTATTATCTCAAAAACAATATGTTTTAACATGCGACATATAAAAAATATTATGTCAAGTTTTATATTTGTAAATATTTTGAACTTGAGATTTAAGTCAAAAATGACATTATGATAGAAGAGAAGTCAAAAAGAGTTTGTCCCCCAATTCAGTCCGTCTGTCTGTCTGGCTGTTTGTCTGTCCTACAGCTCAAAGCATTGGGTCGGTTAACTTAAAATTTGGGCATTTTGGTTTTGAGCCATTTGAGGTTAAAAATAAATAAATTGGGTGGCGCAACAGTCCGTTGAGAACTAGTGCCTAGTGACTTACAACTCCAAACCATTCTTGTGTGCGAGTAATGTTGTCAGGAATGGAGGGGACCTACAGTTTATATGCCGAATCCGAACGGCTAATTTGAGAAAGCACTTTTTCATGAGAAGAGTTACTCTTGAAGAACTTGTCAATTCCTCGCAAGAGGCAGTACCCGTGAAAAGACTTAAGATGGCATAGGCATGGATCGAGCCCAAGACCTTTATCATGACAGTCTAACTCACTAACCATCATGCCACGGGTGCTACTGAGCCAAAAGTCAAGTCTTCAAAAGTCCCATTGCAAAGCAATAAAAAGAGGCTGGGATGCGACCCACACTGATAACTTCCCATCCCGTCTGTCGATTTGTCTTGCTTAAAAGTTTGTCTTTATGTACTCGTATCAATTTTTACCAAATTTGCGTACTATTTTTTGTAGATTTTATTTCTTATAAAAAAACGGACTGTTGGATTTTTATATAAAAATTACTGAATATCGAAAACAATATTTTCTGTAAAATAAAATAAGTTTCAAGCCAATATTTTTAAGTTTTAAAAAGCTATTTGAGTCTAAAGTAAATTTTTACGAAGTTTAAGTATTGTTTTTTTTAGAGTTTTATTTTTTGTAAAAAAAACTGTCAATTTGATTTTTTAAAAATTTTACCAAATGTTGAAAACAATATTTCTTATGAGATAAAATTACTTTAAAGCCAATACTTAAAATTTTTAAAGAGATATTTGAGTCGAAAATCAATTTTTAACAATTTTTATACTTTTTTTTTTTAAGTTTTTATTTTTTGTTAAAAAACTGTCAATTCGATTTTTTTCAAACTTTAACTGAATGTTGACAACAAGATTTTTTGAAAGATAAAAGTAAATTAAAGCCAATATCTCAAAGTTTTGAAAAGATATTTGAGTCGAAAATCAATTTTTACCAACTTTTATAATTTTTTTTTTAAGTTTTTATTTTTTGTTAAAAAACTGTCAATTCGATTTTTTTCAAACTTTAACTGAATGTTGACAACAAGATTTTTTGAAAGATAAAAGTAAATTAAAGCCAATATCTCAAAGTTTTGAAAAGATATTTGAGTCGAAAATTAATTTTTAATAACTTTTATAAATTTTTTTTTAGGTTTTTATTTTTTGTAAAAAAACTGTCAATTCGATTTTTCTTAACATTTTTCAAAATGTTGAAAACAATATTTCCTACAAGATAAAATAAGCTTGAAGCCTAAATTTCAAGTTTTTCAAAAGATATTTGAATCGATATTCTATTTTTACGAACTTTGAGTAATGTTTTTTTTAGATTTTTATTTTTTATAAAAAAACTGTCAATTAGATTTTTCTCAAAATTTTATCACATGTCAAAAACATTATTCTTCGTTGCACAAAATTGTTTTAGAGATAAAATCATATTTCAGTCGTAAAATTTTGGAGGTGACAAATTTTTTTTCCAGTTTTATTGATTAAAAAAAAAACCGTTATATTGATTTTTTTCAAAAAATATACTTGTTTGGTATTACGTTACAATCTATTATATAAAATTTAATTCAAGTCTCTAGCGTTTTTGGTTCGTAAGATATTAAGGGTTAACCAAAATTTTCACCTTTTTTTCAAACTGCTATGGTAAAAAAACCACCCACGCAATTTTCTTGAGAGCCCTTTCTGCATCTTTCTGCCTTATTATCTGTATAACAAAATTTATTTGAAGTCGATATCTCTTCTGGTTCTTGAGCTATGGACGACGAAAAAAACGTCGCGAACGTACGGACGTACAAACGTACGTACACACGCACGCACAGACATCTTTCTAAAAATCTTTTATTTCGACTCTAGGGACCTTGAAACGTCGAGAAATGTCAAAATTTTCAATTTGACAAATCGGACCCATTACAATAACTTCCTATGGGAAGTTAAAAATAGCTACAATTTATCTTCTTTGAATACTTTAGCAACTATATAATTCGCAGTCGCTCTACGAGTATGTAGCTAGGATTATATGGAATCTCGATTTATTCGGAAAAATATGCGTAAAAACAAGGTGCAATGGTTATCTTCAGATGAGCCCAACCATTACATCGGGGCAAAACGTATATATGAACACTTTATGCTGATTTATATTTATTTTCGTGATTTTAAATCATAATTATAACAGAAAATATATTTAACTTTGTGGAATTGAAAATCTTGACATTTCTCGACGTTTCAAGGTCCCTAGAGTCGAAATAAAAGATTTTTAGGAAGATGTTTGTGCGTGAGTGTGTACGTACGTTCGTACGTCCGTACGTTCGCGTCGTTTTTTACGTCGTCCATAGCTCAAGAACGAGAAGAGATATCGATTTCAAATGAATTTTGATATACAGATAATAAGGCAGAAAGATGCAGAAAGGGCTCTCAAGAAAATTGCGTGGGTGGTTTTTTTTAACTTACCAGTTTGAAAAAAGTTGGTTAAGATATTTAATCTTACGAACCAAAAACGCTAGAGACTTGAATTAATTTGTATATAATATATTGACACGTGATATCAAAGAAGTATATTTTTTGAAAAAAAATCCATTTTACGGTTTTTATAAATAAAAAAAAAATGAAAAAAAACTGTCACCTCTAAAATTTAACGACTAAAATATGATTTCATCTTCAAAACAATTTTGTGCAACGAAGAATAATGATATTGACATTTGATAAAATGTTGGAAAAAATCGAATTGATGGTTTTTTTTTTTTAATAAAAACCTAAACAAATATAAATAAAAGTTGTTAAAAATTGAATTTCGACTCAAATACCTTTTCCAAACTATGAGATATTGGCTTTAATATACTTTTATCTTTCAAAAAATATTGTCGTCAACATTCAGTAAAATTTTGAAAAAAACGAAGTGACAGTTTAAAAAATTAAAAACCGAAAAAAAAATTAAAAAAAAGTTGGTAATTTTTTTTTTTTATAATAAACACACACTCAAGGGGATATTACTACCCTTATTATGAAGAAGGTTTAAAAAGGAGATGTCGGTGCACATTGGTTTTGAATTCCTGAATATTGCAATAGCTGGGAAAGACAGAGTGTGGTAAGGCATTCCACATTCGTGTAGTACGGCTAAAGAACGAATCTCTGTATTTGACAGTACGACCGAAGTTGGGCTCGAGGGTATACTAATGAGCATTCCTAGAAGCGCTAGTATAACGGTTGAACTGTTTAAGGGGAGGAATGCAACTGGCTATTTCACTAGAGCATAAGCCGTTAGAATAACGGTAAAAAAGGGTCAGACAAGAGACCTTACGACGATGTTCAAGCGAAGTAAATGAACTTGAAGCGCCAGCCCAGTGATGGGAATTATACTCAAGTTTTGGACGTATGTAAGTCTTGTAGATAACAGCCAGATCAGAAGGGGTGAAATATTTCTTGCATCGCCTAAGAAAACCCAAACACCTTGCGGCATTTTTGGCGACATCGCATATGTGATCGTTCCACAAGAGGTGGTTGGTGACACACATACCGAGAATATCAAGGTGTTCAGTCTCATTGATGCCAGTGCCATCCATGGATATTGGCAATGGGGGTATATCTCGCTTTAACGATACAAGACAGCATTGGGTTTTCGAAGCATTAAATTCCACGCGGTTTTTTAATCCCCATTGAACTGCTGTTTAGATCGGAATTTAATGAGCTTATCATATTTTGTCGTTGCAGTTCCACATCCGAAGAAGAGGGATGTGAGTCTGAAAACGAATATGAAAAGCTAAGAGTACTATCGTCAGCGAAACAATGTATCGAATTAGAAGTTGCAGACAGAAGACCATTAATAAAAATGAGAAAGAATGTTGGAGAAAAAACAGAGCCCTGGGGCACACCAGCATTTATTTTATGGTTTTCAGACTTGAATCCATCCAATACTACTTGTATTGAACGATCCGAAAGGTAATTACTAATCCAATGAAGCACGGATTCATGAAAACCGAATGCACGCATTTTAGATAAGAGAGCCTGATGCCAAACCCTATCAAATGCTTTTGAAATATCAAGTGCAATAATCTTACTTTCTCCAAAATGATTTTCGACTCAAATATCTTTTCAAAAATTTGAGATATTAGCTTCTAACTAATTTTTACTTATAAGAAATATTGTTTCCAACATTACGACAAATTTTGAGAAAAATCGAATTCACAGTTTTTTTTACAAAAAATAAAAACCTAAAAAAATGTATAAAAGTTGGTAAAAATTGATATTCGACTCAAATATCTTTCCAAAAATTGTAGATATTGGCTTTAAACTACTTTTATTTTTCAAAAAATATTGTTGTTAACAATCAGTAAAATTTTGAAAAAAATCAAAGTGATAGTTTTTGTACAAAAAATTAAAAACCTAAAAAAAAATTAACAAAAGTTGGTAAAAATTGATTTTAGACTCAAATGTCTTTTCAAAAATTTGAAATATTGGCTTCAAACTAATTTTATCTTATAAGAAATATTGTTTTCAACATTCGGTAAAATTTTGAAAAAAAAATCGAAGTGACAGTTTTTTTTACAAAAAATAAAATTAAAAAAAAAAACAATACTGAAATTGGTAAAAATTAACTTTCGACTCAAATATTTTTCCAAAAATTAAAAATATTCGCTTCAAACTTATTTTATTTCACAGAAAATATTGTTTTCGACATTTAGTAATTTTCATATAAAAATCCAACTGTCCGTTTTTTTCATAACAAATAAAATTTACAAAAAATAGTACGCAAATTTGGTAAAAATTGATACGAGTACATATAGACAAACTTTTAAGCCAGACAAATCGACAGACGGAATGGGAAGTTATCAGTGTGGGTCGCATCCCAGCCTCTTTTTTTGTATTGTTCCGGAAGGGTACCCCTCATAGAACCGTTATTTGTTCTAAAGTTTTCTCAAAAACTAACAAACCGATTTTAATAATTTTTTTTATATATTATTTTTTTTTCTGGAAATTCTATATCTTGATAATGCGTAATTTTTTACGAAATTGAATTTTAAAACACATATTAATAAGTTTCAAATGAATACCAAATTAAACTAAAATACGAACATTTTATGCATAAAAAATTAATTTAAATATAAACAGCTCTAACGATTCTTAAACACAAATTTTGAAAAATTAAGGTTTTTCCAATAAACCAAAAAATCTAAGACAACTCTTAAATTTGCTAAACTTATAAAATAAGAATGTATGAAAAGTATGCAAGAAACAAATTTCAGACAATACCAATTGGTTCCTTGCAATATACAATATACTTATACAAAAATTAAATATGTGGTTTTTTTCCACTTCATGTAAATGATACAAATGAGTATCGTTAGGTTTCCTTTATTCAAGACCTTACTTTACACATTTTATAAACTTCTATATCTACGCAAAAAATTTACTCGTAAATAATTATCTGCACTTTTAATAAAAATACAATAATTTAACTTAACGCAGCTAACAGTTCAATAACAATTAAGCGTTGATAATTTGTGTTCATATTGACATTGACAAATAAATAATAACTATAAAAAAACGTACTATTTAAAATTATATACAAATCGGGTGTTTTTCTTAGAGGTACACAACTTCCCTATAAGTGTTAAACTTGTTGTCATTCCCATGAAGTGTATTTGATCTTATTTCAGTATTCTTGGACAAATCCAAACTCACAGATTTACACCAAAACAAAGTTTGACAAATAGTATTTCCGAAATTTGACTTATCAACGTCCTTTATGAGAAGGCCAAATTAAAATGCTTTAAATTGAAGTTGCTTATTTTCTTCATAAACCAAACATTTGTTACTCTCATTGTTTTTGAGGAATTTTATTTTTCGTTAAAATAAGCGGAGTAAAAATGTTGATTTTTACATATTTAAGCGGAATATTGAATAGAATAAAAAAGTACTAACTGGGCTAATACTGGGTTTTCGGATCTCACCTACTCAAGATGATTACAAATTCATGCAAATACTATTTCTTAAATTTCTAATTTTAAACTTCCCATGAGAAGTTTTTGTAATAATTCTCGACGTTTCAAAGTTACTGGAATCTAAAAGAACATTCTGTGTGTTCGGGTGTACTTACGTTCGGGAAGCTTTTTTAGACGTACCTACACATCTCAAGTACTAAGATATATAGAGATATCTACTTCAAATGAATGTTATACAGACAATAAAGAAGAAAATTGTAAAAGGAGTTTTAAAATAAGTAATAAACCAAAGTTATCGCACGAACTAATAACTCTAAGTGCTTGAATTAAATTTTGTATTATATGTTTTCTATAAATCTGAAAAAAATATCGTATCTAAAATAAAAAAAAATCCATTAAAGAATAACGTCTTTGACATCTAGTAAAATTTAAAGATAAATCGAATTGACAGTTCTTTTGCATAAATTGAAAAGCGTTACTAAAACTTGGTAAAAATGTATTTTTGACTCAAATATCTTTTCAAAACTAAAATATATTGATTTCAAACCAATTTCATCCTATAAAAATAGTTTTTTAACATTAAGTAAGATTTTGGAAAGCAGAACTCGTAGCATGATGGTTAGTGCTTTGGACTGTCATGCAAAGGGTCTGGGTTCAATCCCTGCCTGTGCCACCTTAATTGTAATAATTTTCGCGGGTACTGCCTCTTGCGAGGAATTGACAAATCCTTCAAGAGTAATTCTTGTCATGAAAAAGTGCTTTCTCAAAACTAGCCGTTCGGATTCGGCCCAAAATTGTAGGTCCCTTCCATTCCTGACAACAGTACTCGCACACAGGAATGGTTGAGAGTTGTAAGTCACTAGGCCCTGGTTCACAACGGACTGTTGCGCCACCCCATTTGATTTTTGAAGATTCTGGAAAAATCGAATTGACAGTTTTTGAAACAAAAATTTAGAAAACATTTCTAAATTTTGGTACAAATTGCTTCAAAATAATTTCATCTTATAGTTAATATTGTTTTCGACATTCAATTATTTTGTATAAAAATCCAACAGTTAGTTTTTTTTTCATAAAAATTTAAATCTACAATAAGAAATGGTACGCAAAATTGGTAAAAGCTGATGTTTGATTCTCGATATCTCATCAAAATATCAAAGAACTGAATTCAAAATGATTTCATTCGGTGCCTTAGTTAAATACTATCTTACTTACCTACTTACTTAAGGTGGCACTACAGTCCTGTGTGAACTAGGGCCTCACCCAACAAACTTCTCCATCTAGCTCGGTCCCTAGCTAGATGTCTCCAGTTTCGCGCTCCAAGTTGGGTGAGGTCACCTTCCACTTGTGCGCGCCACCTGATTCGCGGTCTTCCTCTACTGCGCTGTCCTGTGGGTGCGGATTCGAAGACTTTCCGGGCCGAAGCATTGGTTTCCATGCGCTCTACGTGACCCAGCCATCTTAGTCGTTGGACTTTTACCTTCCTGGCTAAGCCTACGTCGCTGTACAGCACGTCGTTCCATCTTCTCCTCCACTCCCCTTCGATGCATACGGGATCGTAGATCACACGAAAAACTTTTCTCTCGAAGCGGCCCAAGGTGCTTTCATCCGCTTTTGTCATATTCCATGCTTCTGCACCGTATAGCAGGAGGGGGATGATAAGGGTCTTACATAGCAACACTTTGGTCCCTCGAGAGAGGACTTTACCACTCAATTGCTTTCTTAGCCCAAAGAAAAACCGGTTAGGAAGCGTTATTCTGCGTTTGATCACAGCGCTGGTGTTGTTTTCTGCGTTAACAGCGGAGCCTAGGTAGACGAAGTCCTTGACTGCCTCAAAGTTACGTCTGTCGATTGTGAAGTTTTGATCAAGACGTCGGTGTTGTATGTCCTTTCTTTACGACAGCATGTACTTTGTTTTGCCCTCATTAAACGTTAAACCCATTTTTGCCGCCTCTACCTCAATACTCACAAAAGCCCCATTGACACCACGCTGACTTCTTCCGATTATGTCAATGTCATCAGTAATTGGACAGACTTTTGAAAGACAGTACCTCTAGTGTTGACGTGTGAGCTCTGCACTATTCTTTCAAGCACGATGTTAAAAAAATCACATGACAGCGCATCACCTGGTCTAAAACCTTTTTTGACATCGAAAGGTTCTGTTAAGTTGTTTCCAACCTTCATGGAGTAGCGTGAATTCTCCATGGTCATCCTGCACAAACGGACGAGTATGGCAGCAATGCCGAAACTAGACATGGCTCTATACAGTTCGTACCTGTAGATGCTGTCATATGCGGCCTTGAAATGGATGAAAAGATGGTGGGTGTCGATTTGATGTTCTTGAGTTTTTTCCAGGATCTGCCGTAATGTGAATATTAGATCAACTGTGGACTTCCCTGGTCTAAAACCACACTGAGAAGATTTTATAGGCGATGTTAAGCAGACTGATTCCTCTATAGTTGTTGCAGTTTAGAGGGTCTCCTTTTTTCAGGATCGGGCAAACAATACTGAGGTTCCATTTATCAAACATGCTTTCTTCCAACCATATCTTACAGATAAGTTGGTGCATGCTCCTAACCAACTTATCTCCAGCTGCTTTTAAGAGCTCGGCATTTAAGCCATCCGCTCCAGCGGCTTTATTAGACTTCAACTTAGATATGGCAATCTTTACTTCGTCTAAGTCGGGAGGACGGGATTGTTGGCTTTCGTTGCCTATGTTGAATGGATCATCCTGCCTGACAGCGGAATTCTGTTCGTCGTCGCCGTTATACAGTCTGCAGAAGTAGTCCTTCCATATCATCAGCATTGACTGCGGTTCCACTATGATGTTTCCACTTTCGTCTTTGCAGCCTTCGGTTCTAGGTTTATGTACCTGTGAATTTCGTTTCACCTGTTTATAAAACTTATGAACTTGATTCCTGCTTTTAAACCTCATGCCCTTTCTTCTTCTGCTCATAGAGCTCATTAGCAGCTCTCGTCCTTTTATATGCAGTGCCGCTTTGCGTGCCTGTTGTTCGCTGAATTTGCCTGACGACATTCCTCATCAAACCAGTGGTTCCTTGTTGGTGGCTGTTTGAAACCCAGCACATCAGAGGCGGCTTCTCTGATTGCATCTTGGCAATGTTGCCACTGGTTTTCGATACATTGTGTTGGCGGCAGAGAACTTCGAGAGAGGTTACTTTTAACTCGGTCGGAAAAGGATTTGGCGATCTCTGGCGATTGTAGCCGTTCGACGTTGTACCTTCTCCCAGCACATATCTGTTTTGCCTTGGGTCTGGAAATCTGAAGTGCTACATTGGCCACAAGGAGCCAGTGGTCCGAATCGATGTTAGCTCCTCGGAAAGTTCGTACATCCATAATGCTGTCTGCGTGTCTGGCGTCGATCGCAATATGGTCAATCTGGTTGACGTTAGATTGATCTGGAGAAGTCCAAGTTCCTTTGTGGATGTTGAGGTGTGGAAAAGGCGTACTGGCTACCATGAAGTTTCACCCAGCAGCAAAATCTATGAGTCTGAATCCGTTCGGAAGTGAAAGCTGTCTTCCCTTCCTAGCTTGGCATTAAAATCGCCCAGGAGTATTTTAATATCGTAGCCAGGGCACTGCTCATATGTTTTTTCTAGGACCTCGAAGAACATATCTTTGGTGTTGTAGTCTTTCTCTTCTGTATGGGCGTTCGCGCATATCAGGCGAATGTTGCCTTTTTTTTAGCCTTGATGCGTATGGCGCTCATTGACTTAAGACTTCTTGCCTATGTCTGGCTCCTATGACGAAACCGCATCCAAATAAGCGGTGTTGGTTTTCGTGGTAGCAGTCACCATAGTAAATATCGCAGTTTTTCATCCTCTTTTTGCCCGGCCCATCCCATCGTATTTCCTGGATGGCGGTGATATCTGCTAAATAAATACTAAACAAAATACTCTTTTATCATATGCAACATATTGTTGTTAATTTTTAGTTAATTGAAACAAAAAACTCCACCTGACAACTTTTTTAATAAAAAGTTTAATGGTTTTCGATACAAGGTATGAAACTTGTAATTATTTCTTTCAAATTAAATTATGAATATTTTTTTAAATTTATAACCCAGACAAGTCAACAGACGGGATGGGAAGATATCAGTGGGGTTCGCATCCCAGCCTATTTTATTTTAATTTTGAAGTCAAAAACTATAACTTAAAATCTTATCCAATTATAAATTAGGCCATTTTATTGAATTTCTTGTGTTTAAAACTAAAACGAATTCCATACCTCTAAAAAGAACACCGTATATATTTGCGAATATTGCAGTTCAAAAAACAAATTATATGGATACCTTTTAAAATACCCAATCAGCATGTTTTTACTTCGATAAAAATTCATCAAGATTAATTAATTTGCATTATAACTGAATGTATATACTTGTTTTAACCTTCTTTGGTAAAATCAAGCTACAGGTGTAGAAACATTAAAATCTCGTATGCAAATATGCTTTTACGCACAAACCAACTAACCAACCTGCCGGTGTAGCGTTTACAACAACAAGCTTCCTTCCATATGCCATCCTGATGGTTTAATTAAATGATCAAATAATTACCAAACAAATTCAATATCATATTATTTGTAGCTAGAAGCTCGTTGAAGTTATGCTCATTAAAAATTCATTAAATATGTACAAACGTAGGTATTCAGAAACTCAGCTGGGGTTAAAGTTTTCATCAGGTATAGGTTACATTAAAACTAACAGACTTGCAGCATTACATCAAATCCATCGTCGTCGTCGCTCGTTGATGTCGTTTCCATATAAAGCTAATATACTCGTAGTTGAAGTATTAATATTAAATTATTTATTTTACAACTTCAAGCTGAATACGATGGCGCTACAAATTGAGGTATTCAAGCTCCACATATGCAAATACAGCGCTTTAAAGCAAAATTCTCGACATTTGGTAATTAATATATGCTTTTTACAACTCTGACAATATACCAAAGCTTGATGGGTTAGGTAGGTAATAATAATTAAGGATTCCTCATTATTTTGATATTCGTATAAACATATCCTACGTAAATAAACGACATCTTTTTAATAATAAAATAACTATCTAGAGGGCTTTTTAGACGATGATGAGGATGACGAATAGTATAAGGACCTTTGGGTCATCCTCATCATAATAATGATGATGGTCATGTTTGCACTCCTTTTTCAATTGGCAAAAGAACATGTCCAAGTACATATAATAGGAACATCCTTTTAATATTATTTTATATTGTGTGCAAGAAGTTTTCCGCATTGGATGTTTTATGATTATTTTGTCCTGTATACTTATAGGGAATAAAACCCAAAGAAATATTACCAAGAGGAATTCATAGGAATAGATGCGAGATATGTGTCCGTCTACATAAATAATAAAAGTATCTCAACAGACCGAATAAATAACAGCCATGCGATGCATCACAATTTAATAAGGGAATATATTATAAGGAATAAGGATATGATGTGATGTGTCCTTTCAAACATGATGGCATCTTGTAGAGAGTTGTCCGGTTGTTTCTGACGAATAAATGATAAATTATTATGTGACCGAAGCTAAAGAAAATTACTCACCGTATTTAATATAAATCTTTTACAAGATATTTTATTATATATTATATATATTCTTTCATCAAAATGATATCAAACCTTATTGAAGGAATGTTATATATTGTTGAGGTATGATATTGTGAAAAGAGGTAAAGAACATCATGCTTGTCGGTAGGTTTTACAGATATCACAAATGAGAACTTTCATAACATCAATATAAGATCCTTGACAACTGATGGATGGGTGATTAAAATGTAATACATTTCTTGTGAAATAAATAATCTCTATCTTTCTAATCCTAACATATTTAAGGAGTTTGATGATGGAAATCATGGACAATTATTGCAAATTTTGGCAAAAGCAATATTTATTTTATAATATTGTTTTAAATGTACCTATTGCCGCGAGAGAAAATTAAAATTTAGAGTGAATTGATTGGTTTTACTAAATATTTAAGTCATCCAAAAACAGTCCGTTTTTGAAACTTTTATGGCAATGTTCTAGGAATATCATAATAATCGAACTATGTACTTGTATTATGTTCAATAGAAGTAAAGCTCATTATGACGGATTCACTATACAAATATTTCACCCATAACATTTTTGTTCATTTAATTTTTAATTTTTGAAAAGCTATTTGAGTCGAAAGTAAATTTTTACCAAGTTTTAGTGTTGTTTTTTTTTAGAGTTTTCATTTTGTAAAAAAACTGTCAATTCGATTTTTTTTATAATTTTATCAAATCTTGAAAACAACTTTTCTTATAAGATAAAATTTCTTTGAACCCAATATTTCAATATTTTTAGGTTTTAAATTTGTTTGTACAAAAACTGTCAGTTAGAATTTTCCTAAGATTTCAATGAATATTGTAACTAATATTTTTTGAACGATAAAAGTAGTTTAAGGCCAACATCTACAATTTTTGAAAACATATTTGAGTCGAAAATAAATTTTTACCAACTTTTTTACATTTTTTTTAGGTTTCTATTTTTTGTAAAAAAAAACTGTCAATTCGATTTTTCTCTAAATTTGTCCTCATATTAAAAACAATATTTCTTATAAGTAAAAATTAGTTAAAAGCTATTATCTTAAATTTTTGAAAAGATAATTGAGTCGAAAATCATTTTTTACCAACTTTTGTTCATTTTTGTTCGGTTTTTATTTTTTTGTAAAAAGAACAGTGAATTCGATTTTTTTCAAAATTGTACTGAATGTTGAAAACAATATTTTTTATGAGATAAAATAAGTTTGAAGCCCAAATTTAGAGTTTTTGAAAAGATATTTGAATCTATATATTCAATTTTTACAAACTTTGAGTAATGTGTTTTTTCAGATTTTTATTTTTTATAAAAAAAAACTGTCAATTCGATTGTTCTCAAAATTTTATCAGATGTCAAAAATATTATTCTTCGTTGCACAAAATTGTTTTGGAGCTGAAATTATATTGAAGTCGTAAAATTTTGGAGGTGACAATTTTTTTTCGGTTTTTTTGATTTATAAAAAAACCATTAAATGGATGTTTTTCAAAAAGTATACTTCTTTGATATCACGTTACAGTATATTATATAAAATTCAAGTCTCTAGCGTTTTTGGTTCGTAAGATATTTAGGGTTAACCAAAATTTTCAAACTGCTATGGTAAAAAAACCGTAGTACCCGTAGCATGATGGTTAGTGCGTTGGACTGTCATGCAAGGGGTCTGGGTTCAATCCCTGCCTGTGCCACCTTAATTTAAAAAAATAATTTTCGCGGGTACTGCCTCTTGCGAGGAATTGACAAATCCTTCAAGAGTAATTCTTGTCATGAAAAAGTGCTTTCTCAAAAACTAGCCGTTCGGATTCGGCCCAAAATTGTAGGTCCCTTCCATTCCTGACAACAGTACTCGCACACAGGAATGGTTGAGAGTTGTAAGTCACTAGGCCCTGGTTCACAACGGACTGTTGCGCCACCCCATTTGATTTTTTTTTTTGATGGTAAAAAAACCACCAACGCAATTTTCTTGAGAGCCCTTTCTGCATATTTCTGCCTTATTATCTGTATAACAACATTTATTTGAAATCGATATCTCTACTGGTTCTTGAGCTATGGACGACGAAAAAAAACGTCAAGAACGTACGTACACACGCACGCACATACATCTTTCTAAAAATCTTTTATTTCGACTTTAAGGACCTTGAAACGTCGAGAAATGTCAAAATTATCAATTTGACAAATCGGACCCATTACAATAACTTCCTATGGGATGTTAATAAAGCTAGTCTTTACTTCAATAGAGAAATAAGTGGACTACCATGGTTGCAGCACCTTACATACTTTTCATGACATTTCCATGACTAATTCGCACATTTGCATATTTGTATATTAACTCAACATGAAAGAAGTGACGTTATAATCATATTTCAAGGTTATTATTTATAGACCAATGATGCGGCTGAATTAAGGTGTTATGTCACAACATTTAGGGGCCAATTGTAATGATCTCTGAAAGAAATAACACTGTTGCAAACGTTGACTTGCGAACTGTTCAGTGTTCACCCTTTTGGTATTGGTGGTTTTTTTTCTTTTAAAATTTCTGAAAATGATAGATGACTTAACAGTGGAATGTTTAAAATTAATCCTCTTATTGGAAAACTCTGTTTTATTAGTTAAACCGAACACAATTTCACTTTGAAATTAACAGAAAAAAAAATTGTATAATTCGAACAAAATGAAAGCTAAAAAAAGGTATAATATTATTAATTTTTTCACGGGTGAGACTCCTAACAGGAAAAGTAGAACAAAATTATTTGCAGGTGAAATACTCTTCATCTGAATGAGAAGAAGTTCTTCTATATTTTTTAACGCTTAAAAGATTTTTCAATTCCTATTAACAGACAATTTTGTGCACTTAGACACAGTCCGAGGAATGCCTGCATATTGTAATGAGTGGGAAATATTGAGCATGGTAAAGAAAGAAAGAATCCCTGTTCTTAACAATACGCCTGAAATTAGGCTCAAGGGTAAACTGATCAACATTTCTAGGAGTACAGGTATTACGGTTGAATATTTTGAGGGGTGATTACAACTGGAAATTTCACTAGAGTATTGTTTATAGAAATAACGATAAAACAATGATAATCAAGAAAAGCAATTGTGTCAATAGGAGAATGATCTCCTATTATTTATGAGTCTCCCTTTTCAATTCTATCTAAAAGATTAAAAACCGTTATTGTGGCACAAGCCCAAATATGAGAATTAAACTCGAGTTTTGGACAAATGATATCTTTGCAAATTATTTCCAGATCAGAAGCGGTAAAAAAACTTCTTGTATCGATAAAACCTAAATACTCAGCAGAATTTCTGGCAATGTAAAATATGTGATCACTCTACAACAAGTGGTTTGTGATGCACATTTTTAGAACTGAAAGCTGTTCACTCATCTCAATGCAATTACTATCCATGGATATAGGCATTGGGGGAGTGTTACGCTTTTAAGACAGTAGATTGAGTTTCAATGAAGTTTTTGAATCCCCATGAGACACGCTGTCAGGATCAGAATTTAATAAACTTATCATACGCTACTGTTGGTAGTCCACTTCTGAAGAACAAAGATGAATTATAAAAAGCTGAGGGTACTTTCATCAGCGAAACAATTTGGTGGGTTAGAAGTTTTAGAGAAAGATCGTTTATAAAAATAAGGTAGAGCTTAAGCTGAGAATTGACCAGCGTGTTCATGACCTTTTAAAGAAAGAACTTACGTGCAACTAGACGATAGTTAGAGGGTGAGGAGGATTTGATTTGTTTAGGGACAGGCTGGACAAATGCCATCCACTCGGAAAGAGACCTGTAGAATAGGACAGATAGAATAGCACAGTATTTTTGTTAAGCGTTGAAGGACACTTCTTCAGAACAATAGAGTGGATGCTATCCGGGCTAGCAGATATGTGTATGTCAAGATGTTTCAGTGCTTTTGGAACTGAAGAATTCGAAAGAAGATTCTTCCCATAGAATCGTTTACGGTTTCAAATACAGTCATTGCCATGTTTCTTATTGGTACCATCGAATTAACAACAAACTGTGCTGCAGGCCTTTATCAATTAAGCTTACAAAAAGAGTGTTATTAAAAACGAGGGTTGGAACCTACGATGACGTAGTGTTGGGACCAGAAATTTGTATTACCTTTTGGATATTTAAGTATTTGAAATCTTTAATGTTGGCCATGCAAAAATGTAATGCTTTGAATATGTCCGTTGCAGGCCTTTCTGGCTTTCTTTAACGTAGACCAGTTTTCTTCAGTGGGGTTGGCTTTGTAAATCCCGAAATTAATATCATTCATTTTCTATCAATTTCCGGATAGATTTCAATGATAGCTATAATTGGCCCCTTAGGGTGTTCTCTGACCAGGGGCCCTACTCTGTAAAGCGTTTCGGAAGCAAATATTTTCGAAAACGAATATTTTTTAGTTTCTATTTCCAATGCGGATAAGAAATCTAGTACTTACGGAATAACAAAACCGCACTCGGATTTTTCTTACCTGGCAATGCGTTTCCGAATGTCATTAGCGTTCGAAAACGAAAATTCTGTTTCTACACCAAGATAGGTCGAAGGTCGTTTAAAGGGACACAAAAGGAAAGTTATGCTGTGTTGTATAAAAAAGATAAAATATAAGTAAGGAAATAATAATTTTATTCAAAATTTAAGCAAATAAATTCCATTACAGGGAATCATCAGCAAAAAATGGGCATACCAAACAAAAGCAATTTGAAATTATTGTGGAATTCGTATGACTTGAGAAAAAGTATACCTTGACAAAAAACAATTTTCAACACAAAAAACGAAATGGCTTTGAAAAAAATCAGCTTAAACTTTCTAGGCTGGAATTAAAAAGAGAGATGTGGCAATTGCAAAGTATTGAAGTTTTAAAAAAAGTGATTACGATAATTCTGAAGCGATAAAAATAACTGAATTTTAATTTCAATTTTTTCCCCGTATTCTTTGTGATTTGTTTTGATTTTTTTCTGTATTTTTGCTTTGACAAATCTCATAAGAAATATTTCGAGACTCGGAAAATGTATTCGATAAATAGAAAAAGTACTAGATGATTGCTTTATTCCATTCGAACATTTTACAGATTACGAGTTCATAAACGAATCAAATATCAGAGTAAAGGGCTACAGAACAGCGGAGTCACGTAGAATTATTGTACATTGAAATCACCCGTAAAAAGAATCTCAATATGCGGAAAAGAGATAAAATTCCCTGGATAAAGTCGGACAGCTCATCAAATTCGTTGGAAGTCGAATTTCCGTTGATGCACTGGCCATATTGTGGTAGAAGTTTAAAGGCAATAATGTGCATATACGGCTAAACCATGCTAAGAAAAGAATAAAGCCACTAAACTCCGAGTGATCGGTGGTGTTACCAACCTTAGACACGCCTCGTTAGTGCCAAAATAGTACCAGTGAAATTCATTGTTTGGCGGTAAGGTGAGTGATACATCCCAGAGGGCGAGATTAATCTCTTGTGTTTATATCATAAATAAATAAAACTATTCGAAAGTTCTTGCGTACATGAAAATAGAAGTACATAGTGTTAATACTAGTACCTAATCGGTATCAAGTTTTTTAACAGGATACTTAAATACTACCAAGTACTTTTGAAATTCTAATATTTTAGAACCAGAGATAGGTGGTTAAAAACTTTCAGATTTTTTTTTTATAATAAGCGCACACTCAAAGGGATATATTACCCTTATTATGTAGACACAGTGTGAGCACTAGGAAAGGGAGAGAGGGTTTGAAAGGAGATGTCGGTGCGCATTTGTTTTGAATTCCTGAATATTGAAATAGCTGGGAAAGACAGAGTGTGGCAAGGCATTCCACATTCGCATAGTACGGCTAAAGAACGCATCTCTGTACTTGACAGTACGACCGAAGTTGGGCTCGAGGATTTTATTGATGAGCATTCCTAGAAGCGCGAGTATTACGGTTGAACTGTTTAAGGGGACGAATGCAGCTGGCTATTTCTCTAGAGCATAAACCATTATAATAACTGTAAAAGAGGGTGGGACAAGAAACATTTCGACGGTGTTCAAGTGACGTAAATGATCTTATGATGGTAATATCACCAATCAATCTTAATGCCCTACGTTCAATACTATCCAAGAGGCTTAAGTAAGTTGCAGGAGCACCAGTCCAAATATGGGAGTTATACTCAAGCTTTGGAATATGTAAGTCTTGTAAATAACAGCCAGATCAGAGGGAGAGAAAAACTTGTTGCATCGCTTTAGAAAACCCAAACATCTTGCACCATTTTTGGCGACATCGCGTATATGATCGTTCCACAAAAGGTGGTTGGTGATACACATACCAAGAATATCAAGATGTTCAGTTTCCTCGATGCAAGTGCCATTTTTTGATAAAGGCAGGGGGGGTATATTTCGCTTTAACGATACAAGACAGCATTGCGTTTTCGAAGCATTAAATTCCACGCGGTTTCTTATTCCCCATTGTACAATGCAATGCAATGTCGTTGCAGTTCCACATTCGAAGAAGAGGGGTTTGAATCTGAAAATGAATATGAATAGCTAAGAGTACTATCGTCAGCGAAACAATGTATTGGATTAGATGTTGCAGACAGAAGATCATTAATAAAAATAAGAAAGAGTGTTGGAGATAGAACAGAGCCCTGTAGCACACCAGCATTTATTATGTGGTTTTCAGACTTGAATCCATCCATTACAACTTGTATTGAGCGATTCGAAAGGTAATTACTAATCCAATGAAGGAGGGATTCATGCAAACCGAAAGCACGCATTTTCGATAAGAGAGCCTGATGCCAAACGCTGTCAAATACTTTTGAAATATCTAGTGCAATAATCTTACTTTCTCCAAAACTATGTAAAGATTTGTTCCACTATCCGGTGAGATGAGCCATGAGATCACCAGTTAACCTATTGTTACGAAAGCCATACTGTCGGTCAGTAAGAAGCTTCCGTTCTTCAAGATACTTCTTGAGTTGATAATTAATCAATGTTTCCATGACCTTGAAAAAAAGGGACGTAAGTGCAATCGGTCGGTAATTAGACGGTCAGGAAGATTCGCCTTTTTTTGGAGTAGGTTGGACAAATGCGGTTTTCCATCCGCTCGGAACGAGACCTGAGGAGTAGGACCGATGAAAAAACTTACGCAGTGGTTTTGCCAACGATGAAGAACACATCTGCAGAACAATAGCGGGGATACCATCCGGACCAGCAGATTTATGTACGTTAAGATCTTTTAGGACTCTCGCTACAGTACGAGTGTGAAAAAAAAACATTTGCCCCATAGAATCATTAACTCATTAAGTACAGGCGGAGGTCGTGGAAGATCCCAGTTAAAGTAGGTACTTGAAAAGGTTCTGCTAAAGAAGCTTATCAAGTACCGAAGAATTAATTTTTGTAAGTATCATAACCAGTCCTCTACTTTTCATAATATAAAATTTGCAAATTAATTACAGTATTCTAAGTTTTGATAGTCATTTGTTGCTTATTTCATGAACATACATTTATAACGCAGAGAAGTTGACTAAACTCAAAGGGACAACAGTCCCTTAAAACTCGTTCTTTTGGCGAAACTAGAACTTTGAGTTTATTGATGAATGCATTCTTTTTCATACTTAATTCATAAATTATTTTTCTTCTTATTCTAATAAAAAAAAACAACTATCCCAATGTAACTTATGTTAATTGTTATTAAATTTGTTTGTTTTAGATCCGTTAAAAAACTGCATTGCATGTACCCAACCTTAAGATGTTTCCTTACCTCTTTATACATAACTTTATTTCAAATTAACAACTTACTCACTCATCCCTGAAAATACTTCCCAAGCACCAACAAATTTCAAGCCATCAATAAAAACACTCCATTTAAAAATGCATGAATAATATTTATATTTTTCTTTTTAATATATATGAACATTCATGAGATCATAATTATGTATTTATAAAAGTGCATAAATCAATTTATACTGCAACCGCATATATATATATATTTATTTATTCCTTCATTAATATAATAATGCATAACTGCAATATATATATATATAAATTTTTGTTTATATAAAAAAATCTTATCAACTATGTTTACAACATTCAAATATTCAACAAAAATTATACTCTTAATATTTATTAAAATAAAAATTATTTAATAAAAAGAATTCACTTCTTTTCTTTTTCGATATTTAAAAAAAAATAATAATATACAAATTGATTTACTTACAAACAATTACAAAATAATAAAAGTTCAGAAGACAAAAAATATTGGCTGCATTTATATAAAAAATGCTTTTATTCGTAAATTTTGAAATGTTAATGATTTTTGTAACGGATTTCTATAAAATCCAATCATCAATCTTCAAATTTACGAACAGAAAATTAAACTAATTTACTTATCTATTTTTTGTTTATAATAAATTTTCATTTTTGTATAAATGTAAAAGTATATAATATATACAAATAAAATGCAGCAAGTAGCATATGAAATTTTATATAATTTTTTTGTTTTTTTAATTTGTTTATATTTACTGGATGAAATATGCATTTTAGTCTTTATTTTTGTGTATATTTTGTATTTATTTTTGTGAAATTTGTACAATTTGTCGATGCAAACCTTTTTGAGACCAAATAATTAAAAAACATCGTAATTTTTAATTAATATAATTCTTCGATTGTAACAAGCGGAATTATTTGAATTGCTTTTTGTAATTTCTTAATTTAAAAAAAAAAAAAATGCTCTATCAACCTTTATTTAAATAATATTTTGTTTTTATTTTTCAAAAGATTTATTTTTAAATATTTTTGAGCCAAATTCAAGAGATCATTTGAAAACTATTGACACAAAATAACAATTTTTGTCTTAGTCAAATTGAATATAAAATTTACAAAAGAACAACAAGTTTTAATTATTGCATTTATTTTATTCAAAAGACCATATTTAGCTATTTTGTATATTTTTTTCTGAAACCAATGTTTAAACTAAACTTATATTATTATAAAAATAAAATAAAAATATGTACAACCCAAAATCATCACTTTAAGTGTGATTTTTTGTGTTTATTTTTGTATTGATTTTGTTTTTTTCTTTTGTTTAAATTGCTTTGTGTAAACATATAATATATCTTTTATTTATTCATGTATTTTTGTTTGTTTTTTTTTTTATTTATTTGTATAAATTTGTGTTTTTATTTTTAAAAAAAGTTTGAGATCAACATTTTTTTGGGAATTGTTTTAATATCGATTAGAATTTTTATATATTTTATTTATTTTTTTTTTCATTTTGTTTAACAAAAAAATTGTATTTCTTATATAAATTTTTGTTTGTTGTTATTTTGTTGTTTTTGTATAAATTTTATTAAAAAATTGAATTCGTACTTTAAATATTTTCGATTAGTTTTTTGTTGCTTTGTTTCTCATTTGACAATAATTTTAGAAAATTTTTGATCTATTTAGTGTAATTTTTTAAATTGCTATAAATTTGAATGGAATATGAATTTTGTGAGAGAATTTTTGATTAGTGAAGCTTTTTTGTATGTACACTTTTTTAAAAGTAGCAAAAATGTCTTATTTCAAAATTTAGTATTTTGTAATCATATTTTGGTCTTTTCTCGTTCCCAAAAAAAATTTCTTTTCTTTAGAGTTCTAACAATTTTCAAAAACTAAAATTTTTTAATAATATGATCACATTACGCTTCAATGAGCCTTCAAAACATTCAGGAAAAATATATTTGAAATTATATAAAATGAGAGAAATTTAAATAAATGAAAGTAATTTATAAAAAAATTAAGTCAAACAAATTAATAAAAATGAACTTTTCAATAAAAAAAACTAATGAAAATATTTAATGTCAACTGAAACAATATAATTTTAATATTGATGCCATTACTATTGATGGAAATGGAAATGATTTACTAAAAAAATAAACTAATATTTTTATATATTAAACTTAAAATATTTATTTATGTGTTGGTTTTTTTTTGTTGAACAGAGTAAATTACTATTGAGACCAATTTGAAAGTCTGTTCGTTGTTATCCTTAGAGCACAAGGTCATTTTTTTTTTAAAGTTTTCTAAGTTAATTATTTTAATGTCTTTTAAGGGATTTTTGTTTTAAGTTTAAATTTATTGGAATTATTTCAAATAAAAACTCAAAATTGAACACAGAAAAGTCATCTAACTTTAAGGTTTGTTCAGCAAATTTTAAATGTTTATTTAAAGGTTTTTTTTTAAATATGGTTTTTGCTTTGGAAAGAAATTTGAGTAACTCTTAATCCTTTCAGGGTTCCAGTGCTGAGAATTTACAATTTTTAGGTCTTGTAAATTTTTTACAAAAACTACCCAAAAATGTGTTTCCAAGAAAACCATTACAACCTCTTAACTTTCTTTTCCATATGACTCAATATTTTTATTCACAATGAAAACCAAAGTTTTGAAAATTTATATTTTCATAAAATTATAAAGATTTACATTATTTACATAAACTTAAAAGAAAAATCCCTCCATTTCTTGTGCTTTAAGAATAAGAATTCACATGTAACTATCGTTAAACTTAATTTTTAATTAATATTTAAGGAAAATTAAAAAAATCGATATTAACAAAAGTAAAAATAAAATAAGATTTAAATTCATCTACTAAGCATTAATAAGATTTTAATATTTGATAATTTTTCTACAATTCACTGAAATTAAAAGCAAATAAAAATACAGAATGTATTTTTATAATTATTAAGTTTAATATATAACTTTTAAAAATAAAATCATCACAATGGCAGTTTCAACACTTCTTCTATGCCGTTTTCAAAAATTATATATTGAAATAAAATTATATTTGAAATTGTATAAGCTTATGAAAAAAAATGTTTATTTCTTAAATTACATATATTTTTAAAAATTATTAAAAAACAAAAATAAATTGAAACTAAATTACAAATATAATTTCTTTTATATAGAAAAAATTTAATTGAATATATATAATAAAAAATTGAGAATACAAAAAGATATAATTAAAAAACTGAAAACTGAAAACAATTATTCTAATTTAAAAAAAAATTATTTTAACTCGTTTTAATTAAAGTTTTTAAAGAAATATTTATTTATAAAAAAAAACAAAATAAACAAATTGAGGGAATAATTCAAATTTTTTTTTTTCTTAGCACCTCATCTTGTCAAAAATGACCAAAAAATGTTTAAATTTTTGTTTGTTTATATTTTTATAAAATGTTAAGTGAAATTTTAAATATCACCAAGTTAACATTTAGTTTAATTTAATTTTCAAAAATACTTTTTTTATAATTGATTTTTTAATTTCAATATTAATTGATTTCTTTTTTTTAAGTATAATCACAATTGCTTTGGGTTTAAGGTGAATAACACCGGATTAATGGATCGAACTTTGAATAACCAAAGAACGATCGCTTGTGGAAGATATTGGAAGGAATCAAAAAAGCATTGTTTTTTGATTCGTATTAATAATTGAAAAATTAAAACACATCATATTCGAAGGATCGTCGTGTAATGTAAATTGCAACTGAAAAAAGGACACAAATAAAACAAAATAAAATCCAAGTACCTTCCACGAGCTTTTGAACGCAGTGTCTTGTCGTTTCACCCTATAAAAAAGTTTTCGAAATTTTTTGGAATATTTTCGAATTATTTTTAAATTTTTTAATTTGATTATTTATTACACTTAGATTTACTTTTTTTTTATTTTGTTTTTAATGAATGAAAAAGCGATTGCTATCATGGTTTGAGACTGTGTTTAGTTTATATAAAATTGTAAAATCAATACAAAATATTTAACACACTTCATTTTGTTTTAAATTGTTTTTTTATATTTTTTAAGTATTTTATTTTATTTTTTAAAATTAAACTCTTACAAATATAATTCAATTGAAATACTGAGTATTTTTGTTTTGTTTGTTTTAACTTTTATTTTATGGCAGTATATAAAATACAAAAATTCATCTAAAAAATTAATTTTATATTTCTATTTGTTGTTTTATTGCGCATTTAAAAAACAAGTTCAAAAGCGTTTTTGTTGTTCGTTTTTTTTTTCTGTTTTTGTATGCAGAAGTAAAAATATTCGAAAAATTCATATAAAAAGTATTCAAAATTTGTATGTTTTTTGTAATTTTTGTTGTTGTTGGTTTCTTAGTTTATTTATTTATTTGTACGTAAGAGTTGTATTTTGTTGTTGTTTTTTGTTTCTGTATTTATTGTTAATTTTCTAATTTAAAAATTATTTAGAAAAACAAAAACATATAAATACAATATAAAAATCAATACTTATTGTTTTCTGTTTTTGTTTGTAGGAGTCCTTTTGTGTGTTGCGGATGGGCTCACAGGCAGGATTTATTTTATTTTTTTAAATGTTATAATTTTTGTTGTTGTTGTTGTTTTCCTTTTGTCTTTTTGTATGCTGTGTGGATGTTAGTAACGTTGCTAATTTATCATTCAGATATAAATCATTATTAATTGATTCTGCTGCTTGTTTCGAATACAAATTTAAAAAAAGTCCATTTTTGTTTTCTTGATGAAACTTTTCTTTTATTCTCTTTTTTTCCGAATGGTGATTTATTCCTCCAACGGTTGGATTATGATGGGGTTAGTTTAATATTTCAATTAATTTTTAAAGTCATCGAGCAACAAGAAAACCACAACCCATGGCAACAACGAATACTGTGACAACGGTTGGCCAAGTAAAACTTTGCTCCTGAAATTAAAAAAACAAAAAGATAAAAGTGTTTAAAATTCTATTTTACTGTGTGAAAGTTTGAATTTAAGTTTTAAAGGATCAATTTCACTTTTTTGTCATTGTCATTGTCAGATTTTATAATACTTAGGACAAACCCAATTAATTTAAGATAAGATTCCAATTGTGGTGGAGTTTTCTAAGAAGTCTTATGTCAAGACTTCATTGAATTCATTTAATTGTTACTAATGTTTTTTTGTTGTCCAAAAAGAGGTGTCATTGTATATAAAGTCGGCTATTTAAGAAGCTTTCAAATTTGAAGGTGTCATATTTGAAACAGACAACAAACAATTAACTCTTCAACTCTTTATTGACACTGTTAAAATACATTAAAAAAATAGGCGGGGTTGCTTCCTCACTCTGATAATATCCCATTCAATCTTTCATAACAGTGTTTTGTGTTAGATAAATAATTTTAAGTCAATATATTTCATAGTTCTTCGAAAACTACTTGTTACCAGTTTATTGTTGTTTTTTCTAGATTTTTGCGTTTTGTTCAAAAATTCCTTAGTTAAATTTTTCTAAAAAATTACCTGAAAATTTCAAAAAAAAATGTTTGCATGTGATGAAATAGTTTGATTTCAAAATTTGATTTTCTTAACGGGATTTTTAGTCGAAAATCAATTTTTACCAATTTTAAAAGCACACAGATTTGATTTTTCTTAGAAAAATTATCATGGAATGAAATTTTTTAAAGTCAATACTTTAATTTATTGACGAGATATCGAGAATCGAACATCAATTTTTCAGAATTTCGTGCACTATTTTTTGTAAATTTTTGTTCTTATGAAAAATTGTCTACTGGATTTTCTATAAATTGTTAAAGATCGAAAACAATATTTTCTATACGATGAAATTAGTGTTAAGTCAAAATCTTTAGTTTTTGAAAAAGATATTTGAGTCCAATATCATTTTTTTAAGGTTTGCATTTTTTGTAAACAAAATGTTAATTCGAATTTTCGTAAAAATTGTTACTCATGTTGAAAAAAAATAAAAAAAAAAATTAAATGACTTTGAAGTCAATATTTTTAACTTTTTGAAAGTTTTTTTTTTTATTATTTTTCATATGTTTTTATTTTTTGTAAAAAAAATATTTATTCTCCCAAAATCTTACTTAATATTAAAAACTTTAGTTTTTGTAAGATGAATTTTGTTTAAGGCCAATATCTTCAATTTTTAAAAAGTTATTTAAGTCGAAAATCAATCAATCCATGTTTTTACATTTTGTAAGAAAACTGTCAATTCGTTTTTTTCTAAAAATTATACTGGATGTTGGAAACAATATTTTTTTATAAGATGAAATTAGTTTGAAGCCAAAATCTTAGGGTTAGGTTTAAGTGGCTGCGGATACAGAATCCACACATTTAGGCTAAGAGAAAAGACCCATTGTGATACCACATGAATCTAGAGAATTACTTCTTACTAGTCGAACCATTTTGAGCTTTTTATAAAACGAAGAAGATATTGGATAAAAGGATATCAAATATCTTCTTGAGCTAGTTCACTGGGAGTATCAAAAAGGTAGTCTGCCAGATGAAGTCTGCGTCTTAGTGAAAGAGCAGGTCAAGTTCAAAGAAGGTGAGAGATTATTTCCTCTTCTTCCTCGTCCATACAGCTCCTGCAGAAGTCATTTGAGGCTACACCAAGTCGTATTGCATGTCTGCCTATAAGACAGTGTCCCGTAAGGACACCTATTAGGGAGATTATATGAAGTCTGTTTTGTCATAACAGGTCTTTAGAGCGCTTTAGGTCAAGTGCTGTTCCTTTTAGAAGAAGTTTACATGTAGCTACCGGTATACCTATCTTCCCCCTTTCAGGTGAAATAGGTATGACGGTTCCATTTTTAGCGAGTTCATCGGCTATACAATTTAATGTGATGTCTCTGTGGCCCGGCACAGAACAGAGGTGAATGTTAAATTGCTGCGCTATCTCCATAAGAGTTGATCGACAATCGAGGGCCGTTTGAGATTTGGTTGAGGCACTGTCAAGAGATTAAATAACAGCCTTTCAGAGAAGATGCAGATATCAGAAGTTTTTAGCACGTTTTCTCTTAGCCAGAAGAGGACCTCTTTGATAGCTAAAATTTCCGCTTGGAACACGCTACAATAATTAGGGTCTTGGATCCGTCTGTATAAACATGACTGCTTTTGTCATCTAGGAGTTTTTTGTCTGAATGGATGCCTGAAAGTTTTTTCCAAATTGGGGTTTAGAAATAGTGTAGTCTATGTACTTTGGTATAGAACCGAAAAGGTTCAAAATGATGGAGTGCCCCACATTGTTGTTGGTCCATTGAGATGAGGTGTTGAGTCTTATCGCTGTACTCGCTGCCACTTGTTTGCTGAAGATTTCGAGTGGTGTCAGATGGAGGAGAGTGTCTAACGCTGCTGAGGGTGTGGTTCTCAATGCCCCGCTTATGCAGAGACATGCAGTGCGTTGGACTCTGCTGAGTTTGTCGTAGTATGTGACTTTCTCCAGGGCAGTCCAGCATACTGCAACCCCGTTCATAAGTATTGGTCGGATGACCGATGTATAGCCAATAGGTTATGCGAGATTGAAAACCCCATTTGCTTCCTATGGTTTTCTTGCAAGTGAAAAGAGCTATTGTAGCTTTCTTAACTCTTTCCTGAATGTTAGGTGTCTAACTTGATTGTATGTCCAATATCAAACCAAGATATTTGGCTTCATTGGTAAAAATTAGTGGTACACCTTTTATTGAAGGAGGTACAATTTCTGGGATCTTGTATTTCCGTGTAAAAAGGACGAGGTCTGTTTTTTGAGGATTAATTAATATATTAAGAAATATATTAGTCAAAAATCATTTTTAAGTAAAATTATACCATCATCTTGATTTTTACCAAAATTTTGAGCAGATGACAAAAACATTGTTTTTTGATGCAAACAAAAAAAATTTTAGAGATAAAATCATTTTTCGTTCATATTCCACCAATATTTTTTTTCGTCTTTTTTTGATTTATAAAAAACCCTATCATTACGATTTTTTTTGAAAATTATATTACATATAGTTTGGTAGCACGTCACCCTAAAAAATAAAGAAATAAATTCAAGTCGCTAGCGTTATTTATTAGTGAGATATTTTGGGTAAACTAACATTTTTCCTTTTTTTTAAATATCAACCAGCCACTCTATTTTTTGAGAGTCCTTTCTGCATCTTTCTGTATTATTACCTGTATAAAATATTTGCTTGAAGTTAATATTTCTACTGGTTCTTGAGATATGGACGTCGCAAAAGCTTCCCGAACACACAGACATATCTCTAAAAATCTTTTATTTAGATTCTAAAGACCTTGAAACTTCGAGAAATGTAAAAAATTTCGCATCGATTACAAGAACTTAACATGGTAAGTTAAAAATTCCAGGTCAAAAACAGTCGAAGTTTATATTTTCGTATTTCTTGGGAGGGGTTTCACAATTGGCCACAGAGATTTAACACCTTTTAGATGCTTAATATACCTTAAAGATGTTATTCTTGGATCTATCAAGGAAATGCAGCCGTTTTTAATTGTAGTTGGCATAACTTTTTCTCTTCAATAAAATTAATTTTAATTAATTTCCTTTAAAAATAATCGGTATTTTAAATTTCAAAGTGACAATTTTTGTTGGAAAACTCCTGTTTGAAGTGACGACATTATCAAAGTGTGAGTTGTATAAATTTTAATTTATAGAAAATCAATGGTTATACGAATATACTCTTTTCTCTTTTCAAAAATGTGTCTTGAAGACAATCCCATTAAAAATATTATGTCCGAAATAAAATTAAAAATTGCGATAATTGTTCTAAGGAAATATCCCCATAAATCTTAAGATTATCGTAGTTTATTTTCTACCCAAGAACCCTAACCATATTCATCAAACCCTCCTGATGAATAAGTATATTTTGGACTACCTTATTAATGGGTCAAATAAAATCCACTTTTATCCTTAAACAAATAATAATATTTTATCCAACAGTAAGAAACAGAAGAAAAAAAAACAATTAAGTGCCACAAAATCACTATCAACCTATTTTTCTATCACATTTATACAAACAACCCACATCCATTGACCCTTATAATGATGTTACATCATGAAGGCAACTCGAACTCAAGAAACAAAAACACGAATATCGTGCTCTACTTTCGTGCTTCCTGTACAACCGACGAGGACGCAAATCACATGACACAAGGGACAAGGGTTCAGGTTCAGAAGACAGAAGTATAAAAGTATCTATAATAATTCATTAAACAAGTTCACAAAAATCCTATGCACTCGATATTATAACAAATCATCGAGAAAAAGGACACACCATCGGAGCTAGAGTCAGAGTCAGTTCCAGTGTCTACCTAAGGAGTCCATAAGGACATTTATATAAAGAGGATGTTCTCTTTCCATTGTTCATAGAACCGTAATGTGTGTTAAAGGACATGAAAGTGAATTATAGATACTTTTTTTTTGTTTTTTTTTTTGTGGGAAGGGAGGAAATCTAGTAAATCCCTTGGTGGTCATAATGGCTCATAAAATGAATCCAACACAATCGTTGATAATTATTTTAATAATACACTTGTGCGTTTTTGTTGCGATGCGAGGCATTTCTTGATTAGTTACACATGAATGACCATAATGGACGACGGAAATCGAAACACAAAATAAAAAGAAAAGTTTGTTACTTTTTTTTCACGATGATTATGATGATGAAAATAATAATGATGAATATGAAAATATAGGAAAGGGAAATTCGTAGGTTTGAGGTGGTTGGTTTTTCCAGTGGACAGAGACTTTGACTAAATAAATACAAACAATATAAAAGGGAGCACGAATCAAATGCTGTTGAATGCGCTTGATTGAATGCGTAACGCGACACTTGTCCTGCACATTAACATATTAATAATTTCTTTTTTCGTCCACCATGGGTCATAGAATTGGAACCAGCATCATAAAGTTAGCCACGCGGGTGACAATAATGAGTTTATTTTTTGAATTATTTTGTGGATATTTAAATTCTGTGTTCTATTTTTATTTTGTTGCTTTTATGACACAAAATGTGGGTTTAATTGCTTGTAAATCATTATGAATCGCCATTGCATGGTGATGATTGTAATTTATGAGAGAAACAACAGATGTAAGGGTATTTCCGTACTTTTTTTTCAGGGCACTTTATATCAATAATAATTATAGTTTTGATGTCGATTTTAGCAACGCAGTGTTTAACAAATTTGTACATATCTTAGAACGAGAAAAGTAAATAAAAACATATTTTAAAAGCACTTGATTGCGCAAATCCTAAATCTCCTAAAACCGTTGTTTAAAAAATATAGTAAAAGTTTTTTTAAAGATTATTTTTATCATGATGTTTAAAATTAAAGTTGATTCGACAACAATGCTTTCATATGACATCCCCGGTTATAAATAAATAAATTAGGTTTAGCAACAGTCCGTTGAGAACTTCCTACTCTAAACCATTCCTGTTTGCAAGTACTGTTGTCATGAATGGAGGGGACCTACAGTTTTAAGCCGAATCCGAACGACTAATTTGAGAAGGGTGAGGTTAGGTTAAAGTGGTTTTCCGTGATGGAGTAGGACACTCTTAGACCAGTTTAATGGCCCATTGTAATACGACAAGAATCTTCAGGCTCTCTTCTAAGCCTACTGAAATCAGTTTGAGTCCTGTACGAAACGTGAAAGACTGATTATGTTATTATTATTAAGATCATTTAGATGGTTTTAGAAGAATTCTACTATAGGTTTTAGAGCTAGAGCAGGATATGTTCAGAGGAGTAGAAAAACTGGTTTCTTCTCTTCTCCATCCATACAGCTTCTATGAAAGTCATTTGGGATTACGATTACACCGTTCCCTGTTATGACACCGATTCAAGAGCTTATATGCGATTTGCTTGGAGTTAGAATGTACCTTAAGACCTTTTCATCCAGTGTAAGCCAGATATTTTTCGTGTTTTTTATTGTGGTATTCCATCTGGTGTGTGCCTTCTTCATAGCGACTTGAATTAGCAATAGTTTAAATGTAGCAATTGGTATGCCAGAATTAGCCAAACGTGGTAGAAGGCATTGGGTTGTACTGCATCATTTCTGAAGAGTTCATCCGCTTTAAAATTTGTTCAGATTGTCTCTGTGGTCCGGCACCCAGCAAAAATGGATATTAAACCTCCATTATAGAGATGATTGAAAGGTATAGACTGTTAGAGAATTTGAAGAGACAGATGAATCCATATTTCTAAAATCTTAAGAAGGAATGGTGATTGACTTTAAGATCAAATTTTTTAAGGATTGACTTCATGGCATTTTCGTGACTTGGCCACCCTAACTTTTTTTGAAGAAGAAGAAATAAAATGTTCTGTAATTTTTAATTTGTTTGCTTATTCATTTAAGTTTGTTTAAAAACTTATTTCGAAGCTCAGGATTTTTTCTTTTCGTCAAAAATAGCCCAATTTTTATTAAAATAATTGAAACCTTTGAAATTTTGTTGTGAATTCTACATTTCATGTATTGACATAAACCGTGGCTGATAAACCCCTTTTTAACCCTTACAGTTTAATGTTTTTTTTTTTCAACTTACACCAAATGACTGTTTCTATAATTCACATATCCCAATATGGCTACATGCTTATACACATATAAATTTATTATAAGAAATAAATTAAGAATTAACGACCAAAACAATCAGATTATCCGAAGCAATTAGAAAATCCTTGAAATTCGATACCTACCTATGTAACTCAAGACACCTTTTAAAATCTTGACCCAATCAACACAATAATAAAAATACAAAAAAAAAAAACATTAATATAAAGTCAAGCCAATACAAAGTTAACTAAGCTTAATAAATCACCGTGCTACAGAGCATTTAGTTTAACCCCAAAAAATAAAGAACTAAAAATACAACAGAAAAAAAAGAACTCAACAAACAAACAAAAACCTCAAGCCTGCTGCGAGTTCTCCTCTGCCGATATTATTCTATATCTGTGCACTGTATATGCATAGAGTCTTAAAGAATCAAGCTATAGGAGATAGAAGCTCTTCAATGACACACATGTTCTACAGCTTGATTCGAGTAATAAAAACCTCTATTTAAATATCGATAGGGGTCAACGAGAGCATGCACCAAAGAAAATGCACGTGTTCTTTGAATGTACGCTATACTATATACACATACCTTCCTAAATACGTCTTACAACTGTTAAAAGTTTTTTTTATTTTTAATGATCAAAAAGAATACAGACAACAACAAAAAATAAAAAAAACTTCTTAACGAAGGAACAAAACCAGAAAAGATACACGTAGTATCTACTTCGTTCGTATCCATAAGATACTCATAGTCACTCGTGTATTACGATTTACGAACGAATATTACGTCCAGAGAGATACCCGACAGCCAGCAGCGAGCCTTAGCTAAGCTGAGTTGAGCTTGGAAACTTAAAACACAAAAGAACTCGTGTCACTCGCACTTCCAATCAAATGCGCCCTGAAACGCGCAGAAAAATTGCAACCTATACCCTTCCCTAACCCCTTCCTAACTGCTCCCCACAGTAACTCTACGTTTAGATGGACTGAGAATGAATTTAATTTTTCTTATTTTTTTTTGTAAGAAATAAATTGCGATAAAACTAATTGCGCAGTACATGTTAAACGTGCGCGCATAAAATTACCCTTCTCGTTTGTATATTCATCGTTACGATAGAGTTGCCAGATTTGATTTCCATATGGTACGATAAGCCGATATTTTAATACCATTATATACAAAGTTCTGAAAAATTGTATAACCAAATTTATGTTCAAAAACTTTTATAGAAAGCCAAATTCGTAACAATTTAGAGTAAGAATATAACTTGAAAAATTTGGTACAGAAATTAAGACATTTTTCAATCACTATAAATTTGACCCAAATTTCATTAGTAATAAAATTCAAGACTCATTCTCCAGTGTTTAGAATTTGACAAAGACCTTACAAAAAAATATGTACATTTACATTTACATTTTCATCGAATTTTTAGAAAATTAAAATTAGTTTACGAGTTTTGGAACAGCATATAATTTTTTCCTAGTTAAAAATTGCTCGAATAATAAAGTCCAAATTTTGAATTCCAGTGCTTGAAACTCAACGAATTAAAAATTGTACCCAAATAATTTACAAGTCCAGTTTCATCAAAATTCAGTCAAAATAATAAAAACACATTTTTCTAAAACTTCTGTGGTAAAAAGCTCTGAAATTCGTAACAATTTGGAGTACGAATTTAATAAAAAATAAATTGGTACAGAATTGAAGATATTTTTTTACTGCTGCTCATAAATGAAATTTGTTCCAAATTATATCTAAAATGAAATTCATACTTCAGTGTTTAGAACTTACAATTCTCTTTTCGACACAAAATATGTACCTTTTTTAGAAATTTAAAATTAATTGAAGATTTTTTTACAAACGGAATAGAATATTTTCCAAAGGTTTGTTGAAAATTTCTTCACTAATACCAAATTTCAAAATCAGTGCTCGAAACTTTTCGAATCAGTAACTCGTACCCAAAATATTTGCAAGCCAAAATAATACTAAAACATTTTCTACGCATCCAAAGCTCGACATACCAAAATTTTATAGACTTCAATTCTAAAATGTTTGAATTGAATTTTGTTTCAAACTGCTTTGAAATTAAAAATACTATATTTGAAGCTCAGGGCGTAAAACTTGAAAAATTCTTTAGGAAAATGAAAAACATTTTTTTAATACCAAATATTCGTTATATTAGTTCAGAAATAAAGGAACAATTTGTTTTCCAAAACATCTTTGCAAAATTTGGACTATGTTCAGAACTGTAATACTTCCATATATTTCTTTAAAACCAATCTTTTGTACCTGCAGAATACATTTATAGCTATTTTTTTTTTGGTACAAGATTTTGTAAATGATTTTTAGAAAATTTTGGAACAAAATTTTAGTGAATTAAAAATTTTGAACCTATGGCATTTTCATTGAGTACACTTTTTTTACGGCCTATGAAAAACAATGTTGAAACAACGTTTTGGTTAGTTCAAAATTTTAAATCTATGAGCATTTTTAATTCCTACTAAAATTTTTAAAGCAAAAATGTTTTCACAGAATTTTAGAGCACAAAGTTTCCTTATTTTCGACATTGATTGATTTTATTTTATTAAATGCATAAAGTTTGCGTAATCAGAATTTTTGCAACTCTAAGACCATGCAATCTGGCAACTCTTATAAAAATTCTCAGGAGACACATTGTAGTCTGTGTTAAGATCAAGTACTTTTTAAAAAGAGGGGCTAACACATCTTGTTGCAGTCAACAATGAATTCGTTACACTAGGTTAAGATTTTGTTTACAACAAACAAAAAAAAAAACTCACCTTAGACTTGGGCTTTGGTTTTGGGATGTCCTTTTTCTTTTTACGTGGCGGTATTCGGCCATTGAACTCTTGCAAGCGTTCACGTCCCGCGGTAAAATTGTCATAACGTTCGTCGAACTCATCCCAACTAGTTTCATGTTCGCTAAGGCATTCATTATCGTCTTCTCCAGTTGATATTAGCCTTGAACTGGAAAAAAGAAAAATACAAAATAGTAGATAGAAAATAATTAAAAATGAAGAATGAGGTTTGGTATTTGATAAATACAAAAATGCTTTAGTTAATTTTTTTTATTAATGAGGTTAATGAAATTTTATCGTAATTTATTTATGTTTGCTCCAAGCAGCTTTAAAAAATAATCTAACAAAACTTTTAAGCTCGATTTCCTTTCATATAATTTTAATTTTCTTTAAATGAAAAAGGGTATGTATTTGATTTATTAAAATAATGAATTTAAGATAAAATTTAACAAAATAATCTTATTTACCGTCTGGCAGCATCTGTTGTATGGCGACTTAATCTCGGTGTTTGTTGTGATTGGTTGTGTTGTTGTTGTTGCTGTTGTTGACGAAAGAAGGCCGCCTCATCGCCAAAGCTATTCCTTGGTGATCTTGGCGTACTACGTCCACGCGGAAAGAACACATCCCCCCCAGTATATGATCCAGGACTATGAGCACTGCATGAAGGACTTGATGGTGGCGGGAATTGAAATACTGGAGAACCTTAAAAAACACAAACAAAAATATCCTAAGATGTTAGCTGTGTTTTTTTTTAATGATATATTTTATCTCATTATGAAAACTACCTTAGCAATAAAAACACAAATAAGTACACTTAACCTATAAAATAGCAGTAAGCAAACGAAGAAGAATAATAAATGTCACTGTCTTTCTTGTTTTTAATTGTAATTAAGTACAATAATCATCATTCTATTAAAACAGAGTTTTATTCGGAGTTAATGAGAATCAAAAAGAACAAAACAAAAAGTAAAGCAAAGACTCTGATGATGAAGAAAAAGTACCATAAAACTATAACGTACCTACTTATACTATATATTTTATATTTTTCATATTTTATAGCTTTCTACGCGAACAAGAAGATAGAGATAATAAAATAATAAAATTTTTCCCATTTAAGTTTTAGAGTTTTTTTTTTTTTATTTTTTCTATTCTATTTTTCTCGAATAAAAGACAAGACACAGAATAGAGTTCATGGAGCTATAAGGAGCTCTGGAGCTGGAGCTATAGTTGAAAAGAAATATAATAAATTGTTCAACATGTATAATGCATTATGCACGATGACACTATAATAAAAGGGTGTTTTATTGCATTATAGTGGGTTATCATAAATTTTAAGAACCTTTATAACAAAAATAAAAATGAAGACAAAAAAATAAGATAGTTATTTTTAGAATTTTTTTGATGAAGTATCTTTTTAGAGGACATTACACCTAAAATTAATATGACTGATGATAGTTTTAATTGAACTATAGCACATCTTGAAGTTTTCAACACCTTTAAATATTTAAGATTTCAGAAAAAATTAAACCAACCAATAAAAAAAATAAATATATTAAATGAGTTGACCATTCAGTACTTTTAATTTAAACTTTATTAAAAATAAAAAAAGTATAGAAAATGTGGATCATTTTATAATTAAGAAGTAACTGATCTTTAGTTGTCTTTAAAATTGAAAAACAAAAATATATTGTTAGTATTTTTATGAGTTTGAAGTCAAATTCTTGATTAGTTCCCAACATATTCGATTCGATTGTAAAATTAATGTCTAGAAATTATTCAGTATGTATTTTTTTTATAATTTGGGATTGGATTCGTAAGAAAACTACCATTATTTTGAACATAATAATTAAATTCGTAAAAATTCGAGCTGACAAAAATTGTTTCCCATTCTTTGTATGTACAAGAAATCTTTGTTTCATAAGCTTCCCATAGGAAGTTATTATTATCGGTCCCATTTGTAGGATTGCAAATGTTGACATTTCTTGACGTTTAAGGATCCTATAATCTAAATAAACGGTGATTTTTTAAGAGCTTGAGAACTTTTAACTTTAAAATTTGCAAAATCTTATCGATTCTTTATTTGAAACGTTAGATTGGTCCATGACATTTACTTTTTGAAGATAATTTCATTTAAATGTTGACCGCGGCTGCGTCTTAGGTGGTCCATTCGGAAAGTCCAATTTTGGGTAACTTTTTCGAGCATTTCGGCCGGAATAGCCCGAATTTCTTCGGAAATGTTGTCTTCCAAAGCTGGAATAGTTGCTGGCTTATTTGTGTAGACTTTAGACTTGACGTAGCCCCACAAAAAATAGTCTAAAGGCGTCAAATCGCATGATCTTGGTGGCCAACTTACCGGTCCATTCCTTGAGATGAATTGTTCTCCGAAGTTTTCCCTCAAAATGGCCATAGAATCGCGAGCTGTGTGGCATGTAGCGCCATCTTGTTGAAACCACATGTCAACCAAGTTCAATTCTTCCATTTTTGGCAACAAAAAGTTTGTTAGCATTGAACGATAGCGATCGCCATTCACCGTAACGTTGCGTCCAACAGCATCTTTGAAAAAATACGGTCCAATGATTCTACCAGCGTAGAAACCACACCAAACAGTGCATTTTTCGGGATACATGGGCAGTTCTTGAACGGCTTCTGGTTGCTCTTCACTCCAAATGCGGCAATTTTGCTTATTTACGTAGCCATTCAACCAGAAATGAGCCTCATCGCTGAACAAAATTTGTCGATAAAAAAGCGGATTTTCTGCCAACTTTTCTAGGGCCCATTCAATGAAAATTCGACGTTGTGGCAGATCGTTCGGCTTCAGTTCTTGCACGAGCTGTATTTTATACGGTTTTACACCAAGATCATTGCGTAAAATCTTCCATGTGGTCGAATAACACAAACCCAATTGCTGCGAACGGCGACGAATCGACATTTCACGGTCTTCAGAAACAGACGCAATATTCTCTTCTGTACGCACTGTACGCATTCGTGTGGTTGGTTTAATGTCCAATAAAGTAAACTGAGTGCGAAACTTGGTCACAATTGCATTAATTGTTTGCTCACTTGGTCGATTATGTAGACCATAAATCGGACGTAAAGCGCGAAACACATTTCGAACCAAACACTGATTTTGGTAATAAAATTCAATGATTTGCAAGCGTTGCTCGTTAGTAAGTCTATTCATGATGAAATGTCAAAGCATACTGAGAATCTGTCTCTTTGACACCATGTCTGAAATCCCGCGTGATCTGTCAAATACTAATGCATGAAAATCCTAACCTCAAAAAAATCACCCTATAAAAGGTATTTAGAAAGATGTCCGTTGGTGCGTGTGTACGTACGTTCGTCGTCATAAGCTCAGGAACCAGTTGAGACATCAACTTATGATAACACAGAAATATGCAGGAAGCGCTCTCAAGAAAATTGAGTTGGTGGTTCTTTAACCATAGTATTTTGAAAAAAAAGGAACATTTTGGTTAACCTTTCAAAAATTAAAGATGTTGGCTCTAAACTATTTAATATTTTAATTGTTATTGTTTTTTGAACATTCAGAAAATTTTGAGAAAAAAGAATTACCAATTTTTACAAAAATTTAAACCTAAAATAAAACATTACTAAAACTTGTTAAAATTAATTTTCGAACCAAACAACTTTTAAAAAATTAAAATATTGGCTTTAAACTGATTTAATCTTAAAAAAGGTATTCTGTTCGACATTCAGTAAAATCTTACGGTCAGTTTTTTAACACAAATTGAAATCTACAAAAAATTATTAAAAATTGATGTTTGACTCTCGATATTTCGTGAATAAAGGAAATAATTGACTTTAAAAAGATTTCATGCTGTGTTGGATTCAATTTGCATTAGTATATAAAAATAAAAATTATCAATAAATAAAGAAGTTGGTAGAAATAGGTTTTCGACAAAAACAGATTTTGAAATCAAACTATTTCATCATATTAAAAATATTGTTGGTAAAATTTAGTTAATTTTGTTAGAAAAATTCAATTGAAAGCTTAAAAAAAACTCGAAAACATACATAAACAACAAAAAACGGATTAAAAATGATTTTCGACTCACGTCATAGAAGAACAAAAAAAAAATTGACTTCAAATTATTTATCTCACCCAAAATATTGTTATGAATATTTTGTTATTTTATTATTTTGTTTTGTATTTATTATTTTTTTAGACGGAATGAGAACTTATCACTGTGGGTCGCATCAAAGCCTCTTTCTTTCAATTCATACAAAAGTTTATTTAACTTCATAATGTAAAAAATTGAACTTATTTGAATTTTATGTTATTATTGGTTGGACAGATATTTTAAGAAACCTACATTTCATTTTTTTTTTGGCAAATTTTATAGGCAAGTTATTGAAAACTTAAACTGACCTAAGTGTGTCCGTTTCCATTTTGGACAGCCACTATAACCTATTGAAATATATAATTTCTTACACTTTTTTGAATAGATTTTCTCAATTCAAAGAAAGTTCACTGAGGCGTATGTTTTGTTTTATTAAATTAGTATAAAAATTTTACTTAGGTTAACTTTTTCCAAAATTATCCTTCATTAAAAACAAACAAAAATCAAGAGGGCCAAATTTAATCTATTTTGCGTATGTTAAATTTATTTTTATTAAATTTAAAAAAATTGACTATGAATTTCGAGAATTATAGGATTAGTTTATGGTATATGGTCACCTTATTTTTATATGACATCATTATTAAGAATCTTGGCATTGAAAATCTTCAGCAGAATCATAATCTTTGAATTTATTTATGAACTTGCAGCTCATTGATTGATAGGTTTAGATGGAACAATGAGATTATCCTATAATAGTCATATAGTCAAATACAAGATTTATAATAAACTATTGCATATACTGCCACCTGAATAGCTTAATGGCATCATCAGCTTTACGCCACATAGCAAGCAGTTGCAATTTCTTGCCTATATAATTAATAACACAGGTGTGAGATGGCGTGACAATGTTTAGCATTATTATAAGCTTTTATAATAATATAAAACAAAGTACAACTTAAGTGCATCGGATATGAGCTTGTTGTTGATGGGTGTGTAGACGTCACATCCAACGACAAGAGGATAATCATTAGTTTCATTAAATAGTTTTTTGAGGTAAGGTACAAAAGTAAGATTTTATCCTATAAGCTTTGTATAACTCGACATTATAAGGACGTAGGTTGTCAATTATACGATATGGCGAGTTACAAATTGTAAGAAGGTAATAATATTACAAATTAGACATGCATTGCATTTAGTATGCATGCCTGCATACTGAAATACTGTTGGTGTTATTAACATAATTTAAAGCAATCATTTAGGTAGGCAGTTAAAGTGAATAAATTAAGTCTTAGGTGTATTTTTTAATTTATTCGTAAGGATGGATTAATAACGCTAGCTGAGATTTTAATTGAAACGATTACAAAACCAGGGATATAAAAAGTTCTTTATAATTCTAACTGGGCTTTGAAATGAAATGTATTTTCAAAAAAAGGCTTGTGAGGCATAAGACTTTTTTTGACTCGACTTCAACGATTAACAACGTTTTTTCGACAGTGTTGTTTACGAAAGTTTGACTCAAAGTCAAATGTCTTTAGAAAAAAGAAAGATATCAACTTAAATTTCATTCCATGTTACACAAAATAAATGTTATTTTGTATGTTAAATTAAAAATACAACAGATTTAAAATTTGTTAAGAAACACAAATTTGACAATTGGCCTCAAAAACCTTGTTGAAACAAACCCAATTTGTATAACTTCTTTTTCATTAGATTTTCCAGGTGGTAATGGGGATTTGATAAGGACCTTTGACTTCAAATAATTCAATCAAATTAAATTAAATATTTAGATTCTACTTCAATTTTTCATCAAAAGTTCAATAAGTTATTTTAGTCTTTTTACTAAATTTTTGACTTAAAGGTGCCATTATTTTGATGTTGTTTTATGCGATGAAGATAAATCTTTAGGTCAAAAGGCTTTTTATGGATGCGAACAAATCGAGTCCTTTCCGCTGTAAGCGACATTTTGAATAAAAAAGAAATCTAAGTTATTAGAAATTGATAGTAACACGTGAAGACAACAGTCTTGTCATTTATTACTTTAAGCATTATTAATAATTTCCAATACTGACTCGCGGCATAAGTGGTTTCAAGGACCAGCAGTAAGATTTTGAATTCTCGTCTACGATAGAGTTTATTTTGGCGCTACGATAAATTGGAGTAAAATGCTCATTTCATATTGCGTAGATTTTGAAATACCATTTGTTTTGTCAGGCTGAATATTTCATATCTTTAATATCTTTATAAATTCAAAATTGAACTGAAAAACAATCTTAAATATAAATATTCATGGTGCACTAGTTCAATGTTAATTTTGTCTTCTATTTATTTATTTATTTCAAAGCCAATTAAGAACAAAACAAAAGTTGTATAATAATGTAACACAAAGTACACATAAACTTGAGGTTCTTAAAAGTAGATATAACTCCAATCCACGTACGACAAAGTCCAAAGAAAAAAATGTAAGACAAATTATGTATACCTTTAATAATGAACTTGTATCTAATTAAAGCAATCATTTATCTTTATCTAAAAACAAAATGCACCTGTACCTCTCTATAAGTCTTGATGTCTAGAGCGCAAGCACCCTTTTAATAGCATGTTTGTGGCTTGAATTAAAAATTCTATCGCATTATCGTACCAAATCACGCAAACTCATCATAGTCTGCATTCGCTTATGTTTGTTTGTATGTTTGTACATAAAAATGTCCAATATATTATTATGTCAATTGAAATACGTTGTCATAGGTATATAGGTGCCTTTATCATCAATCAATTTGATGCTATTACTCTACAGTGTAGAACAATCTATTAAAAGATTCCCTTCTCTTAAACCCCCGAGACACATTGGCTCGCTATATCTCCAGTGTAGTGTATTTATACGAGTCATTTATTGTCAATATGACGCGGTGCTACATTGGCTACGACTTATTTTATACTCATATGCAAGTATAATCCAAGCTAAAGTCATAATAAATGTACTTATCAGTTTGTTTTATTCTTAAAGTTATTAATATTACAAATGTGTTTCATGCTCTTGAACGTGCAGATAGAAACTTCTGTGTTTAATTTACACATTACAGATTATTTTTTATTTTTTGTATTGTAAATTAAAGAATGAATAAATAAATAAAGCTTGAAGTAACACTTGTGTTTTGTTCTAACCTTGGAAATCATAAATAGCTTAGAATAATCTTAAACATACAATGCACCCGCAGGTTGTTCCACAATCGTGTTCATCTAAAAAAAAAACAAAGATTTTTATTTTACGTCGATGTCAGTGGGTCGACATGGTTCATTACGTAAGCCTCGTCTCTGATAGCATTTATATAGTCGTCATCATCGGGCAGCTGTCATGGGAAAATTCACATAAAAGTGTTGCCAATCGGGGTTGGTAAACTTATTTCAATAAATAACTAAAACATGCAAAAAAAACATACAAAAATCAAATAGTGCGTATACGCCTAAGTGCACACAGCTGTTTATTGTCGTTTTGGAAGAGGAAGTATAAGGAAAACAATATAAAACGCAGTAAATGTAATTCATTCTTCTTCTTTAACTATACAATGTTTTATTTGCTTGACCACAACGCCATCTATCGGGTTACTTTGTAGTGAATTTTAGTCAGAACCAAAATTGTATTTGAATTCTGTTCTATCGATACAAAAATTTCTAGTAACTCATCGAAAATAAAAGTAATTAAAAAAAGGTTTTTAGGGATAAAATAAACTTATCAGAATTTTGTGGTAAAAATAATGAAGTGGCATCACTGTTTTCTGGACAAAAGGCTATAAATAATTAATTATATTGTCTTTTTCTTAGTAAACAGTGAAAGGTAATTATTTTTTCAAATTTTTAAAACATAAAATCTTAAATATATAAAAATCTTAAGTTATTCAATTGAAACCGAAAACATAGAAACTTATTTAATGGTATTAAAAGTGTTGCCAATTGTATACAATTTTTGTTTATTTTTTTTAATTTAAGAGTATCTATTTACATTTATATTTGTTTTTCTTTGTGATGACAGAAATCCACTTGTGCTATGGTTTGGTATGATTCGTTTGTAAGAAGTATTTTATAATTTGTATCTTAAGTGAGCAAATGTATATACTTAAAACTTCAAACAAGTATTTATTAGTACGAGTCTAAATATCTCATTATAGTGCTGACTGATTCATTAGCCATTAATTGCACGCTCAGATTAATATTTGTATCTTTGTCCTTTTGATAATTTGCTAGACCTGTCTTGAGCTTATGAATTCAAGGTTATGGTGAGAAATAGGCAACAAAAATGGCGGTTGATTCTATTTTACAGAACTTACTATATGTTCGAGTATAACACGTGATTAGATGCAAATGTTGTACTGTAGTGAATAAATTCAACGATGACTCGCTGCACATTTGACAGAGAATGGAGATTTATTTTACCATTTTGTTGTAATTGTTTTTATTTTTTGAGGAGTGGCACTTTTGTTGCACTATGTCAGACCAATAGCTGTTTGTCTTTTAGCTTTAACTATATACAAACTATAGAAGATACAAAAATAATTTATTCGAATTGAAGACGGGAAATTGTATGAATGACATTGTTGGTGGTATAGATTGATATTGTAAAAACGTGCATTGAAAATTAATAATCAAAACGTCTTGGGTAGGTCTAGAAGTTAGGGGTACAACGAGCAACTACGATTTTATGAGATAATGTGAAAAAGAAGGATTTTCTTGTTGAAACTTGTTGTTTATGGTTTTATACGAGTATCTATATAAAAAAGGCTAAGCTATTAGAAGATTTAGAATGTAAATATAGGTACGAGTATAAATTAAAACAAAGAAAAAAAAAAGTAATTGAAAGATGTAAATAAAGTTTTGCATAAAATATTAGCTTGAGGGTTCGACTGATAAAATATCTTCATTATTCATAAAACAAAATTAATCTGCATATGTTTTAAGTGTAAACAGAGAATTTGTAGCTAAGATGTTTACTTTATTTTATTTAGTCAAGGATTGCAGAAAATGATGAAATTTATAAAAGGTTATGAATCTAGAACTGATTGAAGTTCATTTTCATGGAAATAATGAAGTTGAAATATTAAATTATTGATTTATTTTTGTTTCTATTTTAACGTAAAAAGCTTCTAATCTTTATGACTGATTGAGATTCTTAAGAAGAAACATTGAATGAGTAATCGTCAATTTGATGTAAGGTTGCCTTTAAATTCTTAAAACTCCGATTCGATCTTATTCTTTTGATGCACAGAAATAATACAAGACCTTTCTTAACGTGTTTTTTTCAAAATTTCTTCTCCAGATAAAAAATTTTAAGAACTTACAAAAATAAGGAAATCTACTTTGAAGTAAATTTTTTTGGATGCTTTAGAATTGAGATTGAAACACGAATTTTAAGAAGATAAATCTCCAAAAAATAGGGAAAAGTGACTTTTTCGTTAAACTAATGACTGATTGAAAAACACAATGAAAGTTTGGTATCCATTCATTTGATATTAATGCTTCGAATCTCTCGAGAACTTAGATTGTGCAATTAAATGCACCTATTTTCCTACATTCAAAAACCAAACATATTTCTCCCCACAACCTTTAAGTTTTGTTGACTTCTCAAAATATTTTCAAAAGGTTCACTCAAAACAGTAATTTTTAAGAATTTGTTTCTAGCAATCTACGAGTAAGCAGAGTGATAACAACACTAATTAGCCTCTAAAAAATTGAGTCCGAACAAAATACGTCAAAAAAGCCAACAAATTCTTCATAACAGATTTTGTATTATTGTCCTACGATAAAAGATCGAATTTTTCTGGAAAACTTTTTCATTTTCTGGGTTTTTGCATCATTATTGTTTAAATGTTTTCAAAAACTCAACTTGATGTTGAAAAGTCTAGCTCTACCCTTGAGTGTAGGTAGTATTCCAGTCTTTTCTTAAAACTACATATTTAATATCGAAAACACATTTTTAGCAACCATATAATTCACAGTAGCTCTATGTAGCTCATATTATATGGATTCTCGATTTATTCGAGAAAATATGCGTCAAGACAAGGTGCAATGGTCATCTTCTAATCAGCCCAACTATTGCCTATCGGGCCAAAACGCATATTTGAACACCATGCTGGTTTATTTTAAATTCATTTTTCATGATTTTAAATCATATTTATTAAATTAAACGGTGTTCAGATATCACAGTTCGACTGTTAACAGTCAAACACTTCATCTTTAATCTGTACAGCTTATTTGTTCTCTAAAACTAGAAGGTTTAAACTTGCCATCGGCTATATTCTTCACAATAACACATTTCAGTAAAGAAACAAATTAAGTTTTGAATTGAGATTGGCGAAAAGGAAATTAAAATTGTACGTTGCAAAAAAAGGCAAAAATTAACAATTTCCTTTACATTTTATAACAATTTCCAAAATTTGAATTTATGGTTCCTCCTCTCCCTCATAAGTCTTTACTCCCACAATAAATATTTCTGATAAATTCATAACTTTTCCGACGAATTTCATTTCCATACACAAATTTGATGACATGTTCCGCCCTATTAATCCCTTAAATGGTTAATTCTTTTAATGGAAGATGTAGACTGATAAATTACTTAATATCACGCAAAAATATTTAAAATGAATCATTATTCTTCTTAAGTAAAAAAACCAATTAAAAAAGAAATTTAAAATGTTTTGGTTGTTTTTTTAGGTCAAACTAAATTATTCGACACATTCTTTGAGTTAAGATAACATTTGTCTAAAATCTCATTTGCATTTTATTATAAGGGAAGCAAATTACTCATAATATTTTTCAAAATACAATTCAAACACAATGACAGACGATTATAATCGTTGCATATCAAAATATAAGGTAACAATTATGGTTGATGTACACTCCAAACCACACAATGGACAAAAATCCATTTCCGCTTAGGCACCGTCGGACCGACATAACATCATCGACCTTATTATTAATATTTTTTTTTTTCAATCCTCAAAATTGACCCAAAAACTCAAAACCTGTATAGAGGTGCATTTTACTAAAATGTTGATGATTAATTACCTGACATTCAACGTACATATATATTGCGTGCAGAATCAGCAGTTAATTGTGTCGCGACGATATTAAAACGTCACTCACTAAATATATCACTTCCATGTTCGTTTTCTTTTTGTTTTATCGCGATTTAATTAAAAAACATAAGAACTTTAAATCAAAAACATCCAATTTACAGTTAATCGCCAAAAACAATTCTTCCCATGACATATGTGGCGGTGTGGCAGCAACAAAACAGTGGAGATTTATATCCGTTCATCTGTTATTCAACCATCAGATGAAGAACCTCAACCTCGCGTTTCGCAATCTTGTTTTGGAAATCGCGAGGCTTCAATCGTGCACAGCTTAATCCTCCAAAAAAAAAAACGAACACCTTCTTCCTCGCCTTAGTCACAATCGTCATTCATGAAAACGATTCTTGACATTTCATTGTGTCTCGCGTGATGCATTCCTTTGTCAAGCCATTTTTGGCAAGTCTCCCCGTTGTGCTGCCCCCAGTGAATTACCGCTGCATCGCGTTTAGCGTTTCAGGTAGGTAAGAGATCACTTTCCCGTTTTTGGAGCAAACTGTGAGTTTGACAGCCATTCGATGATTTTTCCTTGTCATGACATATAATGTCGTCGTCGTCGGTCGTTTGTTCGAGCTATAGAACCATCTTACCGACTTTAAGGAAACATTCCTTTCTCGTCATCGTCATGTCGAGTCGAACTCTAAGTCGAATAAAATCGTGAGAACAAAGGGCGGCCACCATTAAATATCTAAAACTAAAAAACCTTTGTTCCTAAAAACCAAACAAACAGACTTCTTATATACATATATACCCGATATCGCTTGGATATAGATAGATTTACAACTTTATTCTAGCACCCCCTTTTTAGAAAATTTTGCTATTTCCTTTTTTAGCAGTAGCAGCAATAGGAACAAAGTTTCGACACACAAATAATAATTGATTCAATTTTTCATGACCGACATGAAAACCCCAAGTGGCATGAAAAGTTATATGCAGTTAGGTTGTAGATATGGCTTGTGGCAGTGACAGTAAACGATATTTCCACGTAAAGCTTTGTTATGAAAAAAAAATAATTACGCCAAACTTGAAATGCCCTAACAAATGCGAACAAAAGATTTTGCGATTTTGTTTTTGTGTTGCTGCTTTAACTGTTAAAAGTTGTAACAATTCAAAAAGGGTATTCTCTATATAGACGGTATCGGAAGAAGGGGTTAAATGGGGGGCTTTTTGATGTGTCAAGGCTTTCGTTTGTTTCAAATAATAGAAGTGCGCGGCCTTTTTAAGCTCATCTGATAATTAACATTCTAACAGAATTGGGTATGGATTATCGCGGCATTTCCTGGTGTTGATTACATTTAACATTCGAGAATCATACCAAGTACGGATGAGGAGTGTAGAACATCAAGTACGCGAGTACAGGTAAAAGTACTCCCTGATTTGGAGTTAATTAAGCGCGTCAAACAAAAAGCTTCTATAATACATCACACATGGCACAGGTGAGTTGAGCTGATTATATGAGGATTTACACACAAAAGTGGAGGTATTTTGTCATAAAATTAGCTTATTCGCAATGTTGTCAGAACGGAACCCCTATCGAATCTTTTTAAACGAGGTTAAACCCTGCTATACGTATAAACTATACATATGTACGTGTTTATAAATAGTTTACACAAAACAGATTTTCTGCTGCAATTCCCACGCCACTCCGCAGTGAAGGCAATTTTATTTTTTTATTTTTTGTTTTAAATCGTATAAATTCTTGGATTCGCTTGAGAGCAGGGCAGACAACAGCAGCTAACTATGAAGCTATAAGCTATTTGACTTTATGGTGGCATCATGGGAATTGTTATGGACAAAGGAAATAATTATAATTATTTAGTATTAAGAGTATTTATGGTCATTTTCGCAAGCGAAAGGCGTGTCTGTGTTTTTAGTATTTTTAGTTATCATTTAGGATTTGCTTATGTTTTTCTTTGTGATGATTTTAGTTTTTAATTTGTTTGAAAATATCTTTTTTACTGCAAACCCATATCGAAAAATTGTAGAATTTATTTTTTATTGATTATTTAATCGTGGTTTTTTATTGGAGTGTTGACATTTAAAAATATGCGATTGAAAAGGTTTTAGATTAAAAATTTCTTTTATAAAATATGGAAGGCAATTTAAAACTTTTAAAGAGGTTAGAAATCGACCCACATTGAGAACTTCTCATGCCTAAAAACTTTAACAAAATATTCTTAACAATTTGAGATAAATAATTGGCAGTCAATATCTTTCTTTGTTCTCCTAGTACTTGAGTCAAAAACCATTTTTTATCAGTTTTTTGTAGGTTTACATGTTTTGTTAAAATAAGTTTTCCGTTGATTTTTTTAAAGAATTTTCGATACCTCGTTAAATGAAGATATTTTTATTTACAAATGATTTCATTCTGTGCTAAATTTTCTTAGAAAAATTCAATTTGTATTTTTGTATCTACGAGTATGTAAGTAATAAACATTTTCAAGAAATGTAACTAAAATTGGTAATATTGATTTTTGACCAAACATCTCCTTAACAAAAATATGAACAAAATGTTGTTGCTAATTTTTAGTTAAATAACCAAATATATACACTTTCTTTGTGGTATAAAATGATTCTCGCGGTAATACATTTTACGTTCTTAAAATGTATTTGATCTTCCAAATACTATATTTTACATAATGTGTAAACATACAAACGTAAAAATTCGTCTTAAAACAAATTTATCAAAGATCTTTTTTTTAAAATCGTTAAATCATACTGGCTACAATAACTTCCAAAGCGGATAACAATACAAAAATAAGTTCCTTTAGGTAAAGGTGTACAAAAATTTCATTTTTTTTCATTTATTTTTTTAAAAAAGTATTTTTTAATCTTTAAATAAAGCAACAAAATTAAAATATCTCGGTTGAAGCGCCATCTATGTTTTGAGAATATAAAAACTAAAACTTTTATTTCCTTTATTCAATTTTACTGGCTTAAAACATTTAACAAAATATATTCAAAATATTATCAAGTGTACTTATAAAACCCGTAGTACCCGTGGGCTTATGGTTAGTGCATAGGACTGTCATGCCAAAAGTCTTGGGTTCAATCCCTGCCTGCGCCACATAAAGCTTTTATCACGAGCACTGCCTTTCACGAGGAATTGACAAATTCTCCAAGAGTAATTCTGGTCATGAAAAATGCTTTCTCAAATTCGGATTCGGCTTAAAACTGTAGGTCCCCTCCAACCCTGACAGCATTACTCGCACCTAGGAATGGTTTAGAGTCACTAGGCCCTACTTTTCAAAGGACTGTTGCGCCTAATTTATTTTTTACTTATAAAAACCACTAACTATGAAGCTCTTATGAAATGTATTTTACAGATAAAACAATAAATAAATAGATTAAAAATGCTAAAATATTTATAATGGCAAAGTATAATTAAGCCTTAAAGCAAATTCATACTATAATATAGAAGATACAAGTGGCTGAACGAACTCAGCTTAAAGATAAAACCCGATAAAAAACCACATGATATTATGTCTGCGCTCAGCTCAAATGTCTGTTCTGTGCAATGCATTCTCTTAAACGTATATATGGTAAGCCCAGACAAAGTCAAATAGTCTCATGAGACCGCACTTAAATATAAGCTCATCGTTCGTCGTCATCATCATAATCATCACATCATTTAAACTTTACCATTAACAGTCTCGGTTAACGTATGAAAGTGTATATTTTTAGCAACAAACTAACGATGAGTTTTATAGATAGATATAGAAAATTGCAATCCAATCTCTTTGAATAAAGTTCATAACCCTCAACTGTTCAATAAATACAAAACCACATGCAAATTATAAGAACTCCAATGATGGAACATGTTGGTTGTTTCATTACGAACAAAATAAATGCACGCATTAGGAGGTTAAATTTTTGTTTGAATAAATTTAATTGAGACGTAAATTAGCTTAATTAACGCATTGTTATTTGTTGTTGTCGCAATAAAACCGCACGACGACGTATACAATTATTACTTAAAACATCAAATTCGATATTCTTTTTTGTTGTGTTGATAATTTTACTATAAATTAACAACAATCGTGAATACACATTTCTCCAGATGCACCTTCTACAACAATACATCACGTGTTTAAAAAAAATAATAATAATAATAATTAGTCATCATTCATCACAATAAAATAAAATAAAATAAAATAAAAATAAATGTATATGAGTTAAGTAGCTAATCAAGGCTACACACCATCAAGAGCATTGTTTCAATTAATTACCTACTTATAGATACTTATGGCATATGGTCTATACCTGATGATGCACGCCTTTAATGAAAAAAGAAAAATACACACATTTCGTTTTACAATCATTACTCAAAACATTTACAAAGCCGACAACGACATATCTATATTTGCGACTTTTTCATTCATTAAACGCCATATCAAGTTCATTTTCTTAAAGCTTTTGTTTGCATATAAAATTGACAATAAATACAAAAATAAAACTAATTAACAAAACTATAGATACCGACAGTATAATCCACCCTTTTTATTGAATCTTTACCGATTAAACGACGACGCGACGAACGTCTCGAACGCCGATCTTTAGGCGGTGGCGATAATTATAAAATCAGAAATCACTATCAAGGGAATAATAAAAGTTGCAATAAAATAAAATATAAACGCTTCTGGCGGGACATCGAGATTTACGATTTTTAATTTTAAAATAAGAAAATATTATTCATCAATATGAAAACTTCTAATTGATTGTGGAGAAGGCTTTTTACTTGTGACACAAAGGAACTATATGGCAAGTATTGCTTTCGTAAAAAAAATCGAACTAGTCATTGTTTTTGATTAAAAAAAAATTAAACATTATGTTTTTGAAATTCGATATCTCAAAAAAAGGTCGGTATTTAATTCCCATAGGAAGTATTCGATTTTTCAAATTGAAAATTTTGACATTTCTCGACGTTTCAAGGTCCCTTGAGTCGAAATAAAATACGTACGTCCGTACGTTCGCGAAGTTTTTATCGTCGATCATCGCTCAAGAACCAGAAGAGACATCGACTTCAAATAAATTTTTTTGTGCAGATAGTGATGCAGAAAAATGCAGAAACGACTCTCAATATATCTCACAAAATATCTCACAAATCAATAACGCTACAGAATTAAATTTTAAATTTTGTATTATAATCGCAATACCAAACAAGTATATTTTTGGAAATAATTAAAAAAACTGTTTTTTTTTATAAATCAAAAAGACTGAAAAAAATATTTTTCACCTCCAATATTTTACGAACATAAATGATTTTATCTCCTAAATAATTTTGTGCAACAAAAATTACGTTTTTGACATATGGTAAGATTTTGAGAAAAATCAAAATACCAGTTTTGTTACAAAAAATAACAAAGCTAAAAAAAATTAATATAAGTTGGCAAACATTGATTTTCGACTCAAATATCTTTTCAAAAACTTGAGGTTAGGGCTTCAAACCAATTATTTCTTATGAGAAAAGTTATTTTCAAGTAGACAGTTTGTTTTACAAAAAATAAAAAGAGGCTGGGATGCGACCCACACTGATAACTTCCCATCCCGTCTGTCGATTTATCTTGCTTAAAAGTTTGTCTATGTACTCGTATCAATTTTTACCAAATTTGCGTACTATTTTTTGTAGATTTTATTTTTTATGAAAAAACGGACTGTTGGATTTTTATATAAAAATTACCGAATATCGAAAACAATATTTTCTGTGAAATAAAATAAGTTTGAAGCCAATATTTTTAATTTTTGAAAAGCTATTTGAGTCGAAAGTAAATTTTTACCAACTTTTGTTATTTTTTTTAAGGTTTTTAATATTTTGTACGAAAACAGTCAATTCGATTTTTTTCAAAATTTTACTGAATGTTAACAACAATATTTTTTGAAAAATAAAAGCAGTTTGAGGATAATATCTACAATTTTTGAAAAGATATTTGAGTCGAAAATCAATTTTTACCAACTTTTATACATTTTTTTTTGGTTTTTATTTTTTTGTAAAAAAACTGTCAATTCGATTTTTCTCAAAATTGTATAGAATGTTGAAAACAATATTTCCTATAAGTAAAAATTAAAAAGAAGCTATTATCTCATATTTTTGAAAAGATATTTGAGTGAAAAATCATTTTTTACCAATTTTTTTTAATTGTTTTTAGGTTTTTAATTTGTTGTAAGAAAAACTGTCAATTCGATTTTTTTCAAAATTTGACTGAATGTTGACAACAATATTTTTTGAAATATAAAAGTAAATTAAAGCCAATATCTCACAGTTTTGAAAAGATATTTAAGTCGAAAATCAATTTTTACCAACTTTAAATTATTTTTTTTAGGTTTTTATTGTTTGTAAGAAAACGGTCAATTCGATTTTTCTCAACATTTTTCAGAATGTTGAGAACAATATTTTTTATAAGACAAAATAAGTTTAAAGCCTTAACTTCAAGTTTTTAAAAAGATATGTTATATCCAAGCACACTTGTGCGCCCCAACAAATTTCAAACAAAGATAAACCCACGCAAAATCTTGACTTCAAATTCAATTAAACACATTGTAATAATTCTTCAAAGATGATGCAACGATAATAAACATAAATTGCATATCAGCACTTCTTGGCCTTCAGCCTTGTGCAAGAGTATCAAATGGATATCAAAAGTATTTGACAATATTGAATCATTGCATCATCCGCAGTCAAACAAAGGTTTGCTGCGTTAGCATATTAATAATATAAAAGGGATCTCCAGATCTCTTTCTAGTTTAGTTTTTTCACAAGTTTATCAACGTATAGCCGATGATTTCCCCCGACCAACGGTAAGGGATCTGACGCTTGAATAAAAGTGTTTTTAATTAAAATAAAACGGTCTTTTATTTCGGTTGCCCTGTTCCCAGAACAGGAAGAAAGATTTTTTTTGAATCTTTGAGAAAACTCAATTAAAATTGGCGCAGTCGGTAGGATTCCAGTCAGATTATAAGTGAAAATTATAAGAGACATGGTAATCCAGTGGTCGAACCGGAATTAAATTTTTTTTTCGCGACCCAAAAAATTTGTTTTTATTGTGAAAATTAATAAATGCAAAAACGTGTTTTAGTTAACAATAAAAAATAAATGCAAACAAAAAAAAAAAAAATTGAATAAAGTAAAAGTGATTAATTTTCGAACGAAAATCGTGAATTTCATTTAACTAAATTTAATTACAAAAAAAAAATAATAATTTTTCGAACGAAAATCGAAAATTATTAAAAAGAAAAAATTATTTAGTAACCAACGCCAGTGAATATGGTTAATGTTGCGAAACCTCATAGAGAGGAAATAATTTTTAGTGAAGAGTGAAAAGTGGAAGAGTAGAAGTGAAATTAAAGGCGGATGAACAATTATAATTAATAAATTAATTAAAAAAAAAAACCCTATACTGAAAATTGAGTAAAAATAAAAAAATGAGTGAGTGAAAAAAAAGAAAAATTAATAAATAAATAAGAAGAACATAAAAAAAAAAAATATAATTTTTTTACATAAAAGTAAAAGTGCAAACAAATTAAAAACAAAATAAAAAAAAAATAAACCAAAAGGAACGATAATAAGCAAAATCAAAAAGGTTAAATGCAACAAATAGTGCAACTAAAAGAAAAAAATATACCTACCTAAAAAAAAAAAAAATTTAAAATTTATGGTTCAAATTATATGTGGAAAATCCACTTGAATCCAACGTGGATGTAAGTGGCATGATCTAAAGCCCCAACGAGATCAAGTTGATGAACCGAATCAGAAGAGATTCGCAACGAGCTGAATTAAGGCAGCTAAACTACAACCAGCAAAGAAACTTTCAAGAACAAGCAGACAACATGGAACCATCAGTAGCACAACAACAGCAAGAGCAGCAACAGCAGCCGCAACAACCACCATTAGTAGGAGGTAATAATAATTTAAGATCTTTGGAATTAAATCCCCTTAAATATATAGAAAGATTACAAAATTTTGACGGTAAAACCGAAGACCTCCCTATTTTTATTTCAAATGTGGATGATATAATCCCCACATTATTAACTTATAATGACATTTCTCAAAAAATGTGTATAAATATTCTTAAGAGTAAATTTATAGGAAGAGCCAGACAGGCTATCGAAATTCATACCCATCTTACAAGATGGATTGATATAAAAAACATGCTTTTGCAAAATTTCGGTGGATTTAAAAATTCGTTCCAATTATATGAGGATCTCAGAGCTTCTCAATATAGAGGCGATCCGATTAAATTTTATAACTACATACAACATACCCTTTCCTTATTAAACCAAAAGAGTTTACAAGAAAATAATATTTCTGATATCCCTCGTAATAACGAAACAGCGCTTAAAATTTTTAAAGAAAGATTACCAACACATATGAGAACAATTCTATATGCATTAAAACCCCCAACCATGGAGTCAGCACTTCATGAGATAACTCAAGCAGGATTTATCACACGACAAAATAATGACTTTAATAATGAAAAACAAAAGCACACTAATACTAATAAAAAATTTGAAAATAGATATGAGAATAAGAATAAAAATAATAATAATAACTTTAAAAATCCTAATAATCCATTTAGGAATAATGAAAATAATAAAAATTGGCAACCAAAACCTTATGTGCCGAACAATCAAAATAATTATAATAGACCAAATAATAACAATAATAACAGAAATAGACAGTATCCTCAAAGATTTGAACCAATGGATATCGATCCAAGTTCATCCCAAGTAAGGAGAGCACATGAAGCTAACTACGTAGACAAACAAAAAGAACAAACGCAAGCAAATTTTCGGCATTTTGCCTCGGAATCTCACTTCCCTATATTAAATTAGAAAAAGGGAATACAATTTTAAGACTCCTTATTGACACCGGAGCAACTAATAGCCTTTTGAGGGAACAAGATTCTCCAAAAGAATTTACAAAATGGCGTACCAATCCCATGACAATACGGACAGCAGGAAACCCTATAGTAGTAAAAAAAGATGTATTAATACCAAAAAACAGATTTGCACTATCTGTAAAAAATGATTGTGAATTCCAAGTGCACACCTTCAATGAAGAGTATAATGGAATAATTGGAAACAATATTTTGATTCCAAATGATGGAGAAATAAATTACAAAAATAAAACATTGAAATTGAATGACGAAATCATTCCTTTATTCTTCAGCGAAAATGAAGAAAAGGAATATGAAAAGACAATCAATTATTTTAATGAAATAAAACCTGTAGACTCCATATTAAATAATGAAGTGAAAAAGGATCTGCGAACAGATCACTTAAACAAAGAAGAAAAACAAATATTATATAAATTAATAAAAGAATGCGACGGAGCATTTTATAAAAAGGGTGATGATTTAACTTTTACAAATCATGTAAAACATAACATCCCAACGGAAGATAACTCTCCCATATATACAAGGATATACAGATATCCTGAGGTCCACAAAAAAGAAGTGGATAGGCAAATAAAAGAGATGCTTGAATCAAAAATAATTCAGCATTCTACTTCGCCTTATAACGCCCCAATTTGGGTCGTTCCTAAAAAAGAAGACCACGCTGGTAATAAAGAGTGGCGAATAGTAATAGATTATAGAAAGTTAAACAATATTACTAAAGAAGATAAATATCCTATTCCAAACATGGATTCGATATTAGATAAGCTAGGACAAGCAATATATTTTACAACGTTAGATCTTACAAAAGGATTTTATCAAATAGAAGTTGAAGCTAAAGATAGGGAAAAAACAGCATTTAGTACATTAACGGGACATTATGAGTTCGCAAGAATGCCATTCGGTTTAAAGAATGCACCTGCAACTTTCCAAAGACTCATGAATGAGGTCTTGAAAGATTACATAGGAAAAATATGTTACGTTTATTTAGATGACATCATAATATTCTCCTCTAGCCTACAAGAACATATGGATTCACTCCATAAAATCTTATTGACACTCAAGAATGCAAATCTTAAAGTATCACTAAATAAATCTGAGTTTCTACGAAAAGAGACAGAATTTTTAGGGCATGTAGTAACCCCAAATGGTGTAAAACCAAATCCAAAGAAAATTGAAACTATAAAGAATTTTCCTATCCCAAAAACAGTAAGAGAAATACAAAGCTTTCTAGGATTAACAGGATACTATAGAAAATTTATAGATGACTATGCAAAAATAATTAAACCTTTAACTTTATGCCTAAAGAAAAACAGCAAAATAAATATAAATGATCACGATTACAAAGATTCTTTTCATAAATTGAAAACTTTAATGACTAACGATTTAATAAATAGACACCCTGACTTCTCAAAAGAATTTACACTAACAACTGACGCCAGCAATTTTGCTATTGGAGCCGTGTTAAGTCAAACACATGGACCTCTCAGTTTTGCCTCAAGAACCCTTAATAAACATGAGTGCAATTACAGTACAATTGAAAAGGAATTATTAGCAATAGTTTGGGCAACGAAACAATTTAGACATTACCTATACGGTAGACAATTCATTATTAAAACAGATCATAGACCTTTAGTATGGTTACACAATTTAAAAGAGCCAAATACCAGACTCCAACGATGGAAAATAAAATTAGAAGAATATGATTTTAAAATTGAATATATCCAAGGCAAAGAGAATAAAGTAGCAGATGCACTTTCCAGAATCAAAATAGAAGACAATAAAGTCATATTACATAACCAAGATGAGTTAGCAACACAGCATAGTGCTGAATCAGATAGTTCACATCTTATTCCTATTAGTGAAAAACCGGTTAATTTATTTAATCGACAAATAATTCTTGAAATCAATGAAAATGATCATCAAGAAATTTTGTACCCACATGTTGGAAAAAGAAGAATAACATTCAGTAGAAAAGAATATAAAGAAGAAGACTTTATAAACATAATAAAAGAAGTAGATACAACAATACTAAATTGCATATATGTCAAAGATGACGAAATATTTAAAAAATTCCAAGATATATGGAAAAAGGAAAATAAATTAAGTAATAAAATATTACAAAGAAGCATGATTATATTAAAAGATATAAAAGAGTTAGAAGCAAGAGAAATTATATTAAGAAATCATAAAAATCATAATCACGCAGGAATCGAAAAAATATTCTTAGAAATAAAACGAGAATATTATATGCCGAACCTTAAAAATTTAATTAATAAAATAATAAACAATTGCTCAACATGTATGGCAAAAGCAGAGAGAAACCCCATTAAACTACCTTACGAAAAAACAGAGACTCCAAAGAGTCCTAACGAACACTATCATATCGATATATGGTTTGTTAATAAAAAAGAAAAATATATATCATGTATTGACAAATTCTCTAAATTTGCAGCAATTGAACCAATCAAAACAAAAACTTATGTAGACGTAATAAACGCTCTCACTAGAATATTTTCATACATGAAGAAACCAAATAAAATTACTCTCGACAATGAAAACGCATTTGTATCAGAAACATTTAAGAACTTTTTAGAAAATAACAACATAATCATACATTATTGCACAGCTAATAGACACACCGGAAATTCCGATGTAGAAAGACTTCATAGCAGTCTAAATGAACATATGAGAATCTTACAGCAATTACAACTATCCAATGAAGAAGATATACCAATAAAGCACGCTACAAAAGCACTTGAATCTTACAATAACGTAATCCATTTAACTACCAAAGAAAAACCAATCGACGTTCACTTTAATAAAATTGACAACGAAATAATCTATAAACGAATTGAAGAAAATAAAATAAAAATATTAAATAAATTAAACATTAATAGAAAAGATGTAAGCATAGACGAAAATTATGCGAAGGTAACAGAACAAGAGAAAATAAAAAACAAAACCGTACCTAAACATAAAAAGGTGAAAGTTATTAATAAAACTGATAAAAAATACACGTTACAAGAAGGAAATAGATTTAAAAAAATTCCTAATCGCATTCTTCATAAAGATCAATTTAGGAAGAAGAAAAAATATCAACAAATAAAATCTTCCAGTCTCAGATCCAATAAGGATATTGCATCAAATGTTGCAACCCATGGCGATAATGCAGAAAATAATTATAATAATGATGATTACGATAACCCTCAACCAAGTACGAGCAGAATTGGAAGTCATTGACTTAAATAAGGGAAATGGATTCACTTTAATCCAACTAGAAGAATATCCACTAATAGAAAGTTACGATACTATAATTCATATAATAAATCTAACTGAATATGAACAAAATATAGAAATTATGGAAAGGAATGTTAAAAGAATTCCAGAAGAAAATGGCAGCTTTATAAGAAAAAGGTCAAAAATACGAAAAGAGTTTGAAGTACTCTTACCCCATCCTAAATCAAATAGACAAAAAAGAGGATTAATAAATATTTTAGGAACAGGTATGAAATTTTTATACGGAACCATGGACGACAATGATCGCCAAGATATCGAAGAACATCTAAAAATAATAGAAACAAACAATCATAATGAGATAACAAATTTAAACAAACAAATAATAATAAATGAAAAATTTAATAAACAAATCAAAATACTTACTGAAACTTTAAATAATGAAACTAATAACATAATTAAAAGAATCAATACATTTGTAGAAAGCTACGATTACGTAAAAGATATAGCTAAAATACAGTACGAGATAAAGTTAAGAGAAAACCTCGAATATTTACATGAAGACATAGAAAAAATAAAAGAAATAATAATGACTTCAAGATTAGGAATACTCAGCAGAGATATTTTAACTGTAGAAGAAATAGATAAATACGGCATTAATATAAATAACTTGGAAGAGTTAAAACTCAGTTTAGCCCTATATAAAACAAATATTATATTTATAATTAAAGTACCCAAATATACAAATGAACTGTATAAAAAGATAAACGTTCAACCCATTCCAAATAAGGATAGTAATTCCCAATTAAAAATACACAAACACCTTTATCTGACAAAAGATCAAATAATATATGACAGTACTAAATATGTACAAAATTTAACCAAAATAAATGATGATTGTATAGAAAATATACTTAAAAAGTCAATGAATTGTAAACTTATAAAAAATATAAATGAACAAGTATTAGAAATAGGAAATAATAATCTTGTATTAATTAATGTAAAATTACAAGAACTTAATCAAAATTGTAACAATCAAAAAATTAAAATTAAAGGTAACTACCTTATTAGATTTGAAAATTGTAAAGTTAAAATAAACAATAAATCATATGAAAGGAAAAATTATAAGCATGAACTAATAATTCCTAATACAATATTGGATATAAATTATACTAAAATTGAAGAATTAACTTTTGAAGAATTAAAATACCAAAATATAAACAATTTAAAAGAAATACAAGAATTGAAATATAGTCATAAAAAGTCAAGTTTCAAAATATATTTTATCATTTCATTCATTTTAATAATTGTAATAATTTATGTTTATCTAAAATTAAAAAGTAAGAAAAGGAAGATAATAAATAATGTAAATCTTCCAACGGTCAATTTCCGACCCTTAGAAGAATCTAAAGAGGGGGGTGTTATATCCAAGCACACTTGTGCGCCCCAACAAATTTCAAACAAAGATAAACCCACGCAAAATCTTGACTTCAAATTCAATTAAACACATTGTAATAATTCTTCAAAGATGATGCAACGATAATAAACATAAATTGCATATCAGCACTTCTTGGCCTTCAGCCTTGTGCAAGAGTATCAAATGGATATCAAAAGTATTTGACAATATTGAATCATTGCATCATCCGCAGTCAAACAAAGGTTTGCTGCGTTAGCATATTAATAATATAAAAGGGATCTCCAGATCTCTTTCTAGTTTAGTTTTTTCACAAGTTTATCAACGTATAGCCGATGATTTCCCCCGACCAACGGTAAGGGATCTGACGCTTGAATAAAAGTGTTTTTAATTAAAATAAAACGGTCTTTTATTTCGGTTGCCCTGTTCCCAGAACAGGAAGAAAGATTTTTTTTGAATCTTTGAGAAAACTCAATTAAAATTGATATTTAAGTCGAAAGTAATTTTTTACTAAATTTTAGTCTTGTTTTTTTTTAGAGTTTTATTTTTTGTAAAAAAACTGTCAATTCCATTTTTCTCAAAATTTTACAGATGTCAAAAACATTATTCTTCGTTGCACAAAATTGTTTTGGAGATGAAATCATATTTAAGTCGTAAAATTTTGGAGGTGACAAATTTTTTTAAAGATTTTTTAATTTATAAAAAAACAGTTAAATGGAATTTTTCCAAAAAATATACTTGTTTGGTATCACATTACAGTTTATTATATAAAATTTAATTCAAGTCTCTCGCGTTTTTGGTTCGTAAGATATTTGAGGTTAACCAAAATTTCTGCATCTTTCTGCCTTATTATCTGTACAAAAAAATTTATTTGAAACCGATATCTCTTCTGGTTCTTGAGCTATGGATAACGAAAAAAACGTCGCAAACGTACGGACGTACGAACGTACGTACACACGCACGCACAGACATCTTTCCAAAAATCTTTTATTTAGACTCTAGGGACCTTGAAACGTCGAGAAATGTCAAAATTTTCAATTTGACAAATCGGACCCATTACAATAACTTCCTTTGGGAAGTTAAAAAATAAAAAAAAAATAATAGTAAAACTTAGTAGAAATAAAAAAATAAATATAATGTCGGCCTTGTAAATAAATATAATAATAAATATTGCCTTCAAACTAATTTTATCTCACAGAAAATGTTGTTTTTGACATTCACAAAAATCCAACACTCTGTTTTTTCATAAATTATCATTGTGGGTCGCATGCCAGCTTCTTTTTTGTTGCGAAATTAAAAAGTTAAACGTATATTAATAAGCTTTACATAATTGCGAACTAAAAACATATTTAAAAAAAAAACCCTCAAACGATTTTTAAATAAAAATTTTATAAAAAATAAGATTTTTAAACAATTAATATGGCGTTTAATTATTGAAAACAAAGTTTTTTGCTGTAACACACTCTTCGGATACATAAGGAAGTTCTTGTGACCCAGTCGTGCATTTTAATCCTTATTTAATTTAATTTTTCCATTTTGGTTTCCTTTTTTTTAAGAAAATAAAATATTTTTTAGTTTAAATTTATAAAGAATAGCCGTATTCAAAAATGTCAAATCGAAAGAAGAGATTCACATTTCTGTTACAGCCCTCTCAGATAATCTAATAACTAAGCTTGTCATTTTAGCCTTTAAAATATGTAAATGTAAATTTAAGTCACACATAATGTTATTTAAATTTTATCAGCCTTTTTAAGAGAACATTAAAAAAAGTGGTGCTCAAAACTTCATCTTTGTGTTAAGTGTGTGACCATACGGATTAAAAGTCTGTATCCGCCCTTGAGTGTAGGTCGCAATTCCGTCTTCTTTTTTAAGTTAAATGTTCAATATAATTGAATTCAAACATTTTTATATTTTATACAAAAGTTTGTTCCTACATTTGGTAAAGTTGTAAGATTAATATTATCTAAAGTTTATTTTACATAAATACTTCCAATTTATAGACAGAAAACAACTTAAGCTTTCATTATTGATTAGTTTTGAACATGTCCAATACATGTGCCTCTTTTTATAACAAAATTTAAATAAACACCTTCAAAAGTCCTAACCACATGTTGATAACAGTTTTGGATCCTGCTCTACTTATTTTATTAAAAAAAAAAAAAAAAACTTGAAGAACTTTAAACTTTTTAAATTTTAAAAACTTCGAATACAATCAATTTAATCAATTTAACTTTATTAATATAGCTTTAGTCAATGAAGCCTACTAAATCATTATACAATCCTTAAAACACGTGTACACATTTTCGTACATTTAAGACACCGGGTGAAACCTTGGGTTTTGAAACTTTTTTTTTACGCCATGTCATCCATAAATTTCATCATCTTATGAAATGTTCATCCATCGCCAAAGAGAAAAGAAAAACACAGTGTTACACACGATACCTTGAAAATTTAACCAACAATATTTTTGTCCTTTAAAAACAAAAAAAATTCAAATAAAAATATAGCAACACAAAAAAATTATAACCTCGGACCTGACAAAGTTCTTAAATTACAACCCAGTTCATAGACCCATAATAATATAATTCAGATACTTCGAGTATATAGGTACACAGAACCAGATACATCATCATGATTGGTGTTCTCCTTTCACGCTGTTTTCCTTTCTTATTTTTGTACATATATATTTTTTGATCACAAAAGGTTCATAAGCTACCTATTTAATAAAGATACTCGGCTATCTATCTATACCAATGTGAAATATGCAAAGGAAGACAAAAATCCATAAGATATTATATAGTGTATTTTTATATTATATAAATAAATAAAAAGTAGAGTGTTTTTTGTGGGCGTGTACCTACGTCAATCTCATAAAAAAAATTGCATATAATCAAAATAAAAATATGAAAAGAAAAAAAATCTCAAGACATGAAAAGTTATACTAGCACACTCTGACTCTTGGAAAATAATAATACCTAACCTATAGAAAGATACATAATAAAACAAAAATATCAACAAACCGGTATTTTTGTATGTTTTTTCGCTTGCAATCCAAAAGATATTATACTTCATGCTCTCTTATATATTTCGTATCCATAACACAATATAATTGGCACGAGCCAAATAATGCAAAGTTTTATGTTCCTCGTTAGTTTTTTTGTTTTCTTATACCATAAGTTCGTTTTGTTTCGTTTCTTGGTTATGGTTTTGTTATAAGCTTGTTCTTCCATAGACATTATAATATCTAACCTATCTTATAGACTTTTGGGACATTTGTGGCGGGTATAAAAGTATCTAACTATGCATGGTAGGTAAGGTATTATGGTTGGTATATTTTCCATTATACCTGTTTAGATCTTTTGGATTGCATTTTATGCAGATACAAACGACGTGTCTTTATCTTTCGTAGTCAGATTGGTAATGTTGGGTTTTTAGTGATTTTTTAATTTTTAATTTTGAAATGTAAGGACACCAGAAAAGATGAATTCATAAAAACACTTTTAGGTCATTTTTTAAATATTCTTTATTAATGTTTGTATTTTTCAAAGTTTTCACTAATATGAAAACTTTAAAACGTTCAGAAAAGAGGCAAGCCAAGAATCATAGAATTTATTTATAGTACAATTTTCGTCAACTCTGTCTTTTTGACTATGAGTATGATTATACTCTCGACTTATGGTTTTTTGATCGTAAATAAATTTGCCACCAAGTCTGTGGCTTTCTTGTGGTGTCATTTAACATTTTGTTTGTATATATATGTATATTTTTTTCCACATGACCTTTTTTTACAATTAAGATATATTTTTTCGTGAATTATCGAAATTTTATTAGCACTTCAATTATAACGTTAAAAAATATAAATAAATCGGGGTTTTGATGGGTTTTGCATTGTCAGCTATTAAAACGATTTTTTTTCGGTATCAGAGTCAATTTTCTTTTAGAAAAACAAAATTAAAATGAGTCATTTGAAAATTGTCTTTGTTTATAACTTGAAGGTATATCTTTTCCTTTCACCAATTTTTTTTTGTACTTAGGAACTGATTAAATCTGTTGAAGAAAATGTCAAAACAAAAAATCTATAATTGGGTATTTAAATAGGTAGACCTAGAGGCAAACGTAGGTAAACTTGGTTACTTAGGATTAAGTAAATGGACAGTAAATGGTTAAAGAGCTTTAAAGAGATTATTTTTTGAGTTCATTCGATAATGATGGAAAATTCTATGGTTCAAGGAATTGAGTTGAATGAACCATTTAGAAATTGTTCATAATTCATAAAAAACTAATTATTTCTTGCAAAAACAGAACTTATCTGAGAATTTTGTGTGAATTATTACAATTATATTTCTACAGCATAAGATTTGGAAGATTGGTAAGTTTTTATGTTTTGCGTACACATTTTTTTAAAGAGGTCAAAAAAACAATATTTTGAAGTAGTATCAATTATCTTTCCCTTATTAACTATTTGACTCTTATATCATGGTTTTTGGAGTTTTGTGTACAATTTAGGTGAAAATAAAGGTGAGAGTTTCTTACAAAAAAAAAAACGAAGTAGGTTTGCTAATATTAAACAAATGGATTAATCAATATAACCCAATTCACTGTCGTATTTCAACAGTGAAGTTAGGTTAGCTTAAATCAAGAAGATTGAATTATTTTAACAGAGTTGATGTGTTAAACTAATGCGGGTTGATTAATATTAAACAAGTAGGTTGGTTAAATTCAACCTAGAAGGCCGGTTAAATGTTAACTAAGTTGGGTGGTTAAGCTCAGCAAAGAAGATTAGTTAGTTCAAACAGAGTTAGTTAGTTACTATTACCTAATTAGTGTTATAAATTTAATAAGAGTAGGCTGGCGGTTATAAGCTATAAGTAGGTTAGATAGTTTCAACACAGTCGTTTGATTAAATAAAGCAGCTAAGGCTGTTTTTATTCAGCTAAGTTGATAAGCTAAATTCACAAAAGTTGCCTGATATTTCATCTAGGAAAAATTAGAACTTAATTACGCCTGATTGGTTGATATAAACCAAGATAGTTGGCTAAAATCCAATAAATAAGTTGAATTGTGTTTTTTAGAGGTCATTTGTTTGTATTTATACCTGCCGAGATGAAAATGACATTTTATAGTGTACTTCGTTGTTTTTTAACCGATTTTCCCCTAATCTAGTAAACTCTAGTATTTTTTAGAAAGTAACTCGCTAGTTGCAATTTTAACGTTGTAGCTTGGTTATTGTTAACCGGCATTTCGTAAATTTTAACCAAGATTTGGTAACTATTAACAGAGATTTGTTATTTTAAATCGACATTTGGTTGATTTTAACAGAGATTTGGTTAGTTTAAACCGAGATTTAGTTAATTTTAACAGTAACATAATTTTGCGTGCTCAAATAAGAACGAATATCTCAAAAATACATAAGCTTCATTTATTAATTGCATACCTACTTTAAAAGGTTCTGAGTAAATGCCGGATCTAAGAGAAAGGGCAGCGTTAGTTGTAGGGGTCCTAACCTGCACTGGTAGATTATTTTTAACTTCCTATAGGAAGTTATTGTAATGGATGCAATTTGTAGAATTAAATTTTTTTACTTTTCTCGACGTTTCAAGGTCCCTAAAGTCGATCTAAAAGATTTTTAGAAAGATGTCTGTACGTACGTGTGTGTGTACGTACGTTCATACGTCCGTACGTTTGCGATGTTTTTTTCGTCGTCCATAGCTCAAGAACCAGAAGAGATATCGACTTCAAATTTTTGTTATACAGATAATAAGGCAGAAAGATGCAGAAAGGGCTCTCAAGAAAATTTTTGTAGTTTAAAAAAATGGGGAACATTTTGGTTAACCCTAAATAACTCGGAAATCAATGACACTAGAGACTTGTATCAAATTTATATAATATATTGTTACGTGATACCAACCAAGTACTTTTTGAAAAAAAAATCCAACCAACGGTTTTTTTTTATCAAGATAACTGAACGAAAATATTTGTCACCTTAAAAATTTTAACATCTGGTAGAATTTTAACAAAATTAATTTGAAAGTTTTTTTTTGTACTCAAAGTTGGTAAAAATAGAATTTCGACTTAAATATTTTTTCAAAAATTTGAGATTATGGCTTCCAACTAATTTTAACTTTTAAAAAATATTGTTGTCAACATTCAGTAAAATTTTGAGCAAAATCGAATTGACAAATTTTTTTACAAAAATAAAAACCTAAAACAAAAAACAATGCTAAAACTTAAGAATTTACTTTCGACTCAAATAGCTTTTCAAAAATTAAAAATATTGTCTTTAAACTTTTTATTTCACAGAAAATATTGTTTTCGATATTCAATAGTTTTTTTTTCATAAAAATCCAACAGTTCGTTTTTTTCATAAACAAAATAAAATTTAGAAAAAATAGTGCGCAAATTTGGTAAAAATTGATGTTCGGTTCTTGATATCACTCAAATTAATTTTATTCATCCAATTTGTAAAAATTCAAGAAAAGCTACTAAAATTGGTAAACATTGATTTTCGACTAAAAATCTATTTAAAAATTTAGATTATCAAACTTAACTATTTCTTTCTATGAAAAACATTGTTGGTAATTTAAATTTTTTTAAGAATAATTCAACTGACAACTTTTTTAACCAAATACCAAAACCAACAAACTTTTAAGCAAGACAAATCGGCAGACGGTATTGGAAGTTATCAGTGTGGGTTGCATCCCAGACTTAATTTTTGAAAAAACGGACTGTTGGATTTATATAAAAAAAAACTACTGGATATCGAAAACAACATTTTTTGTGAAATAAAAAACTTGAAGACAATATTTTTAGTTTTTGAAAAGCTATTTGAGTCGAAAGTAAATTCTTAAAAAGTTTTAGTATTGTTTTTTTAGGTTTTCATTTTTGTAAACAAAATTGTCAATTTCACAGAATGTTAAAAACAATATTTCTTATACGACAAAATTAGTTGGAAGCCGTAATTTCAAATTTTTGAAAAGATGTTTGTGTCGAAAATTAATTTTTACCAACTTCTTTTAATTTTTTAGTTAATGTTTTTATTTTTTGTCAAAAAATTGTTAATTCGATTTTTTTCAAAATTTAACAAAATGTTGAAAACAATATTTCTTATAAAATAAAATAAGTTTGAAGCTAAAATCTCAAGTTTTTGAAAAGATATTTAAATCGAAAATCAATTTTTACCAACTTTTGTTAATTTTTTTTAGGTTTTTAGTTTTTTGTAAGATAACTGTCAAAACGTTTTTCTCAAAATTTTACATAATGTTGACGACAACATTTTTAAAAGAAAAAAGTAGTTTTAAGCCAGTATTTCAAAGTTGTAAAAAGATATTTGAGTCGAAATTCAGTTTTTACCAACTTTGAGTAATGTTTTTTTAATAAAAAAGATCTCCATTTGATTTAGGTATTTAGGGTTAACTAAAATGTTCACCTTTTTTTAAACTTCCATGGTAAAAAAAAAACCCACGCAATTTTCTTGGGAAATTTATTTGAAGTCGATATCTCTTCTGGTTCTTGAGCTATGACGACAAAAAAACGTCGTGAACGTACGGACATCTTTCTAAAAATCTTTTATTTCGACTCTAGGGACCTTGAAACATCGAGAAATGTCAAAATTTTCAATGCGACAAATTAATTATCTTATAATTATATTATATTATCTTATAACTTAAGTTGTCACCCTAGATATGTAAATGTAAGATTAAGATACACATTATGTTATTAAAACTGTGTCAACCTCGTTTAGAGAACATTTTAGATCATTTTTAAGCGTTTTTCAAAGACTCGTCCTTATGTTTACTCTGGATCCAGCTTTGGTCTCACCTACTGGTAATTTCAGCCCAAAAAACACCTTTCACTTAGAAAGGCCTTTGGTGCATGATTTTCAACCTTTTAGATCCAACAAACTCTATGAACGAAAGTTAAGTTCCAAAATCACACAAATTAAAACAATTTACGACATTTCTATCTCCTTTAAATCAAAAACTCCAGACAAAAATCACACAAAATTTACATATTTAATTTCCAAGCCTAAACTACTTAAGTTTTCAATTATCCTTATTAGTTTAAAAGAATCTTGTACCTGTAAATTTGATACGCCTTTAAAATTAAATTTATATCTTCCATATAAGACTTCAAGAGTCCACTAATCCCTATAGAAGATAAACTTCTTAGACTAAGAACTTCAAAGATGGACAAAATTAAAAAAAAAGAACAGATCTCAAATAAAAATGTCAACAAATGCCTAATAAATTATTAACCGCCATCCTAGATTTCCATTTACACCAAAATAAAAATATCTAAAAGAAAATAAAAATATCTTTGCAAATCGCATTTTATTACTCTGCACGGTGCCATATGAAGCTCGCTTAAACAAAATCCAGTTTTAGGTATTCATTTAAGTTGAAAGAAGATTGTTTTATTCTTCGAATAAAATGGTCATTCCCCTCAATACGACCGAGGATCGTAGACCGTCAACAACTACGATGACTTAAGGCTCTAAAATTGGCTCACATACAAAAAAGAACAGACATGAAAGTCTGCAATCATAATATAACGTGTTACACTAACTAATAGGACAATTAAAAGGCAATCTTTTTGTATATAGTTTTAATACAAAGCAAAGCAAGCCGCTGCCGTGCGTCGGTTGCTGGCTTCAACTGTCGTATCGGTCGTCGCCTCCACTGCACCGTCGACGACGATGACTTTATTGTCATATTCACATATGTCTTTCTGTTCCTAAGGTATCTTTATGTAAATGGTAAGGTGTAGCAAACTTGTCACCGTGAAAAACAAAAAAAAAACACATCGTGTCTGTCTGGCGAAAAGGACGTCTCTAGTCACCGACACGCACAGAAAAGACCTGCAAAGGTATATGCATATATTGTATATGGATGCAGTGTTTTTTGTTTTTGTAAAGATATAGATATTTTGTCGTCGTCGTCGTCATCGTGTCCTTTGTTTTGTGTAATGTTCTCATTTTCAAAAGCGAGTGTCCTCTCCATCAGCTTCAACTTTAGCAGGAGCAAAAGAAGCAGCAGTTATTCTGATGTTCAACTTAATTGAAAAGCATCTCATCTAAATTAGCACGATGAGATACTTTCATGCGATTGTGTTGTGTATCTTTTTCTTTAAGTGCAGTTCTTTGCACGTTCTATACTATCTTTTTTTTGTTTTTATGGTTTTTTGCCATTTTTAGATACATTTCCTTTTGCTTACCTATTTTTCGTCGTTGTCAGGGAGTCTCTACTGTCTCTGGGTATAATATGCATTGACACGAATTAAATGCCATATATCGCATCGCACATATTCAGAAATATGCAAAAGGATATAATCCTTAAAATGTTCAAAGCAGTCGGAGATACGACTTCCATACAGTAGGTAGGTTGACATACAGGATTTTCTCCTAGATGTAAAAGTATCTATACGAAAAACCATAGTGTGTGATTCATCATCGTCATCAGCTTCAAACTTCAAGCAGCAACATGGGACAGGATAAAGTGTCAGTATATCCGTTGGACAAGTGATGCACAAGATGTAAACATATCTATATCCGTCATACTCCAACTCCGCATGATGTGAGCTTCTTTCTAGATACGTATACATAAACGAGTCAAAATAAGCTTTTTGGCTTCCTCGTAGTGTACTCCCTCGTCTAGAGAAGTCGTTTTTTTCGTTTTGTTTAAATCTTCGCCGTGCCACTTAAAGGATGTAAACATTCACAGAGAAGAAGTGGAAAAATAAGTAAAAAAAAATAGAACTGCTAAGGCTTTTGGGATGATGAAAATAGGATAAAAGTATCTAACAAACGTTTCTATGGGAATTTCTATAGATACTCGTACTCATATGAAAATTTCTACATGTACCTATTTTGTGTTGAAAATCTGCATAGAAACAGCTGCTTTTTTGCTTTTCTGTATTCTAGGTTCTAGATTCTAGGCTTCGAGCTATTTTTTGTTTTTTATTTGACATTGCACATTCATAAGATAGAAAAGATAGATACTTTTTTTTATTATGCGAGCAAAAAAGAAAAATTTATGACGAAAGTGTTGTGTTAGGTATGTAAGAAAAATGTGTGTTTTGGTTGCCCTGTGGGAAAATTCTGAATACCAAATGAGATGTGTGGCGAAAATATGAAGATAGATAGAGAAAGAGAGCACGTGTCTTTGCATAGTTTTTTTTTTTCTTCGAACATATATATATTTTCTTTTGTTTTCCTCTTAAAGAAACATTTTTATATTTTATGTGGATAAAAAGATACATTTTTTTAAATCTGTTATTGCTATAGTGCATTTAGATATGTTTGTATCTAACGCAAAAGCGCAGATTCAAAACGAAGAAATGAGAGTGAATAATAACAACAACAACAACAGAAAAAAAGAAAATCCGATGAAAACATAAAAATCTAAGTATGACATGACATGTGCTCTAGCTCTAGAAAGCTTGACTATGCGATGCGCGATATGATGATGATGATGATGACGAGGATGATGTTGATGGTGTTGTGATTTTTGTTTTGATTCCATCTTTTTCAAGGTATTATGCAAAATACAAGTAGGTACGTACCTATCTTCATACTTCTGTTTTTTGTATCTTTTTTTTTTTAATTCTTAATCTTTTCTCTCGTTGCATGGTGATTAAAGTGAAAAAGTGTGTGCAGATACCTACTCTCACTGTTAGCCTGTTACCATGGAAAAAAGAAAACGATAGAAATGCAGTTTTTCTTTAACAGAGTTGTGCGATGATTCATTGGTTTGATAAAGTGGATTTAAGTACTTGTACCTATAGACTTTGGATTATCTTAATATAAGAACTATCACTCGATTTGCAGTGAGTTCTTCCAAGTTTAAGTTCTTACTAACTATAAAAAAAAGGTTCTTGTTTGCGTATAAGAGTATAATAAGAAAAGTCCGACGGAAAGTGGAATTGAGACAAGATGCATAAAATATATACATCCCTTAAGGGAAAAGGAACGAAAGTAGACAGATGGAAATGTACCTAAGTCCTTGAAAGTTTGTTTATACTCTTACATTATATTGATTTCAGTAATTTGAGTTCGAAAAACTGGTGAGAGTTTGCGTATAGACTTCATATAGATGAACTGTATAAAAATAGATGTCTAAAGTTCAAGAGATTTGTAAAAGATATATTTTTTTCACGCACATTTTTTGTTTTAACAAAATTTCTGTTGATTATTGATTTTAAAAAAAGGAATAGGTACAAAAAGATACAGAGTTTTGATAGATGGTTCGATAAAGAAGATAGGTTTTTTAACTGGAACTTTTATTCATAAGTTTGAAAAAATTGCGATTTAAAAACACATAACTGAAAATTCGAGAGATCATTTTGTTGGTGACCATATTTAGAAAACAAGTAAAGATATCGATTTAAAGTAAATTCAATTTTAAAGATATTAAAAAAAAAGATATGCAAAAACAATTTGAAGACCAATTGGCTTTTATATATATAAATAAAAATAGATTTTCGTCTTAAATATCTTGAACAAAGAAATAAAATAAGACTGGGATGCTACCCACACTGATAACTTCCAATCCCGTCTTTCGATTTGTTTTGCTTACAATTTTAACAAAATATTCCTAACAATATTTTGTGTGGGATAAATAATTTTAAGTCAATATCATTATCGTTGTTCTCTTAAAACTTTAGTTGAAAACCACTTCTTATCAGTTTATTGTTGCTTTTCTCGATTTTTAAAGGTCCGTAAATGTGGAAATCCCACAATCAAATTTCAAAATACTAATGATGGCGTGATTTAGGTCTTTTTGTGCTAATTAAGTGCTCTAATCCCGACTTGGTTCAAAAATCCTTTCACCCTCAAACGTGTGGTGTTCCGAACTTGACGTCAAGCTGGAAACACCACACCTTAGGTAAGGTTATAGTGGCTGTCCAAGATGGAAACGGATACACTAAGGCCAGTTTAATGGCTCATTGTGATACCACATGAATCTTGAAGCTTCCTCCTAAGCTCAATGGAACCATCTTGAGTCCCTTACGAAACGTGAGAGGCTGATTATACAGATATGATTTAAATCGTTTAGATCGTTAAAGAAGAATTCTCTTAGGTAATTCTTGCGTTTTCGAGCTAGAGCAGGGCATGTGCAGAGAAGATGAAGAACCGTTTCTTCCTCTTCCTCGTTCATACAGCTTCTGCAAAAGTCATTTGAGAATACGCCTAGTCTCGTGGCGTGCTTTCCTATTAGACAGTGTCCGGTTATGACACCTATTATAGAGCTTATATGCGATCTGCTTAGAAAGAGCAAGCACCTTGAACGTTTTAAATCCCGTGTTGGCCAGATGTTTTTTGTGACTTGGCACGTGGAGATGTTGTTCCACCTGGTGCCTGCCCTCTTCGCAGCGTCTTGCATTAGCAACAGTTTACAAGTAGCGATTGGTATGCCAGTACTTGCCAAACGTGGTAGGATGGGCTGTACTGTACCATTCCTGGCGAATTCAACTGCCTTACAGTTACCTGGAATGTCTCTATGGCCCGGCAGCCAGCAAAGGTGAATATTAAACTGTTGCGCCATCTCTATTAGAGATGATCGTTTGTAGAGACAGAGTTCAGAGATTTGATAGCGGCCTGGCTGTCGGAGAAAATACGGATATTAAACCTGATGATGAATTTAGGGCTGTTTTTGTGCTCCTAAATTAGTGAATCGTCAAAATAAAATAAGAGTAAATATAAATGTGTTAAGCCTGTGGAGTTCAGTTTTCTAGAAGTGAAGTCATCATAAACTGATTTATTCTTTGTAAAACACAAACCAGTGGGAATAAAAACTCGAAACTGGTATTTTTGTTTGCAAATTATCGTATCTTTAATGGAATGGCATTTTTTGTTGTATATTTTTAAAACGTCGGATACAGAGTTTCAAATTCAAAAATTGTTCAAATTTCGTCAGAGTAATGCAATAAAAAAATGTTTGAACTTATGAAATTAATTTTTAGGGGAAAGGGATTTTTGAACCAAACCGGGAAAAGAGCAATAAATTAGCACAAAAAGAGCCCTAAATCATGCCTTCCAGCTTTAAGGACTTGATTTTTAACTGAAAATTACAGATGGTTAAAGATGGAAAAAGAAATATTTGAAGGTTTTCGTGTTGCGTAAAAAAAAGTTGGTAGTTGAATTATTCTTAATTTTTTTAAAATTGTCAAAAATATTTTTCATATAAAGTTTTAGTTTTGTTGTTTTGTTGAGATTTTATTTTTTGTAAAAAAAACTGTCAATTTGATTTTTTTTTTAATTTTGTTGACTCTTGACAACAGTATTTGTTATAAGCTAAAATTAGTTTGAGGCCATAATCTCAAATTTTTGAAATGATATTTGAGTCGAAAATCAATTTTTACCAACTTTGAGTAATGAGTTCTATAGGTTTTTATTTTTTATAAAAAAAACTGTCCATTCGATTTTTCTCAAAATTTTACTGAATATTAGCAGTAATATGCTTTAAAAAATAAAAGCAGTTTACAGCCAACATCTCAAAGGTTTAAAGAGATATTTGGGTCGAAAATCAATTCGTTCTAACTTTTATTAATTTTTTCGTTTAGGTTTTTATTTTTTACAAAAAATACTGTAGATTAGATTTTTCTCAAAATTTTACTGAATGTTGACAGAAGTATTTTTCAAAATATAAAAGTAGTTGAAAGTCAATATCTCAAAGTTTTGTAAAGATATTTAAGTCGAAAATCGATTTTTACCAACTTTTATTAATTTTTTGTTTAGGTTTTTATTTTTTGTAAAAAAACTGTTGATTCGAGTTTTGTCAAAATTTTACTGAATGTTTACAACAAATTTTTTCAAAGACAAAAATAGTTTTGATTCAAAATCTCAAAATTAATATTTGAGTTGAAAATCAATTTTTACCAACTTTTGTTAAATTTTCTTTTAAGTTTTTATTTTTTGTAAGAAAGCTGTTGATTCGATTTTTCTCAACATTTTACCAGATGTTAAAAACGTTATTTTTCGTTGCACAAAATTGTTTTGGAGATAAATCATTTTGTATTCGTAGAATTTTCGAGGTGACAATTTTTTTCAGTTTTTTGATTTATAAAAAATACCATTCAATGGATTTTTCGAACAATATATTTGTTTAGTATCATGTTACAATATATAATATAAAATTTAATTCAAGTCTCTAGCGTTTTTGGTTCGTAAGATACTTAGGGTTGATAAAAATGTTCACCATTTTTTTAAACTGCTATGGTTAAAAAACACACGCAATTTTCTTTAGAGCCCTTTCTGCATCTTTCTGCATTATTACCTGTACATTAAAATCTATTTGAAGTCTCTTCTGGTTCTTGAGCTTACGTCGAAAAAAGCGTACGTACACACGCACTCACAGACATCTTTCTTAAAATCCTTTATTTCGACTCTAGGGACTTTGAAACGTTGAGAATTGTCAAAATTTTCAATTTGACAAATCGGACCCAAAACATGTTTTTTCTTATAACAAAAAGTGTAAGTTGCAATCCTTAAGCGATTAAATAATTAAAATTTTATATTAGCTGGCCAAGTCTTAGCTTTAAAATTCATGGAAAGGAACAAAACTATTGAAGGATATTTATTTTCAAATTGACTTAGAAATTGACTTAAACTAACTTTATTTCAAACATTTTTGAGTTAGAAAAACATTGTCTAGAATATAAGTAACAAGTGTGAAAACTATCAAATACGTATCTTCACCCAATAGTTTTCAAAGTTTGTGTTTAAAAACTTAAACGATTAATTTTGATCACAGAAAAAACAAGTTCAAGAAAGATTTTAAAAACGTAAACAGATTTTGCTCATAAATGTTTAAAATTTTTACTACTTTTATCAAGCAAAAGAAATCGAAAGATAAACTAAAATAGTATGTTTTTACATATATTAAGACTTTAAGCATGTTCTTTTTATCGAACTTAAATTTGTATCAAGGATTTAAGTTATCAATTTCACTCAATACTTTAGTCAACTGGCCAAAAACAAAATATGGTAAAGTTAAATTCTGTAAAAAGACCATGTATGCGGGTTAAAATAAACAATAACCGTTTTTAGAACTTTGAAACAAAAATGTTTTGTTGGAAATGACGAAAACAAATGCAACCATATTTATTTATTCTGCCATTTCACTCTAGAGCTTTAAACATTTGTCAAAGAAAACAATTTAAGAAGACTTTACAAAATAAGAAACTCTTTTTCTAAGTTACATGTTCATTTTGTAAATGTAACGAATTTGTTATTAAAAACCTTTGAAAACTCATTCTGAAATATTTTCGAAAGTTCTTTAAGTCGATATAAACCAAACCTGAACTCAAAAGTCTTCATGAGATACCTGTGCTATTTTAGAGAGATTCTGTTTTTTAAAATTTTAAGTATTCATCGATTTCGTTACTAAAAACTGTACCTTCCTGACTTTGATCATAAAAAATGACAATTATGAACTTTGTCTTTTGGTACAGGTCAATTTTTGATATTTGTCAGCTCATGATATATTTTTCTAAAGAATACCTAGAATATTTAATTCGGTGTGGGGGGGGGGGGGTAGTGATATTTCCAGACTTCGTTAACCAATTTCAAATAATATATGAAGATGTACCTGTACTCGCTTTAAATTAAGATCTAGTTTTTGAAATTAAGAGAACTTCTGAGCTGGATTCAAAGTTTAGAATAGAAAATGAATAAACTTTGACAATCAAAAATCATTTAAAAGACAAAACATTGTTTTAATTTTTCACTTGCTCAAAATCAGACAAGAAAAATCCTATTTATTGACAAATGAAAACCATCTACAGCTTTATAAGAACCCAAAAATTGGGTTTTGTCCTTCAGATTGAAAAATGGGTCCAATTCAGCGTGAATCCACTGAATAGGACGTGAATTTTAAATTCCTGAATTTTCCTATTCAAATGTTTGACAAAAAACTGCTTCTGACATTAAAATCAAAAAACGGCACACTTTTCCCATAAATTTACAAAAAGTTAAGCTAAAACTATTTTGTAAGAAATAAATAAAGAATTTTATTCCAATTTGCATTTCTGCTTCAATGAAAAACAAAAATGGAATGAAATTCCTTAAAACACCAGTGTTTTCCAATTTTGTTTAAAGAAAAACAACAAAAAAAACAAATGTTTTTAAATTTCAGAATTTTTCAAAAATTAATTGAAATAATGAACACACAAGAAAAAAATTTGTAAAATCTGAAGCTGATTCAATTTCGCTTCTATTTTCATATTCAAGAGAGATATGTAGATTGTTTACTAATAATCCTTTCAATAATTTAGTTTTGAAAATGAACACAACACATAATGCCTAAATCTATTTTTCAAAACGTCGCACATCCAAATAATATTTAAGATGCATTTTCAATATACTGATGCGGGAAGGTACCTATACCAACCTAAACTAAGCCCAAGCCTGCTTTGTTTTTATTTTTTACAATTCAAAAAATTGTTTTTTTTTCTCAAAATCAAAAGTAAACAAAAGAATTTTGTTTTTTTTTAGGGAAGAATCCAAAAAGTTTCAGGAAACTCACCATTTATTGAGCACCTGTATAAAGCTTCACAAAATGCCATAACCAAGTGTTCTCCATTTACAGGACTCTGCAAAGGAGTCTGAGTTGCTGATGATGTGGTATTTGGCGATTGGCTTGATGATGAACTTGTTCCATCATTGCCATCGTCATGTTCTGGCACATAAAATGGCACAGCCATTTTTTCTTATTTTATTTAAAAATAAAAATCTTTTAGCACAAAAATAAAAATATCTTTTGGCAAATTTTCACTTGAAAAACTTTTTATCACTTCACTTTTAAAACAACAAAAAATGAAAACGGAAAATCCTTCAAAAAAAAAAAAACAAATCAAATTCTATTTGTTTTATAAAAGTTCAGTCTTTTCTTAATTTACAATTTTTGTTTAATAGGACAATTGCACTAATTTGAATATTCCTGTTATAAGATATACTATTTTTGTATGGCAGGATATTTTTGTTTGTTTGTTTATCTTACTCTTTGAGGGTAATTTATTTGAATTTCTGGGTCTCTGGGTGCACGTATTAGCCAAAAACCTTTAAGATTTAATGCCATTTCAGTGTAACCGGTCACTGGTTTAGTTTGCATTAAGTTTTTGATAGTCAAAACTTAATTTATTTTTTAGTTCATTTACACTTGATTTCAATTGAAGTTTGAAATATTTTAATTTATTTATTTATTAAATTCAAAAGCAACAAGCCGTTTGAAATCGGGAAAACAGCGTTGTTTTTTTTTTGTTGTTTAAGACGTTTTGTAGCTTGTTGCTGTCTTAATAGATAGAAAAACACTCAAAACAATTGTATCTCAAAAGATTTTTTTTTTTTTAAATGAAATCCTTAAATTCTTTTTTATTTCTTATTCAGGACAAAAATGCACTTCCCGTTGGAATTTTAATATTGCAATAAAAAGTTTAGATGCCTGTACACTTGCAACAGACTTTCGTGCAGCAGTTGCGCATCTCACCTTAAAATTTCAAAATGAACACCCCGTGATTTGGTTCACTTTTGTTTTTGTTTTTAATCCTTCGACTAAACAAGAAGAAAACTCAGTGATTCCTTAATTGTTTTTTTTTTATTATTTATTTATTTTTTTAACAAAACTTTATTTTTTATTGTTGGAAAAAATCAAAATAAAACAAAATTAAAATCTTATATAGAAAAATCGTTAAAGTTACGAAAAACTATAAGCACTCAACATTACACACGTCTTATTCGCTTCGCTGTTCGTAATCAACTGCTCCTGCTCATATAAAATATATGAAAACAATTTATTTCTCTTTCCGCATCCGCAAAACGTTTTTATTCTTTCTTCTTTAATTTCTATATATATTTTGTATTTTTGTTGTAATTTCTCGGCTCTCTGGCTCTGTAAAAATGCATAATTCTCCTATAGGCACCAAAACCAAACCAATTCCATAACAAAACAAAATGAAAAAGAACTTTAAATAAAAATAAAAATTGAAAAATAAAATCTAAAAGATACAAAGATAAAAAGATACACAACAAAGTCAAGCAACTTTAAAAAGATTTTGTTTTGCTGAGAGTTAGAGAGCTGCTGGTGCAACAGAAACAGAACAGGAACGATCAGAACAAAACAAAACAAGACTTGCATTGTTGTTTATCGTTCATTCCTTTATGGTATGTGTTCCTGTAAATAAAAACAAAAAATAACTCACCTTTTCTTATTTGTTACAAGTGGGATGGTGTTGGTGGCAGCTTACGAAGAGAATCTCACGAATGAGAAATATAATTTGTATGGGGAAGGGGGACAGACTGAGAATAAGAATAAGAAGTTAAATATAATAAGAAGGAACAATAAATATTGTTGAAGTGTGTTATTCTTTTGGTTTATCTCTCTTTTCTTTTGGCTTGTTTCTTTCTCTACATAAAACCTACCTATATAATAGCAAGTTGATTGATTCCCCTTCCTAGTGGAATGCACAACATAACATATTTCTCTTAAGTTTGCAGGTTGTTTGGTTTTTGAATTATCCACACGCACACCAGTCACCACATACACTTGTTAAAACGAAGAGATGTAGGTGTAAAAGAGCAAAAACAGGATTGGAAAATGGGAAGATAGTTCCATGGAGCGAAGAAATAAAAGATTTCTCTTAGATGGTTGGTGTTGATATTTTTAAGAAAAGTGCTATTCTAAAGTAAGTGTTGCCATTGAATGAGCTTTACAAATTGACTTATTGAAAAGCCAGAAATGCATCAAAATTATCCCGATTTTCATTGAGAAATCATCTTTTAGTGATGAGGCCAAAATTCAGATCGGGCTCAAAAAATCCATGAATGATTGTTGAAAAGCCTCATCATCATCAACGTGTCCTTGTTTTTGCATTTTGAAAGTTGGCGGTGTGACTTTACGCAATCAAAAAACATGCTGTTGCAAATGGTAAGAAGCATCTTTTAACAATTTCGTGTTATTTTTCGAAAAGGTGATACAAAATCGTAGTGTAGTACCCGTGGCATGATGGTTAGTCCGTTGGACTGTTATGCTAACGGTCTTGGGTTCGATCCCTGCCTGTGCCGTGTAAAGTTTTTTCACGGGTACCGCTTCTTGCGAGGAATTGACAAATTCTCCAAGAGTAATTCTTGTCATGAAAAGCGCTTTCTCAAATTTGCCATTCGGATTCGACTTAAAGCTCTAGGTCCCCTCCATCACTGACAACATTACTCGCACACAGGAATGGTTGAGAGTTGTTAGTCACTAGGCCCTAGTTCTTAAACGAACTGTTGCGTCACCCAATTTATTTTAATTGTATTTATTTGATTCAAATCGGTTACAGAAGTTTTCTGATGGCAGACTTTTTAGACCTTTTTGTTTGAGTTTAATTGAGATATTGCGCAAGTGCTACACAATCAATTTAAAACTTTGTAAATTGAAACCGTAAAGATATTGGCGACATAGAGACGCAAATGTGCTAATTGGGAATGGACATTATTTGGAAATGATGTGGTACCTATTGCAAACGTAAAAGCCATTTTTCTGACAAAGTTATTCACATGTTATTCGCATAAGTGATTTTAATATGAAACCTCTCGTTAAAAATTCAACCCTTTAAATTAGCATTTCTAATGATACCAAATGTTTTAACTTGTTGTTTTACTTATTTCAAAACATTGGTCTTTCATAAGTTATAAAGTAAAATAACACTTTGGCATTCGTTGGGAATAAGGTTGCAGGAGGGAAGGGCGAATAACTTTACACTGGATTTGGATCCTTACCTTGAAAACTTCTTCTGTAGCCCAAAATCAAAAAGGAAAAATCATGGTAGGACACATTCTAATTCTTGTCATGAAAAGTGATTTCTAAACCTATCTAATCTAATTTTTTTATATTTATTTAAGAATACAAGAGACCCACAATTTTATGACAGGCCAAATTTCAAGGCAAACTCATTCGAGTCAACTAAGTTAATGGTCCCATACGGACACTCTAAGTTAAACTATAACACTTAATACTAATGCCTTTCGACCCTAAGATCTATTTTACTTCAATTTATATTTTATTTATTTTTGTATTTATTAGAAAATTATAAAAAAATACTTATATCAATTTCTTTTTTTATTTTTACTTAAAAACTACATAGAATTAGGTCCTGTTTTTGTTTTTCATATTTTCTTGTCTTTTTTTATCTTTTTTTTTTATTTTATATTCCATGTTTTTTTAAAAATTTTTTTTTTGTATTTCTGTTTTTTTTTTATTTTTTGTATTTTTATGTAAGCCAAGGCTTAAAACCCCACCCCAACTACCCAATATCAAGTGCCGATTGAAGCCAACAAAACTGGTTCTCCTGCTTCACCCTATCAGTTCGGTCCGTTCGGACACAGCCCTACTGAACCGAAGGAGCTTTACTCCGCCTTGTGCCATGATGTCCCGATTGTACAGGAGGCCTATCCACGATTCTTCGTCTGACGTGGTTGATTAACGGAACTGCCAATCTATCCTGTATCAGATCGCATTTGCCTAAAAACAGGAATGCCTCTCTTGAAAATACTCGTCGTTCGGATAGAACGCCCCGAAAATTAAATTGTTGGTCGAAGATGTGACCTCGAACGAGTTTTATCACGAAATTGTCAATTCTGTTGATTCGAGCCCCGTTGTATAGGATCTCGTTCGGTACAGCGTCGTAAACACTGCCGCTGGTAGACCCAAAACTTCTCCATCTGGGAAGGGGCAACGTTGAACCACACAGGACAACCATAAACGATCATTGGCCGTTAGAGGGCCATGTAGCAAATTACCTTACCTCTGTGTCAAGCCAACTTCTGTAAAACAGCCGTTTCGTTGGAGCGAAAGCTCCTCTGGCCCTGGTCAGAGCAGCATTTATATGTCTGTCGAAATATAAATACTGATCTAACCAGATACCGAGGTACTTCACTACACTTTTTCTCGCTAATGGCTGCCCGTGAAGATCAATGATGACCGTCTTGCGCAAATTCTTGCACGTATCCCTCGTGGCCCCAGCCAACGGAGTCCGGAACAGAATTGTCTCCGACTTCTGGACACTTATTTTCAGTTTCCAGTCGTCGCAATATCGCTGAATCTTGTCGAAATCACGCTGCAAGAGAATTCTAATAATTAGATCGTCGGCGTACGCAATTGCCTTTGTAAGACTACCTATCAGATCGCTGGTGTAAATGCTCAAGAGAATCGGCGAATTCACCGCTCCTTTTGAAGACCATTTTTTATTGAGAATGTTGTGGTAGAAGTTACATTGTCACTTTTGACAACAAACTTTCTACCATTAAGCATACCATAAAGAATATACAACAATGGCTTGCTTATGCCAAGTCTGCTAAGTTTTAGGTAAAAACGCTCTAACCATACGGTGTCAAATTGCTTTTCCAAATCAACCAGAACAGCACCTGTGCATTGTTGTTTTGATTTATTCCATTGGATATCAGAAACGAGTTTAGACGCAGCATGAATTGTGTCATGACCCGCCTTGAAGCCGAACTGTGTATCCGGAATTATTTTGTTGTCCGCAGCCCACTTAGTCAGAGCCCTATTCTGAAGAGGATGAACCACAGCGGTCTTATAATGCACTGGATAATATGCATTATTCAGTGCATTGTTGAAGAGTGTGGTGTACATGTATGTCAATTGCTTCCATCGGTAAATGTCTTAGTATAACGTTGGATATACCATCGACACCTGCTGACTTTTTATTTTTTATTGAATTGAAGATGAGCTGGAGCTCAACCTTCGACACTAACAAGGGACTTGGTCCCGTTTGCTCGGCGATTATGGCATTTGCCAAGGAATCGTCATTGAACCTCATGAAACCGGGGTTCTCAGATCACCATTGTGTCATATCATTTCGAAGGTAAAAGTGATTGGTAGGGCTTTTTTTTCCAGGTCGTGGTTGGGGCGAATGCTAACATTCACCTTGTACACTTGCTGGAAAGCAGCTCCCACCGACTCCACTTTTTCCTTCGGAGCTTCAATTATATAAAAGTCATCGTCAAAGATGGCTTCTTCTGGATCTATTTGCGCTTCCCTGAATACGTCTCTGTTTTCTTCAATTCTTTGGAGTTTCAGACTCGTCGTTCTTTTTCCTGAATATCCTGTTGATTTTAGGGAACATACTAGGGTCACTTGAATTAACTGACCGGATCTCGCGATCCCAGTACTTGTTAATTGATAACCTGTAGTTCTCTTTAATCAACAGATTGACATTTTTTATTGACGACTTCAGTGTCCTAACGTCCAAATCGTGTGGGTCTGTAAGTCGTCTGTACAAGTTTTTGAGTCTTGTCAGTAAGCCACTCTTGTGCCTACGTAGGGAATTGGTGAAACGAGGCCAACGCATCTTACTGTAATTGTAAGAATGTGTTGCAACGTATTCCTCCAACTCCACGTGTTCGTTCGGAATCTGCATTACAGCAGCCAGTCCGCAGTGATCACTGTCTGTCAGCAGTTTCGAGGGTGATTACCCACTTTGTCTGTTACTGTCAGTCTGGTGTCGTACAGCAAAACATCCAGAAAGGAGCAGCATCTTGGATACGATGGCTTTTCAGTAGCCAGCAGGTTTGCGTTTACCATAACATCTTGTCTTGACGCTTATTTTCCCGTATAAATCGAGATTTCCTATAATCCGAGCTACATAGAGTAATTGCGAATTATATATGAACACTTTTATGCTGGTTCGATTCTAAATCATGTTTATTAATCAAATAGGTCAACATCATCATTTTCTTAAGGTCTGTTTTGACAAAAATGGTAATTATCCGTGTTTTGTTGGAAAATCTTTCTATAGAGGATTTTACTCGAATAACAAAAACAATATTCATAGTATGGATAATAACGATACAAATTAGAGTAGAATTTTACTACGGATAGGCTTTTGACATTTATACGAGCCTCGAGTGGATCTTATGTGATTTCGTTCTCAAATGTTGGTACGATTGATATTGCATTTGTATCTCGATGGCTGTGTTTGTTGAGTAGTACTGCATTTGGAATCATGTGCTTTCCAATGGCGATAAACTAAATCTGTTACTGTTAATATTATTTTGTTTAAATTAAAACTGCACTAAGAGAAAACAATAAAAAGATAATATGGTTTTACTATGTTTCCACCAAAGTTTTATCTCATTTTAGATTAAATACATCTTTTTGGTGTTTTAACCGAACAAGAAGATTTAAAAATGATTAAGTTTGACAGCACTTTTTAAAATTCAAATGGTGTTTCGCTGTTTCTTATGAAGTGCATGTGAGATAGTTTGATTCGTGTTAAACAACGAAGAACTTAATAGTTCAGCACCATATAAGAATATGCTACCTACTTCATGTACAATTTTTTTTTATTTGATTAAAACAAAACTTTTTTTTGTACACAAACATGCAAATAAACAGACCATATAATGCATCATCGTAAAAACAACTCCTCCACACAGGTTTTTCTTCACAAATTTTGACTCGACTCCAATCCCCGACCGGAATCGAGTCGAATCAAGCTAATTTCAATTCGATTCAAGTACCTATATAAAGAATTGAGGCAATCTTCAAGCTCGCTTCAATACACCATGTTAATGCAGTAGTCTACGAACAAACCCCGTCCTTGCAGCAATTGTTAAATGAACTTTTTTTATAGAATCATAATTTCCATATGTTTTCTTAACATTTCATCTTGAAAATTGTCCATTCTATTAGTTTTAGTTAGTTTTTTTGTTAAGTTAATTTTAACTTTTCATTTTCACAAAACTTTCTTATATTTGTGTGTTTTTTTCTTATTATTGTGACAGATATTCTTTCAGTTGTACCAATTTTTAAATACAAAAATCTGGATACTGCGGGTCGTTTTGTTGGCAATTTTTCACTGTACCATATATGGAATACCAAAAAAACGCACTTATTGCAATATTTTTCAACTTCTTCGCTACACATGTTTTTTGTTGAGCAAACATTCCTTATTGACTGTCAATAATCAACTTCAAAAATACATGTCCCCATTTTTGATCTAAGCTAAAACTTAAAATATAAATAAATTATCAATAAATTTAAAATGTTAAGATACCTAGGGACATAAATAATTTGCTACTAATGCAAACTTTTCAAAAGTACTAGGTACCTATTTTCACTTAAAGTATTTTGCATGTCGGACATATGTATTTAGTATAGAAACAGCGAAAGAGACTCTTGATTTTGTTCTGCGCACAAACTTCAACTCTTTAATTTCCATACAACAAAAACAAACAATGACTATTATCCCCCAGCCCCAACCCAACAAGTACGCTATGTAAATGACTGTTTTGCTTCTGGTGCTCCCCAAGTTCTCTTTAAGTAGAGAAGAAAATTGTACAGAAAACACAAAACAAGTATGATTCCAAGGAAAATCCGGAAAAACTCGAAATAATCTAGGTACAGTAAAATACATAGAAAAAAGAATCTAGTAAATAAAAAGAATTTAAAGATTTTTGTATTTATAAATAACGCGCGCGCGAATGATAACATAACAGAGAAGAAAAAACCGATCAAAACAAAAAGTACAAAAACAAGAAATTCGTATTCGTTTCATTTTGTTTTTGTTTTCGTAGGCACATCGCATCGCATCGACATCACATAAAATTCGAGTTGAGAGAATTGAACGAGTAAGTGGAAGTGTGCGATGATGGTCGGTGATGGTGAACGGTGGAGTGGATTGGTGATGGAGTACTATGGATGGAGTGTAGTACTGGACTATGCCAAAAACCAGTTGAGGGGAAACACCACCACCGCACCACCTTCACTCATTCTACTGCTGCACTTCGATGGTCAGAAGAGCTCCTACGATATACAAAACAAAAAAGAAGGAAAACAACAACAAACACGATGATGACGACCGACGACGACGACGGAACGGACAAAACAACAGCCAGATACTATACTAGCGCTGCTGTGGTCGATAGCGGTGGTGAAGAGAAGGATTACTGCGACTAGCCCACAAAATGATTGACTGTACTTTACCTATTTTAGCTTGTTGCTGTTTGTTGTTGTTCTTCTTCTTGTTGTTGTTGCTGTACAGTTGGCTAGCTTCGGATTTTCTGTTGTTGTACGATACTTGCAGTTATACGGTTTGGGGGTTGTAAAGTGAGCGGTGGTGGTGTACTCGTATCCATCTTCTGTTTTACTGAGCTGCTGAATACAACTACAAACGAGTGGGTGGTGGTTTGGTGGAGGTTGAGGTGGAGAATAGAATGAGGATGGATGGAGAGACCATAACGCGCGCGATGCGTGAGTTGAACACACAATTTAGATTTTTAGCCTCTGGTTTTTATTTTTCGCCAAGTTCTTTTTCTCGCTAAGTGGACGAAATTATGTGCCACGTATACAATACATATGCAATGATGAGTTCTCTTCGCTTGCTAATATATATACATACAGCTGTGGACAACTAATTAGAAACACAAATTGAATTCACTTTTAAAGCAGTATCTGTATTATTTTTTTTTTAATATTCTTTTTTCAAAATATATTTTTTAAACTTAAAACAATGTTTCCCAAACATAACATTTACAGTCAGCCTCAAAAGTAAGTACACTGGGTCAATCATAAAGAAGATTACTAAAAAAAAACAGTTAGGTATATTTTTCTCATATTTATAAAAATGTACCTATACAACTCTCTTGCAAATCATGTGTGTAATTATTTACCACAAAAAAAAACCTCAAACCTTGCGGTAAAATTTGAGTGGGGCAAATATTTACATCACAAAAGTAAGTACACAGTCATCACATGAACTGAAATCCAAAAAGGATAAATATTTATCGCCCAAAGTGCGCTTCTTTTTTGTTTAAATAGTTTTTTTTTTAATTTAATTTATGTAATTTTGTGTGTATTTTTCCTTAATTTTTTCCTTTTAAATAGAATTTTTGCAATATGGCACCTCGGGGAAAACAACTTTCCAAAGATAGAGATTGGCAAAATTATTGATAAGAGCCCCTTTACCATCCAAAAAATTATAACAAAATATAAAACAACAGGAAGTACAGAAAACAAGGCTCGTAGAGGACGTCCAAGAAATTTCACAACAAAAGATAGTCGGCAGATCATCCGAAAAATAAATAAAGATCCAAAACTAAGGGTACCTGCAATCCAGAAGCAGACGGCCCATGAAATTGGAAAAGATTGTAACCCCCAAACTATTCGCCGTATCCTATACAGTGCTGGTTGTCACGGGCGAGCTATTAGAAAAAAACCGTTTATAAACAAGACCAATCGGGTAAAACGAATTACGTTTGCAAAAGAGCATATAAGAAAAGACGCGTCTTTTTGGAATAAGGTTATTTTTAGTGACGAGAGCAAATTTAACATCCATGGCTCTGATGGACGTGGCAAAGTATGGAGGAAGGCAAACATGGAGTTAGATCCGAAGAACATGGCTGGCACTGTTAAACATGGTGGAGGATCGGTAATGGTTTGGGGGTGTATGACAGCTTCTGGAGTCGGGAAGTAAGTTTTTATCGATGAGATTATGGATCGATACGTTTATTTAAATGTCCTTAAGGACAATTTGAATCAGATTGCAGAAAAGTTGGGCTTAACTGGATCGTTTATCCTCCAGCAAGATAACGATCCCAAGCACAATTCACTGGGTCAGAGAGTGCAGAGAGTGGATACTGTATAATGTGCCAAAACAGCTTCGAACACCTCCTCAGTCTCCTGATTTGAAAACACAGCGTTTATTGGTGGACAACTAATTAGAAACAAAGAGAAAAATCATATCTTGCCATAAAATGTATAACTTTATAATATCATTTACCTTATATTAATCTTTAATACCTTGTTGCGAAACCTTTTTGCTTCAAAACTTCCCGACATCTTCGTTCCATTGATGAAATAAGCAGCCTGCATTGCTCTACGGGTACAGAATTCCAAGCAGCTTATTATTATCTTTAATAATCTTTTGAGAGCAATAGCTCTTTTAAAATCTGCCCCAAGATGCTCTATCGGATTAAGGTCTGCACTTGATGATGCCCATTCCAGAATTGTTATCGATTGGTCGCTAAAGAACTGTTTCGTAATTCTAGCAGTGTGCTTGGGGTAGTTGTCTTGCTGAAACTTCCATATCACTGGGATGTTTTAATCAGTCTAATCCACTAATCGTTCCTTAAGAATTTCAATGTATTTAACGGCTGCCATCGTTCCATCGATTCGATGGATTGGGCCAACTCCACACCACAAGAAACAACCCCAAACGTTAAGCGAGCCGCCTACATGCTTAATTATTGGCAAAACGTATTTAGGGTGGAACACTGTTCTTTTTGGCCTTCGGACATAACGTGCACCATCTTGGCCGATCCTATTTATTTTAGTTTCGTTACTCCACATTATGTACTTAAATTCGTTTGTTGTCTTCTAAGACTAAGTTGCCTTGTGTTACTAATGGTTTCTTCCGAGAAACACGACCTTGCAACCCAACTTCTACCAATCTTCTTCTGATTGCGCGTGGCCCTATCGGGACATCGAATGCAACCGAGAGTTGGAGTTGTATCTCTGTGGAGCTTATTTTTGGGTCTTTTTTGGCCAGCCTACTTATTTCTCGATCTATTTAGCAGCTTGTCTTACGGGCTCGTTTTTTACGAGGTACATTTTCAGCAGTCCCGAAGTTTTAAGAATGCTTAATTGCATTGAAAACTTTTTTTACAGATCAGTTCATTTGAGATGCAATTGCTCAATAGGACATTTTAAGCTTCCAAAGCTCACGAATCGCTATCCTTGTAGGAGGATCACAGCTCTTTAATTTTCCCATTGCAATAACCTCCGAAATTTAAAAATTATTCTTTAAAAACGTTTGCAGACAATTCAGAATTTTCTACTTACCAATGCAAAATAAAAAGATTATTTTTATTCCACCCAAATCAAATGTAATTTAACTGTTTCTAATTAGTTGACCAGTTGAAACGAACACTTTTTAAAGACTTTTGCAAAGACTTATGCACAAATGATGCTTTTTCAAACAATTATCTAATAACGCTTGCATTACACCGTTTTGAATACCGCTATTCTAGTCACACTTGATAAAGTGAATGTGAAAACGAAAAGCAAGTAATGTTTCTAATTAGTTGTCCACAACTGTATTTATATAATAACTGTTGCGTAGTCATATAAAATATACCTAACTATATTTTTTAAATTAAATTGAAGAAAAAGTTGACACATTTGTTCTATAGAAAATTATGTACACATGTTTTGTAGGATGTATTTATAGTCAATAAATGTGGAATTGGGACGGCTAATTTATTTATTAAGGATGGTTTACATTTTTTAATCAAAACAAATATTACAAATTATTATTATTATTATTATTATTGCAGTTGGTACATACATGCATATGGATACATATATGTAGTTAGACCAAATGGTTTGTGATGATGATGATGGGGTTAATGTAACAAAAGTTGAATAAACTCCTTAAGTAGGTAAGTCGGGGTAATAGAATTGTTGGTTTTTGTTTTTTATTTTATTTTTTTCTTTGCTTTTCTTATTGAAATTCTTTCTTGAAATGTTAAGACTGTTTTGGAGTGATGAAAGTGGTGCTATAGTGAAAATTTACTATTGAAAAGACTTAGAAGATTTTTTTAGCTACGATTATGGGCATAGATAATTGTATGGTAGTTGAAGACTTTTGTAAGCCTCAAAATTATAAAGTAACTTTTTCTTTCAGCCTCAGGAGCACTAAAATATCCAAAGCACCCGTATATAATATTGCCAATGCAATTACTAATTCAGAAACAAATAAACGGACAAAATCGATAAAGTATTTAACTTGATAAAAGTCCAACCAAACTCCTTGTTTGCACCAGATTCAATCAAATATAGTCCACCCTCTTGGAAGCGAAATTGCTTCAAATACTAGATTACCAAGATCGACAATTCGGTTTGCCTACAAGCTAACTAAATGTGAGAAAGTGTGCGTGATGATGAGCAAAAACCAAATACATTCTCACATTTAGTGTTCCGGCCCATCAAAATACTTCATTTTAGTCCTCAGGCACATCTTAATGCTTCATTTTGGCCTTCGTTCAAAAACGAAATAATCCGAACCAAGAGAATCTGAAGTGCTGACATGGTCTTAAATTGGAAGATTTGTATAGCTTTTTAATTTAAATCCAAATAAATGTTGTAAAAAATTCTAATTTTGTGCCTATATTAAATAAAGTAAGATTGACTAAATCCATATTTATTAGTGCTGTTTTTTGTTTACGTAAATTATTTGCGAACGCAATATGAGCTGCAACTGGTTATGAATAATTGGAATTGGAAATGGACAAAAGTGTAACTCAATACTTTGTAAAACAACAAAACACACATTTTTTCAGCTGTAGTTTGCTAAGAGCAGCTTAGAGCATTTTTTGGTGACGTTAGAAGTTCATGTTGAAACAATAGGCAGGTGCATCCGTATTTTTTTGTACAGACAATGCTACGAGAAGAATACTTTTGAGGTTCCATTGCTAACTTTACCTAATTCAGATTCCTCAATGGGATCATGACGAAATCTAGAATGCCAAAAATCTCGAATGCCGAAAATCTCTAAAATAAAAAAAAATTATCTAGAACGCAAAAATCCCGAATCCGTAAAAATCCAGAATTAACAAAAATCTCGAAAGACTCTATCTAGAAAAAAATCTAGAAAAAAAATAAAAATTCGAGATAGAAAAAAATCTCGAAAAAAAAATAAAAATTTCAAATTTTGTTTGTTACAGTTAAAACTCAATAAAAAACAAATACATCAGTTTCAAAAATCAAATGGGGTGGCGCAATTCCTCGCAAGAGGCAGAACCTGCGAAAATTAATTTTTTAAATTAAGATGACACAGGCAGGGATTGAATGCGTGTTTAAATTTTTGAGGCAATGTTTAAAATTCGCGCGAATTTTGAACATTGCCTCAAAAATTCAAACACACATTCTGGATTTTTGCATTCGAGATTTTATTTTTCTAGATTTTGACATTTCGAGATTTTATTTTCTAGATTTTTGTTTTCGAGATTTTTTCCATTCTAGATTTTTGTTTTCGAGATTTTCGTATTCGAGATTTTTACTTTCTAGATAATTAATTTCTAGATATCGTGGTAGACCCTTCCTCAATTAGATTGGTATTTTCATCATTTAAGCAGTTCCGTAATTTCAAGACCAAATTTTAGTTTTGTTTGTTGCAGAAATATTCCTGAAAATTTCTTTTTGAGGGACTATGTTAGAGTTAGATTTTGGAATACAAATTTAAGGGGACCATGTTTTAAAAATAAGTTGCTTTGTGTAAAGCATCTTTAAGGAATAGAAATAGACAATATGGTTACACAAAATACCAACTAAATGAGTGGAATAAATAGATTTAAGTAATTTTTTTTTATTCCAATATTGGGAAACGGAACACCCAAAAATTGGCTGCAATTAATGCTAAATTTGTTTCTAAAAAGTTGAGGAAGGTTTGCCTAAGCGGAAAATACCTTGAATATTATTGGCTTTCTTAAAAATATTTTTCTAAGCTCACATCTGCTTTATATCTGAAAACTATTGTTTATGTATATTTTCTTCTACCTATGTTCTGCATCTATAAAAAGTAATCTACGGTAGTATTTATCATATTAAGAAAAACAAAAAGATATACGAAAACCTCATTATTTTGTTTTCATTATTAGCAGCATTTTTACTAAACATAAACTAGAACGATTTTTTGACGTTTTCATTTTGTGATAAATGTCAAAATTTGCATTTTATTTGCTCTGCGTTTATTCAACAAGTTCGCTATAATCGTTCCGATTTTTTTTTTAAATATTGGTGTTCCTTTGAAGCATAACTTTGTTTTGATAGCAAAAAAATGTATTCTTCCATCAATCAAGAATGTTATGGATGAGCTATTTTTCGATTTTATTATTTTTATTAATTAAAATGGAATTGATAAATAGTTGCAAGCTTATATCGTCGAAAACAAACAATAAATATATTTGGATTAATTAGATTGATACAGATTTTAATTACATGCAAACAAAATTTTGAATTCAATAAATTGCGCTCGCACCCTTAACTTGATGGTTCTTCGAACGCAGCTTTGATACAATAATCCGAAGTTAATTATGAAGTTTAAAGAATTTTGGAGTGATTGCAGTAAATGAGTAAATAAATTATATTAAACTGATGTTGAACCTGCTTTTTTCAAGAAAAAATTATAAAATTGATTACATCGCTATCAACAAAATGAGTGCAAAACTAAAGCTAAAAACTGACTTTTTCATCCAAAAAAGTAAAAAGAAAAATCTAAAAACAAATTAACAACCTCCCCATTTTGTTTTTTCTCTGCAAAGTGCCGCTAGCCAACGGCATAGTTTTTTTTTGTTTGTTTTCACATCTATTCATGGACTAATTGTCAAAATTTAAAAATATATCAATGTAAACAAACGGGTTATGAAAGATTCCGATCTTGGTAAATGGAGTATTTTTGATTTAATTTAGCATTTAAAAAGAGACGGATGATATATTCCAAGCTCTACACCAAGAAATGATCGAAAAGGTCAACCCTGATCACATCTTTTATACAGATGGTTCACACAAAGATAATAACTCGTCTTTTGCCGTAGTCAAGTGGGAACAGCATACTTAAACGCTTTTGGGTCTGGCAATTGCTACTACCTAATGAAGAAAGCAGCTACATTGAACTAGCTAAACAAGCACCAATTCAAAGAGCTATTTCAATTGCGAACACTTTTTTCGGATGAAGTATAAACCTGACAGAAAACCTTGGGATATTAAAAGAGGTACAAAATTAAACTAACCGATGTCCTACTCTGGAATGACGAAAAACATATTACTAGCATGAGTACCAAGGCATTGTGGTATCAAAGGCAATGAAATGACGAATGATGGAGCCAAACACGCTACTAAATTTAAACTTGTTATTAATTACTTACTTAAGGGGGCGCTACAGTCCTGGGTGAACTAGAGCCTCACCTAACAAACTTCTCGGTCCCTAAGTTGATGTCTCCAGTTTCGCGCTCCAAGTTGGGTGAGGTCACCTTCCACTTGTGCGCGCCACCTGATCCGCGGTCTTTCTCTACTGCGCTGTTCTGTGGGTGTGGATTCGAAGACTATCCGGGCCAGAGCATTGGTTTCCATGCGATCTACGGGACCCAGCCATCTTAGTCGTTGGACTTTTACCCTTCTGGCTAAGTCTACGTCGCTGTACAGCCCGTACAGCTTATCGGTTCATCATCTCCTCCACTCCCCTTCGATGCATACGGGACCGTAGATCACATAAAGAAATTTTCTCTCGAAGCGACCCTAGGTGCTTTCATCCGAGTTATTCTGCGTTTGATCTCAGCACTGGTGTTGTTTTCTGCGTTAACAGCGGAGCCTAGGTAGACGAAGTCCTTGACTACCTCAAAGTTACGTCTGTCGATGGTGATGTTTTGACCAAGACGTCGGTGTTGTATGTCTTTTCTTGAATACAGCAAGTACTTTGTTTTGCCCTTATTAACCTTTAAACCCATTTTTGCCGCCTCTGCCTCAATACCCACAAAAGCCCCATTGACATTATGCTGAGTTCTTCTTATTATGTCAATGTCATCAGCATATGCTAGTAATTGGATAGGCTTCCAGTGTTGACGTGAGAGCTCTGCACTATTCTTTCAAGCACGATGTTAAAAAAATCGCATGACAGCGCATCACCTTGTCTAAACTCTTTTTTGACATTGAAAGGTTCTGTTAAGTTGTTTCCAACCTTTATGGAGCAGCGTGAATTCTCCATGGTCATCCAGAACAAACGGACGATGCCAAAACTAGGCTCTATACAGGTCGTCCCTGTAGATGCTGTCATATGCGGCCTTAAAATCGATGAAAAGATGGTGGGTGTCGATTCGATGCGAATATTTGATCAACTGTGGACTTTCCTGGTCTAAAACCACACTGATAAGGACCTATCAGGTTGTTGACGATGGGTTTTAGACGTTCACATATTACGGCAGAGAAGATTTTATAGGCGATGTTAAGTAGACTGGTTCCTCTATAGTTGGTGCAGCTTAAAGGGTTTCTTTTTTTCAGGATCGGGCAAACAATGCTGGGGTTCTATTCATCGGGTATGCTTTCTTCCGACCATATCTTACAGATAAATTGGTGCATGCTTCTAACCAACTTATCCCCAGCTGCTTTAAAGAGCTCGGCATTCAAGCCATCCAGCGGCCTTATTATACCTCAGCTTAGATATGACAATTTTTACTTCGTCTAAGTCGGGAGGACGGGATTGTTGGCTTTCGTCGTCTATATTGATTGGATCATCCTGCCTGACACCAGAATTCAGTTCGTCGTCGCCGTTATACAGTCTGCAGAAGTGGTCCTTCCATATCCTCAGCATTGACTGCGGTTCCACTATGATGTTTCCACTTTCGTCTTTTTGCAGCCTTCTGTTCTAGGTTTATGTACCTGTGAATTTCGTTTCACCTATTCATAAAACTTTCGAACCTCATTCCTGCTTTTATACCTCTTAACATCTTCGACCGCACGCTTCTCATGCGCTCTCGCCTCTTCTGCTCATAGAGCTCATGAGCAGCTCTCGTCCTTTTATGAAGCTCCGTTTTGTGTGCCTGTTGTTTGACTGCATTTGCCTGCCGACATCCTCATAAAACCAGGGGTTCCTTGTTGGTGCCTGCTTGAAACCCAGCACATCAGAGACGGCTTCTCTGATTGCATCTTGGAAATGTTGGCACTGGTTTTCGATGCATTGGGTTGGCGGCAGAGAACTTCGAGAGAGGTTACTTGTAACTCGGTCGGAAAAGGATTTGGCGAACACTGGCGTTCGCAGCCGTTCGACGTTGTACTTTCTATCAGCACCTCCCTGTTAAGCTATGGGTCTGGCACCGAAGTGCTACCTTGCCTACAACGAGGTAGTGGGCCGACTCGATGTTAGCTCCTCAGAAAGTTCGTACATCCATGATGCTGGAAGCGTGTCTGGCGTTGATCGCTATATGATTAATCTGGTTGACGGTTGATTGATCTGGAGAAGTCCAAGTTACTTTGTTTATGTTGCGGTGTGGAAAACGCGTACTGGCTACCATGACGTTTCGCCCCGCGGCAAAATCTATGAGCCTGAATCCATTGTCGGAAGTGTTGTCGTGCAAGCTGTTCGTCCCGATTATTCCACAAAAGATGACTTCCCTTCCTAGCTTGGCATTAAAAACGCCCAGGACTATTTTAATATCGTAGCTAGGGCACTGCTCATATGTTTTGTCTAAGAGCTCGAAGAACATATCTTTGGCGTTGTCATCATTCTCTTCTGTGGGAGGAACCCGAGGCAGTCTATTCCTTACCGTGCATAACAACGCGGTATTTCGCACACTTCAACTTGGCGAATTTTGTGTCCGGTCGGGACTTGGGCCTGCACTTATTATTCTGAGAACAAAGGAAGATACTATCTTAAAATTTCTTCATCTCATACAAAATGTTGTCATTAATATTTTGTTAAACTTTCAGACAGCCTTTTTTGAACTTCGTTTTCGAACATAGAATTGGTCTCATTACTGAAGGTGATTTTTCGATGGACATCCTGATTATATTGATGCATTCCAAGGACTAAATTTAGCGAAGTTACCACATTGCTGGACCAGAAACTAATTCGTGTTTCAACTGAACTTGTACAACCATATAGGCTACATGCCCTAAGTCTTTATGCAAAAAAAAAAAATTATCTCGTATTGTGGACTTTTTGACTATCTTTTGGATATTGAGAACTCAAAACAAATGAAATCTATACTCAAATTAGGAAAGATGTTACTGGACCGTGAACTCATTCTTGTTCTGAATTGAACCTGAATAGCCTTAGGCCCTAAGTCTTCATGTCTTTATCTCGTTTTTTTCTTAACTTTTGGACTTATTTTTGGGGGAGTACGTCAAATCATTGGATATTGAGTACTTACGAAACATAAAATCTATATGTGGTGCAATACTTCAGAACTCTAAACCTAACGAACTACGAAGCTTCAGGTGTCACATCATTATGAAATTCATCCATTCTTTCCAAGATCAACCCACTTCATATAGGTGTCCATTTACTATTCATTCCTAACCCAGAGTCAGCTGTCATCATCCACAAACTATAAAAACCACCTATAGCACCTACTCGAATTTGATTCTCTAAAAAAGCTGAATATAGGCCACTTCTTATCTACGTTTTGGTATCAACACTTCTTTTATATCAGGTTTACATTTTAATCAAACCACCCAAGTTTGTATATGTCTTCCATTTTCTCTTGGACATGTTCAAACATGAATTTTATGCTTAATCGGGATGAAGGAAATACATTTGTGAGATATTATGAAAAGTTTTAACTGCATGATGAAATGCACAACGACAAAAACAAAAACAAGGAGTTTTTAAAATTTAAACGTGTGCATAATAATTATTATTATTATTGTTCAGCAAATATGAATACAAATGGCTTTTTGTCTTTAATCAGTCTTTCTGCATTATATTCAACCCTTTTTAATTTAGCAAACGAAGAAGAAAAATTAGTAGGTCTAGGTGTATTGTGAGCATTTTAAAAAAAGGGGTTTTAAGTGGTTTTCTTGTTATGGTTGATATTTAAAAATATGGGGAGTTGGAATATTATTATTTTTTTGAAAATTCATGTTAGGACTTGTTTTAAATCAAGTCTCCGTTTAAAAATGTGCACTTGTATTTTAAATATATGGGACCTTAGAAATGTTTGGATGGTAAAGTCAAGAACATTTTTTTTTTGAGACTAATGGTGAAATTTATATGAGTTTAAGTTTTTTTTTCCTAACCAAGTGCGGAGTGCATTCCTATTAACAATCTTGACACAAATTTTAAGAACGTTGGAAACCTTAAGTGTCAAGGATTTTTAATAGGATTGTGTTAACAGCAGGGAGAGAGAGCGGCCAAGTTCAAAAGCGTACAAACTTTATTCTCTTAAAGCCCCTATATTTACAATATCTTGCATGAAATTTTGTGAGCCATGATATCATATGAAAACTATGGAATTCATTTGTTTTGCTTTTAACTGGATAACATCTTTTAATACATTTCACAATTTTTATGTGAAACTTAAAAGGGGCAATATGGTAACTTGCAAAAACAATAATTTGGAGCCACAAAAATGGTGGCCGTATTTATATATTCAGCTTAACACAAGCTATCATAACTTAACTTAACTTAACACTAGCTTAACTTTTTTTTTTTTAAGTTCTTGTTATCAGTTTTCAACATTAATTCATGTGGGCCCTAAGGCCTACATTAAAGCTCTTTAATGTACAAGAACTAACAAATTTGATTTTATTAGACATAAAATTACAAGGGACGAGGAACTCGTGACTCAAAAAGGGAAAAAGTAGAGGGTATCTTTCAGATGGGATTTGGAAATGTTGAAATCGAAAACTACCATAGCAGCGTTGCAGTGACGAAAAATTCTAGACATATTGGTTCAAAGTGCCCGTAATTAGTGTGGTGATGAGGGATATAGAAAAGGGAAACAGATCGCAGATTTCGAGGGTTGGTGTTAAGATGAATATCGATCATAAGTGCCGGGGAATCTATATTTCCCATTAACAATTGTTGATCAATTAATATATCAGCGTTTTTGCGTCTAATATATAAGGACTGCAAACCTATCAGTTTTAGTCGATCGGCATGAGGAGGCAAGTTGGATGTATCATCCCAGGGGAGGCCACGTAAGGCAAATCGAACGAAACGTCTTTGAACATTTTCAATTCTGAGTAAATGGTTTTCATAAAAGGGAGACCATACTTAGCATGCATATTCAAGATGAGGACGGACTAGGGAAATGTAAAGCGCTTTAGATACGTAGGGGTTGGAAAATTCTTTTGACCATCTCTTAATAAAACCGAGAGATCTATTAGCTTTATTAATAATTTGGTCAAAATGGGAATGGAAATTTAGGTGTTTGTCACACCTAATACCAAGATCTCTAATAGAATCGACTACGTTGATGGCGTCATTAAGGAAGTAGTATACTCTATGAGATGGGATTTGTTTGAGCGAAAAGGTCATTTGTTTACATTTACCTACACTAACTCTAGGAAATTATGCATGCACCAAACAAAAAAGATATTAAGATCATTTTGTAAAAGTAAGGAATCAGATGGAGTAGAGATAATATTAAAAATTTTCTAATCATCCGCAAATATTAGCATATCTGAGTTTTTTAATTTAAGACAGACATCGTTAACAGATAAGACGAAGAGAAGGGGGCCAAGGTGGCTACCTTGTGGGACTCCAGAAGTTGCATGTATAGGACTGGAGACTGAGTTACGGAAAAGGACTCTATAAGTTCTATTCGCAAGATAGGAGCTTATCCAGTTTATAAATAAAGATGGAAAGCCTAGAACTCTTAGTTTGAGATTAATTATGTTATGGGATATTTTGTCAAAGGCTTTGCTGTAATCAGTGTATACAACATCAACTTCTTTGCCATTCTCAAGGGCTGACAAAACTTTTGATATAAATTCAATTAAGTTAGTAGTAGTAGATCTACCTTTAAGAAAACCATGTTGAGCGTGGGAGAATAAAGGCTTGCAACGTAAATAAACGGAATCATTAACTAAGCTTTCAAAAAGTTTTGGAATGCATGAAAGTTTAGCAATAGGTCTATAATTTTTAATTTCAGTTTTATTGCCTTGCTTATGAATGGGAAATATAAATGAATCTTTCCTTCTTTTCTTTGAGGCTTACGATTTTGGCAAGTACCATTTCTTCAGTTATTGTAAACGATGAAAGAGAGGTTTGAGTGCAACCATCTAAATAACTAAAGCAGTGTGGATCAGGGTCATGCAGATGTTCAGTATACGATTTGCTAAAGTAATTAGCAAATAGATTTAATATGGTTGTTGGATTAGAGAAGATTATGTTGGAGAAACTCAATGAAGATGGAAACCCATCAGATTTTCATTTGGCATTTATGAACTTGAAAAAGGTTATTTTCCATTTGGTTAAGGTATTGGTTATAAAGGGATTCCCTTAATTAACTGTAAAAAGATCTTCCAAAGCTTGTTACGGGTATTTCTTAGGCTACGGAGCTCTCTGTTGTACCAAGGGGGAGCAGAGGTGAAATCTTTTTTACGAGAGACCGGTACTGATTCTTCAATACAGTATGAAAGAATCAAATAAAACCATTTTGTAAGAGACTCAACTGTTAAGTGGAGGGATCTTAATTCAAAGTCGACTGAGCTAAGAAGATTGTTAAGTTTGGAGAAATCAGCCCTACGAAAATCATAACAGTAATTTTCCATTTCAAAAAAAGTTTTTTTCAAATTCAATGGGGAAGGAGAGATTAAGAGGAGGATGATAGCGATCCAAGGTTGAGACCACAATCAGACAGACGATCAATGAACAGCGATTCAATTTCAGAAGAGATGTTAGTTGGAAAGAAGGATGTCTGATCATCTAAGGTGGACCAATTGAGATGGGGAAGATTAAAGTCTCCAAGAACGATGATCAAATCATTAGATTGCACTAGTTCAATTGAGTTGAAGATCTCATATGGAGTTGTCTATGAGAATCAGCATTAACCAAAAGAAAGAAGAAACCTGAGTAAATTAAACTTTAAGGATATTTCATGAAAAAAAAAATGTTACGTATACGCCATTAACTTTTTATTTAACCGATATATGATATTATTTTGCTGAAAAAATGTAAAAATAGTGATAAATGTAGAAAGATTTATAAAGTATAGTCTGCTTGCAATGAATATGTCAGTTTAGTAAATTAGTGTTTAGTACAATTTGTAAGTTTTTCAAAAAACGACCCTAGAGATCAATAATAATTAAGTTGTTATGATTTGATTCTTAGGCGAACAATTTGGATTTATAATTTAAGTTAAATGATGAATTAAGTTTTTAAGTCGTGCACTTTTTTCGAAAAAAGATAAAAAAACCGTCGAATACTATCATTAACATCGACATCAATAATGAGTTATACATGTTATGAAAATTGTTGCTAAAAATTAGTGCGTCGATTGACAGTCCGAAATTTTAAGATAAGTAAAATATGAGTTGGTGAAATGAATTTAAGTGAAGAAATACACATCTTAGAATTTTTTCCACAATAAATTAGTACTTTGGAGTTTACAAAAACATAAACATAAAATCTTATTAGAGAAGAGGCGTAAGCCAGACAGGCAAAAAGACTGAGTGTATTATTTTACTTTTTCTGCACCTACGCAGAAGAGAAAAAGTTTCCGTTTTTCGAAAACGAATGTTGCTAAATTAAAGCATTTGTATTAATTTCAAATACAATGATTAAAGTACGCTTTGAAATTTTATGTCAATTAATTGAGTATTCAAACACTGTAATCTGAGTGATTAGTTAAAATTTAAAGTTTAATAGTATTCAATTTTTAACTTTGTTTGTCGAATTCAAAATGTTGACATTTCTCAATGTTTCAAGGTCCCTAGAGTCGGAATAATAGATTTTTAGAGATAGATATCTGAGCGTGTTTGCGACGTTTTTTCTTTGTTCATAGCCGAAGAACCGGTAGAGTTCAAATAAATTTCGTTAAACAGATAATAATGCAGAAAGATGCAAAAAGGACTCTTAAGAAAATTGAGTGGGTGGCTTTATTACCAAAGCAATTTAAAAAAAAAGAGGTGAAAATTTTGGTTAACCCGAAATATCTCACGAATCAATAACGCTAGAGAATTGAATACATTTTATATTATATTGATACCGAATCAGTATATTTTTAAAAAAATCTTAATATGTAAAAAATTGTCTCCTCGAAAATTTTAAGAAAAAAAAATTATGTCATCTCCAAAACAATTTAGTGCAACGAAAGATAACATTTTTAACATATGGTAAAATTGTGAGAAAAATAAAAACCTCAATGTTGGTAAAAATTGAATTTCGACTCAAATATCTTTTCAAAAACTTGAAATTTAGGCTTCAAACTTACTTTATCTTATAAGAAACATTGTTTTCAACATTCCAAAAAATGTTGAGAAAAATCGAATTGACAATTTTTAACAAAAAATAAGAACGTAAAAAAAATTAATAAAAATTGATTTTCGACTCAAATATCTTTTCAAAACTTTAAGATAAGTATTGGCTTTAATTTACTTTCGTCTTTCAAAAAATATTGTTGTCAACGTTGAGTAAAATTTTGGAAAAAATCGAATTGACATTTTTTTTACAAAAAATTTAAAACCGAAAAAAAATTAATAAAAGTTTTTAAAATTGATTTTCGACTCAAATATCTTTTCAAAAATTTGAGATAATAGCTTCTTATTAATGTTTGCTTATAAGAAATATTGTTTTTCAATAGTAGGACAAATTTTGAGAAAAATCGAATTAATAGTTTTTTTACTAAAAATAAAAACCTAAAAAAAATGTATAAAAGTTTGTAAAAATTGATTTTCGACTCAAATATCAAATATATTGTTTTCAACATTCGATAAAATTTTGAAAAAATCGAATTGACAGTTTTTTTTTACATATAGTACGCAAATTTGGTAAAAATTGATACAAGTACAAAAGGCAAATGGACAGACGGGATGGGAAGTTATCAGTGTGGGTCGCATCCCAGCCTCCTTTTTACATTGAAATAGAAAATATCAGAATGGAGCACCTTATTGGAAATCTTAAGAATTAAGTTTTTAGTTATTTAATATGTGGTAAGTTTTTTTTTTATTTTATATAGAATTTATATTAAAAAAACTTTCAGCATTTGAGAAACACCCTGGCTCAAGCAAACATTTTTAGAGCTTTTATGATTGGATAAGGTTCACATTAAGATTGTGCCAAAAAACTTACATATATTAGTTGGACTGAATATAAACAGAAGTTACTTTCACAAGGTTTAGTCACTCTTAAACAGATGAGTCCGAATGAGAAAAAGTGACGAAACAATTTTTAATGGACCGAAATTCATCAGTTATATGAAAACAATGAACAGCAGCAAAAAGCTACCATTTTAATTAAGGTTGAAGATTTGTCTGTGAAACTTTCCTATATTGCCATGTTTATATTAATTTTTGTCCTGAGCAGTAGTGTATTCCAACTCAAGGCTCTACTATAAAGATCTTTAATAATTCAGTCAGTTTCACTTAAATGTCATGCATCAAAGAAAAAATCTCTAACTCTTTTTAACAATAAATTGTTCAAAACAAGATTGGACCCCAAATCGAAGCCTTATACCAATTTTACACCACACCCAACTAACAATAAACAAACATACTTTGCAGCCATCGCACTTTAAATTTATCTTCTGATGTTAAATATATAGACTTGTAGTTTTGATCCATGACTATATGACGACGATATAGAAGTATCTAAGTCGCATGAAAAATTCATAATCGCTCTTGCAGCAGCGGCAGCCAATATTTATTTTTGCCGATTGAACTAGATACTCCAATTTAAAATAATAACGCAACCAAGTCTGAAATCATTAAAACTAAATGAACTGCCCCAGTGCGTGGCGTTCATTATTACCCTGCCCTGGCGCAAGTTCCAAGTCCTCGACTAGCGACGTTGTCGTTGATGTCGTTGTACGTTCGTTGTCATTGCAACAACAATCTGCACTAATCATAATAGTAACATGCAATACATTGTTCGTCCGTCAGTCTGTCCTGCCCCTAGTGTCCGTCAGTCGTTGTCGGTTGTAGCAAACTTTATATAAAGTAATTGAACACTTGACATACAATCGCTCGGTCTCTATGGCCGCGTCTTCTTCTTCTTTTTTAATATGTAAGTACCTACTCTCTGGCACTGGGCTGCCCTTTTTTTAAATGTGCATAAATGTAGGGAAAAAATATAAATAATATTTTTACGCAATGCAAATGCCCTGCTCCTGATGCACAGCCCCCTCTCTTATAATATTTATGATCCAATCAAAAGCCACAGGATCAACCATCTGCACACTGGGTCGCATTTAGTATCCGGCATCAGCCCCTGGCCGTAACCCTTGCATCATGCAAAACATCAGCTCCATCTATCTTGTTTTTTTATCATTTTCTTTTTGTTTTGTTGTTTTTTTATATTTCTTACGATACGCAACGCAAACGTACATCAGAGATGAGGCTTACAAATACGGGGGCAAATACTATGCTCGATGCTCGTTCAAGACAAAGAGGCCAAGTGGAGATATGATGTTATAGCTGTCGACTGTCCGCTTGTTGGTGCATGCAGCGGTTGGTCCAGTGTTCCCATTTTCCTAAAAAATTTCATTTTATAAAAATTTAAATATGAATAAATTAAACAATATTTATTTACATTTTATGACGAAAATAATAGTAGTGAGATAAAAAAAATTCTGCATAACCAAATTGAACTTTTGGGGCTTAATACACTCGATGTAACTTCATGAATTCTATCTTAACAGCCTTTAATCGATTTTGGAACTTTGGCTTAGACCTTTTTTTATACGTGGCTCCAAAACAAAAGTACATAGTTAAATGTACATAGGTGCCAAATTGTTATCATCTCTTGGGAAAAATAACTCGGTCAGGAACCTTGGCACTGTCTGGTTAAAAATAAACTTAGTCAGCATCAATATTTCAAATTCCAGAAACAAAAATTAATTTATCTTAACCGAAACACTGAAATTTAACAGCTGCAATCAGACGACCAGGCCAAAACCTGCAATAAACGTTGACGATGAAAAGATAGCTCAAATGGATCCGAAGATTCAATACGTTGCTGGTAAATCGACCAGCTTGAATTCTTGTTTTAATATTGAAAGCCTAAAGATTTAACTTGTTATGCATGTTGCAAAATATTATTTGTGGAATACGTATCTAAAGATCAGCGAGGAATTGACAAACCAAGGTTTTTGTCAATACTAAATTGTATTTTTTTTCACGGGTGTTTCCTTCTAAGAGGAATTTGACGAATCCCCCAAAAGTAATTCTATTCATAAAAGGTGTTTATCAAATAAAAACTGTAGGTCGCACATAGGAATGGATGAGAGTTTCATTTCAGTTTCAGTTTATTTATTTATAACACTTGCACAGTAAGATAATAGATATCTTATAAATTAGTGAAAGCCTATATGACTTAACTTTATATAACAATTCAATTTAAAAAAAAAAATATGGTAAGGAAATAATATAAAATTAAATTATATACAAAAAAGAAAATAACAATAATTTATAAATAAAATATTAATTGACAATAAAATAGAAATAATAGAAATAGAAGAAGGAAAAGATAGTTAAGTTAGTTAAAGTTAAGAAAAGGAGATAGTTCATTAAGTTAAGTTAGTTGCTTTGGTTCGAAAAGAAGATTTTAATACTTTTTTGGAAAATATGTATATCACTTATATCCCGCAAATGAGTTGGAAGTGAGTTCCATAGGCGACATGCAGCGATGAAAAATTGCCTTTCTGAGGTCAACAACGAAAAGCGTGGCAAAATTACCGATGTCGATCTATTCGATGTTGACATTCTGATTTTTTCAAACAGATAAGCTGGTTGGCGTGTTTTCAAGATTTTAAAAAACAGTATCAATGTTCGAAGCTTCATTAAGTCATTAAAAGGCATACTAAGCAGAATCTCTTGCAAATGTGAAATATGGTCGTACCTTCTTAAGCCAAAGATGTATCGAATTATACTATTGAATGCTATGTTTAATTTATGTTTGCTGATGGAATCGCAGTTGTAAAAAATTTCGCATCCATGAGTGAGAACAGGTATTACAAGGGTCCTTGCAAGCATTAGTCTGGTTTTAAATGGAGTGATGTTTTGGGCGTTCCACAGCGTTCTAAGCGTTCCATAAGTTTTACCTACTAATTGGTTGATGTGGTCATTCCAGGTCAATGTTTTATTGAAGATTACTCCTAGATTTTTACCGGAATTTACGAATTCTAATGGGTTCTGGTTTAGAAATATGGAAGGAAAGTATGTTAAGTCTAATTCTTTTCTTGATATAACCAGGCATTTACATTTGTTTGCGTTGAGAACCAACCCATTGCACGACGCCCAGTAGGATATCTTTTCTAGTTCTTGGTTCAGGGTGAAAGCGCAGTCGTCAATTAAACCCAAAGGACAGCTTTTGTAAATTTGAATGTCATCGGCATAAAAATGTTTTGATACTTCATTTATAATGAAACCGATTTCATTCACATATAATGAGAATAGAAGGGGAGATAAAATTGATCCTTGAGGAACTCCTTGTTGAATCGGAAGAAAATCGGAGAGATTTCCATTTAAGAAAACGGCTTGCTTTCTATCCTTCAAAAAGGAAGTAAATAGTTTAATAGCTTCTGAAGATATGTTGAATCTGTGACGCAGTTTATTCAGAAGTATCGAGTGATTCACCATGTCGAAAGCTTTTGAAAAGTCTAATAGGACTAAAAAAGTTACATTATCAATATCGAATTCAGTCCTTATGTCTTCAATTATTTTAGTTAGTGCCGTTATACAGCTATGGTGCGAACGAAAACCTGATTGAACATCGACTAAAAGGTTATTGCGACTGATGAAATTGCTTAATTGTTTTTGCATTATCCTTTCACATACCTTAGACAGAAATGGAAGTATTGAAATTGGTCTAAATTCATTGCAGAGTGAGTTTTTGGGGATGGGAATTATTTTTACTTTTTTCCATTGATGTGGGAAAATGCCAGTCGTAAGGATTGAGTTTATTACATGTGTAAAATAGGGTAGAAGCAAAGGAAGAATAGCTTTAGTGAAAATAGGATTCAAATCATCAGCACCAGTGGCATTTGACTTTAGAAGGTGACTGTAGAAGGTGGAGGTATGGTATTAAGAGATTCATGGTCTCTTAGAGTTATTATAGGTGTAGAAACAAATTTACTGTTTAGCTCATTAATATTCAAATCAGCTGGAAAAGTATTTCTTTGTTTGCCTATTCCTAGCTTGCGGAGGTTGTTCCATATTTTACGACTATCCGATTTTAGTTCTAGACGGTTAGAGTAGAACTGTACTTTTGCGTGTCTTACCTCTTGAACTACTTTATTTCGCAATGATTTATACAAATCACCGAGCTCGTAAACACGGAACCGTTTCCAGCGTCGGTATACTAGATCACGCTGATTTATAAGTTCTTTAATTCTACTAGTAAACCATTGTTTATTTTCGCGGATTCTAGTTTGTGCTTTTAATGGAACGTGTCGATCAAATAAAATATTAATATTTGTGTTTAGAAACTCGACTTGGTCATTTGGTGAAGGCATTAGGAAGATGTCATTCCATGCTATCATGTTTATATCATTTTCAAGATATGTTTTATTGATATTCTTAAAATCTCTAAATTGAATTCTAGATAACACTTGGTTTACACTTGAATTAAAATCATAGGTCAAAAAAATAAGATCATGTCTAGAAAAAACTGGTGCTTCAAGCTGATCATATAACAGTACTCTATCTTTTTCACTTACATAGTAGTGGTCGAGTAGCGTACAGGAAGACTGGGAAAAGTGGGTGGGTTGAGTATTGTTCACTGAGTGCAAGTCAAAGGATCTCATGTTTTCAATTAACCTTTTGTCAGTTAAATGGTCACAGTTAAAGTCACCGCATATAATAACGTTTGAAGAGATAACAGTAATTTCTTCAATAACGCTATAGATTTGTTCCAAATCGATATACCTATTAGGTCTATAGATAGTTCCCAAGAGAAGATTACCTTCACTGCCTTTAACCTCCAAAAACAAATACTCACAAGAAGAGCTGGTTGACGAATAGTATAACTTCTTACAGATAAGGTCTTCCTTAACATATATAGCAACACCTCCTCCGCGGTTGCACCTATCAGAACGGAAGATCCTATATCCACTAAGAGAGTATGCTGCATCTTTCACATGTGCAGAGAACCACGTTTCTGAAACACAGATCGCGTCGATATGTGAATCTTCAAAAAGTAATCTAAATTCATCAATCTTTTTCATCAAACTCTGAGCATTGATATGAACAACCTTGAAACCGTCAAGTCGACAACTCAAAATTTTTAACATAGTTCGCAATATAACATCACTGGTGTATCCTATGGAGCCCACCAATCGTTCACTCAACTCTGAAACGAGTTGTTATAAGGCGAGATCTAAGTAACATACATATAATATAATGGGGAACAAAGTTTAAAGGAATTAAACACAGCTTATTCACAAGCTGTAGAGCCACCCACAAAAACACACTACAACCGAAAAGGGCCTTTGTTTTGCGTTAATGCGTTGTTAAAGCGTGGACAAAAAAAGAGTGGCGCAATAGTCGGAAGAGAACCAGAGCCTAGTGACTTACAACTCTTAACTATTTCTTTTGTAAATCATGTCAGGGATGTACCTACGTCCAACAGTTTATATGACTAATCTGAACGTCTAATTCGAAATAGCACTTTTTATGGCAAGAATTACTTATGTGGCACAGTCATTTATTGAACGCAAGCCCTTTTGAATGGCGGTTCTACGTGTAACCATCACGCTTTGGGTACTTTGGGTAGCTTTAACATGACAAATGTTAAAAGATGACAGCATGAAAAGTCACATTTGCCCAAATAGCGGTTTATTTAAAATAAAAGTTCATATTGGAAAAAAAAGTTTTTATGAAAAAATTTGTCTCACAGTTTCTTGCAACAAAGCAAACAATAGATTCCTTGAGGTCTGTTGATTTCGAAAAACTTTCTTCTTTCCTCTTCACCTATTTTCTGCACAAATACCTACTTTTCCATAATATATTATGGAACTTTATATAATTGTACACATTTAAAAAAATAAATCTCTATTTGTTTGCTTAAAATTAAATGTTCACAAAATTAAAAAAGGTCTCAACGATTTCTTCCAGAACTTTTACTTGTCACTATGCTTCCTAAATAGTGATGCGGATTCTAGCGTTGACCTGATAACAAACTTAATCCTTCTTAGAATGAGAAATTTTATCCAGAATAGGGTAAAATCTATCTAACCCAAAGAAAACTCATGGCTTAAGTGAAGTTGTAAAGAGGTTATTAGGATCAAAGATGTAAGTTTCCGGAATTATACAGCCAACATCACTAAGGAAAGACTGATTAATTCGAACAATTTGGAAAGGCCTTTAAAGAATATATTCGACGCATTAAATTTCTGCAGGACAATATATATAGCAAAAATACTACAGTGTCTTAAAGCTAAAAATGTCTGGCCATTTTTTATCGTTTCCAATGGCACTCCTTTTGTAAGCTCGATTGATAAAGCCAATTTCCTCGCAGCACAGTTTGCTGTTAATTTGAAGTTATAAGAGAGTGGCCTGACTTCTTCTGTACTTGAAAGAGCAGACGACTGAAAAGTCTTGATCAACAGAAAACCACTGATCCAGATAATACCCCTGTTATTGTTCAGAAGACGTGTTCTGCAGCGCTGGTAAAACGATTGCGTGAGTTTTCCCATCTGTCCTTTTCTTCAGATTTGTTTCAGAGTATATGGAAAACAGCATTTGTCCAAGTGCAAGTGCAATTGCACTTACCTCACTTCTTTAAAAGGTCATGGAAACGCTGATCAATTTTCAACTCAAGAAATATCTTAAAGAATGAAATCTGCTTAATGACCGGCTGTAAGGCTCTCGTAACAATAGGTCCACTGGTGATCTCATGGATTGTTTCACCGAGCAGTGAAACAAATCTTTACATTTTTTTGGAGAAAGTAAGATTATTGCGCTTGATATTTTAAAGGCATTTGATAGAGTTAGGCATCAAGCTCTCTTATCAAAAATGCTGCATTTCATATTGATGAATCTCTTCATCATTAAAATAATTTACGTCGCGCAACAGTCCATTGCGAACTAGGGCTTACGGAGTTACAACTTTCAACCATTCCTGTGAGCGAGTAATGTTGTCAGGGGCGGAAAAGACCTACAGTTTAAAGCCGAACGGCTAGTTTAAGAAAGCACTTTTCATGACAAGAATTACTCTCGGAGGAATTGTCAATTCTTTGCAGTACCCATGAAAAAAAAACTTTAGATGGCACAGACATAGATCGAACCCAAGACCTCTGGCATGACAGTCCAACGAAATTATCATCATGCGATGAATACTACTTCGTTGAGTTAGTAATTATGGACCGTTCAATTCAAGTAGTATTAGACGGGTTCTAACCTCATATCCACAAAATAAATATTGGTGTTCCGCAGGACTCCGTATTGTGTCCGATACTTTTCCTTATTTTTATGAATGATCTTTTGTCTGAAACTTCTAACTTACTAAATTGTTTCGCTGATGATAGTAACTTCAGCTTTTCACATTCGTTTTAAGATTCTCATCCTTGTTCTTCGGATGTGGATTACTACTGGCAGCGTAAGATAAGCTCATTAGAATCAAAAACCGCGTAGAATTGAAGTTTCAAAAACTCAATGCTGTCTACTGTCGAAAAAGTGTAATCCTTCCTCAATGCCACTATCAATGGGTGGTACTTGCATCGAGGTAATTGAACAGCTTTTCAGCTCTGTTGTGGAGTGATCACATATTTGACTTCGCCAAAAATGCTGCTGAGTGTTTAGGTTTTCTCCGACAAGGCAAGAAGTTTCTTAACACTTCTAATCTGGCTAAAATTTACAAAGCTTTTTTTCATTCAAAAGTCGAGTATAATTCTCATATTTCGGCAAGTGCCCCAATAACGTACTTGAGTCTTTTGGACAGAATTGAAAAGAGAGCCTTCCTTCATTTAAACACCTTAGTTCTTAAAATCAGACATATGACAAAAGTTTTGCCTTCACCTTAGAACGAAATTGAAATGAAACTTAGATTATGAATATAATAATATCAACCACATAAAAGTGGCAATGCTGGTTCTTGCAATATTCTTCGAGTTGAAGATAATTACCAAAAGATATAGATACTCCAGTGAACTTTAACTGCGAGAGTAGAGTGAAGCACAGATACTGTAGTACTGTAGATGAATTCGATGCTGTTGCATCTTATGATTCCAGATATCGGAATACTAAAACCAAAATGAAAAACACAAATTGTCTAGATGCAATTCTCGCGCGTGGTCGCCAGTCGCCGCCATGCGTCGCCGTCTTTACCAATCGATGTAAGACTTGTGTATTTTTATATAAAATAAATATAAAAATAATACACGGCGTTAAAATAAAAACATAAAGAATAAGAAAAACCATAACACAACTACGCAACAACAACAAAAAGCTATACACGTTGATATAAAAATGTACGTTGACGTAAAGTCTTATACATATATATTTTTTCTCAAATCACTTGATAGGTCAGCGACCCAATGGAACAATAATTGTTTGCGCCCTCTAGCAACCGCTACTGTACCTCATACCCTGACTTGTCCTCGTCTCTCTCTCTCTTTCTCTTTTGGTGTCGGTCTTGATGGTTGGTCTTGGCTCGTCGTCATCATCGTCGCCAGTTGAGAGTCTTCTTGTTCTCGTCATAGTGCTGATACAATGTGCCATAGAGCTTGAGCTTCATATATACAATAGGTATAGACGAATGTATGGCAAGCATGCATCTATTCCAGAATCCAGATGTGCAGCACCGGCAAAGGAACACACCATCCAACATCCATTGCCAACCAGCCCCCAGCGACTTTTTTTGCTCCCATATATATTTCGTAGGTAGAGCGTGGGGTCTGGAGGGAGCCAGGCACGAAAAGTAGAGCCGAGCAACGGCCGTTACACCGCATCGCATCCAACGGGTGGTTGTGGGGCTGCTGTGATGTGCCATGATGATGATGATGATGTCGCTAGGCCTAATACGGCTTACTGCTACGGGTACACCAGATTCTGCTGCTGCTAACTGCAACGATGATGCAACTTTTTTAGAATAAAAGAAAGGAAGAGTTGTTTGATAAGGTGCGGTGAGGGTGCGACTCGACTGACGACTGACTCCGCATCATTCGATAGAGAGGGAGTGTTGTGTTGAAGAAGTCATCGTGTCGCAAAATAGTGCCTTCTGGCTTATATATAGGCTGGGCTATGAGTTCGGGCCTCTCTATACAAGCACCATGCCTGGAAGCTTAATGAACAAAAATCGATTCTAGAAAACTAGGAGTCGTCGTTGTTGCAACATGGAACACTGAGTACAATATAAAGTGTGACTTTATGTACACATCTCACAGAACAACTGAGTTCTTAACCGAGATGTGTCTTGTCAAATGTGAATATTGTATTTTTGGTAGTTTTGATTCTTAAAGCTTCAGGGAATTTTCAGTCTTTTTATGTCAGATTTGAGGCTTGGCCGCTATATTTTTTGGGATCATCATTCTTCAAAAGTTTCAGCATCTAATAAAAAGATTAATTTTTCATAGTTCGTAACTCAAGCCCCAGGTCAGTACAAACATAAACTGCCCGGAAAAGTGATAGGCTCTATTTAGTCAAGTCAAGTGCGTCCAATTTTACACAACTTTGTCTCAATCCTCGTCTTTACTTTTTCTTCCGAGCGCAATCTTCAATACCATAGCAGTGAGTCTGAGTAATACTTCAAGTACTTGGGATAATCGGTTCGCTGAGTGCACACCAGACAACTTTCAATCATTATCTGGATTATGCGTCGTCAACGGTCTTCAGCCTTTCGACGTCGCGTCTTCGTCCATGCGTCATTTTATAATATCAAACTTGAGAGGCCAATTTATTGCGTTTTTCTTGTAATTAACCATGAATTTTTAATAAAAAAAGAAAAGAAAAATAAACGCAAAAAGAAGCTTTTTAAGTGGGTATAGCTTTGTACCTTTGACTAAAATTGCGTAGAGGTTAGGTATGAACCTGTATGAAGATTAAGTAAAAGAATTTCTATGGCATGTCAATGTTGTTTAGACTAGACGCAAATCAAAAGACTTTTTTTTCTCAACAGGTCGACGAATCAATTGAAAAAGGGGTGAATTTTCAAAACCAAACAAAGCTATTTCTTTAATCACCTTGACGATTTATTCACAGTGCGTGCATTTTGTCTGAATGTATTGAAAGAATTTTCCTTAAGAAAAAAAAAAAAACATGCAAAGGCTCTAGCTAGTTCCAACGCACAAAAGAACTAAAAACTTGAATATTATAGTCAAAGGTTTCTTTGAGGTAAAACTACCTGCCCTGCGTCAAAGGGTATTAGATCTTTGATTTAATGTTTTTTTATCGTCTTATATGCTTAATAAGGTTTTTAACTTTGATTGAAAAATAATTGCATTCAATTGGTGTTGCGTGAGTTTTTGTGTACTTTCAAGTACTTATAATGCAGTTTGATGATGGGTATAGCTCTTCAAAAATTACTGACGTACATGTCTATACCTAAATCTTTAAATAATTTATTTTAGTAAACAGAAAAACTGCTTCAAATAATTCCCTATGAAACGCAAATATTCAAAATTTAATATCTTTTAATAATGTGATGCATAGGGGTAGTCCAAGAAAAGTGCGTAAGAACAAATATTATATTCATCGAACACACGCATAAATGGCAATTTCAAGAATTTTCAACGTAAGGTTTTCTGTTTCCTCGCAATAATTAAGTAATTGCAATTTATTTAAAAAAAAGCTCGAACATTTATATCAAAACCAGGTCTTTCCGTTGTAACCATAAAACCACAAAATGTTTGTTTGTCAAGTTTGAAGCAATAGAAGGCATTAACGATAGCCTTAAAAACCGCCTCTGACGTTTCGGGTTTGAAACAGCCCCAACAAGAAACTCCTGGTTTAATGTGGATTTCTGCAGCCAAATGCAGCCCAACAACAGGCACGTAAAACGGCGCTTTAGAGAAGGAGATGACCTGCTAATGAGAAGCGTGCGAACGAAGATGTTAAGAAGTTCAAAAGCAATAATGAAGTTCGAAAGTTTTATGAGCAGGAAAAACGAAATTCACAAGAACATAAACCTCGAACTGAATGCTGCAAAGACGATAGTGGAACCACAGCCAATTCTGAAACATTACTGCTGTTGGCGATAGTGTAGCTGAAGAGCCGTCCACCTCAAATCGTAGTCGTGTCCAACAATTGCATCTCTCACGTTCATCGTTGATTAACAGATTGCACAAACAGGTGCAACTGACTCAAGAACTAAAGCCTAATGACCATTTCAAGCTTCGGCAACGGTTAGATTAGTGACAAGAAATGGCAACAGTGGATGATCAATTTTCAATTACCCCGTCAGGCACGTCAAGCTAACAGTCCCGTCTTCCCGACTAAGACGAAGTAAAAATTGGCATATCTAAGCAGATTACTTGAATGTCTAGGCCTTCAAAACAGTTTAAAATAATTTAGTTAGGAGCATGCCCGATAAATGGACCTCAGTAATGTTAGCCCGGTACTAAAAAAAGAAGACCAACTAAACTGCCATAGAGGAATCAGCCTACTTCAAAACGGTTACAAAACCTTCTCAGCCATAATATGTAAACTTCTAAAGCCCATCGGCAACTACCTAATTGCTCCTTATTAATGTGGATTAAGACTAGGAAAGTCCACAGTCGATCAAAATATTTACTTTACGGCAGATCCTGAAAAAAAAAACCCAACATCATCAAATCGACACCCATCATCCTCTCTTTATAGATTTTAAGACCGCATATGAGAGCGTCTACACTCGACAAGGAAGAGCTGTATATATAAACGGTGATTTTTTGAGAGCTTGAGAACTTTAAAAAAAAAAAAAAAACACATAAAATTTGCAAAATCTCATCGATTCTTTATTTGAAACGTTAGATTGGTCCATGACATTTACGCGTCTTAGATGGTCCATTCGGAAAGTCCAATTTTGGGTAACTTTTTCGAGCATTTCGACCGAAATAGCCCGAATTTCTTCGGAAATGTTGTCTTCCAAAGCTGGAATAGTTGCTGGCTTATTTGTGTAGACTTTAGACTTGACGTAGCCCCATAAAAAATAGTCTAAAGGCGTCAAATCGCATGATCTTGGTGGCCAACTTACCGGTCAATTCCTTGAGATGAATTGTTCTCCGAAGTTTTCCCTCAAAATGGCCATAGAATCGCGAGCTGTGTGGCATGTAGCGCCATCTTGTTGAAACCACATGTCAACCAAGCTCAGTTCTTCCATTTTTGGCAACAAAAAGTTTGTTAGCATTGAACGATAGCGATCGCCATTCACCGTAACGTTGCGTCCAACAGCATCTTTGAAAAAATACGGTCCAATGATTCCACCAGCGTACAAACCACACCAAACAGTGCATTTTTCGGGATGCATGGGCAGTTCTTGAACGGCTTCTGGTTGCTCTTCACTCCAAATGCTGCAATTTTGCTTATTTACGTAGCCATTCAACCAGAAATGAGCCTAATCGCTGAACAAAATTTGTCGATAAAAAAGCGGATTTTCTGCCAACTTTTCTAGGGCCCATTCACTGAAAATTCGAAGTTGTGGCAGATCGTTCGGCTTCAGTTCTTGCACGAGCTGTATTTTATACGGTTTTACACCAAGATCTTTGCGTAAAATCTTCCATGTGGTCGAATAACACAAACCCAATTGCTGCGAACGGCGACGAATCGACATTTCACGGTCTTCAGCAACACTCGATTATGTAGACCATAAATCGGACGTAAAGCGCGAAACACATTTCGAACCGAACACTGATTTTGGTAATAAAATTCAATGATTTGCAAGCGTTGCTCGTTAGTAAGTCTATTCATGATGAAATGTCAAAGCATACTGAGCATCTTTCTCTTTGGCACCATGTCTGAAATCCCGCGTGATATGTCAAATACTAATGCATGAAAATCCTAACCTCAAAAAAATCACCCTTTAGTTATGTCTAGTTTTTTCATCCCTGCCCAACTCGTCTGTTTGTGCAGGACTATTGAAAAAGCGGATAAAAGCACCTTGGGCCGTTTCAAAAGAAAAGTTCTTCGCTTGATCTACGGTTCCGTATGCATAGAAGGTCTATAGGCTGTACAGTGACATATACTCATCCAGAGGGATAAAAGTCCAACACCTAAGATGGCTTGGTCATCTTGAGCGCATGGAAACCAATGCTCTGGCCCGGAAAGTCTTCCAAACGACGTCCACAGGACAACTTGAAGTGAGCAACTGGAAACTTCTAGCTACGGACCGACCGGATGGGGAAGTTTGTTGGGCAAGGTTCTAGTTCACACAGGACTGTAACACCACCTTAAGTTAGTTAGCAAGTAACAACAGAAGTTTACAATTAATCAAAATAGAACAGAATACATTTCGATTTTAAGAAATAAGGGGGTTATTACATAATTTTTTAAACTATAATCGAAATCGTCCACGATTTGCTTGATGTAAAACTCAAACACTATCGTCTTGTCTCTCGATTGCAGTCTTAGAGAATTCTAGTTTTTTTTTAAAGCGAAGAAATCTGGAGCAGTCTTTACGTAATTGTTTCCATTTCCACGGACGTTATAAATCCGTATTTTGCATAAAGACTTTGATCTTAAGACTTTAAGAGCTCAGTTTATACAAGAACTCACTGGCAACGTCGTATTTTTCCAGTTTGAGCTTTTGTCAGCTTTTTTGCTTATTTTAACTTTGAAGGCTACTTTAATAAGCAGAATTTTCAAAAGTGAGTTTGGCAAGATCCAGAAATGTTAAAAGTTTATCTCTCTAATAGGTGTACCAATTTGATAATGTTTTTGTACTGACCTGACATAGAGGTTTGGTTGGGTCTTTATTCTAAAAAGTCTTGGAGCTAGAGAACGTAAAGCTAAAAGTATTCAGATATGGTGCTGCAATGGTGGTAGTAGGTTCCATTTGGTTCATACTTTGTCCGTTGTGAATTACGAATTCTTTTTAAGAACTACTAGTTATTTCCTAAATATCAAAATAAAACCTCTTATTGAAACTTTTCGCCCTAATTTAAAAAAATGTTTGTTCTTAAAAACTGCATTTAGAAATGAGTTGACCCTAGTTTATTTAACGTTACCTCCTTACCTTAGCTTGTTTTATTGCTGGTTTTAGTGATTTTGTGTCTTCAAATTGTAGCCCAGACATGTAGACTTCACGGACGACCCATTCCAAATCATTCTCAATAATATTTAGGTCTGGTGAGCAGGGATTCCAACATCAACATTCTGTTGGTTTATCCAAGCTTTTACAACTCTGGCGGTATGGATGGGGCGTTATCCTGCTAAAAAGTCCATTTAATAGGTCCAAACATTTCACTGAATTTCGGAAAAGACCTTTCAAGAATGCTTTTGTATGAATTTGCCGTCATTCGTGATGATGGAAATTCCAGCTCAATAGTTCCAAAGTACAAAGGTGCACCCCAAACCATAACACCACCTTCACGGCTATGATGACGCAGCAAAAATAGTTATTCTTTTCGTAGATCATGGTAATAATAATTAAATCCGTCCGGGCCATCGAGATTCATTTTTTTGTCATCCTTTTTCCATGACATGTGGAGCCTGCAGAATTCAAGCCACTTTTCCTTTCTCTGTGGGGCCTTCTTATTCAGTTTTATGCGCTTGATGTTTGGGGCACTCCTTATCACTCTTTTAACCGTGGAAATGCTTGCTGTTGTTTCACATGATGTCTTTATTTGAGGAACTGACTGATAAGAATTAGACCCCAGTCGAGCAATCAATCTCTTCTCAGCAGGTGACGTAGCTTTTGGGCACCTTTTCATACTCTTTCCATAGTTTTGTTTATTTTTAAAAAAATTGCTCACAACATTTTGCGATCTTCCAATTTTGTTTGCAATTAAACGCGCACTTAACCGTTGTTCTGCGTACCGTTTGATTTTATTTTTTTCTTCCGAATTAAGGCACTGTGCTCGTCTCATTTGTTCTTAAAATTGTATTTTGAATAATTTAACTTCAGTTTGTAAAAAATTCACGCAATGATCTTTACAAATTCTAAACCATAACTAACTTTAAAGCAAATGAACCTACTGTATTGAATTGCATTTCATAGTCTGCTTGCAATTTACCGTTAGGACATATTTTAATTTGTCTTTTTCTTGTAAATAGAACGATGATGAGACATAATTTCAGAATACAAAAGAAAAAAGCTTTTTCCAAAGCTCTATTCTGGAGAAAAAAGCCTTTTCCCTTGTAAAAGCTGCGAACCTATTCTATTGGCCGTCAGAGTGTAGGTCAAATACCCCTTCTAGAACTTTAACAAAAAAGAACTTTTTTTTTTAAAATGATAGGTAAAGGAAAAACACTCCGACACTCGACAAGATCTGAAGTATAGGTAAATAGATCGAAGCATGCACTAACCCTGCAGTGAGAGAACAATCTGGCATTATTACAACAAAAACAACTTTGTTGTCTAATCCATCATCACAGTGTCAAATTTGATTAAAACATCGATTTTCTTTCTTTTTTTTTTCAAGAAAGAAACCTATATAGGTACTTGCATTATAATCCAACATAAAAGGAACTTGTCCCATAAAAATGAACACACCTTAAAAATTATTCCTCGCCGTACAATTTATTGTATCATATTACATTGACAAGAGTAGAGGTAGGACTCCGTATATGCATAAAAGCCTCACATATCAAATCACACCTGAAACTCCTTGAAAATCTCAAAAAACAAAAATACGAATCCTGTTTCACAACGTGGAGAAGTCTATACCTAAAAAAGACTGTATTCGGGTTGTGTATATCTTGTAGGTTATATTGTACTTGACAAGGTGGACAAATTTCTATTGTCAATCAAACAAAACAATATTTCAACACACCTACCGCACCACACCATCCAATTCAAATACTCAACTCGCAGTACCTGCAGGGTAGGTAAGGTATAGTTACGTGCAAAGGCAGTGCTCTGCAAGACGAGCTCGAAGCCTCAGTGTATAATGTCAGCCTCGGTCGCGTATCTTTGCGCAGCTGTGCTTCTCGTAACCTACAACTATAGTCAAGAGTTATGGAGGTACACAAAAATTTACCATATCAAACAAAACAATTTAATAAATTTAACGAGTTTTTGTATTCGAATCGCGAAGATAATCCTTTTAATGGTCTTATCGCTCGTTGTCTTGACTCCCGCTCTCAAAATCAACTTCTTCTATTATTATACTCATAGAAATAGATATGCATTTGATTTCTTTAAATAGAAACTCTTCTTTTTTATTTTGTTTTGTATGTCGAAGCCTTTCCAGAGACTTATAGATATATCATCATTTGTACGCTTTGCGCATTTTAAGTCAAAATGTATCTGATGGATCCCTTCGGGATCTTTAAGACTGATGTCTGAGAGAATCGGCCTCTAAGCTCCGTTCTATCAACTCAACTCGATGGAACTTGGCAGAAGCAGCGGTAGCAATATAATCACAGAAGAGGATAAATTTGAAGAGTGGCGGACTTGTGCTTTTGTTTTGTTCCTGTATTTTGATGCAAGAGTCGTTGGCTGGCTCTCACAAATCTTGTCTTGAGATCTGAGGGGCAAGTGAGTTGTAGCTGAGCTGAGGGCAGTCGCACTGTGCTGAACGCCATGAACCCATTTATTATACCTTTCGCTGCGAAACGCAGTATCTTTTTGTACAAAGTATATTGTTGGTGCAGGTATAGATACAAGTAGATCCCTGAGTTTTTCATTGTGTCCGATATTTTTTATTATATTTTTATTTGTCATTTGGGATTCTTTTTTTTTTTCATTTAATCCGAAACACTTGCGCACAAAATTGAGGATAGTTTCGATGGATGGATGGATTTTTGTATAGGGGACGTTCTTTTTTTATTTTCTTCTTGAACCTGAGCAGGTCTTTTATTGCTACCTGTCTTACACTCGATGGAAAATCTCCTTTCCACAGATGCATCTTTAGGCTGGCTGGCAGCAGCGCAGCGTAGCAATCAGTTGTAACCTTAGTAGCAACACATGTGAGTATTATAATATGTGTTCGTATCTGCAGCAGCAACAGCTAAAGGAGGAATCGGTGCTCAGAAAGGTTGACGTTGATTCCCAAAAGTACTCATTTGTGAACCAAACATGAACACAAAGCAGAAAACCAGGAGCTCTTCAGCTCTGGATCTGGATGTTCAACTTTATATCCGAAAAAAAGCAATAAAACCCAAAAAGGGCTAAATAAGAAAATATGATACTGTCGACGAACTACACGACGACGAGGAAGACACGACGGACGCGACGGTAAGGCTGAAATGGTGATTATGATGGTGAAAATAAATAAAAAGATACAAAAAAAAAAAAAAAAAACAATAAAAAGAACATCGAATTGAAAAAAGATTAATTATCTGCTGTGAGTGCCTGTGCCTATGCCTGTGTCCGGGTGTAGGGTATATTCATCTTTTTGTGTCTTTTTAGGTTTGGCATATGACTGGTTATCTTCTTCAATTTTTTAAACATTTTTTTTTCAAACTGACACATCAGAAGATTACAAGTTTATGTGTGTCAAAAATCAGACAAAGGTGAGTAAAAGATTTTCAGATGGGATTTCGATCATTTAACTTTAGGTATAGTTTTGTGACGAAAGGTATAGGTAGTAAATTAAAGGCAACATTTGTTTTTGGGTTTTATATTAAATGAAGTTAATCAATTAAGTACACAAATCATCAAAAAAAAAAAACTGTATCGTAGCATCATCGAATGCAAACATGATAAAATGTTGTTGAAAGTTCATACTTAGATGATCACTTTTTATCTGCAGTATTTTTCAATCAGAAGTCTTATTTGATATTTAAAAAGACTAGAATATTTTCGAAATTAAATAATTCCCGATTAGTTTACGAAATCCATCCTTATAAGGTTTTGAGTCCATTGTGGAACATTAAAGTAGAACTGAACTTTAACGTGTTTCTTAAATCAAAAGATTTCTGTGGCAGGTTATGAACACCTTTTCGAGAAATAACACGGTCATAAAGCTTTTCTTGCTAAATTTTGAGAGGGGCGGCTTGTATTTTCCGGGCCCCAATTGCAAACATTATCCTTAATTACGTGTTCTCCGAGGTAAAAGATGGGCTCCATTATTGAAGATGTTTTTTTCGTTGTATATAGACGGTGAAGAAACGACAATTTTGGAGTCAATCAGCTTAAGGTCTTGATGATTGAACCTTAAATGTCTTGAGATTCAGACCTTAGTAGTTGAATTTTGTTGAAGTTGAAGAAGTTGATCGGGAAGAAATAATAAAAACCTGGCTTTTCGTTAAAACCAAGGACTACAGCAGTAATGCTCTTGAGTTGTTGAGCGAAGCACTCGGTTTCTATTTTTAACATTTCTAAATTATTTAAGTAGTATACTACCCGTGGGGTGATTATTAGTGCATATGACTGTCTTTGTAAAGGCCTTGGGTTTTATATCTGCCTGTGCCACTTCATTTTTTTTTTCACGGGTACTGCCTCTGGCGAGGAATTGACAAACCCTCCAAGAGTAATACTTATCGTGAAAAGTGCGTTCTTATAAATTATCCGTTCGGATTTGGCATAAAACTGAAGAGGTTTTCGCTGCGTAAGCTTTTTCATCCGTTCTACTCCTCCAGTTCCTAGCGGATGGAAAATAACATTTGTAAAGCCCCAAAAAAGGCGAATCTTCCGCAACCTCTAATAACCCTCCGATTGGACATACGCCACTTCTTTTCAAGGTCATGGTAACGATTAATTGTCAGCTTAAGAAATATCTTTAAGCTCGGTAGCTTCTAAATGACTTACAATACGGCTTTCGCAGCAATAGGTCCACTGCTGATCTTACAGAACAGTGGAGCAAATTTTAACATCGTTTTGGAAAAGTAAGATTATTGCACTTGATATTTCTAAAGCTTGTGATACGGTTTAGCATCAGGCTCTCTTATCGAAAATGCCTGCTTTCGGTTTTCATGAATACCTTCTCTATTTGATTAGTAGGTAATTACCTCTTGGCACGTTTAATAAAAGTGGTATTGGATTGTAAAACAAATAAAAACTGGTGAGCCCCAGGGCTCTGTTCTATCTCCAATACTCTTTCTCTTTTTTACAAATGATCTCATGTCTGAAACTCCTAATCCAATAAATTGTTTCGCAGATGATAGTACTCTTGGCTTTTCATTTTCGTTTTCAGACTTACATTCCTCTTTTTCGCATTTGGAACTGCAACAAAAAATATAATCAGTTCATTAAATTCCGACCTAAACAGAGCTGTACAATTGAAAATAAAAAAACAACTTTTGATTTAATGCATTTAATGTTATAAATGTATGACATTTACATTAAAGAGATTGAAGATCTAGATGTTCTCGATATTTGTATCACCAACCACATCGATGTCGCCAAAAATTATGTAAGACGTTGGGGTTTTCTAATGCGCCGTCTAATCTGGCTGTTATCTACAAAACTTATGGATTTCTAAAGCTTGGTTGTGCTCCAGCAACTTACTTAAGCCTCTTGGACAGCATTGAAGGTAGGAGCATTGAAATTGATTAGTGATAATTATATCATAAGATCATTTTTGTCACATGAACATCGTCATAAAGTTTCTTGTCTCACCCTTTGTTACCGTTATTTTAACGGTTTATATTCTAGCCAGCTGCACTCCTCCCCTTAAAAATCCCAACCGTAATACTCGCACTTTTATAGGAATGCTTATCGGTATACCCTCGAGCCCAACTTCGGTCCTACCGTCAAGTACAGAGATTCATTCTTTAACTGTACTACGCGAATGTGAAATGCCTTAATATAATCTGTCTTTTCCAGCACTTTATAAAAAAAAACCTTCTTAAAGGAGCCGCCACGGACTAGTGACTAACACTAAATATAAGATTAGTTAAATTACTAATCAAGACTGACAACAAGCAAACATAATTTCGTCACATTTCAAGTCTTAAAGCCTCTTGCTTAGCATTAACCCAATTAAATTTGTGCATAGAGGAGGGATTTTTGTGTATGTTAAACTAAAGTGTTAATAATAAATCCGAGGATATACATTTAATAAATTTGAAAACCAAAGAAAAAACTAAAATCTCAAACCAATATCCAAACTTGCAAGATGCAAGACGGAACCTTATTATTTTTTCTATTTAATAAAAATAAACAACCAAACAAAACCACGCCAATATGCCTGCAGCAAAAAAGTGCTGTAAAAGTTCCACTTCGGTGAGTCCAATTATAGAATTGCATCAGTCTTCGTTGTCTTGTCTTGAATAAATGTCTGTCCAGTCTGTTTGAAAGTTGGGACGATGGATGGAGCCTGGGCTGGGAGACGATGGAGTTTGGATAACAATATGCGTATAGAATAAGTCCAGAAAGTTATTTAATCTATATCTTTGCATCGCAATACCGAATGTCAGTCAGTCAGTGTGCCATAATCTAGTCTAGATTTCTAAATAGCTTAGCTTCATAAAGCCTTTGCAATCGACTTATTACATAGGTATACATAGCTATTTAATAAGTGGGTGCTGCATTAAGCTCTGGAATAATTACATGCCTTAGATTGGACTTAAAAGAAACCAAAATAAAGGATTATATGCTGATCGTACTTTATATGACCATCAAGCATAGTTACCTTACCTGTAGACTTTGTGGTTAAAGCCAGGTGAGGATAGGCTTGACTGTTTTACGCAGTCCATTTTTTGTTTTTTCAAACAATGGAAATTTATTTTTTCAATTTTTCCCACAAAGATTTTGACTTGGAGTGGCTATGGATGGCGTGGCGGTTGGCGGTGGTGGTGTGCTCAACCAGCGTGCAATTCTTCACTTACCCGAAGAGACATCGTCCTCTTCACTCACAAAAGACACAGAAAGAAGAGTCTTACTTCATAATCGATCGATCTGTAAAAAAAGAAAGATTTATAAAGAACAAGAAGTAACCAAAAAGGTTTGGCATCTTCAGAAAATAAATCGAATTTTGACAAATCCCAATTATAAGTCCTGCTCGAGTGACGATAATGACGGAACACAAGTGCTTCCATGCTTAATGACGTGAATCTCTTCAAGTCGTCGCCATCGGTTGGCGTTGCTGCCACCAATGTTGTGGGAATAACCAAGATGTACACTGTCAAGCCTGGCGTAACACACCCCTTTTTTCTGTAATTCGATTTGATGGAATTTTAGAGGACTTTGTTGCCCAGCTCACGTCCGCAATAAAAAAAAGATATTTTAATATTCAGCTGAGGTTTCTATGAATTCATTTAGCGGTACTTAGGAACCATCAGCTTGAGGGAAAGACTTCTTGCCATTTATACAAATGACAACAACAACAACCGTGTCTACACGTAGAACATTAAACATGTGCCGGCGACTTAGAAAAAAGGTGCTGATAGTTGTTGTAGTTTTTGTTGTTGGTCTTCAAAAGAAGCCAACAGTGCGTGGCGTGTCTTCATTTTCTTTTTCTTCTACTCATATTGCGGACATGTCCGTCCCGAGACGAGTTTTGCAAAAGATATGGGGGAGATGAGAATCTTATATTTATTTGTTATAATGAGGTGCTAGAGGCGCTAGTGGACATGTGTAATCATATTCGACGAAGGGGGCGCTAGTTGTTAGAATTTTTACAAATTAATGCTTAGATTTGGTTGTGGGCAGGTCATGGGTTTATGATCATTGATGGTTCGGCCCGCGCGATGCAGAAAGTGAAATTTTCAAAAACAATTTAATTCGATTTTCCGGTAAAGTGAACACATCATGAAAAAGGGAGGGGTTGATGTGAAAAAATGTGTTTACACATGTTTTGTGATATTTATTCCGGAATGTAGGTGGACGCGGACCTAATTAGTTGGTACCTAACCTATAAATTAAAATTTACTGCCATACGAAAATCTTGGGGAGAATTTGATATTATGCCGATTTGGGGAGAAAAAACCTTTCGTACCTTCGAATAAATCAGAAAATATGTTTATTAAAATTGTAACAACTTTTAAACCATTGAGCTATAAAGAGCCGAATTTCTTAAAGTAAGCTTTGAAAACTTCGAATTTTTTGATTAAAATACTCAAATTATGTCATAGGAACAAAATTTCTTAAACCAATTAAGCTTAACTGTAAAGTTCTCCAGTAAGAAGTTTCAGTTTGAATACCCTGTTATTTTGGAAGCAGTCACTTTTGAAGTTGTCTTCTTTTGAGATGTCATAAATTTATAAAAACGTACCCTTATTTATTAAAATTGAAACTGTTCTTATTTCAACAATCTAACCAAGATTGTCAAAAAGTTGGACAAATTTGTACTATCTTCACAAGTTAGTGATGAGAATAACCGAAATTGTGGGCAGTGCTCAAGAACAACTGATATTCTCAGCTTCTGAAGGCCGTAGTAAGGACTATAATCCAGCTATAACAGTGTCCTGTGATACAACAGGAAGCCGTGTTGGCTTCGCTTAGTGAACGAAGTTCCCTACGGCATTGCTGTATGAGTCTTAACATTATGACAGTGGCAAGTATGGGTTTGATTACTGCTTAGCTGTCGATAAATACAATTTGTAGAAAGAAAGGTCCTTAGCGGTTTCATACTTCTGCTTGAAAGACACTGCAATAATTATTAAGCTTTATTGATCTTTCTATAGGGGAGGTTTACATGAAAATATGGTATATCCCCTTCCCAATTTCTAGTCTGTCTAAGCCCCAATGTCTATGGCAATAGTGTTCACTGATTCATCCTCAATGCACTTTTGGCCGCCAGTTCCTTTACAAATATATCGAAAGGGGCTAGCGAGAACAATGTCTGCAGGGCCGCAGTTGGTGTAGTCTTCGCGGCACTTGTTGTACCTATACTCGTACATGCAATTCTTTGAATGTTTGTCATATTTTTAAGACTGGTAACCATACCCAACATGCGTATGTTAATATTGGCCTTACAATCGCAGTTTACGTCCAAAGAATAAAAAACGTCTGCTGCAGGTAGAGAAGGCAACTGAGGCTTTTTACTTGCGACCTATAGGAACTATATAGGGCAAGCTTTGCATTCGTGCAAAATTTCGAACTCGAGATTTTAAAAGTCGAAAAAAGTGGGTCCCGCGATTCTATCCGGTCTGTATTGTCTGTCTGTCCACGCTCCTAAAGCCTAAACCATTGGATCGATTAAGTTCAAACTTGGAACTTGAGGTTTTTTAGCAGATTCGCGTTACGCTTTTTTTCAATTGTTTTAAAGATCAAAACTAACTGTGGTCCCCAATACAGTTTTTTTGGTCAAGAAAAGAAAATTCAAATTTTCTTAAAAACAAACCGATAGATTTTTTTTAAATTTTTTTCTAAAATTTTATTTTTTAGCTTGGCTTCTTTTGATAAGAAAAACATATTTTTGTTTTGCTCAGGAAAGGTACCGTTCATAGAACGGATATTTTGTTTTTTAATTTTCTCAGCAACTTATGAACTGATTTCAATATTTTTTTTAATAAGCTCTTATATTGCCTTAACAATATTTGATTATCAAAAGTGTAATTTTTTAATTGTTTGGATTTTTAAAAAAAATATTAATTTTTTGTTATCAAAATTCTATATGTCAAAAACGGGTCAACATTTTCTTACGAAATTCAAATGCAGTGCGTATATTAACAATCACTAAACAACTTAGTACCAAAAATATTTTTAGAACAAATTTGAAAAAAATGTATTCATACAAAATTAATTAAAAATAACCAATCTAAAAAAAAATTGAAAAATCAAGGGTTTTTTGATTTATAAAATGGCATTTAAATTTTTGAAGACAAACTTATTTTTCATGTACAATTTTGTATCTGAAAATAGTTTTTTTTTTTAAATTACTTTAGCTGTGTTAAATGTAACTAAAAAATAAACTGAACGTTATAACTCCATGTTTGCCCTGAAAGCTTGTAGGAAAGAAGGAAGGCGATTGGATTGTAGTAAGTACCATCTACCTACCATTAACATTCGTTCATTATCATCATAAATATGTCTTTATCTATCTATCTGTATAAAGCTGAGAACGCCAATGAACTATTCTTTCCCCGTTTTAGACACCTACCGAACTACACAACCAATAGGCGATCGTTTTACAATTTAAACATACATGCTCTTCCTCTTTCTTATCTTCAAATAAATTATTTTCCATCCTGGTTCTTCTTATATGAAATTAAAATAAAGCTATCCAAAGGGAAATGCTTTGAACGAACTAGTGGAATACACAAACAATTGTTTTCGTTAAGTATGCTTACAAGTATTTTTCATTTCTGCGATGACATGTCCTGGATGAGTTGTGTCTCGGGATGAATCGCCCTTTTTTTTTTGACAAATCAAGGAGCAGGTTCGTGTGGCCCAGTCGTGCATTTTATTTTTCTCTTTCTTTAATGTTTTCTTTTAAGTTTAATATACTATCGAGAACAAATTCATTTTTTCGTCTTCATACAGTCTTAAAATTTTTTTGCATGCTGGGCTACATTAAATTAGAAAACATCAAGAATAAAGAATTGTCGCATTACAGTCTCCGAAAACTCAAGAATGTTGTTGCTCTCCATCTTCAAATTGTAAATTTTTTGATGGTATATACGGGGCTATTGTTGTACCCGTGGTGCGATGCTTAGTTTTTTTTTTACGGGTACTGCCTCTTGACAAATCTTCCAAGAGTAACACTTGTCATAAAAAGTCCTTACTTAAACTAGCCATTCAGAATCGGCTTAATATTGTAGGTCCCCTCTATCCCTGACAACATTATTCCGATACATTGATGGTTAAGAGTTTTAAGTCACTAGGCCCTAGTTCTCAAAGGAGTGTTGTGCCACCTAATTTATTTACAAACGGATGTATGATACGACTTTAGTTTTTCAAAAATGAAGCTGATGCAAATGTTATAGTTAAGGGTTTTCGCTATTTGGGTAAAGAATCAGACGATATTGATGTTTTTTTTTCAATCTTTCTTGTTTTGAAACTATTGCAATTTAGCAAGGATAGTGTTATTTCTTGAATCTTGTAATTTAGCTTCTATAGATTTGTTGCTTGGAGAACAGGTGATCCATACCATTGCTCTTCACTCTACTCAAAACAAGTAAATAATTCGTCAAGTTATCGAGGACATATACAGCCGCAATTATTCAATTTGGTCGTAGACAATTTTATGACAAAAATATGGTGCTGCAAGAGCAGCCATTGTAGCCTTCAAGCTGATATCGATTTTGTTAATCGTTAAATTTTGTACTAGTATCAATGTAAAACTTATCTAATAGTTCCTAATTGCAGTGAAATTTATTTTGGCTTAATTTCCTTGTAATTTCATTGTAGGAACTAAGTTTTTTTGGATTTGATTATGTTGGTATGATGTTGCATACCAACTTCAGCCACAATATGGTTTGTGCTCTAACACAAACTTTAACTTCATGTGGTTAAAATTTACGGTAAATAAGCACATCATCCACGCATGTTCTTTATATCGAAGTCCAAATCTGGACAGAAATTCAACTTTTAACGAATTTGATGCTCTGTCTGTCTCCATCAATGTACACAATTCTTCTGAGCTTCGTTATTCTGGCTAGTCAACACCGGAAGCAAGCAAGGTATGTTGAGATCTTTGCTGAGTTAAATCAAGTAACTCAGCTTGTCGATGAGCCAACTCGAATCCCTGACGTTGCAGGTGAATGAAACCCTAGACTTGTTTCTTACCTCTGACCCTAATAAATACACATTCAGTGTATTACCGCCTCTAGGCACATCAGACCATTGTATCGTAATTGCAAAAGTCTCATGTCTATAAACCCCAGTTAAAGAAAAAGCTCCTATGAGAACCGTTTGGCAATATGAGAAAGCCAACTGGGACGGTCTCAATGAATTCTTCACGAACATTAATTGGTCACTATGCTTCCTTGATAGTGACGTGGATTTCAGCGCAGATATGGTTACAAATTTAATTCTTTGTGGCATGAGAAGTTTTATCCCGAACAGGGTAAAATCTTTCAAACCCAAAGAGAACTCATGGTTTGATTCAAAGCTGTAAAGTTTCCGGTGTTACAAAGCCAACCCGACTGAGGAAAACCGGAATAAGTTCAAACTAGCTAGAAAAACATGTAATGGTCATATTTATCGAACCAAATTTGCATGAACAGAAATTAAGTCAAAAAATACTACAATGTCCCAAAGGCAGTACAAATTTCTGGTCATTTGTAAAAAACGTACGAAACACCACGTCATCCTCAGTTCCAACGCTCGTCCACAATGACACTCCCTATGTAAGCTCGAACAGTTTGCTGTTAATTCGATGCTACCGGAAAGTGTCATGAGTCCTCTTGTTCTTGAGAGCGTAAATGATTCAATGGGACGAATCTTCTTTCGCACTCGTGCAGTTGTAAGAGTACTGAAAGACCTTGACATACACAAATCCGCTGGCCCGGATAGAATCTCCCCAATTGTTCTGAAGAGGTGTTATTCATAGCTGGCAAAACCACTGCGTGTAGTACCCGTGGCATGATGGTTAGTGCGATGGACTGTCATGCAAGGGGTCTTGGGTTCAATCACTGCCTGTGCCACCTTAATTTAAAAAAAAAAATAATTTTCGCGGGTACTGCCTCTTGCGAGGAATTGACAAATCCTTCAAGAGTAATTCTTTGCATGAAAAAGTGCTTTCTCAAACTAGCCGTTCGGATTCGGCCTTAAATTGTAGGTCCCGTCCATTCCTGACAACAGTACTCGCAAGCAGGAATGGTTGAGAGTTGTAAGTCACTAGGCCCTGGTTCACAACGGACTGTTGCGCCACCCCATTTGATTTGAAAACCACCGCGTAAACTTTTCCTACTCTACAGGTCACTTTTCCGAGCGGATTTAAAATAGCATTTGTCCAGCCTGTCCCTAAAAAAGTAAAATCCTCCTCTCCCTCTTATAGCATTCACGTCCCTTCTTTCCAAGGTCAGCTCAAGAAATATCTCGAAGAACCGTTCGTAGGAATAGGTGCATCTCATGGTTCATCTCACCGAACAGTGGAACAAATCCTTACATACTTTTGGAGAAAGTAAGATTATTGCACTTGATATTTCAAAAGCATGTGATAGAGTTTGGGAACAAGCTCTCTTATCGAAAATGCGTACTTTTGGTATTGTTGAATCTCTTCTTCGTTGGATTAGAAATTACCTTTCTAACCGTTCAATACAAGTTGTATTGGATGGTTACAAGTCTGAAATTCATAAAATAAATGCTGGTGTTCCCCAGGGCTCCGTTTTGTCTCCGACACTCTTTTTTATATTCATAAATGATCTTATGTCTCCAATTATAATCCATTAAATTGTTTCGCCAACGACAGTACCCTCAGCTTCTCATACTCGTTTCTAGATTCACATCCTTGTCTTTCGGATATGGAACTTAAACGGTAGCGTATGATAATCTCATTAAATTCTGATCTTGACAGCTTTGTACCATGGGGAATTAAAAACCGTGTAGAATTTAATGCTTGGAAAACTCAATGCTGTCTTCTGTTGTTAAAGCGTAACACACCCCCGATGCCAATATCTATGAGTGGCACTTGCATCTAAGAAACTAATCAACTGTCAGTAGTTGGCATGTGTATCACAGATCACCTTTTATGGCACGATCATATATTTGATATTGCCAAAAATGCTGCCAGGTGCTTAGGATTTCTCCGACGGTGCAAGAAATTTTTCACCCCTTCTTATCTGGCTATAATTTAAAAAGCCTTCATCCGTCCAAAGCTTGAATATAATTCGCATATCTGGGCAGGTGCCCCTAAAACAGGTTTAAATCTCTTGGATAGAATACAAAAAAGGGCTTTAAAAATGATAGGCGATAGAACTATAATCGAAACATTTACATCGCTAGAACACCGCTGCAATGTTTCATGCCTTTCGTTGTTTTATCGATATGTTTACAAATAATGTTCTGTTGAACTAGCCAGTTGTATACCACCCCTTAAACGATTCAGCTGTAATACTAGCACTTCCAGGAATGCTCATCAGTTTACCCTTGAGCTCAATTTCGGACGTACTGTCAAGTAAAGAGATTCTTTCCTAAATCGCATATCGAGAATGTGGAATGCTTAAGCTAACTCTGTTTTTCCCTCCCATTTTGATGTTCAGAACTTTTAGACCAATGTGCACCGGTATCTCCTTTTAATTCCTTCGCTATTTTCTTTATGCTCGCACTGTGTTTAAATATAAAGGGTACTAATAACCCCTTGAGTGCCTGTAAAATTTGAAAAATAAAAGAATAAGTTGGCTATTTCCGGCAGATATCGGTCATCTTACTGTGTCCATTCATTAATTGAACTGGAATAACATTTGAAAGGTGTTATTGACAAATCCCAACAAAAACAAAGTTGAAGTTGAATGAAATCAATTTCTCACTTACATTGCAAGAAAAAACTGATATTAATTACTTCCCAACACAATCAAACTGATAGACCAATTAATAAAACTTTATAAAAGAACAAGCTATCATCACATCTAAAATTACTTGATCTTGATAGAACTTACTTTTTCCAGATAGAAATCTCCTACGTAGACTGTTTGGCTGCAGTTAAAGTACAATAATTAAATAAATACCCCAGATCAAAGCTTTGAAAGAAAAACAACACAATACATTTTTCTATACACTAAAGAATCATATAAACATACAAGTTTGTATATTGAAAGACTTTGGTGCGAATAAGTCGGACAGCTCGAGACATGCGAGCTGACAGTTGATTTTGATTCCATCACATAACTCCAATAGCTCTTGTTGGAGTGCACTTAAGAGAGTCTTTGAGTCTTTCCATGGCCAGGCCAGCAATAAAATGGTAATTATACAATTCGCAGTACAAAATTATTATGCTTCAGTCCGAGATCGGTAGTCCGCTATATATTATATTGTGCTAAAATGCATAAAGCGGTCCCAAGTCGCATTGTAGCATGGACCGACCTCGCTCATATAGGCTTGCGCAACATAGCACTTTTGTACACATTTTTCATGGTGCTAGCCATCAAGGAATCGCACAATGATATAATTCGCATATCAATCTTTTTACCGAAGTATTGATACATTGAAGGAAGGAAGGAAAGGAGGTTGATGGAAATCAGTAGAACCTCACATTTCGGCTTTGACTTATTCGACTTCACATCAATAATGACTGATGTGGCAAATAATCTAAAAATTTGATCTATTGCGGTTTTTGATTTTGTTCTGATGCAACAATTAATTCAATATTCTTCGAGCTTAAATAAATTATATAAATTTGTGAGCGCAATATGCCAAGGATGTCATGTTGGTTGACAGATCAAAATAAAACTACAAATCAACGACAAAGAAGCGAGATACATATATATATAGATTGTATTTTTATTTATTCCGAAAACCAATTTACAATTCATTATCATAAAATTGAAACAAGAACAAAAAAGAAACTAAGTTATGTTTAATCTGTTGACTGGGGGCTTTTGAAACAACATTTGTCAGTAATTAATTCTTGTCTTCACTTTTCTTATAAATTTTATTTTATTGGCTGCCTGCTCTTTGTCAACATAGATAAATAGACCAAAATCAATTCGGTTACAAATTGGTTTAGCTTTCGAGACTTGTGTATAGCAACGGCAGCACACATGTGATTGACAATTTGACAACATATCGCTAAGCTTTGTTAAAATGAAAGATTGAATGTGGGGCAAGTTATGCTGCCTATGTGAGTATACAAGTAGCAGCCGATAAGAATACTAAATAGGTCTCTAAGTCTTATGGTCTTGGGATTTTGAAAATTAATGATTGTTACACTTTAAGTTTTTATTTTTCTTGTTCAGTAGAGAAGTAGGTTCTTTAAAAATTATCATAAAGTATGTTTGTATGTCGAAATCTAAGATTAATTTAGGAAATTCGTTTATCAATTTATTAAAATGGTCATGAATAGAGTTTTAAGTAAAAACATACATAAGTTTTTTGTCCTAGTTTTTAGATCCTAATGTATGTATTTTTAACGACTTTTTATATCGAATTTAAATATTTTATGGTTTATAATCAAAATTCGTAAAAAGTAAAATGTGATCATTACTTTAAAATACTATTATAAAATATTTGGATTGAAAAAAAAAACACATATGCTCACCACATGCTCTTTTGTGTTAAATTAATTTCTTTGCAAAACAATATGAGATACGAGTATACGACCCACTCTGATAACTTCCCATTAGTACCCCTCAAAAAATTTCAAATTGCATTTTTTTATCAAGAGAAATTAAAAAACTATGCTATCAAAATTTGAATTTAAGTCGTTTTCTGCGGAAATGTATTCGAGGAATTCAATCAATTTATTTTTATAGAAAAACACTATCTTCAAATATCACAAAACATGAAAACAATATTTCAATGGCGTAAAACATTAATTTAAAGTATTTTTTAATAGTTTTTGTTTCAGGTTTTTATTTTTAATTATTAAAAGCTTATCCAAATTTAAAAACAAAAACTAGATACTTTTGTTGAAAATCAATTTTTAACAAGTCTAAGTAGTTTTTTTCAGTAGTACCCGTGGCATGATGGTTAGTGCGTTGCACTGGACCGCAAGATCCGGTCAGTTAATTCGAGTGACCCAAAATCGACAAGATATTCAGGAAAAAAAAACGGTAATGACCTTCTGTGTCTTAAACTCCAAAGAACTGAAGAGAACAGAGACGTACTCATGACAGCGCAAATAGAACCAGAGGAAGCCATCTTTGACGATGACTTTTATATAATTGAAGATCCGAAGGAAAAAGTGGAGGCGGTGGAAGCTGCTTTCCAGTAAGTTATGTACAAGGTGAATGTTAGCATTCGCCCCAACCACGACCTGCAAAAACAGAGCCCTACTTAATCACTTTTACTTTCGAAATGATATGGCACAATGGCGATCTGAGAACCGCAGTTTCATGTGGTTCAATGACGATTCCTTGGCAAATGCCATAATCGCCGAGCAAACGGGAGCAAGTCCCTTGTTAGCGACGAATGCTGAGCTTCAGCTCATCTTCAATTCAATAAAAAATAAAAAGTCAGCAGGTGTCGATGGTATATCCAACGTTGTACTAAGACATTTACCGATGAAAGCAATTGACATTCACACCACACTCTTCAGTAATGCACTGAATAATGCATATTATCCAATGCATTGGCAGACTGCTGTGGTTCATCCTCTCCCGAAAAAGGGAAAGGATAACTCCAACCCGTCAAATCTTTGGTCGATAAGTCTTCTTCCGAGTATCAGCAAAGTTTTCGAAAAGATCATCAATAGGGCTCTGACTAAGTGGACTGCGGACAACAAAATAATTTCGGAAACAGTTTGGGGTCAAGGCGGGATATCACACAATTCATGCTGCGTCTAACCTCGTTTCTGATATCCAATGGAATAAATCAAAACAACAATGCACTGCACAGGTGCTGTTCTGGTTGATTTGGAAAAGGCCTTTGACACCGTAAGGTTAGAGGGTCTTTACCTAAAACTGAGCAGGCTAGGCATAAGCATAAGCAAGCCATTGTTGTATTTACTTTATGATATGCTTAACGGTAGAAAGTTTGTTGTCAAGAGTGGCAATGTAACTTCTACCACAATATTCTTAATTAAAAAATGGTCTTCAACAGGGAGCGGTAAATTCGCCGAATCTCTTCAGCATTTACAACAGTGATCTGATAGGTTTTCTTACAAAGTCAATTGCGTTTGCCGACGATCTAGTTGCGTGCAGAACGGAACGTTTACGTTGGATTGTCATGCCAGAGGTCTTACTTTCGATCCCTGCATATGCCATCTAAAAGTCTTTTCACATGTACAGCCTCTTGCGAGGAATTGACAAATTCTCCAAGAGTAACTTTTGTCATGAAAAAGTGCTTTCTAAAATTTGCCGTTCGGACTCGGCATATAAACTGTAGGTCCCCTCCATTCCTGACAACATTACTCGCACACAGGAATGATTGAGAGTTGTAAGTCACTAGGCCCTAGTTCTCAACAGACTGTTGCGCCCCCAATTTATTTATTTTAAGTTGTTTCTTTCAGGTTTTCATTTTTTTTTTGTAAAAAAGATCTCAATTATTCCAAACAAAATTATTCCCAAAAATTAAATGAATTTCAACAAACAACATTTTGTGTAGCTTAAAACGATTTTGAAATTAATACTTTGATTTGTTTTGGAGATATTTGATTCGAAAATAATTTTGACAAAATTGTAGTAATATTTGTGAAAGGTTATTTTTTACGAAATATCTTCTTATACTGAAAACAATATTTTTAATTATTAATTTTTATTAAAAATTAAAAAAAAAACATTCTTCTTCGTTACATACAATTATTTTGAAAGTAATATAATTGGTTTTTTTATTGAAAAATATTCGTGGTGACAAATATTTTTGTTCAGTTTCCTTGGTTCATATAAATCTTTTTCTTTTTTAAATTATACTTATTGGGTATCACGTCCAATTACATAATATACATTTAATTGAAATCGCTTGCGTTATTGATTTGTGAGAAATGTGCGGTCAACCAAAAGTGAACAACTCAATTTCTTTGAAAGGTTACCCCGAACGTATAAGCGTACGATAATTAAATTATTAAAAACTAACAACATGTATGTATATAATGCCTCTATATTTAAATTGTAATAAGTGGACAGAAGATTTTGAACAACTAAATGATAATCTCTCTATTCATGCAAATGAGAGTATATTAATAATTGGAGATTTCAATGCTAGAACAAGTTGCAATCAAATAACTACCCTAAGAAATATCAACAATGATTGTTTGAACGTTAACTCTAGAACATCCAAAGACTTAACATGCAATAGAAATGGTACTGCACTACTCGATATGCTTCAACTGTATGATTTTATTCTGTTGAATGGATGCACCAAGGGTGACCTAGATGGTCAATATACGTTTATTGGAGGATCAGGCAAATCAGTGATTGATTACTGTATGGTGAACAATGATTGGATTAAACTCATAAATAAGTTTGAGGTTCCATACAGGCATTTCTCTGATCATATGCCAATCACCGTCGAATGGAAAACAGAACCTGGCTCACAGCAAACAAATCTAAAGCTATTACCCCGACTTAAATGGAGAGAAGACGAAGCGGGAACTTTTCGACACAAACTGGACATCTGTCTCTCAAGAATCCCAACTGACATCGAGTCTTCAGATACTCTATCAATTGAACTTATAAATTGCATAAGAAATGTCGGGAGCAAATCAAGCGACAATGTAAGGAAAGCGTTTAAACAAAAATGGTTTGATAACGAGTGTATGAGAGCAAGACAAAAATCATTTGCTCTTTTAAAAGCATTTAAGAGATTTGACAATGCAGAATTACGTAAATGGTACATGCAGTTGAATTCTCAATATAAACGTCTATGCTATGAAAAGAAACTTGGTTTTGAAAATGAACAAGCACAATCACTTGGCAAAACAAAGAATACAAAGGAATTTTGGAAACTTGCAAAAAATATTAATGGTACTCAACATATAATTGGCACAGGTGTATCCGCCGCTAATCTTTCTTCTCATTTCTCGAACCTTCTTCAAACAAACTCTAACTTAATGTTTACTTATGCTGAACCTCTCATCACCAATGATATATTAGACACCGATATATCTTTGATTGAAATAGAAACAGTTCTACGAAAAGCTAAAAATAATAAAGCACCAGGTAAAGATGGTGTACCGTACGAATTTTTTAAGAATTCATCGCAAAGTTTTAAGCTGCAACTTGTTGTGCTTTTTAACAAAATTCTTACGAAAGCGGAAGTTCCTTCCTCGTACAAAAAATCGGTTATCTTCCCAATACATAAAAAAGGTTCCTTAAATGACGTCTCAAACTACAGAGGTTTATCTTTAATGAATATTATAGCTAAGGTATTTTGCGGAGTTCTTGTCGATCGTTTGGAAAAGTGGGTAGAAGAGAAAAAATATTATCTGACTTCCAGGCTGGATTTAGGAAAAATTACTCCACTGTTGACCAAATCTTTACTCTGTCATCGATAGTGAAAGCATTTGAGGCAAGAAATAAAAAGGTTATTACTCGATGTTTATTGACTTCAAAGCAGCGTTTGATTTGATAAATCGCAATGCTTTAATATACAAACTTTCGCAGATCGGTGTTTCAACCAGATTTGTACATGTCATCAAAAATATGTATACAAACACAGAAGCTAACGTCTGGGATGGAGCGCATTTTTCTGAATGGTTTAGTACTGATTCTGGTGTCAAACAAGGATGTCCGCTTAGTGCACTTTTATTTTCACTATTCATTAATGACATAGTTAACGACTTACCTGGAGGAATTAGAATGGCCGGAATCTGGATAAATGCTTTACTTTATGCTGACGACATGGTCATACTATCGGAATCGAAAGAAAATCTTCAATTGATGATAAACCGACTGTCTGCATACTGCGATAAATGGGGATTAGAAATCAATACAGAAAAATCAAAAATAATGATCTTTTCGCGATCCAATCGGACTGAAGTCGGAAGTAATTGGAAGTACAAAGGAAGAAGTTTGGAGGTGACAAACGAATATAGATATCTTGGAGTGAACCTCAACCCACGGCTGAATTTTAGTAAGCACCTTGACATTAAAGCCAAAAAATCACAAAGTCTAATAAACTTAACATGGAGAAAGATCTTCTCAAACAACCTTGTATATTTGTCTACCAAATATAAAATTTTTAATTCAGTTGTGAAGTCCACTTTATGTTATGCAGCTCAAGTTTGGGGAATGGAAGAGTATGAGGAAATTGAGAAATTTCAGAGGAGTTTCATCAAAAAAATTTTCAACCTACCAATCAACACGCCGAACTATGCGATCTACTTGGAAACTGGCTTACCAAAATTATTTACAAGCACATTAAAACTACAAGCGGATTATATTATTAAAGTCTTAGGTTTCCCAGATGAGCGACTGAGCAAAATAATGCTGCTTTACGAAATAAGGAACAAAGACTGGTGGTATGACAAATGGCAACGAATTGCCTCTTCATTTGGTGAAGATATGCAAATTAATACAAGTAACATTCTTGATCTTAAGGAAAAAATGTATAAAATCATCCAGCTTAATGAAGACTCGGTTCGGAATCAATTTATAAAAACAGCTATTGAATCAGAAAGTCGAATATTATATAGCCAGTTACAATTTAATCTAAATAACAATAACTATTTTAATGATTCTTTAAGCTACAAAGATATTTCTTTGATTTTCAAAGCTAGATGCGAAGTCTTATATCTCAACGGAAGACCATACAATGGGAGTTTCAACCAGTTCTGTACACTCTGCAATCATAAATCCAAAGAAGACTGCTTCCATTTTATGAGCGTATGTCCAATTTTCAGATACAAGAGATTCTCATATTTTCAAAAATTCTCTCTCACTCTACAAGAGACAATTAATATTGAATGGACCAGATTGGAAAAATCTTGTCAACTATCTGAAGGAAATTTGCAGATTTAGAAAATTAATTATGAGTGAATATGATTAAACTAGTAGATGTATATATGTATGTAAAAATCAATATATAATTAAAAATGAAATTTAAAACAAAGTTTACCAATGTTATAAAAATTTAAGTTGCTAGTCGAGCTGAGGCAAAGCCAAAGCTTTTAAATTCAAAAACAAATGATTATGTATTTATTTTAAAAACTGCTAATAAATGAATTACTTACCTTACTTACTTATAAGCGTACTGCTGTAAGAGCATATGCCCACAGAAATCTCACTAAAAAAATTTGTTTTAGATTCTTGAAGCGTTGAGAAATTTCAAAATTACACAAATCCGACCAATTACCATAACTTCTTATGGGAAGTCAATAATTTAATGAGTTAGCCTAAATTACGCATTAATGTCGGCTTTCTAGAAGATCGGTTTTGATTTTCATTTATTTAATGTCCGAGTGTTTTCTTTTCCTATCTTTTAACAAAAATTGTTGATTTAAAAAAAAAAAGAATTTTTCCCCGTTTCCAGATTAGAAAAAGAAATAATTTAAAAAAGAGGTTGGGACGTGGCCCACACTGATATTATATTTGGTGTCTTCCCAAGCCTTGGAAAACAGATAAAGTTATATCTACTTCAAAGCCTGTAAAACATTGCAAACTTTCATAAAACTGTGCAAAATTTTGGAAAAGCTTTTAAAAGAAATAAAATGCACGACTGGATCGCACGAACTTGCTCCATTATACAAAAAGCCTGTAAAAAAAGTACCTATCTATATAAGATTTAAAGATATACCTGTAAAATACATTTTTAAATTTTGTTTGTTTGAAAATCCGTAGACCGGTTTAACATAAATTAATTTTTTACATATACCAATTTTCCATTTTTTCTTAAAAAATATTTTGTATGCAGTTGTTTAGTGATTGAATAGAAATTTAGTCTGGACGAATCATCATCATATATTTTATTTCGTTAGGAAGTCTCCCTTTTTCGGCTGTCATACGGAACTAGTTTTAACAAATTAGGTGCCAAAACAAAACGAATTTTCCGCAGACTATTCGAATTGTATTTTATTGAATATTAATTCATAATTTGTTGAAAAAACTCATAAAATATTAAGTTAAGGAAAATTGTTTGTGTATTTAAATGAGCTTATCGAATACACATCATTTTTGTCGGTAAGCTAGTTTCCAGGTATTTCCTTTGTATATACAAAGACGCGATTTATCCCAAGACAAAAATCACCCTAGGGCAACTCATCCCGGAAATGAAAAATACTTGTAAGCATACTTAACGAAAACAATTGTTTGTGTATTCAACTAGTTCGTTCAAAGCTTTTTCCTTTGTAAAGCTAAATTTTAATTTTATATTAGAAGAACCAGGATGGAAAATGAATTATCTGAAGATAAGAAAGAGGCAGAAGATGTATGTTTAAATTGTAAAGCGTTAGCCTATTAGTTGTGTAGGTTAGGTAGGTGTCTTAAACGGATAAAGAATAGTTGATTGGCGGGCGTGTATGCAGATAGATAGATAAAGACTTGTTTGTGATGATAATGTAGGAATGTAGAAGGTACTTACTACAGTCCAATCACATTCCTTCTTTCCTACAAGTTTTCAGAGAAACATAGAGTTATTACGTTCAGCTTTTTTTGTTCATTAAAGTTAAAAATAAAACATATGAACAGGTACAAGAAATAGCTATTCATGCGTTGTTTACAGTCAGGCTCTTGTGCGTTTTGGATCTTAGATATGAAGTGTCACGTAAGCAGTAGTTGGAGAGGTCCGTTTCTTTAACTTGCACTAAGTATTTATTCTTTTATATAGGCGAAGGCAAGTAAAATATGTGTGAAACAACTTTATTTTTAAATCATATATATACAAAGGTACCAGGATAATACAATAGTTATAGTTATACAAATAAAATCGTTAGAGCGTTTTTTTTTTAAATTAATTTTAATAAATACAATTTTTCAATTAAGTTCTAAAAATATTTTTGGTATGCAGTTGTTCAGTGATTATAAATATACGCTCTACTTATGAATTTTGTAAAAAAATGTTGAACAGTTTTTAAGATAAGAATTTAAAAAAAAATCAATATTTTTTTTAAAATCCAAAAAAAAAAATGGCACTTTTGATGATCAAATATTGTTATTTCAATATAAGAGCTTGTTCAAAAGAATTAATTATTGAAATGGGTTCATTTGTTGCTGAAAAAAATAAAAAACAAAATAAAGGTTCTATAAGTTAAAAAAAAAACAGAAAAACTTCACCAAATTAACCTTTGTCATTTCCTTTAAGAGTAAACATATGAAAAAGCTGAATTCGATCATGACTTACAAAACTGCACCATTCGCTTTTATGGTGTTTTCAAATATCGAGAATATTTCACTACGAAAAACACAATAAACTAATCATCAAAAAGAAAACTCTGCCCTCAAATAAATTTCTACTCACAACCAAATATTTCAACAAAAGCAAAAATGCTTTCACCCAAAAATATAAAAAGAATGAATATTATATTTGTAACAATTTCATTAAATTCACTCTCAGGACAACACACTCTGGCAACCAAACAATATGGTTTCCTAAAAAGGATACAATTCAGCTCCCAACACAAAAATTCGTTCTTAATCTTATACAAAGCAGCCCATTCCACAGTTCTTCAGTGAAGTCATATATCATGGCCGAAAAGTGACTTCGAAAATAAAAGAACAGAAAAGAAAAGACAAGACAAGACGATTACAATCTTCACTTAATAAACTGTCATTTATAACGGCTAACAGCACTATATAACAGCATATTCATATCCACCCCGCTTGACCTCATTCCTCCTCCTTATTCAAGGGATAAAACGCACGACCCGAAGCACGGAGAGAGCGGTAATCTGTCGAAATTGATTTAGAGATATCCCGAAACAAATTTACTTTCTCATGAATTCTTTATTGTTGGACAAGGGTAAACAACAATGAAGTCGAAATTTGTTCTTGTGAGCTTCCCTTCGAGACCTGAACTGGAGCCGATGAAAGTCATCATAAGGTGCACATCACAATATTAGTCCATTAAAGTGGTTTTTCTGTCATTTAATATAATTCCCTCCGTTGCACCATGAGAACCTAAGTAAGTATCGTACCTATACCTTCAATTAAAATGCTGGTATCAATAAGCCCCCATGTTTATATCTCTCTGTTTATACGCCTTGACATTTTGTATGAAATTTAAATAATAGATTTTGTTATTTTTTGTTTCTCCATTTATTGTTTAATGTTGGAGATCATGAGAAAAGTAAACAAAGTGCAGTTATAATACTCGTATATGAGTTCGACTAAGCCTTGAGTATTCATTTGGGGATGATTCAGAGTGCGGGATCTGATATGGGGAACGAAGTTCTAACACTTCTTCTCCTGCAGCAATAATAATATATGCCTCGTATAACTCTGAACGATGTCATGGAAGCAGAGGCACCTCACCTTCTACGTTGCATGGTTTAACGAGGCATACCTAGATTGCATCAGTTGAAAAGTCGGTACTGAAAAAATGGAATAAAGCTATAGGAAGGTATAGACTGCTAGTACCTACATTCCTCGGGATGAAAGTTATAAAATATGACTCATAGGCTGTTGTTAAATAATTCTGCGAGTCAGTAGACAAAAATGCGGTAAAGCATGTTCAAAACGGTTGGTATAATAAAGAATTGAACCTGAAGCTATACCAACTTTCAGAAAGAGAGCAAAAAATCTGCAATTAGTCATCACAGAAATAAGTACGATGACTTTTGATATAACGATGATGGTGGAGTTATGTAAACAAAATAAAAATGTCTCCATCAACAACTGGGCTTTGAGATTTGAATATAGCAATGATACCTTTAAGTGTATAGATGTGAAGGTAGCTATAGGAATACTTGAGTGTCAGTCCCTATTTGGTATGGAATGATGATGATGATGAAGACCGTTGTCCGTGAAATATTTAATAAGCTGTTAATGGACAATTGAGGCGATTGGATGCTTTCATGAGCCCATAAAATAATGAGGGTTTTATTATACCCGAGCGAAAATATTCAAAAGTAGGCATTAGATGATGCATCAACAATGATTCATCTTTCAAAATTAAAGAAGAACAAATTTAACTTATTGAAGGTTTTTATTACTTCCCATATAAAGTAATAGCAATCGATTCAATTTGTTGAATTAAAGATTTTGACACATTCCTCGATTTCTTCAAGTGAATAAAATCTACGTTATCTAAGAGCCAGTAGAGATATTGACTTCAAATGAAATTTTGATTTACAGATAATAACATCGAAAGATGCAAAAAGAATTTTATAAAAAAATTGAGAGGGTGTTTTTTTGCAATATCAATTTAAAAAATGTTAACATTTTGGTATATCTCACGAACCGATCAGTCTAAAAAAACAACTAACAGCTTTGTTCTATCAAACAAAAGCTTAAAAAACTATGTAACCTCAAATATTTTACGTTTAAAAAATGACATTTACTGCAGAATAATTTAATGGACTGAAAAATAAAATTGTTGGCACCTGCTCATTTAAAAAATGGAATTGACAGTTTGTTTGCAAAATATAGAAACTAAAAGTTGTTCGACTTAAATATTTCTAGAATAAATAAAGAAATGTTGTTACTGAATTTAAAATTATATTATTCTTTTAAAAATATTGTTGTTAATTTAAAATAATTTTCTTAGAAAAATTCAAATAGCATTTTTTCTCCCAAAAATAAAAACTTTCAAAAAATTCTACCTAAAATGGTAAAAATTGATTTTCCATTAAAATAACTTTCTAAGTTTAAGTTATATTTTTTAAAAAAATCAAAAATTATGATTTTATTTTTGAAAAAACGAAAACCTACAAAAACAACTTATTAAAATTAAAACCAAATAAGTAACATTTAATGTAACATAAAATAAAGAAATCGGCTAGGCAGCAACCCACAGCTATGAATAACCTACCTTTCTCGCCCGTTTACAAAATATTCGTAGAGTTTTTTGAAATTTTGAAAATATTACAAAAATATATCTTAACGTGAAATACGTTGTAAGCTCAAATTAGTGTTGTATTTGTTGTCAAGGTACTCCAGTCAAAAAAACAATTTTAAAAAAGAGGCTGGGATGCGACCCACATTGATAACTTCCCATCCCGTCTGTCGATTTGTCTTGCATTTTTTACCAAATTTGCGTACTATTTTTTGTAGATTTTATTTTTTATGAAAAAACGGACTGTTGAATTTTTATATAAAAATTACTGAATATCGAAAACAATGTTTTCTGTGAAATAAAATAAGTATGAAGCCAATATTTATAAATTTTGAGTCGAAAGTAAATTTTTACCAAGTTTTAGTATTGTTTTTTTTTTTTAGAGTTTTATTTTTTGTAAAAAAAACTGTCAAATCGTTTTTTTTCAAAATTTTATCGAATGTTGAAAACAATATTTCTTATAAGATAAAATTAGTTTGAAGCCAATATTACAAATTTTTAAAAAGAAATTTGAGTCGAAAATCAGTTTTCACCATCTTTTGATACATTTTTTTTTAGGTTTTTAATTGTTTGTACAAAAAATGTCAATTCGATTTTTTTTCAAAATTTTACTTAACAACAATATTTTTTGAAAGAAAAAAGTAGTTTAAAGATATTTGAGTCGAAAATCAATTTTTACCAACTTTTATTAATTTTTTTAAGGTTTTTATTTTTTGTCAAGAAATTGTCAATTCGATTTTTCTCAAAATTCGTCCTAATGTTGAAAACAATATTTCGTATAAGCCAAAATTAGTTAGAAGCTATTATCTCAAATTTATAAAAAGATATTTGAGTCGAAAATCATTTTATACCAACTTTTGGTAATTTTTTTGGGTTTTTTAATTTTTTGTAAAAAAAACTGTCAATTCGATTTTTTTTTTTAAATTTACTTAATGTTGACAACAATATTTTTTGAAAGATAAAAGTAAATTAAAGCCAATATCTCAAAGTTTAAAAAGATATTTGAGTCGAAAATCAATTTTTACCAACTTTTATACATTTTTTTAGGTTTTTATTTTTGTAAAAAAACTGTCAATTCCATTTTTCCCAACATTTTTCAGAATGTTAAAAACAATACATCTTTTAAGATAAAATAAGTTTGAAGCCTAAATATCAAGTTTTTGAAAATATATTTGAATCGACATTCATTTTTTACCAACTTTGAGTAATGTTTTATTTAGATTTTTATTTTTTTTTATAAAAACAGCTGTCAATTCGATTTTTGTCAAAATTTCATCAGATGTCAGAAACATTATTCTTTATTGCACAAAATTATTTAGACATTTTTTGTTCATATTTTTTATTAATAAAAACGGACTTAAACGCACGCACAGACATCTTTCTAAAAATCTCTTATTTCGACTCTAGGGACCTTGAAATGTCGAGAAATGTCAAAATTTTCAATTTGACAAATCGGACCCATTACAATAACTTCCTATGGGATGTTAAAAATAGAACAAACTTATTTTCAAACTTTAATTTCTTTGATATAAAAAGTATGTACTAACTCGAATAACTTTAAAACAAATGAAAAATTGTATTTAAAGTTCTTTTATGTTAAAGAAAATATTGTTATTAACTTTCGGTAAAATAAATTCTTGAACTGCATTGAACATGTTTTCAAAACTTTACTTATTATTTTAATCGACAGTTTATGAAGGAATATAATGAATGCAAGTTTTTACTGTTGGCAAATAGAAAAGTTTATAAATGTTAGAAAACCATATAACAGTAAAAAACAATCTGAAATGAAACGTGATAGAAAATTTGAAGAACTAAAAACTTGTTTCCTCCATCTGGAAAAAAAGTTTACGGACTTTTAAATTGATAAATTTACTTAAAGGTGTAATCACATAGAACCTAAAACTGTTTAGTCTCTAAAAACATTTCCTTTTAACTAACTACTAAACTAAACTATTCTAGCAGAACTTTCATTATAAGTTCTTAGAATACGATTGAAATCATTTATCTCTTCGAATCTCAGTTTATTGACTTTTGAAATATCAATAAAGCAAATAGTTTCTTGCTCTACTCAGATCTATTAAATTATCGCTAATAATTGATCCCTTAAGGCCATCATCTCGCCAAGAATAAAGTACCCAAACTAATCTTTCAACGCACACTTTTCTAATGAATTTCTTTCTATATAGCCTGTCTGTCCCCCAACCCCCCATTTCTAGAGTGCAAATAAATTTTATTAAATACCCTCTTCGCTAAACATTCTATTTTTGAATCAACGTTATTACTCCTCTGATGTGCAGTTTGCATTTTTCTGCATGGCACCGTTGGATGCTCTATAGGAACCTTACCACTCTTGTTCCCTGAAAACTACTTCAAGTCATCCCTGTACATATATTTGACAATGAATCCATCATCTCTTAGCATCATTCCTGGCAAAATCCCCATTTGGCAGAATATTTCACTGCAATTTGAGTATCTTTTTGCGTGCATTTAAATTTGCATTCGTTGAGATGATATTGTGGATATTTTGTATGAATTGAAATTGAAAATGTTCGTATTTTTAGCATCGAAAACCTGCGGCGGTAGAGAGGAGAAAATCCTATAGAACTGCGTGCGAGCAAAATTTAATGACATGTGCCCAACCGATTGCATCGCAATTGCACTCGCACTATGTTCTGTTTTGTCGTCGTCCTTTCATGCGTGTTTATAATACATATTTAGATAAAGACCACGCGCATAATTGAAATAATAAAATAATAATAAACATATAACGGTATATGGTATATATCTCAACATCACTAACATCACATCACAGTACCGTGCCACATGAAGATAGAGCGTATGGCATTAGATTTAGTGTGTTAATGATATTTGTTAACGAAGTGCGTTTTGGCGTGGGGCCAGAGGCCCCCAGGGCGCTTTTTATTAAGAGTTGCCAACACTCTGTATACTTTAAATTTTATATAAGACCTTTAAAAGGACGAAAATATATTTTACATTTAGTTGTTCTTTTCTCAAGATTTGATGTAAGTAAAATGTGTCTGAGTTCAAATGTTGGCATTTTCTCTATTTTGTACGTTTTTGGTTAGGATATTTTGAATGCAAGGATATTTTAAACATCTGGCAACTCTACCTCGTCACTGCTTCAACGTAGGTTAAGTACCATGCTGTGTGCATATTTATGTAATTTCATGTTCAATGTTTATGCGATTTGCTGCAACGTTTTGTCGCTTGTGCGACATTAATGAAAAACGCACCTCAATCGTATATATATGCATTGCATATATGCATGCATCTCATCATCTATATATGTACTTAGGTAGATGTATGAATTGCATATTTCGTTAGGCGTTATGTTAGAGTATTTATTGCATGTGTTTTGCGTTTATTATGACGATTGTTGTGTTTTGCAGCTTTAAGTGGATTTAAATTGGCGATTTATTAAATTTCACATAATTTGCCAACAGGATTAGCTAAGCTACGAGTATATGGATGCACGCTCTTTCCTTGTTTTTATTTTTAAATATATCTATAAATTTAGGTTATTCTATATTTATTCAGGTGGGTTTTTTTTTTTATTTAATTTTGTTTTTGTTTTTAGTTGAATGATTTTACATAATGAGTGCTATTTTAATAGAAAGAATTAAAAGCTTTTTAATGGATGCAGTAAGTTAATTAGATATAGGATTTTGAATGTTCTCAGAAGGATACACAAATGTATATTTGCGTATTAAAAAGTAATTGGTTAATTATAATACATTTAAAAAGCGTTAAGAACACATAAATACAGAAAAGATAGTTTCCCACTTACTTACCTTTCAAACTAATTATTCGTTTAAAAAAATAAATACAGTGGCGCAACAGTCTGAACCATTCCTGTGTGTTCGAGTATTGTTCTCTAATTGGAAAAGCCCTTTCCTTGATAAAAATATCTCTTGGAGGATTTTGTATTTTTGTATTTGTATTTATTTATTATCATTAAGCATTTTAAAACATAGAGTCTTATTTTTAATACTTATTATGTTCAGATTTAAATTTTATCAAATTAAAAGAGGAATCAAATTAGTGCTAAATTTACAATTTGCTTGAGAAAAGTTGTTTTTAGATAAATGGTCATGATGAAAAATTAAATAACATACATTTTTAAATTCTAAGACAAAGTGATTTTTATTTTGGAAACATTTTCAGCATTTGTATAAGTTCTTTAAAGAGTTCTCAAAACGAGTGCTGCTGTGTATCCCTCTCAGGTTAGCAGGCAAGGAGTTCCACAGGGCAACAGCGTGTACAAAGAACTGTTGTTTTGAATTTCTGAATTTGAAGGAAGTGACAATTAGAACATTACTTCTTAGTGATACTGGGAACTTAAGCCTTTCGTATAGATATTCAGGAGATCTAGTATGAATAAGTCTAAAAAGAAATGTCAAAGTTTTATAGTTTATGTAGTTGTTGAAGGTCATGTTGAAAACACTACTTGCTTGCATCGAAACATGATCGAACCGTCGCAAGTCATAAATAAAGCGAACAACATTATTAAACGCGACTTGAAGTTTTCGTTTATTAGCGCTGTCAAGGGCACAGAAAATGGGACTGCCTTAGAAAAGTATTGGTAGGACAAGAGATTTTGCTATAGTCATTTTTGTTGAAACTGGAAGACAACTGGCAGATATACATATATAAAACCCGCAAAGCAGCATATATTCGACCAACGGCACAAGTCAAGTGATCGTCCCATGTAAGTTTCTGGTTAAAAACAATTCTTAACTGTTCTAACGTAGCTTAACGTTTTCCCCTCAAGTTCAATACTAGAGAAATAAGAAGTATTTATTGCAGTGTACTGATGACGATTGCCTGACATTTCTTAGGGTTAAGTTTAAGATGATTCTCCCTGGACCACTGGTTTATACACATCAAATCTTCTTTTATTCTGGCAGTTGCGTCTTAAACCATGCCGATTTTGTAGCTCAAATGAATTTGTCATCAAATGATTCGTCAGCATACCTGAGTACAGATGGAAGGTCATTATTGAAAAGTGTGAATAAGAGTGGTCCCAAAATCGATCACTGGGGCACACCATTAGGGGGTAGGGAGGAAATCCGACAGCCTAGAGTTAGCAAAAACAGCCTGAGTTCGATGGCTTAGATACTGTGCTATGAGGGTTAAGGCTGAGTTTTCAAAGAAGAAGAAAGAATACAGTTTTTTCAGAAGAATTGTATGTGAAACAGTGTCGAACCCTTCGAGAAATCAAGGAGAACCAGAGTTGTGACTTTATTATTATCGATTTGTTGTCGTATGTCGTCGCTTATCTTAAGAAGCGCAGTCGTACAGCTGTGTTTCGGTCTAAAGCCAGATTGCATCGGTGTAATTAAATTCCGTGTTTCCAAGAATGCTGTTATCTGCTGACTAACGATCTTTTCGAACGCTTTTGAAAGAAATGGTAGGATAGAAATTGGTCGGTATTCTTTTTGTTGCGAATTTGACTTTTTAAAAATTGACAATATTTTTGAAGCTTTCCATAGTGACGGGTAACAGGACTTTGTTAATATTGAATTAAAGATTTGTCAATTCCTTGCAAGAAGAAGTCCCCGTGAAAAAAACACAGGCTCTGGCAAGATCTTTGGCAAAACAGTCCAAAGTCCAACGCACTAACCATCACGCACGGGTATTACATTTTTACATTTTTTTTTTCGTAAACAATTTTGTCATTTTAGAAACTTTGAACTATCATTAACTAAATTCTTTCAATGTTTTTTTTTTTTTTTTTTTTATTTAATTTGTAAAAAAACGGTTAATTTCTTTTTTTATTGTACCGAAAGATAGTAATAATTTATTGTGTAAGATGAAATAAGATCAGAGACAATAATTTTATTTGTTCTTAACATAGACGGGTAAAAATTTTTACCAATTCTTAGTAAGCCAGCAGTTTCTTTAGTTGTTTTAGGTTCATTCCAGTTTCCAATAACATCTTTTTTATAAAATAATTTGAATTAATTTCGTTGTTAAGTTCAACCAAAATTTTTAATGTATTTTTTAAATTGCTAAATAAGTTTTGCAATCCTTGAATTTTTTCGAAAGCTCTTTATAAATATGTTGATGTTAGAATATTCTGTTTAAACATAGTTCATGTATTTTAAGATTTCGAACTGTATCCGTTTCCAAAAATGTAAATGCCAAATTTTTATTTGAAAATCGTTAGAGCCTTTATTTTTTTAATATAAAATATTTTTAATTTAAGTCTGAAAAGATTTTTAGTATGCAGTTAATTGGAGCATATTATTAAATTGTGCCATTAAAAACATAGCCGCCACATGACTGTTTTATTTTGTCCCCCGCAAGTGTCTAATGTGACATCAGACACGCAATCAGGTAGCTTTTCCCAGTGAACATACAGGCAGGAAGCTATTTCATTTCCCCAGCAGCTGGAAACTTATGCCACATGTAGTGTGTTGAATCTATGGTAGCATTGTCGTGAACAGTAGGGTTATACGTTCATAGATGCCTTTTATAAAATGATACCGAAGATCCAACAAACTGTGTTGGCAAGCATTGCTGAAGATCGAAGCTGAAGCATTTTTTTGCGTGCTGTCTTGTAATGCTAGCTTATCAGCTTTTTTGGCATCGTAAGCTGCACTAGCCTGCTCATGATGGATTTTTTAAAATTCATTTTCGAAAAAAATGTTGATATTTTTTTTTTAAATTTAAAATAAAATAAAAAGCATGATTGGATTGCACGAACTTGCTCCTCTATGCAAAAAATCTGTTTAAAAAGTATCTACCTTTGCATTTGCATTTGTGAAGACTTTGAAGTTATCCAGAAATATTTCTTCAAACGTGTATTTAAGGCCCCTTTAAACACACCTAACTACGCAATATAAGTCGAATCTGGACTACCTCCAATTTTCTTAAAAAACCTTAAGGCAAATGTGAACTAAACTGTCAAAGTTTAAAGAGATGTGATAATAATCTTCAAAGAAAAGTACCCATGATTGCACTTCAGCGTTGTTTCACGCCGCCGATCAAAGATTGACAAGAATTGGCTGCTTAATATAATACGACATTGAATTTAGCTTTGAATAACTTTGGTTCATGGAAGGATGAATTCTATGACTGTATCTCAGCAATTGACAACAAATATTTCAAAATTCTCTAAACCATGCTAAAGAGTCCATGTCCAAACGATATACAGCAAACTGAATCATTGTTTGGCGGAATATTATTATTTTCGAACAGAATTCACAGTTAACGAGATGAGTTTAATATTTAAGATCCTATCTGAAATGCTAGAGGTAAATTACACACTCCAAAGAGTTGATATAAATCATACTTGTAATCTTTGTAACCTTAATCAAATCGAAAACGTTTATCACTTCCTAGCAAGATGTCCAATACTCAATAGAACTTCGACGTTTATACTTTAGAAAAAGCTTTCTTTCTGCAAAAGAGAGTTACTCAATTCTACGAAATTTACGTCGAATTTATAAAATCTAATACAAAATATTGTTGTTAACTTTTGGTATGATTAAAAATAAAGATTAAATTGACTTTTTTAAGAAAAGAATTTAATAAAGTGTGGATCGGATTCCAGCTTTTTTATTTTTTGTATCATACAAAATTTACCATTATTTCAATATATCGGTTTCAATTGAGGTACCTATGAATTTTCCGTTACCTTACTTATTATTTCTTGAACAGTTTAAGGTTATAGATGTTTTTGCAAAAGTGTTATTACATAAAACCTCATGAACTGTTCATAAAAAAAGAGCGGATGCAACGTCTTAAGTGCCATCATAAATAAATAGTTCTAACATAAAACACTTGTATTATGCCTTAAGATCGCATCATAAAACCGTCATAAGCCCACACTCTCTATTCAAGCAGTGCATCTTGTCCATGTACACTTCGTATCTAATGGTCTGTTTATGAAGTAAACAAACATATTTTGTTTTGTCTTAATAACGAACAGAACAACTTGTTAGACTGACTATCATATTCAGCTAGCTACGGAAACTGCAGTAATAACGACATAAACAAAGTCGATGTACATGACCTAAAAATCAGGTTAAGTTTGTTTATACGTAAATCTACCTTACCTACAAGAGTTAAAAGATAACTTAAATAAAATAAAACTTAACCAAACCAAAGCGCACACTTCTTGTGTATGCCTATGTAAGCATAGACTTCGACAATATCTAACCATGAAGACCTGAGTATATAGTACTGCAAACCGACAGTCTTGTCCGCTGCTATATGCGCAAATAGACGTGGGTCTAAGCTCAACAAAGTGGACACTTAACATGTATCCGAGTAAACTTCAGATACCTACATAGATATTGGCTTTAATGTATATCAACATACTATAAAAGTTGGTAGTGGCATATTCTGTGTTTTTAATTAAATAACAAAAAAAACCTTAACATCGCTTCGGATAGATTAATTAAACTTTTCCAAGTTTCATAAGAAACAAATTAAATAAATATAAAAAAACATGTAATTATGACTCTAAATGTGGCTGCATCCAACTACCGTTTGAGGCGACGACGACAAGGGTACATCAGTACGATATGGAAACGAAGGAGACCCAAAGACGCGACATATTTATATCTAAAGATACATTCATATAGGTTATGTACAAGTTTTATAGCTTGTAAACAACGACTACTGGTATTACACTTTTTGATTTGTGTTTTCTAATGAAGTCCGCACAATACGGAAAACACTTTCGGCTCTTGCGATAAAGTGACTTTGAGACTTCTGTAAGCCTTTGAAAGGCCCATTTTTCATTCCAAAAAAAAAAAACAATACAAACCTACAGATGTTAGGTTCTAACGGTTCTTACACGATAAATGCATCTTATGGGGCGGTGTGCATCTTACTTATAGGCCGTAGTAAGTAATAAACCTTTTTCTGACCTTTATTCTTGAAAGATTATTATTAGTTGAATAAGTCAGCGAGCACGTGTTGCAGCTTTGAGGTGTAAACTTACCTGGAAAACTACTCTAAGGGAAAACCTTAATGTCTCAGAACACTCCTTTGAAAAATGACGTCCACGTAGGAAAATCTCTCCGTCTGGCGTGTGCTAATCTTTTTTAAGATAAGCAAACAAAAATATACTACAAAACCAACAACACCACAGAAATGAAAAACAAAAAGAGTTTTATGATGAAGACGCAATGATGACAAATCTAATACGGTAATGAAATGATGTTGAAGAAAATAAAGTAATTAGCTTATAATTAATTATATTGGAGACTCCAAGTAACACTGAGACATAATGATAAATGTTTAAAAATAATTTGAAGAAAAATACAAACAAAATATATCGTTCCCCGATTGTTTTTGTTTGGGGGTCATTGGGCGGGCGTGTGCAGTGACTTTGTTTAGTTTATACTGAAGCTCGCCTTATCTCAAATACATTGACCTCAATAAAATATTAGTTGACTTAAAATAATTATAAATATGACTAGATATCGGGTATAATTGCTAATAGCTCTAAATATTGAATACACTTTCGTTTCTTCAATTAAAATAATTATTATTCGAAGGGCAATAAAAATGGATGTGGATCAATAAGATGGTCGCTTTTTGTTTGTGTTATTTTTAATTTAAGAGATTGTATTTGAATTTCTTTGGACATTACTTTAATTAAGTGATAAGGTTCATATAAAATTTTTCATAAAGAAAAATCAAGCAAGATAAAAAGGGAAACAAAACTAAGAATCAAGTGGAACCTAAGTCAACACCCAGTCTTGACAATAATTGTTGTTTGCATTTCTTCATTTTTTAAAACTAGTTGGATTCTATGACACACAATTAATAAGGTTTTATATGAGTCACAATACTTTCTCTCTGTTCTTCTGAAATAATAAGAAATATTTGACAAGTAATGGAATATTTGAACAAAGTTTGAATAAAATTAAAGATAACGAAGCAACATTTTGTTCAGGCCTTGGAAAACTTTATGTTAAATAGAATTAATTTCGTTTATAAGATGACTTTGCAGATTTTGTAATTGATTTCATTTTGTATCAACCCAAGAGATTACTAACTCAGGCACAAAAAATATAAGGGAATATTTTGTACAAAAATAATTAAAATAAATTAATGCATATACGCCCAAGTGTACATTTCATTGTTTTACACTTTTTTAAATGGCACAAAATTGAAATTCAAATATATTACAGCTGTTTTTTCAAGTTCAAGTCTAAAATATAGTCAAAAATATGAAATATGCTCAGGAAATGTAATTTATATAAAAAAAGATAAAATCTTTACGGTAAAACAGAAATAGTCAAAGACTTTCAACGTACATTTCAACACGAAAATTTGAACTGCTGGCTGGTTCTATATACAAGTTGTGTTACCGAAAAGTTTAGAATTTACATTGCAAATTGGTAGCTTTTCGTGTTTTGTTAGAAAAGTTGTCAGTTGAATTATTCTTAAAAATTTTAAAATTAACAACAATATTTTCCATATATAGAAATAGTTTAGTTTGAACATCTTACTTACTAACTTAAGGTGGCGCTACAGTCCTGTGTGAACTAGGGCCACACCCAACAAACTTCTTCATCTAGCTCGGTCCCTCCCTATCGAGAGTTGGGTGAGCTCATTTTCCACTTGTGCGCGCCATCTGATCCGCGGTCTTCCTCAACTGCGTAGTCCTGTGGGTGTGGATTTGAAGACTTTCCGGGCCGGATCATTGGTTTCCATCCGCTCTACGTGAGACACCCATCTTAGTCGTTGGACTTTTACCCTTCTGTTACCCATCAATGCATACGGGGCCGTAGATCACACGAATAACTTTTCTCTCGAAACGACCCAAGGTTTGGAAACCTAGATTTGTTGATAGATTTTTAGTCGAAATTTTTGCCAATTAAAGTACTATTTCTTAAATTTTTATAAATTGGATAAATTAAATTAATTTGAGAGATATCAAGAACCAAGCATCAATATTTACCAAATTTGCGTACTATTTCTTGAAGATTTTATTTTTTTATGAAAAAACGGACTTTTGAATTTTAATAAAACAAACTAGGTACTCAATATCGAAAAGAATATTTTCTGTGAAATAAAAATAAAGTTGGAAGGCAATATTTTTTATGTTTGAAAAGCTATTTTAGTTTTTTACCAAGCTTAAGTATATTTTATTGCTAAGTTTTTATATTTTGTAAAAAGCTGCCAATTAGATTTTTCTCAAAATTTTAGTGAATGTTGACAACAATATTTTTTAAAAAAATAAAATAAGTTTGAAGCCATAATCTTAAGTTTTTGAAAAGATATTTGAATTGAAATTCAATTTTTTCCAACTTTGAGTAATGTTTTTCTTTAGTTTTTATTTTTTATAAAAAAAACGTCAATTCGATTTTTCTCAAAATTTTATTTGATACCAAAAACGTAATTTTTCGTTGCTACAAATTATTGTGGAGATGCAATCCTTTTCGATTCGTAAAATTTTCGTGGTGACACATTTTTTTAAAGTTTTTTTGCTGTATAAAAAATACCGTTACTTGGATTTTTTTTTCCAAAAATAAACTGATTTGGTATCACGCTACAATATATTATATAAAATTTAATTCTAGCGTTATTGGTTCGTGAGATAATTAGGTTTAGCCAAAATGTTCAATTTTTTAAACCGCTATAGTAAAAAAATCCACCCAAGCAATTTTTTTAAAAGTCCTTCCTGCATGTTTCTGCATTATTATCTGTATAACAACATTTATTTGAAGTTGATATCTCTTCTGGTTCTGGCGAACCTACGTACACAAGCACGCTCAGACATCTTTTTTTTAAAAAAAACTTTTATTTCGGCTCTAGGGACCTTAAAACGCCGAGAAATTTCAAAATTTTCAATTCGACGAATCGGACCCATTACAATAACTTCCTATCGGAAACCCTAAATTTGGTACATTACAATAATGTTTAGAGTTATTTTTCTAAATTTAACAATGGTATAGTTAAAATAAAATTTCACCTTACAGGATCTCTCACCAATTCTAAAATCACATAATGTAAAACTTAAACTCTTAAACCATGCCAAGGCCACAAGACTATCTTCTAACTAGGATTCTCATAAAGAATTCCTATAAGGAGTTATAAGAAGGCACTAAGGAAATCTTAGCGATCTTTGCGGTGGTCCTTCTGTGGCACGATAGAAGAAACTTCCGTGATGATCCAGTGATGCCAAGCTGTCTGATAAATGCCAAATCAATTCAAAAATTGCTGAACTTTTCACTGGAGTGGATAATCACTTTCCCGGTAGCTTTCTAACAGCAACTTGTAACAACCGAATTCTTTAAAGTTCCAATGTTACACATCCACAAAGTCTAATCACAAAGGACAAGCTACAATAAGCTCTCAACAGCTGAAAGTCCTTTAAATCTGCAGGAACATATGGTATAACTAGCCCAACTACAAAAAGCCTCAGACATTCACTCGTCATGATAAGATAATTCATTTAATGCTGACTATAGCAGAATAATTATCTCAAAACTAAGCAACTTTTCTACTAAAAGATTCGTTAGTAGAGGAACACTATACAAGTTAGTATTCTAACCCCTCTCCTCTAGAACCTGGTGGTGAATGAAATCATAACTGGTCAGGATGCGAAGAGTTTTAGAGTGATTGTCTAGGTGGATGACGTTGCTAAAGCGGTCTCGGGAAAGCATCTTAGCATTCTAAAAGAGGTCTTACAAAATGCCTTACACAAACTAATACTTTGGATCAATGTGGTCTGGGTGTCAACCCACAAAAAATCGATTTAATCCTATTTTCGAGGAAATACAAAATTCCACATGTTAACCCTCCCTTTTTTAATGCTATCCAATTTAAGTTCTCAAACGAAGCTAGGTACCTGGTTCTTATTTTAGACAGAACACTAAATTGCAAACACAATATACAAGAAAGAGTCAAAAAAGCCGCTGTTGAACATTTCTTGCAAAAATGCTTTTGGTAAAAAAGTAAGATTCCAACCCAGAAGTACTCATTGACAAAACACATCGGTAATCAGACCAACTTTACTGTACTGTGTGGCAGTATAGTGGATTGCTTTAGAAAAAGCTATAAAGCGCGGCAAACTAAATAAAGTCCAACGTTTAGCTTGCCTACGTAGAAGAGGATCACTGCGTAAGACATCATCTGCGGCAATAAATATCCTAAACTAATTTACAAATCTTGATATAGATTAGATTAGATTAGATTAAGATTCATTTATTTAACACAGTTTTGACATTTTGTTTTGTTACAATTTTTAAATGAATTAAAGGACAATGGCGAAATTTGCCGTCTGTCGTCTTGATATATTAAGCAAGCAAATAGCTCAAAGGTCTGTTACTCGACCTGAAGCTTCATCACAGTAAGTAATTCTTCAATTCCTACTACATCCCCCAAGTCCCAACTGCAATTCGATAGAAACTTTTAAAATTCTATAGCTCCCAGATCTTTTTGGGAGGATATGTCATTCCTGAAAGACAAGTCAATCCATTTTTGCACACTGTGTACTCTGAACAACTGAAATTAAGTCTCTCATTCCGCCTTCTTAATCATTAAAGCTGAACTTTTTACCATAAAAGAAGTCTTGTCCTAGCTCAAAGAAACGTGCGTATCAACATCTGATATCTCTTTTTTCTCAGAAAGCCAGGTCGGTATTAAATCTCTGGACTCTGTCTCTACAAACTATATATCAGTCCATAACTATCGATCATCTCTATAATAGAGGTGGCACAACAGTTTAATATCCATCTTTGCTGGGTTGCTGGCCCTAGAAACATGCCAGGCAATTGTAAGGCAGATGAACTCGGCAGAAATAGTATACAGTACAATCCATTCCATCCATCCAGAATTCTTCTATAACGTTCATATTAATCATATCAACATAATCAGTCTTTCACGTTTCGTAAGTGACTAAAACTGGTTTCTTTGAGCTTGAAGAAAACCTCAAGTTTCATGTGGCTTTAGTGTGTCCTGTCCAGCCACTTTAACCTTACCTAACAATACATATAAATGAGCCTTTCCCTTAAGATCCTTTCCTATTTAGATCGTTTTAAATTGAAATATGATTTACGTATTGACTTTAAAAACTTATCGGTCTATTGTGGGTATTGTAATAAGCAAACGATGTCTAATTTAATATAAATACACAGAAAAATAAAAAAAATATACCAAAAACTATTCAAATATATTGTGTTTTAAATGAAATAAAAGTCAGCGTATAAGTGCACTTACATAAACTTTTGCAATTAAATGTACTTTCAGGACCTTGAAATTTATTTAACTCTTTTGTCATTTTTAGTATTTGTATGAAAAGATATGCACACAAATTAAAATGAATATTAATTTATTTTTATAATGTGTCGGTTGTTTTGTTGAACCCAATTGAATAAATCTTTAAAAACCATAAATATGTTTTACCTTCACAGAGAAAATTTTAAGTGACAAAGACAAAAGTTCAATTTATTGGTGTTTTTACGTATACTCGTGTGTTATAAAAACACTCTCACTCAATCGACCTATTTTAGAACTCATAATCTAAACGACACACATTTTAAAAACCCGCACCTAACAAAGAATTGAACCCCCTGCCGTAATGAATATATCACAATAATCCAAAATCTACCTCCAGCTCCAATATACCACTTGCGCGATTTTGAATAACAAGTTGTGATGACTTGTCCACATTGACACTACAAAAGATACCAAAACACAAAGTATTATGTTCCTTTTCCATTCCTCCAGAGCCAACCGGGCAAGTCAGTTCGTCACTCAGTCAGTCAGTCAAGCCAGCCAAGATATCTACCATAAAGCAAGACCACTTTTAATTTCTTCTTCTTTTTAGGTGATTTATTCCTGCCCCAATGTGGGACATGACACGAGACATGACGACATTAACAACAACTGATTGCGTTGCGTTGCGACACACAATACCAACTTGGTTGGGCTTTTTCCTTTCAATATTTTGTGTTGTTTTTGTTTTCGATAAAACAAAAATTCAAAAATACAAGATGACACCCCTGGAGTGTGAATATGAATATCCATGCAATCGTTTCATCCATCGCGTCGGGTCGGTCGGCGGCGTTGAAGAAAAAACGCGCTAAAAAGTAGGTCACAATCACAACCACTAACATGTTGGGCTTTTGTTTAAACAAAAATGGAAAAAAGGAAAGAATTATTAAGTACTAATAATGATTTAAAAATTCTTGCCGGTTTTCTTGGCTTAAATTTTAAACACTTTTAAGTTCATGACCTGGTTGCATAAACTAACTTTTGTCAATATTTTTTTACCGCTTTTTTGAAAACGTTTGTTTCAACACAAATATTCGCGCACTTTGAAAAAAGGATGTACAACAATAAGAAAAAATCTATTTCTGAAGTAAAATGTTAGCCAAAAAAAATTGGCGGAAGGCATATTAAGGTGACAAAAAAAGGAAAGTGCTTTAACTGCCAAATAAGTCATTGTCAATTTCAGTAGATCGATTGATAACTCAGAAAGAAACTGCGATCTTGGGTTTCGATATGTTTGAATAGACAAGAACACTTATCAAATGCCACAATTATTAAAGCATTGCGTGATGTTCATTATAATGTTTCCACATTGTAGGTGACAAACTTCAAATATTCTTGAAAAGCATGCATATTTACTAACCCTAAGCTTTCCTAACTGCCAATCTTTAGTAGTGGCAGATTTATATATCTTTTATTAGAACTATTTAGAAGCTAACTCTTTTGATCGGTTTCAATATTCCAATTGAGATATTTCATTATTTTGGTATTTGATAAACTTCTATAAAGTGTTTTTAAACACAACTTATGCAATATTTCAAGTTATGACACTTTTTGACTTGTATTGATTAATTTCATGCAAAATTTGTGAAATTTGAACAATTCGAAAAAATGTGTTTAACAAAAATTACGGTACATAAACAATCTATTGGGTACATTTTTTCCAATTAAAAGCTTATGGGTAAGGTTGGTGGGCCCTGTTCTTAATCTTATCAAAACGATTGAATCTTTTCGTTTTAAATAATAAATAGCAGACTATGCTTTAATGGGAGCTTTTAGAGATCGAAGTTTATTTGAAAGTGGTTCCTGTCCCCTTTTATGTTTTATTTATCATTAACTGTGATTTGTATTCTCTCCTTAAAATTAATATATAAGAGAAGTAAAGATTTATCAGTTTGTTGAATAATTGAACACCCATGTGGCTGGGAATCCAAAAGAGTACAAAGTTTTTGAGAGATTGGTAAATAAGTTCTTTTATTTTGTAAGCAATGGAGTTCCCGCTATTATGTTTTTTTTTGTTATTGTAATAGAACTCAAAGAATCTGTACAAATTAGAAAGTTCACATGGCTGATGTAAAAATATTAGAAAACTTGCTTCATTGAAATTTTCATTTAACTGATCGGTATTTGAATGCACAAGCTGTCTCAGAGCTAAAAACGGATCCATCTGTAAAAATTTGTTCAACACCAGAAAATATAGAAGCGCATTTTTCACGAAATCAGGAAATAAATGATTAAGGCTGAATTTCTTGCTTATTGAATTTTGAAAAGAATATGTTTTTCATAAGGAAGTACAAAGCCAAGGAAGGGGGGGGGGGGTAAATCCGAATTTTGTGTTTATTGAAAACCATATTTTATTTTGATGCAAGTGTTGTTAGAAAGTACATTTAAGTCAAATATATACTGCCTGCTAGTTAAGTCCTAGGGTCTTGAGTTTGGTGGACAATTGCTTATTTATAATTTTGGTGCAGATAGAGGGTGTGAATTTTTTGAATCTTGCTCTTGTCTCCTATAGTGTAATGATTGTTGTCTTGCATCTACCATTATAAATTCACTGGACTGGTTTGGAAAGCTCCTTTACTTATTCTTATACACCAGCATTATGAACAGAGTTCCGTGAATTCATCATTATTTACCTGCAATAAGTTAAATAATGCTGCCGTAATCTATGATTTGTGTTTCGCAAGGCTAGACGTAAATATTTAGATATATTTAAGTTATAAGCTTGGTAATTAAAACGACCATGAATCACTTAATTAGAAAACATTTTTTGTCCTATCATTAATACTCTTAGCAGCGTATGCGATGAAAGACATTTTGTGCCTAATTTTTGTACACCTTCTGTTGGTTTTAATAATAATTCTAGTACCAAATATAGCCTTTGTTACTTAGTGATAATGTAGCTTTCTAATGAAAAAAGAATTATTAAAATCGGTCAAGCACTTTTTGAGTTCATTCGTTACATACAAAAATACAAATCTTTCCTCTTTATAATATTATAGTGTAGATGTAGAAGTGTAGATTAGAAAGAGTTTTCTATCATGCCCATAATGTTTGTTTTTCAGAAGTTTCAAGAAATTTAGATTCTTGGATGTCTTTGGTTTAATTTCTTGCATGTGTTCGGTCCATTTAATTTTTTTTTGTCAAAAGTCCATCCTAGAAACTAATAGGAATTGGCAAATTTAAGCTTATTTTAATACATATGTATATAAAGAGCAATCCAACAGTTCTTTTTTCAGAAAACCTATGACCCTTTAAATCACACCAGTCTTGTAATGTGTCTAGAGATATTTGCAAAGTATTACAGTTATTATAAGTGCCAGAAACCGCTAAGTCATCTGCATACATATCGAGCTTAAAATGTTCTTTTACTAACTAAATTATACTATTAAAAGCAACTTAAAACAACGTTAAGCTTATTACCGAGCCTTGAGGTGAATCTTAGGCTGACCACGTCTCATCTATAAATACCAAGATCTTTCTGATAGTTTGATTGCTTACTTTAAGAAATTCTTTAAATGAAAATAGCTTACAAAAAATATCATTTGCTATGTGGTTCGCATTCTATCGTCTTTTTTAACTTCCCATAGCAAGTTCTTGTAATCGGTCCGTTTTACAAATTAAGCATTTTAGATTTTTCCATGTTTCATGTCCTTAGAATCTAAATAAAATATTTTTAAAAGAAGTCTGCTTGTGTGCATGTACGTCCTTATGTTTGTGAAGCTTTTTTCATCGTCCATATCTCAAGAACTAGTGAACCAGGGCATGTGGACTTCAAATAAATTTATTTATACAAATAATAACACAGAAAGATGCACTCTCAACAAAATTTAGTAGATGTTTTTTCCATATCAATTATAAATACGATTGAAAATTGGCTAACCCAAAATGTCTCAAGAACTTATAATTGTAGTGACTTGAATTAAAATTTATATTATATATTGTGACGTGAAACCCAACTAATATAATTAAATAAAAAAACTGACAAAATTGTCACCTCCATTGTTTTTTCGAACAAAGAATGAATTAATCTTCAAAATTAAATAAATGCAACGACTTATAACGGTTTTGACATCTTGTAGAATTTTGATAAAAACCGAATTGACAGTTTTTTTACAACCAATAGAAACTTGAAAAAAAAAAACACTAGTAATAGTTGGTAAAAATGGATTTTCGACTTATATACAGGGTCCGGAAAATAACCTCCCGTATTTTTAGACGTTTATAATCAAAGCTATTTATGAATAAAGCTATTTATAAGATAATGGTGGTTCTGCTATTACTACTCAGCTAGCATTTCGCATTAGGTTTCAATTTGGACAATATGATCCTGTTCCGTAAAGAAAAACAATTCAAGTTTGGTTATCACACTTTAGAGCAAGGGGTTCTCCGCTAAAAAGAAAATCGTCTATCCGACCTTTAACCACAACAACGCCGAATAATGTGGCACGTGTAAGTGCGTCTATCCAGCAATATCCGAGGCGTTCAGCACATGCAGCTGCCCTTGGATTGTCTGATAGGAGTGTAAGACGAATTTTGCACACACATCTTTATATGCATCCCTACAAAATGATGATCGCGCAAGAACTAAGTGAGAGAGTTTTCGAAACTAGCAGAGCTGTTTGTAAAGACATTATTCAAAACATTCCCGTTTTAATTTCGTCTGAAGAGGCCCATTTCCATTTATCGGGTACTGTAAATAAACAAAATTTCCGATACTGCGCAACAGAAAGCCCTTATGTGACAGTTTGATGTGCTGTTGCTGAATTTGGTGTGTTAGGTCCGTATTTATTTTGAAGAGAAAGTTACAATTAATGCGGATCGCTACTATCACATGATTGAAACCTTCCTCCAACCAAACTTAAATCAGTTTACTAGGAACAACAAAGAAGTCTGGTTCCAAAAAGATGGAGCCACAGCACACACTTCACGGCGTTCACTAACTATTTTGAGAGAGATGATTCTAGGGCATCTTCTTTCTTTACGAGGAGACGTTTAAGGGCCCAAGTATGCACTCATCGCCCAACATCTTTGCAAGCACTTAAGTAGGCAATAATTCAGGAAGTGGCAGCCATTACACCACAAATGACTCGACGAGCAATGAAATACTTCCGGGAAATGTATTAATAAAAGTGCAAAATATTTCTTTAAAAAAATAATACACATAATTGTCAAAAATTGATAATTGATTTTAAATATATTGTGAATAAATTAAGCCATTAAGGTATTCACTTTAGTAATAATTTCATTATGTTCTTAATTTTAAACATCTAATCTATGTAAATTTGTTTAGATAAGAAATAAAAACTTTCAAGAAATGCTTTTAAAATTGTTAAAAAATAGGTTTTCGACTTAAAATATCGTTAACAAAAATAGACTTTGAAATCAAACTATTTCATCATATGCAACATATTATTGGTAATCTTTAGTTTATTTTTAAAGAAAAATTCAACTGACTACTTTTTTAACAAAACATGAAAACCAAACAAAATGGCTCCTGACTTAAAATTATGTATGTATATCACACAAAATATTATTATGAATATTATGTTAAAGTCTTAAAGTCTTTTAGGCAAGGCAGACGGAATGTTAAGTTATCAGTGTAGGTCGCATCCCAGCCTCTTTTTAGATTTTAATATTGCAAAGTAAAATTGTAAAAAAATATAAAAGAAAGTTATTTCGTTTATTACACAAATTTGTTATTAAAATTTACGGGTATTTAAATTTATAAAAAAATCGTACTAACGCCAGTATTTTTTCCATAAATTAAAGTCATGCCAAAAATATTAATAACCTAATTTGACATCGCGAATATTTATTGAAAAAACAACTTAACGTACATTTTTGATTTCTTAATTTTTGAAATTCTTTAAACTACACAAAAAAAACATTTGTCATGTAGGCCGTATCCTAGCTTCTTTTTTTAAATACTTGTCTTTCAAAATGTACACACTAAATCTGTGAAACTCATTTGAAGTCGATATCATATTCGTTCTTGAGATAGGAATGGCCGATAAGAAAATATATTGAAAACGAACGAATTTCTATCTGTCGTACAAAAAAAAAAACTTTCACTGATGCAATTTCTTTGGTTTCGCATCGCATCCCATAAATAACCCTAATATACTCTTCCCCCTTGGAACAACTTAAAACATGTAAAAAATATCAAACTTCCATGATTGACGAGCGTAATAAAATTTACACAAAATCATATTAAACATTGTGAGATATAATTTTAGAGATAAATTTTCCTTCTTTCTTTCTGTTGTATATTTGATCCCTTAACTAATTTGACTGATCGATTGGTTTGTTTGGATTAGGTTTTTTAGACTTAAAGGTTCGTAGGTTTTTGTGATCGAACGATCGCATGTTGATGTCCAATCCAAAAACTGATTTGAATTTTATTGTTCTTGGGCTTAATTTGAATAAATTTCAAGCTACTGTATTATCTTTATGTATCTTTTTCTTTTTATTCGTTTTAGTTTCGATTACAAAGCAGTTTTTTTTTTTTGTTGTTTTGGTTCGCGTTTATCTGATTGTCTCCACTTGATAAAACTGCCCAGAGTCAAAGTCAGGTAACAACAAAAAAGGGCTCGTATGTGCAATACAAGCAAACATACATCTCGCATTCGGTGGCGCGGTGCGGCGCGGCGGTCAGATTGTCCAATTTCTTTCTTTTAATTTGATGACTCATCGATTGGATCGTCGTCGTCTTTGGTCAATTCGATCGACGTCGTCGTTGCCTTGGTTCTTGCTGATTGTTCAATGGGATTGCGTTGTGTTAAATTTTGTTTTTATTTATTTATTTTCATAATTTATAAACTTCACCAGCGCACTGCCCATTTTACTATATACTACCACTAACTCAGGTGGAGGAAGTTGTTGATGATCTACAACGTCTATACAGCACAGGGTCTTTAGTTTTTTTGTTTATTTTATTTTTATAAAAATAAAAGTAAAAATTGTGCAAGCACAGACGAATGAGTCATCTCTTATATGTGAGGTTTAAATCGAAGGGTACCTATAACGTTCTAAAGCACGGCAGGCAAAACGCAGGTACCTATAAGGTATACCTTCCTACCTTGGTTTGTTGTGAAAAATTTTGTATAGAAAAAGATATAAATTCGCAGGAAGGAAGGGGGCTTGTTTGAAAAAAAAAATAAAAATTGTCTCTCTATGGGGAAATTAGTATCCGAAATCGGGGTCGTTAGTCCATCGAACGGCGGCGCGGCGGACATCGGAATTAGCTAAAGTTGTTTTTATTTTTTGTTTATTCAGGGCTTCAACAAACAAGCTTCAAAAATTGCCTTTGATGACTCATTGAGTAAAAAACACTTGACTTTGGATTATAGCAAGTTGTTGTTAAAAGATTAAGCTAATCTTTAATCGAGTTTTAGAACCGCAAAAATAAATAATGCAAATGAGTGAGTGTATAGGTAGTTAAGCAAAATAGCGAAGTGCTTAAGTATTAAGTAATGATTTATTTACCTTCAAGTTTTTTGACCTCTTCAGTGATTTTCTTAAGACGACAAATTATGACAACTTTAGTTCATCTTGAGTTCGAGCAAGAATTGTTTGTTAGCAGAAAAATATTATCACTTTGAATTATGAGTCATTTTGTAGTTAATTTATTGAAATGGTGATCAAAGTCTTTTTGAGATCTTGAAATCCAAGGAAACAGTAATTAAATATAGCAAAGAGGTGTGTGATTTTGCAATAGTTAATGAATCAGATCGAGATTTAAGACACATTAACACCTTAGTAAATATTTATGAAAGAGCTGAAAAACTGGTAGATATCTTGTCACCCAAGCTTATGAAGTTGGTTTTTGAAGGTATGACATATGACAACTGTTCTTATTTAATAGTTTTAAAAATAAGAACAAGGTACCTTGACAATACATACATACAAGTTTTCTCCTTTAAAGATTCAGTAAACATAGGTGTATACATCTAAAGCGGTACGTATAAACAATACCCTTAAAAATGTTGCGAGGAATTTTAAGCTTTATGTGAGTAGATTGATTGTGTTTGGAAAAGAACAGAATTTTTTGGAATAAGTGTTTTCCCAACCCGCTGCGATCGAAGCTAGGCACCCTTCCAACATCATCTATGCCCGAACTTTCCGAGAATCTAACATCGACTTGGAACACTACCTCGTTGTAGCCAAGGTATAGCACTTCGGGTTTCAAAGACCCTAGTCAAAACAAATAGATGCTGGGAGAAGATACAACGTCGAACGACAACAATTGCAATAGATCGACAAATCCTTTAAAGGTAAGGTGGCGCTGCATAGTGAGACGAGAGCTGCTCACGAGCTTTATGAGCAAAGCGAGAGGAATACAGACTTCTTAGAAGGTAAAAGAGAGAGCCTGAGAAGCGTGCGGTCGAAGATGTTGAGAGGTTCAAAAGCAGGAATGAAGTTCGAAAGTCTTATGAGCAGGTGAAACGAAATTCACAAGTACATAAAACCTTGAGACGAAGGCTGCAAAAGTGAAAGTGGAAACATCATAGTGGAACCATAGTCCATGCTGAGGATATGGAAGGAACACTTCTGCAGACTGCATAACGGCGACAACGAACCGAATTCCACCGCCAGGCAATATTCAATATAAACAACGAAGGCCAATAATCCTGTCTGTCTTTCCGATTAAGACGAAGTAAAGATTGCAATAGTAGTACCCGCAGCCTTGGACTGTCATGCCAGAGGTCTTGGGGTTGATCCCTGTCTATGCTAAAGTTTTATTCACGGGTACTTCCTCTTGAGAGGAATTAACAAATTCTCGAAGAGTAATTCTTGTCATGAAAAGTGCTCTCTCCAATTAGCTGTTCGGAATCGGCTTAAAACTGTAAGTCCCCTCCATCCCTGACAACATTATTTGCACACAGGAATGGTTGAGAGTTGTGAGTCACTAGGGCCTAATTATCAACGGACTGTTGCGCCCTCCTAATTCATTTAATTTAAGGATCGCCTTTGTCATATCTAAGCTGAAGTCTAACAAAGCCTCTGGAGCTAATGGCTTGAATACCGAGCTCTTCAAAGCAGCTGGAGATAATTTAGTTAAGAGCATGTATCAACTTATTTGTAAAATATGGTCGGAAGAAAGCACGCCAGTTGAATCGAACTGCACTATTGTTTGATACAATAATAAAAAGATACTTAAAAAGGGAGACCTTCTAAAATGCATCAATTAAAGAGGAATCAGTCCACTTAACATCGCTTACAAAATCTTCCTTGCCTTAATATGTGAACGTCAAAAGCCCATGGTCAACAACCTGATAGAACCTTATCAGTGATTGTTTTAGACCAGGAAAGTCCACAATCGATCAAATATTTGAATTACGGCAGATCTTGTAAAAACGCGAAGACATCAAATCGAGGCACACCATATCTTCATCGATATCAAGGTCCCATATGACAGCATCCAAAGGGATTAAATGTTTAGAGCCATGTCTAATTTTAACATCCCTGTCAAACTTGTCCCTTTGTGAAGAATGACCATGGATATTTCTCGTTAGTCCATAAAAGTTAGAAAGAACCAAACAGAAACTTTGAAGTCAAAAAAAGGCTTTAGATAAGGTGATGCGGTGTCATGCGGTGTCATGTGTTTTCTTTAACATCGGCCCCGAAAGAGTAGTCTAGAGCTCCACGTCAACACTAGACGCAAAATATTTCAAAAGCCATTTTATGATGACATTGACATAATCGGAAGATCTCAGCATGATTTCAATGGTGCTATTGTGAGTATTCTGGTAGAAGCTGCAAAAATGAGTTTAGCCCTTATAGAGATGCAATACAAAGAACATGCTGTTATCAAGAGGGTCCTACAGCACCGACTCATGTCCTAGTCAAAACCATCGACAGATGTAACTTTGAAGTAGTTAAGGACGTTGTTTACCTTTGCTCCGCTATGAACACAGAAAAAAACATCAGCAATGAGATCAAACGAAGAATTACTCTTTCTGACCGCTATTTTTTAAGCTAAAGAAAGCAATTGAGTTGTACAGAACTTGCTTGAGCGACCAAAGTGTCACTATATAAAACCCTCTTAATTCCCGTCCTTACGGTGCAGAAGCATCGACTATGACAAAAGCGGAAAAAAGAACCTTTGGTCGTTTTGAGAGAAAAGTTCGTCCAACGACTGGGACAGCTCAAGAAGTCTTCGAATCCACGTCCACGAGACAGCGCAGTATGGGAGGACCGTGGATTCACCCAACTTCGAGTGCGCGACTGGAGTCATCTAGCTGGGGACTTCGCCAGATGCAGAAGTTTGTTGGTTGAGGTCCTAGTTCACACAGGACTGTAGCATCTGTTAATTGGTCAAAAGTCTAGTCTACAGTTGGGAATTCCAATTGATGGCTTCGTTAAAGTTTTGTTTGCTTTGTTTATATGTTCACGAACTGTTACTGCTTAGAAATGTTCGGATGCCCGTTTTTTAGCAATTAAATATGAAAGCAACATTATTTTCAAAATATTTCTTATTTGTGCGTGTGTATTGACGTTCACTGAACTCGTAGGCATAAACAAATCATTCTCACGAATTTCCTGATTACAAAATATGAGCCACGTCTCATTTGTTGTGTTTTTGTATTTAATTAATTCCATCAAAACATTTAAATCACCGTCACTATTCCACGTGACCACGTCTAATCTATATATCTTAGGCATGATGTGCCACCCAATGCTGTCATACTGTCAAATATTCAAATCGTCGTCCCTTACTGTCTGTGGCATTAAACCTTATCAGAAAGCCTTTTATGGATTCACTAGTAGGACAAAAAATGTGCAAACGGAATTGTCAACGAGTTTTTTTTAAAAAACAAAACAAATTAACGCTGAACGAGACGTCGAAGTTGGTTCTTCCGCGCACCTGATGTTGATGTGTTATTCTTTTTTATGACCCAGACGATGCCAATGACACAAAAATGATTGTGACAAAAAGGCATAAATATACGTTCGTATACTCATCGTAGAGTCCGACTCCGTTTGAACTTATCAAAATGAAATGTGCAAAGAAAAAGTAATTTATACTTGATGATGGTGCTTCCGAATGCATTAAAAAAAAGTATCTATAAAATATAATAATAATAAAAAGCATGTGAGATAATTAAGAAGGCACGTACAATGGACGGACGGACAACGCATATACCTTGCAGCAAACTTCTGGTCTGCTGTGGTATATTGGTTTTCTTATCAAATTGATCAGCCTAAGAGGTTTTGACTCCTTCTATACGCCTTTACCTTCTTGTATTACGCTTCTTTTTTGTTTTTTGAAAGCCTTTAGCTATTTTGAAATAAGAAAAATTAAAGCATATTATTATTCCAGATAAATCTTAAGGCTATCTATATGAAAATCATTTGTGTTGAATGGGAAATGAGTTGTAAAGTCGATGGCTTAAGTGAATCCAAATAAAGGTTAAAATATGTTCCATAATATAGTTTATAGCATATAACTGTTAAAAATATAGAAATATTTAAAAGGGATATTACAATCAAAACTTATTTACTGAATTATATCGATGATAAATAAATTGAGTTGCTAAGTATTTTTAAATAAAGGATTTTCAAATAAGAGGTTGCACTTTGAATAGCTCTCAAAAAGCTGTCAAATTTTGGCAGTTGATATGAAAAGACACCGCCATTGCTAAATATGGACAACTCACTTAAATTGTTAAAGCTCCCTTAAAAATGGTAAATATCTTATATTCTTACTTTCACAATTTCAGTTTTGCAAAGAAGGTTTTCTGATCGTGTTATTTTCGTAGAGCTGGTCAAAGTTAGCCAACGAGTTATTATTTGACATACAGCTACATATATGGAACGTTACAGCCCCTTAACCCCATATCATAGCAAATCATTTGGAGGCAAAATGGTTATAATAAGATTTTATGGCTCAACATTCTCAACATTAAAGCGCACTCAACTATCATTTTTGAGTTAAGCGTTTAGTTTTTTGCATTTGGGTTTTTGAATCTTCTACAAAAATTGACACATGAATTGACAAGCTCGTTAGTGCGATTTGACACATTTTTGGAAGTACATTTCGGGCCGATGATAAACCACAATGATTGATACATTTTCGAGCCAACATCTAGCTTACTGTTGAAGAAAAAAGATGCTGGTAACTTACCATCCCGTCTGTCGATTTGTATTGTTTAGAAGTTTGAAGGTTTCGTTTTGGGTTAAAATAGTTGTCAGTTAAATTATTCATACAAATTTTAAAATTATCAGCAATATTTTGTATATAAGGAAATAGTTTAGTTTGAAAAACTAGTTTGGTAAATAGATTTTTAGTCGCTAACATTGTTGTTACCAATTTTAATAGCATTTCTTAAATTTTTACAATTTGGATGAATGAAATCAATTTGAGAGATATCAAGAACCAAGCATCAATTTTTACCAAATTTGCGTTCTATTTTTTGTAGATTTAATTTTTTTAAGAAAAAACGAACTAGCTATTGGATTTTTATAACGAAACTACTGAATATCTAAAACAATATTTTCTATGAAATAAAAAAAGTTTGAAGACAATATTTTTTATAATTTAAAATTAGTTGAAATCCATAATCTTAAAGTTTTGAAAAGTTATTTGAGTCAAAAATAAATTTTTACAAACTTTTAGTAATGTTTTTTTTTAAGTTTTAGTTAGAAAAAATGTCAATTCGATTTATTACAAAATTTTACCCGATGTTAAAAACATTTTGTACTCGTAAAATTTTCAAGGTGACAAATTTTTTGTTGTTTTTTTTTGGGTTATAAAAAAAATGTTTATTTTTGTTTGAAAAAATGTACTGGTTTATAATCACGTTAAAATATATAATATACAATTTAATTCAAGACTTTAGCATCATTAGTTCGTTAAATAAAACACCCACTAAACTTTCTTGGGAGCCGTTTCTGCATTATTATCTGTAAAACAAAATTTATTTGAAGTCTTCTTTTCTTGAGCTATGGACGACGAAAAACACGTCGCGAACGTACGCACAGACATCTTTCTAAAAATCTTTTATTTCGACTATAGGGGCCTTGAAAGGACGATATATGTCAGAATTTTCAATTTGACTAAGCGGACCCATTACAATAACTTCCTATTTGAAGTTAATAAAACCGGGTACGTTCCAAACAGTGCTGCAAAATTCTGTTTTGTTTTTAAGAAAGTTCTAGGGGAAATAAAAAGTACTTAATTTGGATTGTTTTTGTGTCAAAAATAACATTTTTGTCAAAATTTCAGGTTAAGTACAAACTTATAAAGGAGGAAGATACGAGTCTTTGTTTATAATAAGTGCACTCAAGAGGATAGCCCTACCCTTATTATGCAGAGACACAGTGAGAGCACTAGGAGAAAGGAGTTGTCGGTGTACACTGATTTTTGGCATAGTTTGGCATTCCACATTAGCTTTGTACGGCTAGGAAACGAATCTTTGTTTTTGACAGTACGACCAAAGTTTGACTCGAGGGTATACTGATGAAGTGATAAGCAATCCTAGAAAGTATTACTGTTGAACGGATTAAGGAGAATATTGAAGCTATGCGAACCCTGAGGCACATGTTATTTACTAACCCAATAAATGAGGGATTCATAAACCGGAAGCACGCATTTTCGAATAGAGAGCCTGATGCCAAACCCTATCTTGTGTATCAAGTGCAACAATCTTACTTTCTTTGGATAGATGGGTTTGCTGTACTGTTCGTTGAGATAAACCATGAGATTGCCAGTGGGCCCATTGCTGTAAAAGCCGTATTGTCGGTCATCAGGAAGCTTTCGATCGTCGTCGGTCGGTAATTAGAGGTTAAAGAAGATTCGCCATTTTTGTGGATAGGATAGACAAATGTTATTTCCCAACCGCTGGGAACTACACCTAAGGGATAGGACAGCAAGATTGTTCAGTGCTTTTGCCAACGTTGAAGAAATCCCCTTCAAAACAATAGATACTATCCGGACCGGAGGATTTATATGTGTTATGATCTCTAAACACCCTATCCACAAAACGATTGAGATTGGTCCCATAGAGTTCATAACTCTCTCAAGTAGAGGTGGATTTATATCACTCATTGGCAACGTTGAATTGGCTAGAACTACCTATCAAACAAATAAGCTTTCTCTAAAGAGCTAACAAATGGAGCGTCATTGACAAGGAGCGTAGGAACCGAGAAGAGGAAGAATTCCTTATGTTTTTTACAAATGACCAACAATTTAAATTGCCTTTTAGGCTTTGCAGTATATTTTGCCGTAATTGTTAGCCATGTATACATTTTGTACGTTGAATATGGGCGTTGCAGGCCTTCCTGACTTAATTGAACTTTTTCGGCTTTCCTCAGTAGGGTTGGTTGGCTGACTGAAACTCCTTTATATGGAAACAATTTTGAACAGAGTTTAAATGTTCATGTTCAAAATAATAATGTCATTGTTCAGGTAGCAACTATGCATCAGGCTTCAATCTTTTGAGAATTCAGTCATTATAAATTGAATTCAACTAAAAGATTGTACTCATTGATTTTACCTCAGAATTGGGACTTTTTCAATCACCCCTTATTTGACCTTTAAAAAACTGCAATTACATTTTCACCAATCATTTGAATCTAATCAATTGATTGCAATAATTTGAGACTTGACTTCATGCATTAACTTTAAGTCTTCGCATTCACTTGAATTCTTTGCATTCTTTTGAAGTCTCAGTAAACGTAAAAAGTACGAACATTTCGTGATTTTTCTGATTTTTAGCTATTGTTTGCATTTACAACTCGTTATCAGAAATTTGTTTGTTAATAAAACCAAAATTATAACCCATTCATTAAGAAAACTAAAACTACCACACTAACACAAAGCGTCCGTCTTTTCAAATGAAAAAGTTACTAGTTCAATTTCGTTTTTTTTGTATAAATCACCAATTAAACTATATGCCCATTAATTGAGCCAATTGTCTTACATAATTATATTATATTTATTACCGTAGATAGTAATAAGGAACAAATCGGACAACATAATTAATTTGATAACTAAACCATAGTAAAATACATAGTTACATTGTAATAATCAAATCCAGAAGCAACTTACACTTTGATTTTGATTCCCCTAAAATTAACATCCAATACCCTAAATTATAATGATTATATAATACCGTCTGATGTCTGGTCCATTATTGCTGACAACGACGACGCACGGCCGATGGACGATGCCGAAGAACAAGAAGACGATAAAGACAACCCCAACGCCTGACGACCAATTTGAAAGGATGACGACGACGAAGATGATGACAAAGAACGTCATTAGCATCCTCAGCGTCAAGCATCAACGATACCTTTTTTATTGCAATTATCATCTTCATCAAATTGAAGTGTGGTTAGGCTTGTTGGATTGTGCATTAATATTTCTTTGAGCATTTATTTTGTATTCTTTATTATTTTTGTATTTCTTTTATTTTTAATGTCATAACATAAGCAATTCTTGCAACCGCACTTGACTTTTAACTATACACGCACCCCGTTTTGATATAAAGGCACCTGCACACGATGCAATTTATCGTTCCCAAACCAATTTAATTAAAGCCATAAACTATCATATCGTAGAAATGAGTTTGAAGAGTGCGTTTTCAGAGTTTTAAGCGAAAATCTGGCTTAAAAATTTTTGTTAGCTTGAAGTTTTTAATATTTGTACATATTTTATATAAAATGCAAGCTTTCAAAAAGTTTTTAAATTATTATTATATGAAATATCCTCCGGTTTTAGGAAACAAAAAGTTGATAGAAAACTTCATTTGGAAGAAAAAGTTAATAATTAATTTCCATTAAGAGAAACCTATAAATAAACGTCCAAGGGAAATTAAATCTTCAATCCTTTGGTTATACGCTGAATTGTTAAGACTTTGAATTGATGCTAAAAATGTTGGATAAGTTTATGACACGCTTGCTTATGTTAGAATCGTATAGGACTGCATGTGTCTCATTGATTTGATTGAATCATTTAGTTGCGAAATCAATGTTTGTCGTATTGCATCTTCAGATATTTCTTAACAATTTAAGATCCCACTTTTATAACGTAAATAAATATAACGTTTTATTCGTTAAACCAGAATTAGTCAGACCTAAAATTAATAATGGCAGAACTAACATAAAAACGCTATCTTAAGAGGAAAGATGCTTAAGCTTATTTTAGAAGTCTTAGCAATCGAAAGAGTGTCAGAGAGAAGTAATTTTTACCAACGTACGCATGCTGTTAACCGTCTACAGTAGTCCTTAGAATCAGTAGTTTCAAACTCGCACTCTTAAGTTCAAGTTCTTTTATTACTTCTTGTTTTTCTTCAGTTTATAGTTGTTGTTTCTTTTTTTCTTAACTTGCGATGTCGTCGATCTTTTAGAGCCCTTTTCTTATGAGTAACGGTAAAAATATGAAGGTATAATTACTTAACTTCAGGTTCGACACTGTGTTAAGAACAAAGTGGTAGAAAGCTTACCAACTTTTTGTACATAAAACATACAAGAAGAAGGATTGACTGCTCTGCGCGGTATGCCCATCATCAGTAATAGTGACGCACGTTGCACACGTGTGCATTCAAATTAATCATCTTCTTTCTTGTATGATTTTATAAAGATGGCAGAAATGTTTGACATGAAACATAACAAAAAATATTTACTTTTATGATTTGAAATTTTATATTAAATATAAAAATAAAAAAGTAGGCTGGGGTTTGACCTAAAACTGAAACTTAACTTCCCATTAAGATAATTATTTTTTGGCGATAAGACAAATTGTCATTTAAGGTAGTTCATTAAGTATTTTAAGTATTTTTATTACTTAAGGTAGTTCATTTTTCAAGGATTGTGTGTAAAGGAAGACTGTGATATTAAATTACCAACTCAGCTGAATAGAATGTCGATCAACTTGCTGTGTGTTTTTTAATCAACGATCTTGATCTTTTGATTTATAAAAAATGCATGTCGATAATTGTAATTTTATTTTAGATGGTTTAATTTTTAAACAAAATTCAATTATTTTAGGTGATTTCAGTCTGTCTAATGTCAATTGGGTTTTTGACCGTGATGAAATTATTCTTATTCCTTATATCTTTGAAAATGATTATGAATATCTTGTCATTGATTTTTTAGCTGAATATGACCCCCAAGGAGTTAATTTGTTTGTATTTTTGTCGGAATCGGCTTTAATTCAAAAATAATCATATTGAGCTAATAGAACGTTAATATATTTTAAATTTTTTTAACTTTAGTAAAGCTTAAAATAATTTTCATAAAATGTTTTGCTAAGAAAAAGAGCAAATATTCAGGTTTTTAAGAAGAAACCTTGAATAAGAAATCGTCAATTTTATATTAAGTTGTATTTAAATTCCTGAAACTAGCTTTCAATTCCATTCTATTTTTGTTGATGCACATAAAAATAATAGTGAACATTAAACCTAGCCTGAGGTCCAATTAGCGCTGTAGTGCGCCATTTTGATACCAAAAACTCGTTTGACCGTTGATTGAAAGGGATTTATAGAGAAGCTTCATAGCGATTGTGTTAGAGCCATTTTGTCGCATTGAGACAAAAGATTAGGTCTCTAATATTTGTCTCAGATAGCTCATCAAGATCGTGAAAGAATGCTTTACCAAAGTATTTCATTCTAGTGTTTGCCAAAGCAGGACATTTGCAGAGGAAATAGATTATCGTTTCACTTTCTCTTGGTAACTACAGCTACGGCAAAAAGTGTTGTAAGAGATACCCAACTTTTCGGCATGAAATCCTATAGGCAAATGTCCGGTACAAACCACAACAATCCTGGCTATGTCTTGCCTTGGCCTGCATAGAAGATCGTTTGTACGGGTTTTGTTAGATGGGCCATATCTTCCTAGATATAATGCAATTGGGTAAAATGCTCCACCTTCGGTTTGATTCAGTTTGGTAGATAGAAAAGATTTTACCCTTCATAGCATCAAGAGGAATGTTAACCATTTCCGCAAGTGAGCTATGAAGGGCCGGTCCTTGCCTGGCTAGCTCGTCAGCCCGTTCATTTACCACGTTACCACTATGGCCCGGAACCCAGATCAGGGTGACACCGAGGTTAATATTCAGGCTCGCAAGCTCATCGCGACATTGCTGGACCAATTTAGATGAGGATATGGCCGAGTTAATGGCTTTGACAGCTGCCTGACTGTCTGTAGAGATAGCCGCATTTCGGTTTTGGTTTGGGTTTTGTTTAAGTATCCTACATGCCTCCCTTATTACCATCAGCTCAGCCTGAAAAACGCTAGCAAAGTTAGGAAGCCTAAAGGATTTGCCTACATTTAGGGACTCAGAAAAGATCCCAGAACCAACTCCGCACTCCATATTTGAGCCGTCAGTAAAGATGGTTGTGTCGAAACCTATCCACACGATGTCATCCTCCCAATCTTCTCTCGATGGGAAAATAACCTTAAAATCCTTACTAAGGTTCAAAGTAGGAGTGCAGTAGTCAGTCTCTACCGAGATAATATCTGAGAAACATGACATTACGATGGTAGAAAAGTCTAAAAAAGCGAGTCCCCCACATGCGGCCCGCGGGCTCATAAAAGTTGACTGTAGAAAAGCGTGACAAAAATATATCCTTTTAGTTTCAAAACGGAAGCAACACTAGAACGAACAGAAGTGGAAAAGTGGACATTGTGTCACCAGCGTTGCCGCCAAAAAATAAAATTTCGTGCAACGTTTTTTGAAAAAACGTGCCATTTATGAAATTTTCGTGCCATACGAAAATAAAACTGAAGTTGTTCTTTTAAAATAAATATAAATTGTTACTATTAAAAAAAACCACTTCCTCTATTCGTGCATGTAGGTATTATTATTAAAAATATGTATAAATAATATAAAAATATAAATACGTAATAAAGCTTTGTTATAATAATTTAAATAAATAAATTAGCTGAAGGCTAAAATTTTGACAATTATTAGGCCTAATAATTTCATTATATGACATTATAGCATTAATTGTTTTGTATGACAATTTGTTTTCGTTGTTTGTTTTAATAATATTTATTATTAAAAACACTCATTTTGCTGATGCACTTCCGTGAGGCAAACATACATTTGGAAATATTAATGAACATTGCTTCATCAATTATATTTTTTAATTCATACAACTTAAGCCTAAACGTGTTTGAATCTTCAAGAAAAACGCTAGCCCGAAATTTTGTCTTATAACATCTTTCTCGCACTATAATAGATGAGAAAATTCTGATATGAAAATATCAAATGTGGCAAAATACTTTTTTATGTTTGAATTATTTTTTAAACACATTAACATTAAATTAAGTTTTTTTTTCAAATTCTTGCGAAAGTTTTTACAGAATATTTGACAATCTTTTAAAACATTCAATTTTTCGTTAGTCTCTAAATTTCGAACCTCTTCTGTGCATTCAAATCCCAAAAAAATATCATCTATTAGCTTACAGTTTTCGGTTTCATATCAAATATCATGTTTGTTTTTTGAAGAATTAACATAATCATCTTTAAAAAAGTTTATTTAGGAAAATTTGGTGAAAAATAGTTATTTCTGAAATTTATACATTTATTTTTGGGGCTTCGCTTTGAAATGACAATAAGTTTGTCTGTAGAAGGTAGAACGTAATCCAAAAAAATTGAAATATGATTTTATTCAGTTATCATTCAGTAGGTCAAGGAGTCTTTTTGACTTTTCACTATTTTCTTCTTTTGCAGCGAGTAGAAAAAAATGAGACAAAACCATCCAATTTCTTAACAAACATTTAACACAAATAAAAGCCTGAGAATTGAAATCATTTGCCATTTTACTTTGCCTTTTAAGACTGTTTTTTAAAAAACTATATACACCATTGGCTAATTCATGTATTTCTTTCGGAAGAGTAGAGCACGCATTTGAAATACATATTTGAAAGAATGTGAAGTTCAACTGCTTGAGCAAATATTGAACTCCCCCTTTTTTACCAATTAAGTTTGATATGGGAATATTATAAGTTTCTAAAAAATTAAGTATGGTTCTTGATACACTGTTCTTTTAATGGATATTGACACTGCGTTTACACTATGAGTTTAAATTCATGTAAAAAGATTGACATAATAAAACGTGCCATATTTAAACTTTTCGTGTCACCGTGCCACGAGAAAGTTTCCGTGTCAAAAAGGCACGATCGTGCCACATCGGCAACGCTGTGTGTCACTCGACTCCAGGAATAAAAAACAGATGTTGCTGAGTATTCCTTACTTTTCTTGCCATTGCGAAATTGAATTGGAATCATTTTATTCAAATTTTGAATGGAAAATGCATAAACGCAGCAGTCCAGGCATAATAAGGAAAGGAAACAACTTTGCCGACATACCTCGTTTTGATGATTAGTTACTAACATTTTGAATTTAACTTAGGGCGGTTGAATTGAATTTGTATTTTTAATTTGTGTAATTAAAGAATAATGGCAGGAATTTCTTCGAAACTAAAATGAAATATATATCTGATGGAAATAGATCATTTCAAGACTAATGGGAAACAGAATATTTTGCTGTGCCAAACAAAAACAACACGGCTGTTTTATATGCCATAAAAAGTTATTTTTAAAAAGTATAATATCGGTCGTCATTTTAATCAACGAAATTTATCCTCCTGGAACACAATTAAAAAGTAAGAAACTAACTTTTTTAAAGAGATCATTACAACAGTAACAAAATGTGATTCCGTGGCTTTATCTCAAGACTATGTGTTAAATAAGGAATCTTACGAAATTTGCTATACTCTTGGTAAGCACGTCAAGCCTTTCACCGATGCCGAAATTGCCAAAAAAAAATTCGTAAGTGCCGATATACTGTTTAATAAGTTTGGCAACAAAAAACAAATATTATTTGAAATAAAAAAGCTACAGCTGTCTGATTCAACATGTGTGAGACGTATTGAAGACATTTCCAAATATATTCGTGAAAGTTTAATAGAAAGCTTAAGGAACTGTATGTTTTTTAACTTCGCTTTCGTTTCCAGCACTGATATTTCAGCAAAATCTCAATGCTCGAGGTTTGTTAAATATTGCAGAAAATTGAATTTAAGCATCGAGGGATTTTTCAAATTCCTTCCGATGAAAAGTCAAATCCGGGGAATAGATTATCTTGATACAATTCTAAAATTTCTAGAGCAGAATATTGATATTAAAAAATCGTGGGTGTATGTACAGATGGCTGCGTCCTTCCATCACTGTCGAAATTTATAAGGACAAAATTGTCAAAAAATAATTTCATAGATGACAAGTAATAATTTGCTTTTGAAGAAAATCCTCAGAGTTGGTAAAAATTGATTTTCGACTGAAATATCTTTTCAAAAATTTGAGATATATGCTTTAAACTGATTTCATCTCCTAAAGAATATTGTTGTCAAAATTCAGTAAAATTTTGAGAAAAATCGAATCGACAGTTTTCTTACAAAAAATTAAAAACGTAAAAAAACAATTCAAAAATTAAAATATTATCTTCAAACTTTTTTTTATTTCACGGAAAATATTGTTTGCGATATTCAGTAGTTTTTTTTTGTAAACAGTCCGTTTTTTCATAAAAAATAAAATTTACAAGAAATAGCTCGCACATTTGGTTAAAATTGATGTTCGGTTCTTGATATCTCTCAAATTGATTTCATTCGTCCAATTTGTACAAATTTAAGAAAAAAATAATAATAATTTTTGTTTTCAAAACTTGCTATCTCAGAAAGGGGTGAATATTTGTTTACGAAATTCAAATTTAAACTGTATACTTATAAGCACCAAATAACTGCAAGCCAAAACTTAAACAAAAATTAAATAAAACCAAACTTTTGTTTTATTTAATTTTCGAAACAAAATTCATTATGTACTTAAATGCACCCAATTCCTTTAATACCAGAACCAAACATTTTTCTATCTATAATTTTTGAGTTTTGTCGACTCCTTGAGACCTGTAAGTCCTTGAAATGTGCACATTTTAGGTTCAAATACACATTATGTTATTTAAATTTTGTTAGCCTCCTTTGCAGAACATTAAAGAACATTATATATGTTAGGCGTGTGGAGATTGAAAGTCTGGATCAACGCTTGGTATGTTTATTCTTCTTCAATAACAACTGTCGCTTTTCTGTAATCACCCCCTTTAATCAAAACAACATCAGTTCCTTAATATTAAGCTACTCAGATGTTGAAAAAACCCTACGTGATCTTCATAGTGATATGAATTCAGGTCCTGAATACTGAAGGGATTCCACCAATTGTCTTGAAATCTTGTTTTGCTGTTCTTTCAGAACCATTAATGCGACTGTTTGATGAATCCCTGAGAACGGCCCATTTTTTAAAGGATAAGAAAGTTTCTCATATTATACCCATTCATAAATCTGTACCCAAACAAGATGTCATCAATTATCGTCCTTTAAGTAAGCTTTCCATGATTCAGAAGTTATTTGAGAAAATCTTTTACAGTAAATTAACTTTTATAATTAAAGAGTTTTGCCTCTGGAAGATCGAAAGAAACTAATCTAACTATTTTTTGCAATCTGATGTTATTTACACTGATTTTTATAAAGCTTTCGATGGAGTCAATCACGACATTTCAATAGCTAAACTGACTGCTTTAGCTTTTCATTCTATTTTTTTTGTTATGATTAGAATCTTATTTGGTAAATCGAATTCAATATACTTCCACTGTACATGACCTCTGGCGTTCCACAAGAAAGCCACTTCGGACCTTTACTTTTTCTTTTTTTGCTAATGATATTCTTCACATCATTAAATCTTCTCTTGTCTTATGTTTGTTAACGAAATTAAATTGCTAAAATTCATGAAATTGGTATCTGATCGAAGTCTTCTTCAAAAAATGGTGTCTTTCTTCAAATGGTTTCGAAAACAAAGGATATTGGAGTAGTCTTTGATGCGAAACTAACTTTTTCTTTCGACATAATTTCACAGTGATACTTGAAAATCGTTTATTTTCGATTATAAAAATACATCAAGTCGTATTACGTTATTGCTTTATGAATTAGACTTGTCGGTTTACAGGATTTTAGAACTCAAGAACTTAAAACCACTTTTTTCAAGGACTTCCAAATACCAACTTAACCCTGATTCCAATTACAAAACATTAAAAAAACGCTTATCGAATTTAAAAACAATTTTCTCCTAATTGACTTGCTTCTATCATCTTGATGCCAACATCAACTAAAAATAAGAATAATTGATCAAGACCCCCAACATAAAAATGATCAAGCTCACTAAACCATAATGTCCCACTTATCAAAGGCACATCAAAAATCTAACAAAACAACATATCTCTATCTTCAACTTGGTGTGTGGTTGAAGCCATCAAATCATCGCATCGATTCATATAATTGTATGTTTTTTTTTGTTGTTGTTATTGTATCTGAATTCGTCTAAATAGCATGACCAATTGGAAACTGCATTGGACACTGTTTTAAAACTAAATTTTAGAATTCATTGCAAGTGGCAGGGCAAAAGATCAGTCTCCAATATAACAACATAAATAATGCATGTAAATGCCATTGCATGTAATATTTTATTAGAATTTATAAATAGGGTGGTCACTTTTTGGGCTCCAAGAAGATATCATAACAAAAATTTTTTAAAATCAAGACTAAATTCAATATTATTAAAAGTTAACAAAAATAAAAATTAAAAAAATGTCAAAAAAACGATAAATTTTGATAATCCATATCGTTTTTTTGAAACTTCTATAATAAATTATTTTTTAAGGATTTAAAATTAGTATTTTGCATCTGTAATATTCGTGGACAATATGTTGTAACTGGCAATAAAGTTTCACTTTTTAACGGGTTTTTGAAATATAACTTTTCAAAATTCCAAAAAACACACATATATGTATTTTTGATGCTATTTGATGGTATTCAAAATCTTTAATTTTTTTATTCAATATTTAGATGAAATATTTATAATAGTTCATAAAATGTTCTACAAATCTTCAAAAGTTTTTAGATTTTAACCGTCTTACCAAATATAAAAGTAACGCTAATATGTTTTTGCTAAAACGGGTTTCAACAGAAAAAGACAAACCGATTTGAAAACAACTTTTTTACTTCCCATAGGAAGATATTGTAATCGGTCCTATTTGTCTAATTGAAAATTTTGACATTTCTCGACGTTTCAAGCACCCTAGAGTCTAAATAAAAGATTTAAAAAAAAAACGCCTGCGCGGGCGTGTGTACGTAGATACGTTTTTTTATACAGATAATAATACAGATAGATGCAGAAAATGCATTCAAGAAAATTGCTTGATAGTATTTTTTACCATAGCAGTTTAAAAAAAGGTAAAAATTTTGGTTAACCGCTAGAGACTTAAATTAAATTGTATATAATATATTGTAACGTGATATCAAAGAACAATATTTTTTGAAAAAAATCCTTTTAACGGTTTTTTTATAAATCAAAAAAACTGAAAAAAAAAATTTGTCACCTCCAAAATTTAACGAATAAAATATTATTTTATCTCCAAAACAATTTTGTGCAACGAAGAATAATGTTTTTGACATCTCATAAAATTTTGAGAAAAATCGAATTGACAGTTTTTTTTATAAAAAATAAAAATCTAAAAAAAACATTACTCAAAGTTACTAAAAATTGAATATCGACTCAAATATCTTTTCAAAAACTTGAAACTTAATCTTAAGACTTATTTTAATTTATAAGAAATATTGTTTTTAACATTTTAAAAATCTTGAGAAAAATCGAATTAAAAGTTTTTTTACAAAAAATAAAAACCTAAAAAAAATTAATAAAAGTTGGTAAAAATTGATTCTCGACTCGAATATCTGTTTTAAACTTTGATATATTGGTTTTAATTTACTAAAATCTTTCAAAAAATATTGTTTTCAACATTCAGTAACATTTTGAAAAAAATCGAATTTACAGTTTTTTTTACAAAAAATTAAAAACCGAAAAAAAATTAACAAAAGTTGGTAAAAAATGATTTTGAACTCAAATAACTTTTCAAAAAATGTATATAATAGCTTCTGACTAATTTTTACTTATAAGAAATATAGTTTCTAACATTGGAAAAATTTTGAGAAAAATCGAAATGACAGTTTTTTTACAAAAAATAAAAACCTAAAAAAATGTATAAAAGTTGGTAAAAATTTATTTTCGACTCAATTATCTTTACAAAAATTGTATATATTGGCTTAAAACTACTTTCATCATTCAAAAAATATTGTTGTTAACATTCAGTAAAATTTTGAAAAAGATCTAATTGGGAGTTTTTTGTACAAAAAATTAAAAACCTAAAAAACATTAAACAAAAATTATTAAAAATTGATTTTCGACTCAAATAGCTATTCAAAAATTTAAAATATTGGCTTCAAACTTATTTTATTTCACAGAAAATATTGTTTTCGATATTCAGTAATTTTACTATGAAAATCCAACAGTCCATTTTTTCATAAAAAATTAAATCTAAAATAAATAGTATAGTAAAATAGTACACAAATTTGGTAAAAATTAATACGACTACATATAGACAAACTTTTAAGCAAGACAAATCGACAGACGGGATGGGATGTTATCAGTGTGGGTCGCATCCCAGCCTCTTTTTTAAGATGTACCTAGAAAGCCAAGATTCGTTCTTTTCAAAATCATGATACAATTAATTGTTTTGGGATATTTTGAGTTTTAACTTACAAATAACCTAAAAAAATCGTTTTTTGTTGTCATAAGCATTTTTAAAGTTGTGTATGTTAAACATTTGATGTGATGTTGAAGACATCTTAAACCTTGAAAAAGGTTTGTGTTTCTGCTATATAAAAAATACGTAATTTTGTCAACCAGTGTAATCAATGATTTAAGATTTGTTCTAACTACAAAATTTTTTTTTTTTAAATTTTAAAAGCAGACAAGTGACACAACTTAATAGCAGCTAATATTTGCCAAACTTGAGGTCTATTTCAATACCTCATTGTCGAGTCATGACTTTAAAGATGGAATTCTGAAATATATGTTGCATTGGAGGCGAATAATTGTTCAAATTCCTCGATCAACGCGCTTAGATTTTTTTGCGAGCTTCAAATGACGACAAGAAATATCAAAAGTGTTCTAACTTTAACAACTTATTGACACTTCTGTGACTGCAAACAATTTAACAACTTTCTATGAACTTTTAAAAGTTAGTTCCTGAGTCAGTTAGTTGTCGAACCAACTTGAAATCCTGACGTTTTAGGACTCTAGAGTTGTGTCTTACCTCTGATCCTAATATAATTACAGTGTATTATCAACTCAAAGAACTTTAGAAAATCTTAAATTTTCAAGACGAAACACCTACGAGAACAGTTAATCAATGTAATAAAGACGACTGGCACGGTCTCCATGACTAGTCGCAGATAAGCATAATTAATTGTGGAATGAGAAATCTTATCCCAAATAAGGTAATACTATCAAACTTAAAGTAAACTCATGGTCTGATTCGAGCTTTAAGGAGGTTATTAGGATCAAAGAAGTAAGTTTGCCGGAAAGTAAGGAAAACCGGAATAAGTTCAAATAAGCTTGAAAGACCTGTAATGAACATATTCAACGCATTAATTTTTGTTTTATCAACAAATTTAGCAAAGGTGGTACCATGTCCCAAAGGTGGTAAATATTTTTGGTTATTTGTAAAAAATGTTCGCAACATTTCGTCTTTGTTCGGTTCCCTTGGTCGTTTTTAGTGACATTCCTTTTGTAAACTCGATTCATAAAGCCAAATTTCTACCAGCATACAGTTTGCTGTAAATTTGTCGCTAATAGAGAGTGTCATGAGTCCTCATGTTCTTGAGAGCGTTAACGATTTTATGGGAAGAATCTTCTTTCACATCGTGCTGTTGCTAGAGTACTTAAAGATCTTGACAGACACAAATCCGCTGGCCGGATACTATCCCCTCTACTGTTCTAAGTAGGTTTTCTTCAACGCTGGGAAAATCACTGTTCAAGCTTTTCTATGTGTCTTATTCTACAGGTCTCTTTCCAAGTGTATGGAAAACAACATTCATCCATCTTGTCCCTAAAAGGACGAATCTTCTTTCCCTTCTAACTATCGTCCGATTACTTTTACATACGTCCATTCTTTTCAGTGCCATGGAAACGCTGATCAATTCTCAGCTTAAGAAATATCTTGAAGAAGGAAAACTTCTTAATGATCGGCAGTATGTCTTCCTTAGCATGCATTAAATCCACTGGTGATCTCTTGTTTTATCATTGCGAACAGTGAAATAAATCTTGACATCGATTTGGAATAAGTAAGATTATTGGGAATCAAGAACAGTGTAGAATTTCATGACTTGAAAACTCATTGCTATCTACTGTCGCAAAAGCGTAACCTTCCCCTAATGTAACTAAACTATCCATGGGTGGTAAGTACATCCCAAACCACTTGTTGTGGAGTGATCAAATATCCGACATCGTCAAAAACGTTTACAAAGCTTTTATTTGTCGAAAACTCGAGTATAGTTCTCATATGGACTGGTGCCCCAATTATATACTTGGCTCAAGGTCTCATGCCTATCATTGTTTTATCATTATTTTTATAAACAGCACTCTCTAGAGAAATATCATATTGCATTTTTTCCCTCAAACAATTCAACCGTATAGTTCTAGGAACACTCATCAGTTTACCCTTAACTCCAATTTCGGACGTACTGTTAAGTACCTATAAGGATTCTTTCTTCGACCGCACTACATGAATGTGGAACATAATAATTTTGCCATGAATTATAGATTTAGGTTATAAATATTATCAATGAGTTTTGCTCTGCTACCTTCACTGTCTAAAACTTGAAGTTATGCGGGGATATTTTTGTATTTAAAAAATAATTTGAATATCTAAAAATGTTGCAATGCCTCTAGAAGCTTTAAATTTAACGAAAGGGTCTCTTTGAATCACCCTGTAAATTTCATCTTAGAATTCATCACAAAGTGTGATGTATCTTGATGAATCTATAATGCATCTGACAACAACAATAAAACAAATCTGGAAAAACAAAAAAATATTAAACACTTCATATCAAATCAAAAACTACGATAATTAATCTAATGATTTCATGTTGTCTGTGTTGTATTGTGGCATTTTGTAATTTTTGTTGTTGTTGGAAGTTTTACTATATTTTTGTTTGTTTCAATGTTGTCCGCTGACGTTTTATTTTGATGTTTTGTTGTTGTTTTCGTTATTTTTGTTGGCTACTCGAGACCAGATAGCGATAGATAACATTAACTGGGTATGTCTTGTCATGTTGCCTGTCCAAGAGGATAATGTATCTAATGCATGATTCTAGAAAATAGGCATGAAAATAATGTTTCCGATAGATTGATGTAAACTACATTATGTTGTACGTACTACGCACGTATGTTGTAGGTAGCATGATATTGTTTGGTCGCGGACACAAACGATATCTTGTCATAGGTATGTATCCATCCATGTAAAACATATTTTATGCAATGATAAGTGAAGCTTGTGTGTCAAGCTTGTTCCAATAGCATGGTCATTTTTGTAAATACACTCAAAGAAATCCAACTTCTTATTTAAAAAAAAAGAAAACAACTCAGTGTAATCTTCCAAGCTCATTTTGTTTGTAATTTGAGAAACTCAGTTTTTGACAGCTGTCAGTTTTTTTTCAAAAGTAGATTATGTTCAATTTATGGTAGTAAGAAAATGTTTGGCAATACTGAAACAATCTGTAAGCTAAATTTTTAAATTAGTGAAGTTGGACAACCTTTAGTTATGCTTTAAATTATTTTCATAAGAACTTTTCCGAGAGAAAAAGCAATTATCCAGTTTCTTAAAAAAAACCTTGCAAGAGCGATTGTCAATATTCATTTTTTTTATAATAAGCACACACTGAACGGGATATTTCTACCCTTATTATGCAGACACAGCAATGAGATAGATAGATATTTTTATTCATTAATTTAAATGTTCTTGTTATATACATACATTTTTTAGTTTAAGGAATAAATAATAAGGCATGACAAAATTCAAATCCAAAGAAAAACATGACGCAGACACAGACACATTGTGAGCACTAGGAAGAGGAGAGAAGGTTTGAAAGGAGAAGTTGGTGCACATTGGTGAAGTTGGTGAATTCATGAATATTGCAATGACCAGGAAAAACAGATTGTGGTAAAGCATTTCACATTCGCGTAGTACAGCTAAAGAACGAATCTCTCTATTTGATAGCACGGCCGAAGTTGGATTATAGGGTATACTGATAAGCATTCCTGGAAGCGCGAGTTTCATGGTTGAACTATTTAGAGGAGGAATGCAGCTGGCTATTTCTCTAGAACATAAACCCTTGAAATAACAGTAAAAAGGTTGAGAACAGAAACCTTACGACGATGTTCGAGCGAAGTAAATGAATTTAAGATGATATTATCATCTATCAACTTAAATGATCTACGTTCAATACTATCCAAGAGGCTTAAGTAAGTTGAAGGAGCACCAGGCCAGAGATGGGAGTTATACTTAAGCTTTGGACGTATATAGATTCTGTAGATAACAGCCAGATCAGAAGGGGTTAAATATTTCTTGCAATTCTTTAGGAAACCCAAACACCTTGCGGGCGGAATTTAATGAGCTTATCATATTTTTCGTGAGTCTGAAATGAAGTGAATGAAAAATTTAGAGTACTATCGTCAGCTAAACAATCTATTGGATTTGATGTTGCAGGCAGAAGATCTTTAATGAAAATGAGAAAGAGTGTTGCAGATAGAACAGAACCCTGGGGCACATCAGCATTTTTTGTACGGTTTTGAGACTTGAATTCATCCAATACAACTTGTATTGAACGATGCCAAAGGTAATTACTAATCCAATGAAGCAGGGATTTATGAAAACCGAATTTGCTTTTAAATTCCTGAAACTCATCTTCAATTAAATTTTATTTTTTTTAAGTTTCTACATGTAGGTATATAATGTAACAAGTTGTTGGCTTTTTTTTTCTTTCAAAATTGGTTTCCTATTAAATACATACAAATTTAAGACCTTAACAAATTAAAGAAGATTACTTTTTCAAGTGAATTTGCTTTGGATGCTCTTGAACTGAGATCTAAACACGAATTTCAAAAATATTATTACCCAAAAGACAGCAAAATTGACACTTCCCCAAGCTAACGACTAATTAAAAATCATAATAAACGTTTCATATCTATTGATTTAATATACAAGCTTTGAATCTCTCAAGAACTTAAGTGAAAAGAGAAACTAAAGTTTCTTACCAACTTATGTCCTTACCTTAATTTGTTTTTATTTCAATTTAAGAAAATTGATGTACCGAAATGAACTTATTTACTTTGTCAAATTGAAAATTTTGACATTTCTCGACGTTTTAAGGTCCCTTGATTTTTAGAAAGATGTCTGTGCATGCGTGTGAACGTTCGTACGTCCGTACGTTCGCGACATTTTTTTCGTCGTCCATAGCTCAAGAATCATGCATAAAGATGCAGAAAGGGCTCTCAAGAAAATTTTAAAAAGATGACAATTTTGGTTAACCCTAAATATCTTACGAACCAAGAACGCTAGAGACTTGAATACAACTTTATATAATATATTGTACCGTGATTTCAAAGAAGTATATTTTTTGAAAAAAATCCATTAAACGTTTTTTTTTGTTATAAATAAAAAAAACTGCAAAAAAATGTGTCACATCCAAAATTTTACGAATAAATTATGATTTCATCTTCACAACAATCATGTGCAACGAAGAATAATGTTTTGAAGTTGGTCAAAATTGAATATCGATTCAAATATCTTTTTAAAACCGTGAAATTTAGGCTTCAAACTTATTTTATCTTATAAGAGATATTGTTTTCAATATTCTGAAAAATTTTGAGAAAAATCGAATTGACGGTTTTTTTACAAAAAATAAAAATCTAAAAAAAAACATTAATAAAAGTTGGTATAAATTGATTTTCGACTCAAATATCTTTTCAAAGTTTTGAGATATTGGCTTTTATTTACTTTAATCTTTCAAAAAATATCGTTGTCAACATTCAGTAAAATTAAAAAAAAAAACGAATGGACAGTTGTTTTACAAAAAATTAAAACCGACAAAAAATTAAAAAAAAGTTGGTAAAAATTTATTTTCAACTCAAAATTTTTTCAAACTTTGAGATATTGGCTTTAATTTACTTTTATCTTTCAAAAAATATTGTTGTTGACATTCATTAAAATTTAAAAAAAATCGAATTGACAAATTTTGTACAAAAAATTAAAAACCTAAACAAATTTAACAAAAGTTGGTAAAAATTGATTTTCGACTCAAATATCGATTCAAAAATTTGAAATATTGGCTTCAAACTAATTTTATCTTATAAGAAATATTGTTGTCAACATTCAGTAAAATTTTAAGCAAAATCGAATTGACAGTTTTTTTTTTACAAAAAATAAAACTCTAAAAAAAAAAACAATACTAAAACTTGGTAAAAATTTACTTTCGACTCAAATAGCTTTTCAAAAATTAAAAATATTGGCTTCAAACTTATTTTATATCATAGAAAATATTGTTTTTAATGTTCAGTAATTTTTTTATAAAAATCTAAAAGTCCGTTTTTTCATAAAGAAAAAATACGCAAATTTGGTAAAAATTGATACGAGTACATATAGACAAACTTTTAAGCAACATACGGGATGGGGAGTTATCAGTGTGGGTCGCATTACAGCCTCTTTTTTCCCCTTAATTCGAGGACCAACAATTTTCTCTTAATAATTTGTAAGCTTTGTTTACTCCATTAAATTTAAAATATTTTAAAAAGGTCCACGCAAAACAGTAGTGATTTAGAATATGTTTTCTAGCATCATCTCCAATCTACGAGTAAGCAGACTGATAACGATAGTTATACAAGATTCCCAAAAATTTTGTCAGAAAAAAATACATCAAAAATAAAAACCAGAAAATTGTTTATAACAGGTTCTCTTTTATTTTCCTACGAAAATACATAGCTCACATTTTTTGGAAAACTTTCTCATTTTCTGAGTTTTTGCATTTATATTTTTGTAGCATTTTATTTTTGGAAATAAGCTACGTGTCAACATTTCTAACATTTTTGCGTGGATTGTACTAAAAACTGTAGGGAGTTGTTTAAACTAAATAGTTGGACCATCTTTTGCCTTCAACAGTATTCTAAAATAATGTAATAGTTTACGTTGTCACTTTTTGGTGCCTCAACAGTTCATTGAGAACTAGGGCCTGGAGACTTACAACTGTTATCGGAGATGTAGGGGACCTAGAGATTTAAGCCGAATTCAAAAGACGACACCAGTGGAAGAAGATCCTACAGTCGTCGGCATCAGTTCAGGACTTTGGTGGACCTTAAAACGATCTAAGTCGAGCTACAGGCAAAGTAATTTCGTCAAGGTCAGAACAGAGCTAGTGAGCACCTAACTTTGACTCAAGACATGCAGAACAATATCATCTTTTGGGACGAAATGGTCCGTGTTGGAGATTGGACGATCTTTGCGTGAAGAGAACCGAAAGTAAGACTAAGCTCTGCCTTCATTTTGGGGATGGAGATGATACTCTGCAGATGAAAAAGGTAGAATGAGCTTTCTTAAATCCAAAGCTTACCTTCGAGTCCTGGAAAACGTATTGGAGTCTACATTGCTAGAGCTTTTTGGGGACACTTGCAATTTAATTTTTCAACATTACATACTACCTAATATTAAGCTTTAAAAAAAGACTTTATTGACTAAAAATAATATTCGAATTTTTTATTGCTAAGGTTAAAAAGTACTTCGACGAAAATAATATTGATGCACTAAGTTGGCCTCCCTACAGCCCAGATCTCATTCCAATTGAGAATATTTGGGCTTTAATAAAACTTGAGGTTGTGAAGAAGCGCCCAGAGTCAGTTGGAACACGATACCAGCATTCACACCCATCCTATTCAATGTCTCGCCGATGTGCAGCCGTAATAAAAGCAAAGTACTAGTTAGATATGTTTCTGAAAAGCAATACAAAAAAAACTGCACCAATAAAGTATTTTTCTTTAAAAATGAGGCAGGTACCTAAAAATCTAATTTTTCGGTATGAGGTCACTTTTTGCTCCCGTGACCATTTTAGAAAAATTTCATAATTCGTATTGTATCATAAACGATTTGAATCGCATAGTAAAGCAAAACCTCATTAAAAAATAAGTTGTTATTTCAACACCTTTAACAAAATTCAAAAAAATTGGACCATAATGTTTCGAACGACACTGTACAATACTTTTTCCGTACCAAAGTTTGTACATATTTGGCAGAAAACTATTGAAATCTAATGTATTATCTGGAAAAGGTTATAATATTCATATTTGTTTTTAGGATATTTTATTTATTGGGTTAGGTTAGGTTAAAAATATTTTTTATTAGAAAACCAAGCCGCAGAGTGAAACCGCTATGAACATTTTAACTTTTTAAAAATTTGCAGATTTCTAAAAGGTTTCATTGCATTTAACTGAATTGTTTCCAAAAGAAATCCTTAAAGTTTTTTAAAGTTCTGAAAAAGACAGGGAACACATACAAAATCACATATTTGTTTATTGTAATTTTTTTAAGTGTATTGTTTTTTTTTGTACAATTATAGCATATTCCACTAATAAACCCCACGGGTTGGTTTTTTCTACTGACGTTTGTAATGTCGTTAGTGATTATGAATCTTTTTTCATGAAATGATTGATGGTCTGTTAATGACTCTCAGTTTCGAGGAGATAAAACCTTAAAGTTATAACAGAAAAAAAAACAACAAACTGAAAACAAATGTTAACTAAATTTTGTCCCTCCATAAAGTCTATGGAATATTTTGTCATGTTTTTTTTTTTTAATCTATCTAACGTAGGTAGGTATAGATACTTTTTGTATCTGTATAGATTCATTTATGCGATAACAATTTGCATGTGCGCTGCTAGCACCCTGCATAGCATATTGAACACAACACCTTTAGGAACAAAACACAAAAAAAGGGGGCATGATCAACACGTGAATGAATAGAATACTCAATTTAACGATTTTGTTCATCATCAGGCCTTCTATCAATTTCAAGGGTTAGGTTTTTTTTTGTTTTGCTATGGAAAATAACAAAAAAACAATAATAAAAGCGAGGTAAAAAGTTGCGATGCATTTGCACTGCACGGCAAATGCATAAATCACAAAGTGATTAAGGAAAGGGATGGTGGCCGGGTAAGGGTTTAAGGTTTGGTGATAGTTTTTATAAAGGAAGGACTTCGACGTCATATAATGGAGTATAGATGTTCAGTCGATTTTTTTGTTTATAAAGTTCTTGATGTTAAGTTAATCGTTTGTCACGTTCGACCAGACGAGGGGTGTGATTTAACCTCACCTCTTTAGGTTCATTTGATATGTATCTTTGAAGGATGAATCTGCATAATTTGAGAATATCTTTTCTTTCGAACTGAGAATTAAAAAATAAGGATATTGTGTAAGGATTTTTTTGCTGCAATATTTATTAATGGGCTATTGTCAACATTCCCATCATCATTATCATCAGCATTGGGTGCGTCATGAATAAATAATTCAATTAAATATGACTTAGAAAAGAATTTGAGAGAATACCTTGTGGGATTTTTTTTAAGGCTTGTTAGTATTAGTTATAAGGCTCTTCTGCTTAAATATGCTATACAAAAGATTAAACATTCATTATGGCTAAAGGATATTAATCTTAAGACTTTTTTTATATTTTCTTCTTCAAATAAAATAGGGTTGATGGAAAAGAATATCCTGAAATGATGAATTAATCGCAATACAAGTAAAAACACTATAAGAAATCTATTCTTATAGTAGGTACCAACAAATTTAATTTGCTTAAATATAATAGGCAAATATAATAATAAATTTGAAGTTTGCTTTAAAGCCTAAAAATTTTGTCATGATACTGAGTTAAAATTTTAAAGCTGAATTTATCCAACTTTAATAAAATAACTCAAATAAAAAACAACTAGTTTAACAAAATATATAAAATAAAAGCAGTTAATAAATTTAAAATTAAAACAAAAAAGGATATTTTAATTCGCAGAAAATATGATAAATAATAAAATATATACAAAAATAATATAAATAAATAACAGTGAAACAACATAGATTAAAACAAAATAAAATAAATTAAAATTAAAGAACAAAATACAAAATAAATTAAAGAAAAAGAAAATAAATCAAACCAAAGCAAAAAAAGTAAAATGAAACAAAATAAAGTAAAATAAAAAACGAAAGAAAACATTAAATAAAACAACAAAGATTTAAATAAAAATAAATTAAATATTAAAATACCTGAAAATAAAATAAATTGTTGGAAATTGAAGTGAAATAAATTAAAATTAAAAATTTAAGTAGGGTTAAAAAAGAAATGACACAAATTTAAATTTTCTCAGCTATAAGAAAACCGTTAAACGTAAATTTGCAACGTAAAGTCAATAACTTGCTGTAACTCAAATAGTTTTTATTAAATCTATGTTTTTTTTATTAACTTCAACTGTTTTTAAATAAAAAAAAAACAAGAACTGAAAAAAAACAAATTCCACAGTAATCGAACACTTGTTTCCTAAAGCTGAAAATAAAGCTTCCCCATTTCGAACGGACGATTTCAGGCATAAACGAAACTTTTAAAAAATGTATGGTCTCTTAATGCTTATTACAATTGAAATTTTATTTATTTTCGTTTTAATACATTTTACTGAAAACAGTTACAAAAGAGGTAACTAGGAACTTAAACAAAACTAAAAAAAAAACTGAGATGCGACCCACACTGATAACTTCCAATCCCTTTTGTCGATTTGTCTTATATGTTTTTCATAAAAAGAAATAGCTTAGTTTCAAAATCCAGTTTTGTTAAATAGATTTTAAATAAAACACAATTTTTTACCAATTTTAGTAGCATTTCTTAATTCTTTTTATTTCTTATATAAACAAATACTAATTGGATGAATGAAATTAATTTGAGAGATATCAAGAGCCGAACATCAATTTTTACAAAATTTGAGTACTATTTTTTGTAGATTTTATTTTTTTATGAAAAACTGAACTGTTGGAAAAAAAATTACTGAATATCGAAAAACATATTTTCTGTCAAATAAAATAAGTTGGAAGACAATATTTTCAGTTTTTGAAAAGCTATTTAAGTCGTAACTACCTACATTTTTACCAACTTTAAGTTTTATTTTATTTTTTTAATTTTAATTTTTGTAAAAAAAAACCTGTCAATTAGATTTTCCTCAAAATTTTATTGAGTGTTGACAACAACATTTTTTAAAAGATAAAAGTAGTTTGTAGCCAATATCTCAAATTTTTGTAAATATACTTGTGTCGAAAATCATTTTTTACCAACTTTTATCATTTTTTGTTTAGGTTTTTATTTTTTGTAAGAAAACTGTCATTTCGATTTTTCTCAAAATTTTTCAGAATGTTGAAAACAATAATTATTAATTTAAAATTAGTTGGAAGCCATAATCTCCATGTTTTAAAAAGATATTTGAGTCGAAAATCAATTTGTTTAAGGTTTTTATTAAACAAAAAATAAATGTCACTTCGATTTTTCTCAAAATTTGTCCTAATGTTGAGAACAATATTTCTTAAAAATTAAAATAAGCATATTTTTTAAAAGATAAAAGTAGTTTAAAGCCAATATCTTAAATTTTTGAAAAGGTATTTAAGCCGAAATTTAATTTTTACCAACATTGAGTACTGATTTTTCTAGGTTTTTATTTTTTATAAAAAACTGTCAATTTTATTTTTCTCAAAATGTCACAATATGTTAAAAACGTTATTTTTCGTTGCACAAAGTTGTTTTGGAGATGAAATCATTTTTTGTATGTAAAATTTTGGAGATGACAATTTTTTTTAAAGTTTTTCTGATTTCTAAAAACCGTTAATTTTTTTGTTTTTCAAAAAAAATGTTTGTTTGGTATCACGTTTAATTTAATTTAAATGTCTAGCGTTATTGGTTCGTGAGATACTTATAGGTTTAACCAAAATGTTCACCTTTTTTTAAATTGCTATGATACACCCACGCAATTTTCTTGGGAGCCTTTCCTGAATCTTTCTGCAATATTATCTGTATAAAAAAATTATTTGAAGTCGATATCCCTTCTGGTTCTTGAGCCTTGGACGACGAAAAAAAAGTAGCGAACGTACGGCCTTACGAACATCCTATTAAAAATCTGTTACTTCGACTCTAGGGACCTAAAAACGTGAAATGTCAACATTTTCAATTCGACGATAACTTCATGTGGGAAGTTAACAAATAGCAATAAATCACAGTTTTAAAATTTACTTAGAATCCAGTCTTCAAGTGTGTGTGCAAAAAAGGCACACAATATCATCATTTTTAACATCAATATGTATTTCATACATTTCTTAGGCCATCTTATTCGGCATCAATTAACCAACCGCTGGCGTTAAAGACTAGGATCACCATTAGGTTCTTCATCTTTTCCATTTGATAATTTTAAATTGTATACGTTTTTGTAACCCTTAGGGCGACGACTTTGCCTGTTTTGGTTCTAAACAAAATGATCATGAACAATTCGAGCTGGCTCATTCAAAATATCTCCGGAGTTAATTTCTGTCAAGTGATTTTCTAAGTCAAGGAACCATTTTCTAATATTTTTTTCAGTTATATAGTAGCCCTAGCCTTACATAGCGTTTCAGATGTATTATATTACCGTCTTTTGCCAGGTCTTCCATTTTTTAAATGTGTTTTTTTCGTCCCTAAATATTTGTGTACTGCATCCACAAGAGCATTATATTTTTGATATTTTTCTTTCATTTTGGCTGAAAGAAGTTTCAGTTTTAAAATTTAAGGCAAGAAACAGTTGCCATTGTAGTAAAAGGTGTTTAGTATATAAATTAATACCAAATATTAAAACTTATATTTTTGAAACAATTGATATTGAATTAATGTTAAATGATAACACTAAATTTAACATGATTTCTATTTATTTTCCTGGGGGAGCCTCAAATGCACAAAAGGTTAATAAATAAATAAATAAATTGGGTGGCGCAACAGTCCGTTGTGAACCAGGGCCTAGTGACTTACAACTCTCAAACATTCTTGTGTGCGAGTACTGTTGTCAGGAATGGAAGGGACCTACACAAACAACAAAAGGTTAGTTTGTTAAAAATGATTTAAGAATTGCTTAGAACAGGTAATGAGAAGTTTACTCTATCCTAATGGTCCAACATTTTTCCTAACCAACAAAAAATCTTCCCCCTCAACCTTAGATCTGATTATAACGAACTCACCAGAAATCGTTACCCAACCTATAGCTGTCAACGCTCTGAGTTCAGATCATATTACAGTAAACTGTGATATTATTCTTAAAGGTACAATTAAAGATGTGCAATACTTAGATTTTAAAAGAGCAAATTAGCATAGACTTAGAACAACAATGAATCAACTCCTTTGAAATACGACCTGTGATATAGAAAGTATAAGTAGTTCCCATAAAATTGATTAAAACACTGATATTATTACCAATTCATTATTGGAAAGTGTTGATGAGTCGTTTCCAAAAAACAAGGACAACTACTCTTCCACATTATATATTAAATTTAATCAAGCAAAGAAATAGATTAAGAAGCCAGTGGCAAAGATATTGACAGGTCTATGACTTGAATGAAATGAACGCATACACAAGACAAATAGCTTTTGAAATTTTGAAGTTCAGAAACAAAACATGGAGTGATAAACTTAACTCTTTTGAACCGAATTAAAAACCCTTTTGGAAAATAGCCAAGGTTCTTAAAGCAAAAAACACATTTATTCCTCACTTAGAACACAATGATTCCTTGTTTATAACCTGTCAAGAAAAAGCTGAAAATTTTGCGGGATTGTTTGAAAAAAATTGAACTGGTATGCGGAATAATAAAGCACCAGGAGTAGATACTTTAAGGAGCTACCAATTATTGGTGTATCTTTTATATGTTTTATTGTTAACGCTTTGTATAAAGATAAAATACTTTCCGAGCAAATGAGGAACTGTGAAAATTATACCCATCATCAAGGCATGAAAACCGCCATATAGACCAATAAACCTATTTAGTAGTTTAAGCAGAACTAGACACAATTTTTAAAATTAAACTTCTTGATTTTCTCGATTCTTCCAATCTTGTGCCAAACCAACAATTTGGATTCAGGCAAGGTCATAGTAAGACACATCAAGTTCATAGAATTCGCAAACATGTTAAAGACAAAATGAATGCAAAAGAATCAACGGGTCTTGTCCTTCTGGATGTTGAAAAGGCTCTTGATGGCATATGATATGGTGGTCTACTTCATAAACTAAAATTATTTGGTTGTCCCTTATATATATTAAAACTAGTACAAAGCTTCCTTAGAAACAGGCAATTTCAAGTTATATCAAATAGAATACACTCTTCCGTTCAAAATATAACATCGGGGGTACATTAAGGGTAAGTATTAGGTCCATTATTATACATTACGTATGTTGCTGATTTTCCATAAATATGTAACTGTAAAATATTATGTCTGCCGATGATACCGCAATTTACAGTTCAAGTAAAATTAAAATTAAAAAGTATGAAATTGAAAATGGGTTGCAACATGCTCTAAATAAAATTCATTATTATTTCATAACATAGAAAGTAAGTCTAAATGCTGAAAAAACACAGCCAATATTTTTCAACAGGAAAAGAAAAGCCTGTGCCTTATCACTTAATCAGCTAAAGATAATTAACTGTGATATCCCGTGGGTTGATTCTGTCAAATATCTTGGTGTATATTTAGACAAGGCATTAACTTTTCGGAACCATATTACAAATACCCTTAGCAAATTAAGTATTGCCACTAAAATGCTATACCCACTTATAAGCAGGAAATTAACGCTGAGTAAGTTCACTAAGGTTATTATCTGTAAAGTAATTTTCTAAGCTATATTTTTTATGCCTGCCCAGTATGGGGAACACCGTATTTTTGACAATTTAGCTGCATCAAAATTTTATATAAAATGTAATAGTTTGAAACATAAAACTTTTATTTATTCTCTAAATATTGGAATCGAATATCAGTTTAAACAATATTTTTGTATAAGATACAATAAGTTCAAAGGCAATATCAAAGCAATTTGCATTGTTTTCTTAAGATTTTTATTTTATTGTTTTCTCCAAAATTTTACTAATTTGGTATTACCTCTATTGCATGACATACAATTTAAAAAAGATATTGTTTTTTTTTTAGAGTTTCATTTTTTTGTAAAAAAATTGTCAATTCGATTTTTTTCAAGATTTTACCGAATGTTCAAAAAAATTTTCTTATAAGATAAAATTAGTTTGAAGCCAATATTTCAAATTTTTGGAAATACATTTAAATCGAAAATTAAATTTTACCAACTTTTGTTTAGTTTTTTTTTGATTTTTTATTTTTTGTACAAAAACTATCAATTCGTCGAGAACGTACGGACGTACGAATGTACGTACACACGCACGCACAGACATCTTTCTAAAAATCTTTTATTTCGACTCTAGGGACCTTGAAACGTCGAAAAATGTCAAAATTATCAATTTGACAAATCGGACCCATTACAATAACTTCCTATGGGAAGTCAATAAAGTCTCTACCGTTATTGTTTTGAGAGATATTTGGATTCAACTTAAACTTACTATAAATTAAGGGTTTGTTCAATTCTTGTAAAAAAAAAACTACTTTTATTAAAGTTACTTTAGGGTATATGAGGATCCTGCTTCTTATTTACTGTTCTTGGTCTGATTGTGCATATTGTATACACTTTTAATTTAAAATAAGAAATACGGGTCTTGAAAATCGATGCAAAGAAGGTAATTTAGTAATGTTTGTATCTGTCAGTAAAGCAAATGTTTGCATATAATGATTAGGTCCAAAAAATCCTAGTTTCAAAACAAAAGAGTCTAAAATTGTAAGCTTTATTCTATTCCTTGCTTACATCTTATGCAAAGTTCCTACAAATTTAATTTTTATCTTTCCATAATAAAAAATATGATTCCATAACACTTAGGCAGGTAAATCCAAATTCAAGATGTTCTGCTTTACCTTAAACGTAAACCTTGAGGAGCGTTAAACTTCTTAAAATAGAATAAAACAACAATAAATCTTTCAACCGATAAACTGTTTATATATGTAGAAGCAGCAAATAATTTCCTTCAAATGTACTTAAAAGCAACCATTTATCAATTTTTAAGCAAAGGCACATAATGATTCAGTTTTCAAAAGATAGATAATCTCTCTTGACTACTTTTCGAATGACCTTTTTTTTAATGTGCACTAAACAAATAATAAAAAGAAAAAAAACATATAAAAGGAAAAAATTGAAAATAAATCGAAATTCAAACAAGTGAACAACACAGATGACTGTGACTGGGACTTTGCTCCTTTGTTAATATATTTTATGTTTCTGATATCATTCACCCTTGCATGCAACCAGGAGGTGTATCTCCTCACCACCAGAATATAGCAGACCAGGTCAAGTATAATCTGTCTACCTAAGACTACAAACGCATTCGAATTCGAACCCTCATCGGCGAGCCCTGCTGCTCTGGATCGGATCGGATGGTAGGTATATCGGATAGAAGGACCAACAGACTAACAACAGCAACAGAAAATATAAAGACCACTTAAAAAAAGGGAAACACCACAGAATTGTCCGAAAAGTTTTAAATTTCTTGGAAATAAAAAACTTTCTATTTGTGGCCCACAATATAACAATCAATCCAGGGGAAGACCAAAAACCCAAGCCAAACAAAAAAAATTGAAAACAAAATCGGGAAAAAAAAGGTTCTCCGGCTGTGAGTGGCTGGAGATTTGAACAACGCAGCAATGGCTTGGCGACGTTGAAGACGAACCTCCTCCTACTCCTCGCTGCGTGCGTCGCCTCCTCTTGACCGTCCGTCAGTCCATTTACGATATACTCGGTTTTGGGATTTTATTTTTTTTTGTCAGGTTTTCTTTTTATTGTTCCCTACAATCTTCTTCCATTTTTACATATATTCAAGATCCAAAACCAAACACTGAGTGAGTATTTTCTTTTTTCCTGTTTCGTGTCATGGACATGGAAAAAGAACCTTTTTTGCCTTTTCTGGGCTCTTTACATTTTGTTGTGTTGTTTTTCATTTTTTTTTATTTTTATTTTTAATTCAATCTTCTGTAGGTGCTTGAGATCTGAAACCGTGCAGGTGTCCAATTTTGAAAACTAGTTCTAGTCCAGCGGTGTACATATATTCAATTCTCAGCATTATAGCGCTTCACGTTTTCGCTTTTTTTGTTTAACTTTTTTCTGACTTTTTTTTGAGACATGAAAACGATTATTTTGCTTTTTTGTTGTTGAACAGTTGAACTTCTGTTTGTCGAATGTTGAAATTCACAAAAGAATATAAGGGATTGAAATAAAAAATCTCTAACATCCGGCTCGAGCCCCCATATGGAAAATTTTATATTATATCTCGCAGTGTTTTCAAAGCTTTTACAAATGCTTTAAATAATTAAAAAAACAATTTTTGTTTCGTGTTTTGGTTATGAGAGCTCTTACTGTTTATGGTAACGTATTTTATGGTAAAACTGGAACGGTTAAGGTTGTGTTTGAGCTCTATACTATCCGTTTGCCATGCCTCCAACTCATTCTAAAGGTAAATATACGAGTATACCTACATTGGGTATTGTGTACCTTTTTCTAGATCCCTGAATTCTGAATATTGTGCAGAGTGTTTGGTTGGCTAAATTGTTGATGTTGATGCATCATCATATATGGATACGCTACGCATATAATTCGATTTAATATGCTTCTTATAAGGTGTAGAGGAAAAGAGCACATATAGAAAAGTATCTTAAGGATACATTTTTATACCTAACCTATCTACCTAAGTTATATACGATATTTTGCCCTCTCTTCGATAAGTGTTTTAATCAAAGTGTAATAATTATCTTTTCTATGTTTTTTTTTTGTATTCTTCATTTTAGTTTTGCTTTTATCCTGTTTTCCCGCTTTTATTTATAATTTAACTGGAGGTAGACACACAAATCAACAGGATTCTTTTTATTTTTTTTTTGCATCTTTGTTTGATTGCCAATGAATTTAATTAGGGGGATGAATCATTGTGAATTTTAATATACATATGTAGTTAAGGTAAGGTACCTATATAAGGTATAGCACCTATAGACATTACAGGTTTATACATTCGCATGAATTGACACAATAAATTGTCGAGTTTAACAAAAGAAACTGCAGAAGAAGAATTTACAATCAAAGGGAATTAGTTAAATAAAAAGAGGGTTGTTAAAATGATAGGTATAGACAATAATAATTATAATAATAAGCTTCTCTTGGATCGATATTTTATTGACTATTATAATAAAGATATGTATGTATATTATATACTAACAATGATGATACCATAAATAACGTACTAAAGAAACAAAGGACTCTGTTTTAAGTGGTAATTGGTAGGTTTTATTGTAATTGTATTTTTTAATTTGTAACTGCATTTTGAATGTGTTAATTGTACTTTTAAGTTGAATTTTGTATTTGTTTTGTCGGATTAATTAACTCAGACATATAATTCAATTTATATGAAAGATTAAACGAGTTGGGCCCCAAAAAACTTCGAAGGATCACAGAAAAAAAATTAAGTGAAAAATGAAAAATTCAGTTTTTTAACACATTTCTTTCAATCAAAGTAGCGTTCAGTAAGAATTGTGTACAAGATTTAAAATATATTCTAACTGCTGTTTTTATGTTCTAAATATATAATATTGAGGTAATAAAACATTTGTTTCAGTCAATTTTATATTCAGATAATTAGTGTTTTCCTTGGTATTTTTTTACATTTTTCATAGTATGAGTTTTAGTTTTGAAGTAACATTTTCTTCGTTAAGAACTATGTATTGTTTGGGCAATTGTAACCATTTTAAAAATATCAACGAAAAATTGAAGAGTATTCGTTGATATTTTAAACATATAAGAACTACAGAGGAAATAAATGTTGTATGTGAAGTAATTTTGAGTTTGATGAAAAAGATTGATGAATTTAGATTACTTTTTGATGAATTGCAAATCGACAGGATCTGTGTTTCCGAAACGTATTTCTCTGCATTTGTGAAAGATGCAACATACTCTTTTAGCGGATATAAAATTTTCCGGTCTGATAGGTACAACCGCGGAAGAGGTGTTGCTATAGATGTGAAGGAAAACCTTATCTGTAAGAAGTTTTACAGCGTCCGGCAAAAAGATCTCCCATATTTTGAAAGGCAATGACAAATATACATATATGTATACAATTTAACAGAAAAATTGTATTGAATTTTTTAAATTAAATACTATGCCACTTCATTAAACAAAATAATTACTTAGTTTTAAACATTAGCATTTTATCTACAAATAGCTTTAAATATAAAAGTCTAATAATACGGGAGGTTTTTTTGCGGGACCCTGTACTATTCGTCACCCGGCTCTTCTTGCGAGTATGTGTTTTTGGAGACAAAAGGTTAATTGATAACATGAGATCCTTCTACTTGCAATCAGTCAAAAATATTCATAACTAACCCATTTTTCTCCGTTATCTTTTACGCTATTAGATCATTACTATGTGAATGAAACCGATCGAGTACTGTTATATGACCAGCTCGAAACTCCAATTTTTTCTAGACATGATCTTATTTTTTTGACCTATGGTTTTAATTCAAGTGTAAACCAAGTGATTTCTAGAATTCAGTTAAGAGATCTTAGGAATATCAATAAAACACATCTTAAAAATGATATAAACATGATAGCATGGAATGACATTTTCCTAATGCCTTCACCAGATGACCAAGTTGAGTTTTTAAACACAAATCTTAGTATTTTATTTAATCAGCACGTTCCATAGAAAACACAAACTAGGATTCGCGAAAATAAACAATGTTTTTCTAGTAGCAGCATATCGATGCTGGAAACGTACAAATCATTACGGAATAAAGTAGATCAAAAGGTTAGACACGCAAAATTACAATTCTACTCTCTAGATAAAAGATTCGATGGTCGTACAAAATGGAACAACCTCCGCCAGCTAGGTAAACAGAGAAATAATTTTACAGCTACAATGAATATAAATGAGCTAAACAGTAAATTTGCTTCTGCACCTTTAATAACTCCAAGAGATCATGTATCTTTCAATACCATACCACCTACTTCTACAGACACTTAGCTTAGTCTCGATTGTGTAACCCCCTTAGACATAGTATAAATTTGCATAAGTATAAATTCCAATGCCACTGGTGCTGATCCACTTTTCATTAAAGCTATTCCTCCATTGCTTCCACCCACTGGCATTTTCCTGCATCAATGGAAAGAAGAAAAAATAATTCCTATCCCAAAAAAACTTGCTTTGTAATGAATTAAGACCGATTTCAATAGTTCCTTTTCTATCTAAAGCCTGTGAAAGGATAATACAAAAACAATTAAGCAGTTTCATTAGTCGCAACAACCTTTCAGTCCATGTTCAATCGGGGTTTCGTTCTCACCATAGCTGTATTACGGCATGCACTAAGAACTGAACTCGATATTGATAAAGTAACTTTTTTAGTCCTACTATACTTTTGACAAATCGACATGGGGAATTCACTCGTTATTTCTGAATAAACTGCTTGACAGATTTAACATATTTTCAGAAGCTATTAAACAGCTTTCTCGTTTTTGAATGATAGAAAGCAGGCCGTTTTCTTAAATGAAAATCTCTACGATTTTCTTTCGATTCAACAAGGAGTTCACCAAGGATCAATTTTATCCCCCCTTCATTATATGTGAATAAAATCGGTTTCATTATAAATGTAGTATCAAAACATTTTTATGCCGATGACATTCAAATTTACAAAAACTGTCGTTTGGGTTTAATTGACGACTCCGGTTTCACCCTGAACCAAGAACTAGAAAAGATATCCTCTTGGGCGTCGTGCAATGGGTTGGTTCTCAACGCAAGCAAATGCAAATGCCTGGTTATGTCAAGAAAAGAATTAGACTTAACATAATCTTCAATAAAAAATTGACCTGGAATGACCACATCAACCAATTAGTAGGTAAAACTTATGGAACGCTTAGAACGCCGGCCGTGGACTGCCCAAAACATCACTCCATGTAAAACCAGACTAATGCTAGCAAGGACCCTTGGAATACTTGTTCTCACTCATGAATGCGAAATTTTTTACAACTGCGATTCCATCAGCAAAAATAAATTGATCAGAGCATTCAATAGTATCATCAAGAAGAGATTCTGCTTAGTATGCCTTTTAATGACTTCATAAAGCTTTGAACATTTATACTGTTCCTTAAAATCTTAAAAACACGTCAACCAGCTCATCTGTTTGAAAAAATCAGAATGTCAACATCGAACTCTTTTCGTGTTTGACTTCGGAAAGGCAATTTTTCATCGCTGCATGTCGCCTATGGAACTCACTTCCCAGTCATCTGCGGGATATATGTAAGTAATATGCACATTGTCCAAAAAAGTATCAAAATCTTCTTTTCTAATAAAAGCAACTAACTTAACTTATCTTATCATCTCTTCTTAACTTAAACTATGTTTTTCTATTATTTCTATTATACCCTTGTGTTGAAGTAAAATAATATTTTATCGATCAATATTTTGTTTTTATTTTTATTTTATTTTACCTATATTATTTAGCATTGTTATCTAAAGTTAAGTCATAGGCTCTCACAAATTTATAAGATTTCTGTTATCTTACTGTGTAAGCTGATACTAAAGGTCAAGTCTCCTTTAAGTAAGGAGGTTCTTACCTTATTACAGATGCTTTAAAGCATGGCTGTAAGAACTAAAGTAAGTTACAATTTCATTTAATTTTTGAGGTGACATATTTTAAATGGATTAAAAACGTAGTTCTCAAAAACTATAATTTCGCACAGTTATGTTTATGCACATAGCGTTAATTCGAAGACCTGTGGATGAATAAACCTAACTTAAAGAAGTTAACAATAAAACGTGGTCAAATTTTAAGGGGCGATGTTGAAAGTGAACCACACCTTAACTTCAAGTTTATTGATAATGCAGACGGTCTGGCAGTTATTGTGAATGATTTTCGCTCTCGTGAGCTGATAACGAACTTTTTTTGGCAGAACATCTTGACATAGGACGTGGTGACATAACACGGCCACCAAGATCATGTGATTTGACATCATTGAACTTCTTTCTTTGGGGTTATTTTAAAAAGGTGTACGTCGATAAGCAAGCAATAATTCAAAATCGAAATGATTAGATAATTCGCGCACATAAACGGCATAGAACCTCAATTTTGCCTCAACATCATTGCGGAGGTCACGGCAACCATTTGATCGCTATTTTGTTCAATACATTATGTATAGATATGTGGAAATATCGAAAGAAAATGCTTTTCAAAAATGCAAGAAATTTGCGTTTTGTGTAAAAAAAATTAGACACCTGCACTTTGTTTTAACTGCTGTAAAAATTATAAAGTTTTACGATACATTCTTATGTGGTGACTCAAACAAAAGAAGGTTGTTTAAGTATGTTCTATTTATGGATTTATGTTAGGAGCATGTGGCATTTGACAACTGCCAGGCTCATTTATCATTTAAAGTGTGTGTGTTTTTTTTGACATTTACAATAGTGGGACGCTGACACTCCGAAAACGAGTGAAAATTATAGTTACTTGCTGATTGGAATTCATGGAGTTCTTGACGATAGCAGCAATTCAATGACTTGAGTATCATTTTTTTGCCGTCTGACTATTTTAGATCATGACTTGAACAGACAATAAACCGAAAAGCACTCCCAATCCTGGTCGCCTACTTTCGTGCTTTCGCGACATCATTGCAGTGTCAAAATCATGTAATTTTATAGGGCACTGGGAATTGCATCCTTTTCTAAAGCAACTGCTTGCAGGAAACACCTTGAGGTGTTGTAAGGTAAGAAAAGATTACGCCTTAAATATTCAAAACCATTAACAAAACTTAGGCGTAACTAACACGTATTAAAATAGTTATAAATTGCAACACCAATGAAATCAAAATATATCCAGAAAACATTTCGAATAATAAAACATAGATATTGAATAATTTGTTATAAAATGTATGGCATCGTTATTAAGAGTATCTCAATCTCAGCTCAATCACAAAATTTTGTGGTGAGTTGAGATTTTGTGTCTTTCTTTCAATATTTTTTGACTTGAAAAGGTACAAAGTTTTTAATCCAGCACAAAGCTACAAAATTATTTAAAAACCTCCATTTGGAAACATGAACATCAATTTATCTAATTTCAATGTAAAAGTCCGAAAAATGCAGTAATACATTTTTTCCCTCTAAACACTTACTTCACACAAGTTTAGACTTAGGTTAAAGCAATACAAGCCATACATTTGTTCTAATGACAGGCCTTAGATAATCTTTTGTTGCAATCCTTTCAATCTTCATTACAATGTTTTTTTCTCTGTGTGTGTAACAGGTGTTTGTTCAAATATCCACTTACCACTTTACCTCGCCTTACTTAGGATTTTCTATTCAACCAAAAAAAGGTATACCCTGATGATTCTGATTCTGGTGCTGATGTTAAAGCTAAACAATAGCACTTTATGTGTCAAATATAAGGTTTGCCCTCGCAAAATAAAAAGTATCTATACAAAGAAGTAAAAAGGGGGAAAGATAATGTCACTGTCACATCTATAAGGAGCTTGTTCCTTTTCATCGAGCGTGTGATATTCTCAACAATTACGACTAGAATAACATTTTGTTCTTTTTCATATAATTTTTGTATCTGATGGATGCGATCCGTTTCGAGTATAGGATTAGAACGCACGTTCATGCTCCAATACCAATCGCAATCGGTCGCAACATCATCATTGTTTTGCGCGACTCGAATTTAGTCAATTTCGATTGACGAACGACGACGCACGGTGATGAGACAAGAAGAAACGAGCGACGAAGCGACGATTCCTTTCAATTGAACCGATGGACGTGGGAATCAATCAAAGTATATAAACTCGTTCACATCCAAATGCGTATGCGTCTCTGTGCGTATCAAATAGGGCGTGATATCTTTGCAGCAATTCAAATTATTTGTGTGCTCAATTGCGTGAGAAAATTATTTATTTTCCAACAACATTTTAAACGAACGTTTTGCAACAAGTTGATCCCTTGGCTTCTTTAGTCATTAAATTCTTTGCGTCTTGTCCAAGGAACACTCCATAGTAATTATTATTTTTGTGATGGAATGGTTTTGAAGTGCATGGCTATCTTATACTTTACCAAGGAGGCCTAAACTGCGGGCTTACGCAGATTCAGCCTTAAAAAGGGAAAAACAAGTTGAAAAAAAGAAGAATTGAAATTCAACAGATGGTGGAGGAAGCTGAGTGAGTTCCTTTTCTACTTCGTTCTGACACTGAAAACCTAATCACTAATCAATCGTCTTATCCTTCTTCTGTTTTTTTGTTCTTCTTTAATTTCTGAGGAGGCTTTGCGATGAGGTCCAAAAGAGTCTCAAGAACCCGGCTCATGCATGATGGATTATGTGAAGTCATTAACATTTACACAAGATTTTGAAATTTGATATTTTTTTAAGGATAAGATCTTCACGAAAAGATTAACTGACACAAAAAAAAAAACAAGGAAATATTATTCGAATCCTTCTGCGTGCGTTTAGATATGTTTGTTGTTGTAGCTGGCAGCGTAGTAATGAAAGCAAGTCTTTTTTATTTTAATTTTGTTCTTCTAATTTTTATTTTTATTATTTGCTGCAACATCCATCCAGATCCAGACGATCTGGCCAGACAATCTGGCGACTATGGTATAAGGATCCAAACGTACCTACAAACCTTCTTTTCCATGTACATTATATCTTCTTTAGAAGAAGACCAAAATATACAGAAGAACACTTGTTTATAGTCATCGTCTTCGTCGCTTTGCTTCATGGAGTCGATGATGCGATACGATGGCTTGTATTTTCGAAAATCCAGCATCATCACGGACAAGTGGCCTTTTCGTTTTTATTTTATTTTTTATATTATCAATTCTTTTATTTTGTTTTTATAGTCAACTGGTAGAGCACACAAAAGAGAGAAGACCATGAAATGGATTTATACATTTTCCTTAAGACTTATTGTGTGGTGGAATCACGTATCAAAGGGCAAACAGATGCATTCAATGGAGATTAATTGGAAATAGGGTTTCGACAGGAGAAATAGGGAATTTGTGCAAAATGGATATGTCATAAGGTATTGAATTGAATAAAATGGTACCTATACCTAGGAGGATTATAAAATCGTATATCTATGGTTCTTAGCTATTCAAAAATAGTAAGATCAAAATTGCACTAAAATAATTTTTGAATAGAAATAAAATATGTTTGTTCAAGGGTAAATATAAGACAAGCAGCATTCAATTGAACAAATAGATAATTTTTGTTATGTGTAATACACATGCAACCCGTCAATTTTTTTTTTAATTATCATATTTTGCCCTTAGAAAATTCAGAACCATTAATTCAGTGAGTAGAACCAAATTTGTAGGACTTAATAATTACCAATTTAGTATTGACATAATATCGTATGTTCAATTCGGTTTTGGCACACTATTGGGACTACAGTATTAGTTATAAGATTGAATTAAAGCAAATTATGTAAGTTTAAAATCGTAAAATTAAATTTTTATGACAACATTAGTACATCTAAGCACAAATTGGCAAAAAATGATAACAAATAGGGATTTAAGATATATTGAGGTCGAAAACTTTTATTATTTATAAGACCAACAAATCAAGAGCTCTAAAAGAGTTGTATCCAGTAGATTTTAAACAAGGCTATATTTTCTGCTTAGAACACATATTGCCTATAGCATGGAAAAGTGGATTTCATAGTTTTCAATTCTCTTAAAAATCAAGACTTATGTTTTGTTTGATGAAAAATTAATAATATTATTGAAAATGAAAAACAATTCATATTAAAACGATAAAATTTTGCAATAATTTTAAATATGTAAAAATGACTTTTTTAACTTCACATAGGAAGTTATTGTATTGGGATTTTTCAAATTGAAAATTTTGACATTTCTCGACGTTTCTAGGTCCATAGAATTGAAATAAAAGATTTTTAGAATTATGCCTGTCCGTGCGTGTGTACGTACATCCGAATGTCTGTACGAACATATAAGTCCGTGCGTTCGCGATGTTTTTTTCATCGTCCATAGCTCAAGAACCAAAAGAGATATCGACCTCAAATAAATGTTGCTCTCAAGAAAATTAAGCAGTTTAAAAAAAGTCCAAATTTTGGTTAACCCTACATATCTCATGCAACAATGACGCTAGAGACTTGAATTAAATTAAATATTATATATTGTAACGTGATACCAAACAAATATATTTTTGGAAAAAATCCAATTAAAGGTTTTTTTATAAAACAAAAAACAAATTAAAAAAAAATTACGACTAAAATATGATTTATGTCCATGATGTTTTTGTCATCTGGTAACATATTGATACAAATTTAATTGACAGTTTTTTTACAAAAAATAAAAACCTAAAAAAAAAATATAAAAGTTGGTAACAGTTCATTTTTGACTCAAATATCTTTGCAAAACTTTGAGATATTGGCTTCAACTACTTTTATTGTTCAAAATATAGTGTTTTCAACATTCAGTACAATTTTGAAAAAATTAAATTGATAGTTTTCTTACAAAAAATAAAAAAACTAAAACAAATGTAACAAACATTTGTAAAAATCGTTTTTCGACGTAAATATCTTTTTAAAACTTTGAGACATTGGTTTCGAATTAATTTTATCTTATAAGAAATATTGTTTTCAATATTCGATAAAATTTTGAGAAATATCGAATTGACAGTTTTTTTTCAAAAAAAAATAAAAACCTACATAAAAAAACAATACTTAAAATTGGTACAAATTTACTTTCAACTCATTTAGCTTTTATTTAATATCACAGAAAATATTATTTTCGATATTCAATAAAATTAAATCTACAAAATTTAGTACGCAAGTTTGGTAAAAATTGATACATATAGACAAACTTTTAAGCAGGACAAATCGACAGACAAGATTGGAAGTTATCAGTGTGGGTCACATCCCAGCATCTTTTTTTCTATAATCATATTGGTATATGGTTTAATTATCGGCCAAATGGCCACCGCGGCCTCGTCGGCAAACATCCATTCGATGGTTTAAATATTCGATGATGCTGAGGCACAATTGCCAATTGACATGGCCACCAAGCGTTTCGTTTGGTGTGTCGCAAGTGGCACCTTACTTTGGAGACCCATATTGTCCACATCCATATCTTTCAATTCGGGCCATCGAAATTTCGAGTGTAAATTTTAATGGGTAAATTAAAGTTTAATCGGAAATTGAGAAATGTCAAATGAAATACAAACAAAACTTGAGGTTTATGTTGTTCACATTCAACATAGATCCTTAAAATGTAACCACCCATTACAAACTTCCCTACTTTTTTTTAGTAAGGAGTAATTGTAAGTTTTAATACGAAACGGCATGATCCAAATGATTTCGAAGAATAAAGAGTCAATTGGGATGGATTTTGTGGTCAATTCGGCTTTTTTAATCACTAGGTTGTGGTTTATTTTTAACTTTCCATAGGAAGTTATTGTAACGACGTTTTTTTCGTCCAGAGGAGATATCGATTTCAGTTAAATAAGGCAGAAAGATGCAAAAAGGGCTCTCAAGAAAATTGCGTTTTTTTTACCATAGCAGTTTGAAAAAAGGTGAAAATTTTGGTTAACCCTAAATATCTTACGAATCGAATACGCTAGAGACTTGCATTAAATTTTATATAATATATTGTAACGTGATATCAAAGAAGTTTACTTTTTGAAAAAAAATCCATTTAACCGTTTGTTTTTATAAATAAAAAAAACTTAAAAAAAACATTTGTCGTCTCCAAAATTTTACGACTTAAATATGATTTCTTCTCCAAAACAATTTTGTACAACGAAGAATAATGTTTTTGTCATCTGATAAAATTTTGAGCAAAATCGAATGGACACTTTTTTTATAAAAAATAAAAATCTAAAAAAAACATTACTCAAAGTTGGTAAAAATTGAATATCGATTCAAATATCTTTTCAAAAACTTGAAATTTAGGCTTCAAACTTTTTTTATCTTATAAGAAATATTGTTTTCAACATTTTGAAAAAAATCGAATTGACAATTTTTTAACAAAAAATAAAAACCTATATCTCAAAGTTTTGAAACAAAAAATGGTAAAAATTGATTTTCGACTCAAATATCTTTTCGAAAATTTGAAATATTGGTTTCAAACTAATTGTATCTTATAAGAAATATTGTTTTCAACATTCGATAAAATTTTGAAAAAAATCGAATTGCCAGTTTTTTTACAAAAAATAAAACTCTAAAAAAAATACTAAAACTTGGTAAAAATTTGCTTTCGACTCAAATAGCTTTTCAGAAATTAAAAATATCGGCTTCAAACTTATTTTATTTCACAGAAAATATTGTTTTCGATATTCAGTAATTTTTATATAAAAATCCAACAGTCCGTTTTTTCATAAAAAAATAAAATCTACTCAAATTTGGTAAAAATTGATACGATTACATATAGACATACTTTTAAGCAAAACAAATCGACAGACGGGATGGGAAGTTATCAGTGTGGGTCGCACCCTAGCCTCGATTTTTTAAACTGTAACTCTTTTGTCTCTATAATTCTTAGAAAAAAGTTGAAAAACTGTTCATAAGCTTTTTTTAAAACGAAATATAAAGTTTCTAAGGTACACTGTAAATAATACCATGCCATCTGAAAACAAAACAATTAGAGACATTAGATAAATGAGCACTAGCATTTGGGTTTCTTTTATATCCACGTGTAGCTCTTGCGGCTTGAAAATAAAACAAAGTCTTCCATGTTTTTACCTAAATCACGTCTGATAATAATAAAAACAGCCAAAACCACAAAGTCTAAAACGTCTATTACCTCTTTCCTTATTTATAAAAGTCAAACACGCATTAATATTCTCAATTTTTCCATCTGTTATCCCCGACTCTATAAATTAAAAGTTGACCTCATAAAAAAACACCTTTTCATCTTCCAATATGCTTTATTTTGATTGAAAACGTGTCCATCCAATAGCCATAGTAATTAAGAACAAGCTCAAAACACAAATTAAATCCTAAACGACATTCAAAATGTGTTTTCCTATTTTAAACAACAACAAAGTTTTTTTTTATATTTTGTATCTATGTCTATGTCACTTTATATTGAAAAACTACAAAATGCCAAGAGCATAATATTCAAAGTTTTTATTTCTTTTATAATTTTCTTATTTTATACTCAACCTGCGCCCTCAATCCATCCATAATATAGGAGCAATATAAAGAAACAAAAATGCAACTGCATCGGCTTCAGCGACAAAACGCTTTGCCTCTTATAAAATCCCCAAACACACCTCTTTGCTCTTCAATAAACGATACGATACGTTTATGATATAAAAACAATCCGAATGGCCCCCAACTTTGAGCGTTTGTCCTACTTAGGACTATCAATTTGGTCTTCATTCCGCTTTTGTGTATACATTATACAAAATACTCGTAGCTGGTGTTTTGAGGTTGTCGTTTATTTCTTTTTATCAATTTTTTGAAAAAAAAACCAAAAAACGACAAATTGTTTCAAAGGGTTTATGGACTTCCACGCAGCGTTTGAATAAATTAATAATTATTTTTTTATCTCATTTAAGCGAGCTGAGCACGCTGCTGCATGCCGCCACCATCGCCGCCACCACCGCTATATACAGATTCAGTCGTGTGTTATATAAAAATATTGTAAACAAAGACGTTTTGAGTTTTCAAGTTGTTGCACTGCTGGCTGCTACTTAACGTTAAAGGAGCGTTATCATTGTTCCTAAATGCATTGGAGTCACTTTAAGTTATAAGCGACTTTTGATATGACAAAAAAGACACATGAGTGTATGTTTTTTGTTGAAGTGTCAAACTTACCCTATAAAAAGCTGTGGTAACTTTTGTTGATGTTTATATTTTATTTTTATTTCTGGAGCAATGTCAAAAATGTATGTAAATATCTTCTAATGTTATTTTAAATGACTTCAAAAAATATAATATTCAAATTATTTATTAACTTCTCATAGGAAGTTATTGTAATGGGTACGATTTCTCGACGTTTTAAGGTCCCTAGAGTCGAGATAAAAGATTTTTAGAAAGATGTCTGTGCGTGCGTGTGTACGTACTTTTGTACGTCCGTGCGTCCGTACGTTCGCGACGTTTTTTTCGTCGTCCATAGCTCAAAGACCGGAAGAGATATCAACTTCAAATAAATTTTATTATACAGATAATAAGGCAGAAAGATGCAGAAAGGGTTCTCAAGAAAATTGCGTTGGTGGTTTTTTTACCATAGCAGTTTGAAAAAAAGGTGAAAATTTTGGTTAACCTTAAATATCTTACGAACCAAGAACGCTAGAGACTTGAATTAAATTTTATATAATATATTGTAACGTGATACCAAACAGGTATATTTTTTGAAAAAAATCAATATAACGGTTTTTTTTATAAATCAATAAAACTGAAAAAAAATTTGTCACCTCCAAAATTTTACGACTGAAATATGATTTCATCTCTAAAACAATTATGTGCAACGCGGAATAATTTTTTTGACATCTGATAAAATTTTGAGAAAAATCTAATTGACACTTTTTTACAAAAAATAAAAACTCAAAAAAAAAATGTATAAAAGTTGGTAAAAATTGATTTTCGACGCAAATATCTTTTCAAAACTTTGAGATATTGGCTTTAATTAACTTTTATCCTTCAAAACATCTTGTTGTCAACATTCAGTTAAAGTTTGAAAAAAATCGATTTCACAGTTTTTTTACAAAAAATAAAAACCTGAAAAAAATGTATAAAAGTTGGTAAAAATAGATTTTCGACTCAAATATCTCTTCAAGAATTTTAATTATTGGCTTCAAACTAATTTTATCTTATAAGAAATATTGTTTTCAACATTTGGTTAAATTTTTAAAAAATTCGAATTGACAGTTTTTTTACAAAAAATAAAACTCTAAAAAAAAAACAATACTAAAACTTGGTAAAAATTTACTTTCGGCTCAAATAGCTTTTCGAAAATTAAAAATATTGGCTTCAAACTTATTTTATTTCAGAGAAAATATTGTTTTCAATATTCAGTAATTTTTATAAAAAAATCCAACAGTCCGTTTTTTTTTTTATAAAAAATAAAATCTACAAAAAAAAGTGCGCAAATTTGGTAAAAATACATATAGACAAACTTTTAAGCAAGAGAAATCGACAGACGGGATATGAAGTTATCAGTGTGGGTCGCATCCCAGCCTCTTTTTTTTTTTAAATTACTTGACATTAAAAAATCTGCGTACAAAAATTCTAAATTCGAAGTGTTGGTTTTTAAAAATAAAAATCAGTAAAGATTTAATCAAAAAAAATCCACAAACGTATAAAAAGATTTCTCAAAAACTAAAGAAATTAATTAAAAATTTTTAAAATATTAAAATAAGAAAACATTGAAGTATTGATTTTTCAGAATGAATGATTTTGCTTGAAAAACTAAATTATGCAAAAAACCTCAAAAATAATTGAGTGAAGGTTTTGTAAATCGAAAAAATCTTAGAAGTGTTGGTATTCGAAAAATAATATAATGGAAATGTTATAATGGTAATGTAAGATTTGGTTAAAGAAAAATTAAATTTTAAAGTCAAGTCTAAAAAAAGGATGGGATAAATTGTTCTAAAAGGTTATTGAAATAACAACAATTTTTTGCATATGATGATATAGTTTGGTTTAAAATCTATTTTTGTTAACGAGATTTTTAAGTGTTATAAAAATTTAATTTTGAATTTCTAAAACAATATTTTCTATAAGATACAATTAGAGGGTGATTTTTTAATAGCTATACGAAAGTTTTTCAAAAAAGAAAAACGCAAAATAATAAAAACAGTAAATGCATAACATTAACATAGCCCCACAAAAAATAGTCTACACCAAACTGTGACTTTTTCTGGATGAATTTATAGCTCTTGCAACGCTTCTGGCTGATATTCGCTCCAAAATCGATAATTCTGCTTATTTACATACTCATTGAGTCAAAAATAAGCTTCGCCAATGACTGATCATAAAATGGAGGAAGAGCGCGATGAACTTTTCTAACAGTTGTTCGGCTGTAACACGATTAATGGTTAAATTATAGGCCAAACTGAAGACTTTTGACAATAAAACAAAACACGAAATGTGCGTCAGCTGTTTCAACCAGTGTTACCAAAAAGATTATAGCTAAAAAATCACCCTTTAGTTTGAATCCAGCTTTTTGTTTTTTCAAACAATTTGTCAATTCGATTTTTTTCAATATTTAACCAGATATCAAAAACGTTGTTCTACTTTGCATAAAAGTATTTTCGGGATAAAATAATTTTTTTTCCGTAATATGTTCGAGGTGAAAATATTTGTTTTTATAAAAAAACTGTTAGTTGAATTTTGTTCAAAATAATAAACTTTTCTATCACTTCAAGGTTCGTGAGATATTTTGGGTTAACCGAAATTTTAACTTTTTCTCAATTTTTTTAAAGTCCTCTCAAAGTCCATATCTCTATTGGTTCTTTAGAAATAGACATAGCAAACAGCTTGAAAAACGTTAAATAAGAGATTTTAAAACTTGTAGAAATGTCAAAATTTTCAATTAAACTAATTTGACCGATTACAATAACTTTCGTTGGGAAGTTTATATTAATTTTTAAAAATGAATGATGTGGCTCTTAATCATTTCCTACTTATGACTTGCAAAAAAATTATCTAAGAGTACTTCATTTACAATTTGGTTGATCGAAAAATATTCGAATTGCTGGTTTTCAAAAACTGAGGTTTAATATAGTCTTTTTCGAAAACACTTAAGGAGTTGGCTCGATTTCGAAAATGATGACTTAAAGGAGAATCAATTTCATACTAATCCACAACCAATTTCAGGATTATTTTGTTGATCAAAAATACTCAAAATTGAATGTTGGTTTGCGATAATGGCTATTACGCTAAAATGTCATCGGTTTTGAAATATTCTTAGACTTAAAAGAAAATAATCTGAAAGTGCTTAGACTTTTTTTTTAAACTATTGGAAGTATTTTTGTTTTGAATTAAATACAAGCGGAGGTTTAAGCATCTTAAATATTCCAATAATTAATTGATTTTTAAGAAAATATTGGTGAATAGGTTTTTTGTTAAATCGAAAATTTTACCTTAATCCATACATTTTTATAGTTAATTTTTACCTGGTATTTTACGGAAACTTTTGTGAAGTGACCTTATTTAAAATTAAGGGTGAAATTGGTAAGGTGAGGCTAGATGAAAAAAGGTTACAAAAGAAGAATTATTGCGAGACTGGATGTTTCTTACCCTCAAGACTCAGTTTAATTTCGAAAAAAAGAAAGATTGTATGACTTTGCATTAACAAAATAAAAAAAAATAAAAACAAACCTGTTATACCCTACAAGATTGCGACAGAAATAATAATTAACCCCAACCCCATATGGTTGCATTGGGTCGCGGTCGTCAACAGCGCGTACAGCAATGCAACATATTATTCCAATTATAAGTGCAACAAACTGTACAATAAGACTTCTTGGTCTTCAATTTATTTATTTTTTGTGTTCGTGATTAGTTTTAAATTTTTGAGATTTGAAAATGCATCGTCGCGTGCGTCGTCGTCGTTTCCTTGCCTAATCAAATCATATTCCTATATAGCAGCTGAAGGTCTATCAAGACTCACAATGTACAGTACATATAAAAGAGATAACGAAATAATACTAGAAAACACATTAAGAACCTTCAAATTGCATCCAATTAAATGAAAAATCAAAATACAATTATCATCATCTTGATCTAGTATATGATCACCATTTCATTTCAAGAGGGGTGTTGGATATTGTGTCAAAAGACTTGGAGAAAGACGTGCCTTGACTTCTTGATGCCTGATGTCTGTTTCGTTTTGCTTTCTTTTTTTTTTTAAATATTCTTCTGTTCCATAATCTCGAATAGTTTATGGACAATTTAAAGCGGTGTTAGATTACGTCGTCAACATCATCATCTTGCGTCGTCTTCGGTCGTCGGTCGTTGTTGTTACGCATATTAGTTTAGGGCCATCACCATGCCATAACTGGGGCATGACAAACTTATAAATGCATAAAATGCATTGTCCCGTGCCTTATGAGATCTTAAAAAAAAGTAACTGACAACGCCTTGCTCTGGACATGTGTCCGAAAATTTATTTTCTTTCTGGATCTTTCAAGTGTTTCGAAATGATATATGGAGGTCAGGAACAAGGACGAAACGAACTGGACCTGGACCAACGGAGAGTTATTGTATTTTTGTTTTCATAAATTCTTTCTTTCTTTTATAAAAAACTTTAAGTGGCTGCCAAATGACAAATGTTATGGTAATTATTATGGTCGTCTTAAATTTCAAACACTATAAGCTGTGCTATAAGGACTGTCAGGAGGTTTAAGGGAAGAGAAGAGGAACTACTTAAAAATGTGCCATGAATATGGAGTTTAGGTAGCAACACGTGCTTTCCAGGAATCACTTGGTATTTGGGTAAATAAAATGGCATAAGTATAATTCTCTCTTGTTATATATCTTTTTTATGATGTTTCTTGTGAAAGGATATATTAAACTAAATTGATGCTACGCAGGTAATCTACCAAAACCAACCTGAAGTATGATTTGAAATGATACAATTGAAAAACTTTTGAAAAACCGTGGACAAAATGTCGATGACAAATTATGATCTATCTGCAGTTTTATAGATCTGACAATTAATAAAACAAAAATTAGCAAGGACGAATTTTAAAAGACCTGCCGTAAGACTTTGATTTTTCCTACAATTTTAGTTAATTTATTGATTTTTATGAAAGTTCTTATTTATCTTGAAAACAGCTAATGTGTTTTCTCGTCTTCGGGTTTCTTTTAAAAAATGAATCGATTATATTTTAAAATTAAGGTCAAAGCGTAGAAAATGTATATCTATATAAAGAGTGGTTACATTTGAAGGGCCGAAGTTGAATGTAAACCAGATCAAGGAAGGTATTGTTTTTTTGTATTTCATTTGACATTTCTCAATTTTAGACTACTTCAATTTGAAGCATGACAAAAAACACTACGAGCAACGCTTTAAAGTTAGTCAGACTAATTATGAAAATTGACCTTCAAATCAAAATGCGATATGTGATATACATGTGATAGGTATCAAATTCTGTTGAATTTGACTTATATGTACTCTGTTCTATTGAGACAAACAATCTATCAAATTACCAGACAGTGTCTGCAACTTGGTAAATAATATCTGTCGGGTCCTCTAGTAATATTTCTAGAAGCTGTTTCTGTTTTTGTTTCAATAATGTATTCTTTGTGAAATATAAGTTTAAAATTACCCCCAAAAGCTGAATAAAGATGCCTAGAATTCCAGTTTAAGCTTTTCTGTCAGTCTTTTTTACTCTGGGGTGTATTTTTCCTACTCTGGACATTTATGTGAAGTAAATGTAAATAAAACAGAACATAATCCAGCCAAAAATTTTCTACGAAATTTTAAGGTTTTTATTGTTACTTTCGACAAAATAAATAAGGAGAATACGTTCATAAAGCTACACAAAGACAATATGTTGTACTACTATGTCAAGTCTTATCAAGATTTCAAAGATTATCAAATTTAAAATCTAAGTTCTTGTTCGTTAAAAAAACATACATTCAAAAATTATAATTTTTTTACATTTTAAGAAAAGAGCTCATAAGTTTACTTTGACTATTTCTGGGATCATTCAAACACTAGCTTACTATCTTTTTTTACTTTGAGAATTGTTTGTATAAAAAGTTGAAATTGAAGTACAAGAAAACAATCAAGACAGAGGCCGAGACGATATTAAAATTTTCAATTTGGACTTAAACGAGATAAGGTTTAAGAAACTCTACAAATTGTTCACATTTAACTTGTAAAAAAAACATTGGGAAATTGTAAAAACAGTTAAAGTTTATTCTCATTTATGAACTCTTACATACTAGACACTAGAGTTTTTTAATAAGAGCTCAATCCTTTCACTTGAACTTGATATAAAAATTCAAAAAGGTCAATGCTGAAACATCTGCCACTTCATAGACATTATCCAAAGCCAAGCACAATTACTTGGCGTTAATAGCCTGGCATATAACAAACCCACAATGAAAACGTAACAATGTAAAATAAAAAAAATAATAAACTGCAACATAAATATTATTATTTGTTTAATACCTACATCTACACCACTCTCTTAACATACACCTTTTTTCTTGCCCATCGTCATCATCATCTTCCAGCTCAAGCTCCAGCACTGCATCGCCACTAATCGCACAGTAGCTCAAGGCTCAAAATATCGTTAGAATCGAGTCTTTTGAAAATATACCTAGACCTAAGTTGATTCGTTCAGTCGTGCTCGTTTCCTCCTCCTCCAGTAGCACATCGCCATCACATATCGTATTGAAAACACCAGTTAAATGCCTGTGTAATTACAAATAATGATAAACTATTCGCATCAATATAGACGCCTAGCGTGTTGCGTTGCACATAGGTATCGATAGGGAGAGACCTATAGAGCGTTATACAAACGCTGTCTATAGTATGATGCCACTCTGCCACATCTTATGAATACGAGAATATAGACAACGAGATGAGCCCTACTTGAGATAATAATCTCTGACTTTGATCTCAAACTCAATTCTATGATGTTACTTCAATTGGTGGGGCACGTACTCTCCATTCGATGCGAATTGCAAGCATAGATACTATAATTTGCTTTGGCTTCTCTGCCATCTCCATAATAATGCAACAATATACCGACCTGAGATACAGTTTGTGTGTTACAAATTGACAAAGTGTGTCTTCTCCATACGACTCTACATATTCTATTCTCGTACCTATGTACATACTCGTATAGCATCAGGACTACAAGTTTAAGACCCAAGGTACTAGTTAAGTTTTCAATGTGGCTCCAATTCAACTGCCGAAGCCGATTGGATAGATATCTAACACCTGCTCTTCTTAACTATGGATTGGATCGCATGTACCTATACTTTACTACCTAACCTATGCTATGGAAGCTGCCATCAGTTGGAGTTGGACATATAGAAAAACTAGAAGAACCAAAAAACGCTCGTAAAACTAAACTGGTTGGACTCGTGTGTTGGCTAACCAAACTTCTCTAGTTACTGCCTATAGACGCTATATGAACTACTCACGGGCGGGTAACGCAAAGCTGTGGTTAAATCGGTGCGTTGCGTTGGTTGCTTTTAAAAAGATGTCAGGACCGTCTCAATGTTGTGTGGGGCCTAAGTTCGCAAGAATAAGTTTTCAAAAAATGTACGCAATAAAAGTGGGACCTGAATCTCTGCAAAGTCTTTGTTCTCTCTTGTAAAGTGAGACTGAAAAGCATTAAACAAATCATTTAACCACCATTTTATGTGTTCATATATATTTAAGTTTACATTTTATTTTATAGATTAACAAACTATATAAGCAGGCTACATGTGAGGACGTTTGAAGGAAGGCGCAATAACTTCAACTGGCTACGGGTCAAAAAACATGGGGCTATGCGAGCAACAGTTTGTTTGGGCTTTGGAATAGGAATAAGTATGAAATGCTTATTCTTAAACATTATTTTGTCAATTTGCAGAGTAAAAGCGATAACTCCCAAAAAACAAGATCCGGAAGTGGTAAGGAAAGCGTCATGGACGAAGCTGACTTAATCGTCCGTGATATTCTTAAATCAGACTTAGCTGTTGTAGATAGACTGAATCTTCCACAAAGCTATGTTATTTCAGAAAATATACCATTAGTTGATTCCAAAATATTAACGACAAAGGAAACACCTTACCAACAACCTTCAAGACCAAAGAAGAGGTATGGCTCTACCAAGTTTCCAAGTGAAACTTCGGATAGAGAGATGAAATATCGACTGGAGCTCTTGGAAGTTGAAATTTATTACAGTGTCTGAAATTGTAGAGTTGTACAACTTCCATTATCAACGACTACTCAAAAATTGCAGCGGCAGAAACGACAACCATTTCGGATACGCAAGGGAATCTGAGTTTTGAGGAGTTTTAAGCTTGTATGTGTTATTATATATTTTATTGTTTTTATTAATTATGATCTTTTGCTGATTGCGTTTTGCATTTTTTTTTCTAAATAAACAATAAGTGAATTCCAAAATCTTTTTATATTACACTGAAAGTTCGCTTAGGTGAAAAGCTATGGTCGTTGCCTTGCAATTCAGAAAAAGAAATATGAAAACTTTTCTGAACAACATTTTGCCTCAAAACGAAAAAAAACTTCTGTAATGAGAAAAGATCATAGCCAAAACACAATTGTGTTATGAAACACTGTATTGGACTTTACCTCAGTTAAAGTTTTCTAGCAGGGAAGTAAGGCTCTATTTTCGTGACATTATATTATTAAGAAGATCTTTTTTTCTTTTCAGCAATTTCCTGATCCAATTTTTGATTTTATTCTTAGCGTGAGTTGTATGTTATCACTGCTTCTTCCAGTGCTACAAATTAATACACGGAAATCTTTCTTTAAAAGTGTCAAAACTATTTTAAATTACGATGCGCTTTTTTTTGACAACGACTCAAAGTGGGGTTACTAGAATATCGACGTAACGGTAGTAATACCCAGTTTTTCTTTCAATCCGTAACCACTATTGGCAACAACAACACCATCTGCGAATGGTCTTCATACATTGTCAAATTTTTGGCTTACAGCCAAACCCCTGAGTCATGGACGCTGCCCGGCCAATTAGCATTCATTATTACATTTAATGAATGATTTCCATGTGGGCCCAAATAAATTTCCTTATGTAATGAAAGTGTGATGCTTTTAACTATTGTGCCATTTACCGAACAATACAGGCAAGCGAATTCATCTATCATAAGAAACTTTTCAGCAATACCACTGACCCGATAGGGCCTTCGGAACATGCTTTGAAATAAAAACGTGTTTTGCCACTGTTGATTTTGCAACACCATGCATACATAGGCGCAACTCCATGGTACTGACAATCATTTGATTTTCAGCCCACAAAGCATAACTCCGCCGTGTACTGTGCACTAATTTATCTTCAATTTTATTAAGAAGGAAATCAACCTGAATTTGATTAAATTTAAAATTATAATTTTGTAGTCCCTAGAAATTTGTTTGGTCTTGAAACACCCGCGTCTTCATCATCAAAAATTTACGCCTTAATATCTTGAATACTTCGAAAGTAAAAACAATAGATATGCAAAGAGAAGGTTTTCTTTACGAAATTCTCTTTGAAAAAATAGAATTTAAAGTTTTGTGGAACTAAACAGCATCATTTTTGTAAAGTTTTTGCAAATTACTGTTTTCAATATTGACCTTGGACTTTGCATAAGAAAACGTACATGGAACGTATGTACATATGTGGAAAATATAAAAGCTGCAAGGACTTTGCAAATTTCACTTATCATTTTCAACTGTTCACTTATCATATTTTTGAGTTCTGTGGAGCACAAAGTTTGGCAGAAAAATTTGATGAGTTCAAAGTGAAAAAAACGATAAGTTGTCATGAATTCAAATTTTATCTTTTAATGTTTCTATCACATAACGTTTTAACAATTATTTCATAAACTGGATCTCCTAATATTTGCAAGATAGATGCTATAGTGTTAAATTTCGAAATGAGTGTTCAAGCTTATTTGTTGTGAATTCTGGTGCCCCCCAGGGTAGTCATCTTGGACCTATTATATTTATTAACTTCCCATAGGAAGTTATTGTAATGGGTCCGATTTGTCAAATTGAAAATTTTGACATTTCTCGACGTTTCAAGGGCCCTAGAGGCGAAATAAAAGATTTTTAGAAAGATGTCTGTGCGTGCGTGCGTACGTACGTTCGTACGTCCGTACGTTCGCGACGTTTTTTTCGTCGTCCATAGCTCAAGAACCAGAAGAGATATCGATTTCAAATAAATTTTGTTATACAGATTATAAGGCAGAAAGATGCAGAAAGGGCTCTCAAGAAAATTGCGTTGGTGGTTTTCTTACCATAGCAGTTTAAAAAAAAGGTAAAAATTCTGGTTAACCCTAAATATCTTACGAACCAAAACCGCCAGAGACTGGAATTAAATTTTATATAATAGACCGTAACGTGATCTCAAAGAAGTATATTTTTTGAAAAAAATCAATCTAACGGTTTTTTTTCTAAATCAAAAAAACTGAAAAAAAAATTTGTCACCTCCTAAATTTAACGACTAACATATGATTTCATCTCCAAAACAATTTTGGGCAACGGAGAATAATGTTTTTGAAATCTGATAAAATTTTGAGAAAAATCGAATTGACAGTTTTTTTTTATAAAAAATAAAAATCTAAAAAAAACATTACTCAAAGTTAGTAAAAATTAAATATCGATTCAAATATCTTTCAAAAACTTGAAATTTAGGCTTCAAGCTTATTTTATCTTATAAGAAATATTGCTTTAAGCATTCTGAAAGATGTTGAGAAAAATCGAATTGACAGTTTTTTTACAAAAAATAAAAACCTTAAAAAAAATTTATAAAAGCTTGTAAAAATTGATTTTCGACTCAAATATCTTTTCAAAAATTAAAAATATTGGCTTCAAACTTATTTTATTTTACAGAAAATATTGTTTTCGATATTCAGTAATTTGTATATAAAAATCCAACAGTCCGTTTTTTCATAAAAAATAAAATCTATAAAAAATAGTACGCAAATTTGGTAAAATTGATACTAGTACATATAGACAAACTTTTAAGCAAGACAAATCGACAGACGGGATGGGAAGTTGTCTGTGTGGGTCGCATCCCATCCTTTGTTCGCGTCTCCTTCTTAAAGCAAATTTGGCACATTACAGTTGTGCCAGGATCGAGGTAAGTAAATTGTTTAGTTTTTAAAGCAATAATGGCATATATCGAGTTGTGCCACTATTACGCCGCTTATGGTAACGAATTCAATATTTCCATTTGGAAAGAACGGCACATTTTGATTTGTGGCACTATTGCATCAAAGTGCATTATGAAAACATTATGATTATAATTATTTGTGCCATATTTTTCTTAGAATACTACGGTAAAATTAATTTAAGACGCAAGATGAATAAACAAAATTTGAAACCAAACTCTTTACTTTATATGAATAAGAAATGATTTTTTTAATTCGCTGAATAAAAGGGAGAACTAAGATGTGATTTAAATATAATATCCTAAACTTAAAAAGTACAAAAAGAAAAGAATATAAAATTAAGTTGGTACTTTAAAAATTATTTTTAAGTTTATAAGAATAAGAAATTAATTTTTAATTGGCTGAATAAAAAACCATTATTGAGAACTAAGATGTGATTAAAATTAAATTTAGATCTAATACCCTTTTAAAGAAGAGACTGTTAAACAAACTACGTATTTTGAAAATACACTCAAAATTAATTTTAAGTTTATAAGAAAGAAATTTATTTAACTTTTTATTTTTAAGTTTATATGAATAAGAAATGAATTTTGTATTGGCTGAATAAAAAACATTATTTGGAGAGCTAACGTGATTTAGTTTTTTTTCGACTTTTTCAATTATTACATCAAGTTTTTAGTAAATAGTTAAGGAATTTTGTAATATGCCGTTATTCTTTGAAATGGCACTAGAAGACTTTCGATATACTCTGCTTAATGCAATAATGACACTTTCCCAAAATAGGGCGGTTGCCGCCCACTTTTTAATCTCGGATAAATGTTATTATGAAGGTAATGATTCTAACGTCAAAATAGCAAATCCGTATCAGGATAGCCTAATTTATAAGAACAGAAATCTTAATTGAAAAAAGGCATTATTTTAAATCTCTTATATCTCAAAAGTGAAAAAAATGAGTTGTGCCATTATTGCAGGCGGTGAGCGATATGTATTTTCTGAGTTGGGTATTGTCTTAGATTCTAAACTAACATTTAATGAACATTTAAACTTTATATTAAAAAAAGTAAATCGAGTTCTGGATTAAGAGATTAAGCCATTATTTTCGTGATCCATATGTTTGAAAATTACTTTTTGTTTCATTTGTGAGACCAGTCCTGGAGTTTGCTTGCACAGTTGGTCTCCTTACTACGCCGCGGCCGTACAAGTCACAAGACTCGAAGCCATTCAGAAAATATTTTTGCGTTTTTGTCTACGATCCCTTCATAATATTCAAACCGCCTTATTCACAAAGACTCTTTCTCATCAATCTTCCTTCTTTGACAATTCATAGGCTGTACTTGCAGTTTTGTTTTAGTGTTGGAATAATAAACGGAGCATCAGTTCTTTGTAGATTGAACTTTAGTTTTAGTCGTTCAAGTATCCAGAAACCATTGAATACTAATTTTAGTAATGTGGTACTGTGGTATTCATAGCCCCTCTAATCAATTAATTGAAACCTATAATACATTTCACTCTTGTATTAATTCACCAAATGATAGTATAAAAACTATAAACTGCAAATAAATATATTTCAACAGTTTAGTTTAAGTTTAAGATTTTAAGTATATATTTTATTAATAAGAATTGTTAACGTTAGTATTTAACGAATTATAATAATAAATAAAAAGTAACAAAATATACCTCTTTAAAAATCATTGAGACAACCAACAGTGTTTTTGAGGCTTAATTAAAACACCGCCAACATAATTTAGTTCTTAAAAATAAATTGTGTTATGATTTCACAATCTACGAAGCTTAAAACATTTTTATTAGCAATGAGTATTCATTTGACTCTACATGAAGTTTTGAAAAACTTTAAATTAAATGGTCTCAAGACTTTGAAAACCATGTTTTGGAGTTACTATTTAGTTTATAATATTAATTTTAATTTTTGATGAGTGTATGAGTTAAGACGACGAATTCATTATAAACACAAAAATTACTATCAAACCGTTTTGCATTTTTCTGATTTAAACGATTAAGTATAAAAGTTAAATGGTATTTTATTTCTTACAAGAAAAACTGTTTAATGGATTATTGCAAATATAAAAAAGAGGCTGGGATGCGACCCACACTGATAACTTCCCATCCCGTCTGTCGATTTGTCTTGCTTAAAAGTTTGTCTTTATGTACTCGTATCAATTTTTACCAAATATGCGTACTCTTTTTGTAGATTTTATTTTTTATATGAAAAAACGGACTGTTGGATTTTTATATAAAAATTACTGAATATCGAAAACAATATTTTCTGTGAAATAAAATATGTTTCAAGCCAATATTTTTAAGTTTTGAAAAGCTATTTGAGTCGAAAGTAAATTTTTACGAAGTTTTAGTATTGTTTTTATTTTAGAGTTTTATTTTTTGTAAAAAAAACTGACACTTCGATTATTTAAAAATTTTACCAACACTATTTCTTATGCGATAAAATTACTTTAAAGCCAATACTTAAAATTTTTAAAGAGATATTTGAGTCGAAAATCAATTTTTACCAACTTTTATACATTTTTTTAGGTTTTTATTTTTTGTAAAAAAACTGTCAATTCGATTTTTTTTTAAACTTTAACTGACTGTTGATAACAAGATTTTTTGAAAGATAAAAGTAAATAAAAGGCAATATCTCAAAGTTTTGAAAAGATATTTGAGTCGAAAATCAATTTTTACCAACTTTTATAAATTTTTTTTTTTTGGGTTCTTATTTTATGTAAAAAAACTGTCAATTTGATTTTTTTCAAACTTTAACTGAATGTTGACAACAAGATTTTTTGAAAGATAAAAGTAAATAAAAGGCAATATCTCAAAGTTTTGAAAAGATATTTGAGTCGAAAATCAATTTTTACCAACTTTTATAATTTTTTTTTTAGGTTTTTTATTTTTTGTAAAAAAAACTGTCAATTCGATTTTTTTCAAACTTTAACTGAATGTTGACAACAAGATTTTTTGAAAGATAAAAGTAAATAAAAGCCAATATCTCAAAGTTTTGAAAATATATTTGAGTCGAAAATCAATTTTTACCAACTTTTAAAAATTTTTTTTTTGGTTTTTATTTTTTGTAAAAAAAACTGTAAATTCGATTTTTCTCAAAATTTTTCAGAATGTTGAAAACAATATTTCTTATAAGATAAAATAAGTTTGAAGCCTTAATTTCAAGTTTTTGAAAAGATATTTGAATCGATATTCAATTTTTACGAACTTTGAGTAATGTTTTTTTAGATTTTTATTTTTTATAAAAAAAGTGTCAATTAGATTTTTCTCAAAATTTTATCAGATGTCAAAAACATTATTCTTCGTTGCACAAAATTGTTTTAGAGATAAAATCTTATTTCAGTCGTAAAATTTTGGAGGTGACAAATTTTTTTTTCAGTTCTATTGATTTAAAAAAAAACCGTTATATTGATTTTTTTCAAAAAAAATACCTGTTTGGTATCACGTTACAATCTATTATATAAAATTTAATTCAAGTCTCTAGCGTTTTTGGTTCGTAAGATTTTTACTGTTAACCAAAATTTTCACCTTTTTTTCAAACTGCTATGGTAAAAAAACCACCCACGCAATTTTCTTGAGAACCCTTTCTGCATCTTTCTGCCTTATTATCTGTATAACAAAATTTATTTGAAGTCGATATCTCTTCTGGTTCTTGAGCTATGGACAACGAAAAAAACGTCGCGAACGTACGGACGTACGGACGTACAAACGTACGTACACACGCACGCACAGACATCTTTCTAAAAATCTTTTATTTCGACTCTAGGGACCTTGAAACGTCGAGAAATGTCAAAATTTTCAATTTGACAAATCGGACCCATTACAATAACTTCCTATGGGAAGTTAAAAAGCTAAGTTTTTATGAGTTTGAAGTCGGTATCTTCATTTGTTCTCAAGACGCTTAAGTCGAAAATCAATTTCTAATAATTGTGAAATAATTTTGTAGGTTAATTCTCTTTGTTAAAAAATTGTCTATTGCATTTTTCAAAGAAATTTCAACATTTTCAGTGTGACAAATCGGACCGGTAACAATAAAACCAATGCGACCCTGGAGGCCTCCTTATCGTACAATTTTGACTTTATCCAACATTTTAAGGCCTATATGCATAAACCAAATCTAAACCAGAACTTAAGTCTCAACAGTCTCGGCAGCTTACCGCATCAGAAATGGATATCAATTTCCCTTTTCTGCAGAGCGAGCGTTTGGTTCTTTTGATATTTTTTTCAAAAAAGCGTTCTCCAGGCGTGGCAATGGCAATGGCGATGACGATGGAGTAGCAGTAGCACCTAGGAGCGAGCAGAACCAACCATAAAAAGCAGCTAGCAGCAGCTCCCTACATTCAAAATGTCATTCACTTGCGGTTATTGGATTATAGAACTGTACTTAACCACCATTTAATTCATGTGCAATGATGCGTTCCTAATGAAAAGGGTTTATTCGCCATGAATAATTCCATTAAATGTCCATTTCGGACGGTTTTTGATTTTTGTTTTGTTATTATTATTTTGTGTGTTCGTTTATATTTCTCCTCAAAAATCAACATAAATCATGCAACCTGAAGGAATGAGACGATGATGATGCAGCAGCAGCAAAAGGTACGAGTTATATGTGAGGTGAGGTTTTGTTTAAAGTCGAAATCGAAATCAAGTTTTACTGGATTTAGGAGTGTGGTTCTAGATATAAGTTTGGTTTGTTGATGATCCGAGACGGTTAAAAAGGGAGAAGGAGGGAGAACCCTTCGGTCGATTAGAGACGTCGTCTACGTCGTCATCGTCGTCGTTGAAGACCAACTGAATCCATCCAATTCCCGTTTTTATTTTAACTTTTTTTTGTCCAACGTCTACTGGAAAAGTGATTTGACACCTGCAACAGTCATAATGAGTTCGTGTAATGGAAGACCAGTAGCAGCTATACCTATAGTATCTCAACATAAACGAAACGCATAGAGTTAAGGTGGGCGACAAGGTAAATTAGTGGGAATCACATTTGGCTCGCTGATGGCTGATGGAAAATTCATCCAGATCCAGAGACGTAAAACAAAAACTAGATTTGGAAAATAAAAATGGATGAGAAAGATACCAGATCCCGTGAGTCTTCGATGGACAATAAAAGAAAAACACGTTAAAAACGTAATCGAGTGATGGAAATTTTGTGTTAACCATAATCTTGAATTATGGGGAATAATATAATAAATGTACTACGCATAGAATGGGATATTAAAGTGAATAAGAATAGAATTATTTCTTTGTTGTTGTGGGATATGTTATTACAGGCTCTACGTCAAATGGATGGTAGATTAAGCCACCTGCGTTACGCAATCAATTTTTGTGTCCACAGGTAGGTACTTACTTATATGATATTAACAAAAGGAGCTGTTATTTATATTTCTCTGATATGTCTAGAAGATAAGTCCACGATTTTAAGACACGAAATAGATTATGTTTTTTTTATGAGAAAAGTAAATTGTAACAGTCACTTGAGTGCATTTTATAACATAAATACAAAGCGAAAAGACAGAAAGCTTGGTCATTTTGAAGCATATACCCTTTTTTTTAATTATAAATTTTGTTTATGGTTTTTTTTCTACATTTTTACTTGCGACGTAAAGATACTTTGTATACTGCAAGTATTGCATTCGTCAAAAAGTTTGAAATTGAGATTTTATTCAGTATGACATTATGAAGGTAGAGTATTCGAGATAACTGGATCTCCCGATTCCATCCGTCTGTCTATCTGTCCACGCCCTTAAAGCGCAAGCCATTGATTAACTTATAATTTAGATTCGCGTTCAGCGTTTTTTTTTAATTTCATAAATCAAAATATTGAATTTTCTTAAAAACAATGTGATAGATTTTGTTTTAATTTTCGCTTGCATTTGTTTTTTAATTTGACTTCTTTCAATGTAAACAAAACGTTTGTATTTCTCTAAAAGGGTATCTAGATAGAAGCGTTAAATTGTTTTAAAATGTTCATTATTTTTTCACGAAATTGAAAAGAAGAATTTACATTAATAAGCTATAAATAACTGCATGCTAAAAATATATATAATAAAAGAGGCTGTCTTGCTTTAAAGTTTGTCTATATGTACTCATATCAATTTTTACCAAATTTGCGTATTATTATTTGTAGATTTTATTTTTATGAAAAAACGGACTGTTGGATTTTTATACAAACATTACTGAATATCGAAAACAATATTTTCTGTGAAATAAAATAAGTTTGAAGCCATTATTTTTAATTTTTAAAAAGTTATTTTAGTCGAAAGAAAATGTTTATAAAGTTTTAGTATTCTTTTTTTTAGAGTTTTATTTTTTTGTAAAAAAACTGTCAATTCGATTTTTCTCAACAATTTATCAGATGTTAAAAACATTATTCTTCGTTGCACAAAATTGTTGTGAAGATGAAATCATATTTTAGTCGTAAAATTTTGGAGGTGACACATTTTTTTTCAATTTTTTTGATTTATAAATAAAACCGTTAAATGGATTTTTTTCAAAAAATAAACTTCTTTGATATTACGTTACAATATATTATATACAATTTAATTCAAGTCTCTAAACTGCTAGGTAAAAAAAACCACCCACGCAATTTTCTTGAGAGCCTTTTCTGCATCTTTCTGCCTTATTATCTGTATAACAAAATTTATTTGAAATCGATATCTCTTCTGGTTCTTGAGCTATGGACGACGAAAAAAACGTCGCGAACGTACGTACACACCCACGCACAGACATCTTTCCAAAAATCTTTTATTTCGACTCTGGGGACCTTGAAACGTCAAGAAATGTCAAAATTTTCAATTTGACAAATCGGGCCCATTGCAATAACTTCCTATGGGGAGTTATGAAACTAAAACAGAAAAATTAATAAAAAAACGACTATTTTCAAATAAACATTTTTTGCAGGTATATTTTTAAATATTTAAATGCAGGAAATATTTTTTGATTTGAACCATTGCTATTATTTTTATTACTTTAGGGATTGTATTTAAGCAACCTATGATAAATAAAGTGCAAGAATTTACTCCTTTGTCTAAAGCATGTTTACAAATTGTAAATTTTAAAATTCAAACATTTTTCTTTGAAATAAGTTTTTTTCCAAAAACTTAAATTACAAGAAACTTTGATTTATAATTTTTTTTTTTGAAGACTTTTAGAGCGGTTTTTTTAAAATAAATTTTTGATGTATACAATTTTTTCTTAATAATGTTTTTGGCAACTAGTTTTATATATATACGTTTTAAATTTGTTGCAAACCCGTTTTTGAGACATCCAATTGACAAAAAAATGTCTTCAAATGCAAACCAAAAAGCAATGCAATTTTTGATGATCAAATACTTTTAAGACATTTCAAGAGTCTCTTCATCATAAATATTGAAATCTTTTAATAAGTTTTTAAGAAAACTTAAAAACAAAATAACGGTTCTGTAGGGTGTAGTCTTATGGAGCAATACAAAAACATATTTTGTTATTGAAGGAAGTCAAGTTAACAATACAAAATTATAGAAAGTTTAGTGAAAATATTTATATCGGTTTGTTTTTGAGAACATGAGAATTTTCGATTTTTGGCCAAAAAAGTTGTATGAGGATTTTTAATCATACAAATTAAAAGAAACCCTAATGTGAATCTGCTTTAAATCTTAATTTCCAAGTTTGAACTCAATTGAACACAGACGGACGGAATCGAGGGAACCACTTTTTTCGAATTCTTTGCCTTCGTAATGTTAGTTTGATTTAAATCTTAGATTCGAACATTTTACGAATGCGATACGGCAAGTATGCATATATACTTCCTTTATGTCGCAAGTTAAAATGTGCGATAAAAATTGCGTATACGCCCCAGTATACAAATTTTGTTATAATCACTTTTGTGATTGTTGACTTCTGGTTTTTCATACAAATACTCTAAAAGAATACATTTTTGACATATCCAATCTCTTGAGAAAAAAAAGAGAGCTTCAATTTATTAGTTGCATACTTTTCCACGTTCCTTAAATGATAATGTGGCTTATTTCTAAAAATAATTACTTCACAGGGCACCAATGGGAAATCAAATGGCTGGTGTGGATGTTTTTAAATGACATGAGTTTCAATTTCTGCAAATTAACTATTTAAACGTTTAGCATTTAAGAAATAACATATTTATTTTTTCGATCTCAAATTTTACTTATTAACGTTCTCTTAACGTTCTCACATGACTTTTTTTTTTCATTTTTAAAATAAAATGGTTATAATTTTTTGAATTATTATTTGTTTGTACTCATCTTGAATTTTAATATTCTTCTGTGGGGAATTAGTGCAGCTAACATATACCAATTTTTATTTTGCTTTTATATTTCATCAAATTTAAAAATTACATACATATGTATCTAGTATCTACTTAGTTCAAAAACTTACAAATTTTGTTGAAACGTGAAATTAGACAAAAAAACACTTTTTTAAGAATAACTCATAATTTTGAAAGTCAAGTTAAATTTTAAGGTCTTATAATTTTATTAATCATTATCCTTGACTCATTGTTTTATTATTATTATTGTATAATAAATAATTTGAAAAAAAAGTTACTTGATTCGACCGTGACAGGACTCGAACCTGCAATCTTCGGATCCGAAGTCCGACGCCTTATCCATTAGGCCACACGGTCATATTTTAAAGTGAGCTAAATGAGTAATAAATTCCTAGCAGAGATAAGAACTATATGAACAATAAGAATAATGTAGGAATTCGTTTACTATAATAATTATGAACTTTACATATATTCCACGAAATTTAATTTGCTGGTGACATGACGTCAATTGAACTGCGAATCTTAAATTATGATAAGATATGAAAACTAATGTTATTATGAAACTTTTTACTCATTTTCCTGAATAAAGAGAATAATGTATAGTCTTTCCTTATGAAGCTTTTTTCAACTTATTGTAAATTGTAGGCAAATAGGTATTATGTACAATGTACATATAGATTCAGTATGTATATAATTCGAATGTCTTTAAAGTGCTTAAGGTTATGATTTTTTATTAGACTTATTCTTAGTCCAAGAAAATAACAGTTTCACCTCGTAATGAAACGGTGCTAGTAAGGGTTGGGGTCGAAATACTGCATGGATCAAAATACTGTATTACAAAATACCTACTATATGAACAACAAACTGCATATTTCAAAATTCTGTACCTATATCAAAATGCTGTAAATAAGCCTACAAAATAAAAATCATTTTGGCAACGTAAAAGTATAAGAGCTTATGCTGAAAAAAAAAATATTGATATCAGTTTATTGAGAAAAATTAAAAACAAAATAAAGGCTTTAATTGCAAGAAAGCGAAATTGAGAACTTTTTTTTAGAGAAAATTAAAAACAAATCATACAGACGGACGGATTCGGAGGACCCACTTTTTTCGAAATCTCTAACATCGTAATGTCATATTTGAATAAGCTTTCGAGTTCTAAAATTTGTACGAATGCAAAATTTACAATATATGTTTGTATTTAGTTCCTACATGTCACAAAGAAAAGACAACATTCGGTCAAATCTAATGAACCAAGTTATTGTAATGGGACCGATTTGTCAAATTAAAAATTTTGACATTTTTCGACGTTTTAAGGTCCCTAGAGTGGAAATAAAAGATTTTAAGAAATACGTTTTTTTTAAATTCATTTTTATTAATTCAATCTTAAAGCTAGACAAAATTCATAAAACTAGCCTAATTATCCATAAGTTACAACTAATTTAATGGTCCCAAACGGAGACTCTAAGCTAAACAATAATACTTAATTCTAATGCCTTTCGGCCCTAAGATCTATTTTACTTCAATTTATATTTTATTTATTTTTCTATTTGTTAGAAAATTTTGAAACCAAAAATTATATCAAGATCCTTTTTTATTTTTGCTTAAAAACTACTTAAAATTAGGTCCCTAAATAAAACTTAAAACAAATTTATACTACCTATTCTACCTTTAAACTACTTAAAACTAGAACAACAACAGCAGCAAATCTAATTATCTATCATTTTTGTTGTTCATATTTTGTTGTCTTTTTTATTTTTTTTTAATTCCATGCTTTTTATGTTTTTTTTATTGTCTGTATTTTTTTTTCTATTTCTTTTTGTGCCACCATGCCTATTCTACTGAAAACTAAACCCTAAAACTATAAAACAAGTATGTAAGCCGGCCAAGGCTTAAAACCCCATTCCGACTACCCACTATCAAGTGCCGATTGAAGCCACCAAAACTGGTTCTCCTGCTTCACCCTATCAGTTCGGTCCCGTTCGGACACAGCCCTACTGAACCGAAGGAGCTCTGATCCGCCTTGTGCCATGACGTCCCGATTGTACAGGAGTCGCCTATCCACGGTTCTTCGTCTGACGTGGTAGATTAACGGAACTGCCAATCTATCCTGTATCAGACCGCATTAATCTTAAAAGAGAAATACCTCTGGTGGAATGAAGCCGCTCAAGCGTGCACTTTCAAAATACTCGTCGTTCGGATAGAACGCTCCGAAAATTAAATTGTTGGTTGAAGACATAGCTCTTGCAATGTGACCTCGAACGAGGTGTAAATGCTGAAGAGAATCGGCAAATTCACCGCTCCCTGTTGAAGACCATTTTTAATTGAGAATGTTTGACAACAAACTTTCTACCGTTAAGCATATCATAAAGTATATACAACAATGGCTTGCTTATGCCTAGCCTTCTCAGTTTTAGGTAAAGACCCTCTAACCATACGGTGTCAAAGTCGTTTTCCAAATCAACCAGAGCAGCAACTGTGCATTGTTGTTTTGATTTATTCCATTGGATATCAGAAACGAATTTAGACGCAGCATGAATTGTGTCATGACCCGCCTTGATACCGAACTGTTTATCCAAAATTATTTTGTTGTCCGCAGCCCACTTAGTCAGAGCCTTATTAATGATCTTTTCGAAAACTTTGCTGATACTCGGAAGAAGACTAGTCGACCGGAAATTTGACGGGTTGGAGTTGTCGTTTCCCTTTTTCGGGAGAGGATGAACCACAGCAGCGGTCTTCAAATGCACTGGATAATATGCATTATTTAGTGCATTGTTGAAGAGTGTGGTGTAAATGTCAATTGCTTTCATCGGTAAATGTCTTAGTAAAACGTTGGATACACCATCGACACCTGCTGACTTTCAATTTTTTACTGAATTAAAGATGAGTTGAAGCTCAACCTTCGTCACTAACAAGGGACTTGGTCCCGTTTGCTCGGCGATTATGGCATTTGCCAATTAATCGCCATTGAACCTCATGAAACCGCGGTTCTCAGATCGCCAATGGGTGATATCATTACGGAGGCAAAAGTGATTAAGTAGTTCTCTGTTTTCCAGGTACACTTGCTGGAAAGCAACTCCCACAGCCTCCACTTTTTCCTGCGGATCTTTAACCCTAGAAAGATAATCATATTTTTTAGTGTGTGAAAGATAATCATACGTCTTAGAGACGTATGGCACTTATTTAGCGCGTTTAAAGATGACAATTGATTTTTCATCATTATTTTGTTATTTAATTCATTTTATTTGGGTTATTTTAAGTAAAATGAATCAATAATTAAGTACGAAAGAAGTAAAATTTGAGCAAAATGTATAAAAAATCTGAACCACCTTTGAAAACAGAACGAACAAAATTCTTTATTTTTTAAAGAAACCTTTCAGTTGACTTTGAGTCTTAATATTTGGTAAATTAGTTCATTGAGGGGTAAGCTAACTATAAAAAATAGTTTTAGTAATTTTTGAGAAAAAAAGTTTTTTCCCCATATACTTTTGTTCAGTGCACAAAAGTTTCATAAAAGATAATCATACGTCTCCCAGACGTATAACATAGTCATTACTGGCCCTAATGCATCTTTAGCGTGAATTTTAAGATGCACCATGCAAGCTCTGACCTAGTCCTGAGCAAATATAAAAAACTAATGTAATACGGCTTATAATTCAAAAGATATAACAATTTTTCCCCGCGCCATACGTCCCGCAGACGTAGATTATCTTTCTAGGGTTAAATATGTAAAAGTCATCGTCAAAGATGGCTTCCTCTGGATCTATTTGCGCTGTCCTGAGTACGTCTTTGTTCTCTTCGGTTCTTTGGAGTTTCAGACTCGGAAGGTCATTGTCGTTCTTTTTCGTGAATATCTTGTTGATTTTAGGAAACATACTAGGGTCATTGGAATTAACTGACGGATCTAACGGTCCCAGTACTTGTTAATTGATAACCTGTAGACGCCAATAAAATAATAATAGCACTTCTTCACTTCCTTAATCAACAGATTGACGTTTTTTATTGATGACTTCAGTGTCCTAACCTCCAAGTCGTGTGGGTCTACAAGTCGTCTGCAGACGCCACCCCCACTGGGCTACCGATGAGCTATATCAAACTGTGGCAACTTGCCAACTTTTTAACTAACACCCTTGGACTTGTTTTACTTGAAAATAAAATAAAAATAGTACTTCTTTACTGGTTGGAAGTCAAACAACGACTGATCCTAGAAATATATACGTACATACATTCGTACGTTCGAACGTTCGCGACGTTTTTTTTCGTTGTTCATAGCTCAAGAACAAGAAGAAATATCGACTTCAAATAAATTTTGTTATATAGATAATAAGACAGAGACTTGAATTAAATTTAATATAACATATCTTAACCTGATGCCAAACAAATATATTTTGGGAAAAAGAAATCAAATTAACGGTTTTTTTATAAATCAAAAAAACTGAGAAAAAATGTGTCACCTCGAAAATTTTACGAGTACAAAATAGTTTTATTTCCAAAATAATTTTGTGCAAAGAAAAAGACAGTAAAAGACTGGTAAAATTTTGAAAAAAACCGAATAGACAGTTTTGTTTATATTCCTGTGTGAACTTGGGCCACACCCAACAAACTAATCCATCTAGCTGGGTCCCTAGCTAGATGACTCCAGTTTTGCGCTCTAAGTTGGTTGAGGTCACTTTCCACATGTGCGTGCAATCTGGTCTTCCTCTACTGCGTTGTCCTGTGGGTGTGGATTCAAAAACTTTCCGGGCCGGAGCATTGGTTTCCATGCGCTCTACGTGAACCAGCCATCTTAGTCGTTGGACTTTTATCCTTCTAGCTAAGTCTACGTCGCTGTACAGCTCGTCGTTTCATCTTCTCCTCTACTCCCCTTCGATGTATTCGGTACCGTAGATCACACGAAGAACTTTCATCCGCTTTTGTCAAAGTCCATGCTTCTGCACCGTATAGCAGGACGGGGATAAGGGTCTTATATAGCGACACTTTGGTCCCTCGAGAGAGGACTTTACCTCTCAATTGCTTTCTTAGTCCAAAGAAACAGCGGTTAACAAGAGTTATTCTGCGTTTGATCTCTGCGCTGTTGTTGTTTTCTACGTTTACAGCGGAGCCTAGGTAGACGAAGTCCTTGACTACCTCAAAGTTACGTCTGTCGATTGCGACGTTTTGACCAAGACGTCAGTGTTGTATGTCCTTTCTTGACGACAGCATGTCTTTGTTTTGCCCTCATTAACCGTCAAATCCAAAAAAAAAAACATTACTCGAAGTTTTCAAAAATTGAATTTTGACTCAAATATCTTTTCAAAAATTTGAGATTTTGGGTTCTTAAAAATTTTAACTTATAGAAAATATTGTTTTCAACATTCGAAAAACTAAAAAAAAATCGAATTGGCAGATTTCCTACAAAAAATAAAAACCTAAACAAACAAAATAATAAAAGTTAGTAAAAATTGATTTTCGACTCTAATCACTTTTCAAAAGTTTGAGATATTGGCTGTAAGCTAATTTTATCTTTAAGAAAACATTGTTGTCAATTCTTAGTTACATTTTGAGAAAAATCTTATTGACAGCTTTCTTACAAAAAATAAAAATGCAATAAAAATTGATTTTCGACTCAAATATCTTTTTAAAAATTTGAGATGTGGTTTTTAACTAATCTTAAATTATAAGAAATATTATTTTCGAATGCAGAAAAAATTTGAGAAAAATTGAATTGACTGTTTTTTTTACAAAAAATATAAACCGAAAAAAACCATACTAAAAGTTGGTAAAATATTGATTTCGACTCAAATATCATTTTAAAAGTAAAAAGTTTTGGCTTCAAACTCATTTTATTTCACAGAAAATATTGTTTTCGATATTCAGCAATTTTTTATAAAATAAGTTTTAAGCCTAAATTTCAAGTTTTTGAAAAGATATTTGAATCGATATTCAATTTTTACCAACTTTGAGTAATGTTTTTTTTTAGATTTTTATTTTTTATTAAAAAAACTGTCAATTCGATTTTTCTCAAAATTTTATCAGATTTCAAAAACATTGTTCTTCGTTTCTCAAAATTGTTTTGGAGATGAAATTATATTTAAGTCGTTAAGTTTTGGAGGTGACAATTTTTTTTTCAGTTTTTTTGATTTATAAAAAAAACCGTTAGATAGATTTTTTTCAAAAAATATACTTCTTTGAGATCACGTTACATTTTATTATATAAAATTTAATTCAAGTCTCTAACGTTTTTGGTTCGTAAGATATTTAGGGTTAACCAAAATTTTCACCTTTTTTTAAACTGCTATGGTAAAAAAACCACCCTCGAAATTTTCTTGAGAGCCCTTTCTGCATCTTTCTGCCTTATTATCTGTATAACAAAATTTATTTGAAGTCGATATCTCTTCTGGTTCTTGAGCTATGAACAACGAAAAAAACGTCGCGAACGTACGGACGTACGGACGTACGGACGTACGAACGTACGTACACACGCACGCAAAGACATCTTTCTAAAAATCTTTTATTTCGACTCTATTGACCTTGAAACGTCGAGAAATGTCAAAATTTTCAATTTGACAAATCGGACCCATTACAATAACTTCCTATGGGAAGTTAAAAAGGCAGTCAAGCCAAAAAAATCTTTGCAAGCAAATCCGTGCAAAAGCTGCCAAAACAAGTGTGGAACAAAGTTCACAAATTCGCAAAGGCAAGACATTTTCAATTTGTATTGGGAGTTGCCGTATGTCCAGCAAATAAATTGGATTTTGTCTTCTGTTGAACAAGTTCCCATCAAAAGACTACGAACCAAAAATGCCGAAAAGAAAACAGAAACAAGAAAATATTTCATCAATTTTGAAGGGAAGAAAGAACAGGTTTGAATGCAGTTATTGCTTAAGACCCTAGATATTTCGAGCCGGGTTGTGTCGTACGCTCTTGAAAAAAACTGCATTAAATACATCAGCTACGTATAAAAGAGGCAAAACTCTTCCAGTAAAATGCTACTTCAGAAGAACTTAAAGCAGCTGTTTGCAGTTTTATAGAAAGCTTGCCAAAAGTCCCATCACACTATTGCCGATCCTCGACCAATCGCAATTATCTGCCAACAGAATACTTTAGCATATCCAATTTATACAGGAACTATAAATCAAAACAAGTGGAAGAAGGTAAAAATGATGTTTCCGAAAAAATATTCCGAAGTATTTTCAAACCCTATAATATTGGCATCCACGTTCCGAAAAAAGACAAGTGCACCTTTTGTGAAGCACATAAATCCCCCGTGTTGGAGGACAAAGAGAAAGTTCTTGTTTTGAAGCACTCCCAACAAAAGGAAAATAGCCAAAAATTATTTATGGCTGATCAGGAAAAGGCCAAAAACTGTACATCATTTGTGTGTGCTAGTTTTGATCCACAGAAAGTCTTAAACGTTCCACATACGCAAAGCATGCTCATTAATTATTCAAGAAAGTACTCATTTTATAACGAGACTATCTATGAAAGTGGAACTCAAAATGGCTATGCTTTTCTTTGGGGTGAGATTGATGGAATGCCGGGAGCAAATGAAATTTGTTCAATTCTCTTTAAGTACTTAAGTATTGTCGATGCCAGAGAAACTGTGACTTCCATTTCCCTGTTTTCGTGACTGAAAGAAAGAAGCTTTGAAATATTTTCCAACGCAGGAAGTAAAAACTAGGAAACAAACTAGTTTTAAAATATCTGAATCCAACATTTTTTTGTTCTCTAAGTCATCCTGTGACATCAAGTATTCAATATTTAAGTCCGGAGACATGGAACCACCTTCATACACGTTGGATTTGTGTCGAACTCGAAATCAAGTTAAATGTGTTGAAAATTTTGATCACCTGATATTTTATACACCGCAAAACTGCCAATATCGGGTCCAAAGAAAAAGGGCTTAGAAACTATACTCAAGAAGAAGTTTATCCCTGAACGGTATATCCAGGAATACCGAGAAATCATTGACATTGTTGGTGAGAAGGAAGATGTTTTACCAGAGACTGATGAAGAAGACGACTTATCAGAAAATCAACTGAATCAGTGATCTGTAAATTTTCGTATCTGAAAAGTTAATTATTTGTATTTATTTTAAAGTTAAACTGTTTTCTTTTTTATTTTTTGAAGTATAATGTTATGACTATAATGTATAATGACTATTTTAACTTCGTTGATAATAAAAACTCAATAAAGCAAATGAACTAAACGACAATATTTTTTGGAATCCTGTAATAATTCCTACCACCTATTATCTAAGCGCCATTTAGCCACTGTATCAAACGACAATCTGTAGACCATGAAAATGTTCTAAGCGACAAAAACTTTTTATCCGATCGAAATTTCGTCCATGTAATGGTACAAAAATAAATGTGGCCTAAATCTCAATCAAAATTATGCTTTTCACTTTAAAATACACAAATAAATACCTACGCAGGAGGTTTTTTTGGTCTCCTGTAAAATTCTTAAAATGTCGCTTAATACATTCTTCCGGGAAGGCATCGACTTTATTCATCTCAATTTCAAAAATGTCTGATTTTGTAGAGGTTTTTTTAATCTGTCGACATCTAGCCACCCTTTAATTAAATTTGTTTAAAATTTTAAATAAACTACAATTGTTGTGTGTACACTACATTGAGCTGGGAATGTAGCCCAATACTACGAAATACGCAATAATATCGTTGAGGAATTAAATTTTAAGTTTTCTCCAAGACAGCTTACTTTTTATTCATTTTTGTATCATCGACGACCAGTGAAAAAGTGTTTGGTGTCTTGGTCTAAAATAAAAAAACTAAATTTTGGATCACAAAAATAGATCCAAGCATAAAGCAAGATTTAACATGGTGTAAATAAAACACGGCTAAAATTGGATTCACTTTCCGAATATCTCTACGAAAAACAATTTAAACCGCAACTTTTGATTGCAACCATAAATACATGATTTTAGATATATGTAAACGACTAGTTATGAAATCAGAACATATAAAAATATGTTAACCCTTATACTAGTAGTCACCGTTTAGGTGTTTTCCTGAAAACAACTGTAACTCTTCTAGAACATCTATTAAAACTCTACAAACTGACAACTTCCAAAAATCGTATTTGAATGAATTTACTAAAATATGTCCAAAGGCCTAGTAGTTTAAAATAGCAAACAAAAACTGGATAAAACCCTGAAAACAATCCCATTTTCTATAAACCTACAAGTACACTATACTACGTAGGTAGGTATATTCCTATATTATTCATATTATTGCAAAAAAAAAAAAACAACAACAACAAAATCAACACCAACAATGAGGGTTTCAATCAGCAATAATCACTATAACCATCGTCGTCGTCGTCATCGTCATTCGGTCGTCGCAAGTTGCAGCCTGGCAGCATTTAGATTTTCAGTTTTAAAAAAATAAGAAAAATTAAAGACCGAGAGAAAAAAAGGTAACGAACAAAAATATCCACCGAACCTTTGTTTGATTTCTTGAACACCTGTATCACTTTAACGCTAACCCACCTAGAACATATAAATTGCGACTTATTTTTTCCTTCGTTTTGAAAATATAGGGAGAACGAACGTTAAAAAAAGTCGTTAGATGGATTCGAAAAACCAGTTTCTTCAAACCGAATCAATGCATAAACATAGGTATAGCCGTGTAGCGCTGCATGCATATATATGCACTGCAATATCGCTTATGTCTATGCAGTATGCACTATGCATGCCTCCGATTCGATCCGAACGACAAACAGACAGACTGGATAGAAAAAAAGGGGCTCAATGCTCAGCACAACATAGCACAGCACCGAGCACCGAGAACTCAGAGCTCAGAACACCACCAATTGGCGATTAGTCACCTGAGAATAAGAATATACCAACAAAAACGGAATATGTTCTACAACAAAGATTCATACTGAAGACTGAACGTTAAAGTAGCCCTTAACCCAAATAAAAGCACTGAAACCGAACTAAACAAACTTGTAGCCGCTGCCGCTTCCATCACCATATCGCAGCAAAGAGAATTGAACTGCGCTTGGGAATTATCGTCGAACGTCGTCGATCGTAGCTCGTCGATATCGAGCAGTAAAACTGACACTTTTACTCATCATGAGGATTTGGTGGACGGAAGATGGTGAAGAGGATGCGGTGGGAAGAGTTTGACGGCAGTGAATTGGATTGGATTTGCTTTTGCTTGACTGCCACTCTGCCACTGTCACTGTCACACATGCATCCATCTGCAATATGCTGCTGTATATAAAGCTGATGGTGTTGCTGCACTGCAGGCATTAAGAAGACGGCCGGCCCAGTCCGGTCATTACGGGCGATAATTTAATCAGAAATTGAACGAGACAAGTCAATATTTGTTGGACCAGAGAATAACGATGTAAATGTTGACTCTGAAGGATTGACTACCGTTTTACGTAATGCCAGGTAAAAAGACATGCATTGTGACAGCGACCGTTACTTAGTGGTTTTATATGGTGCGGAAAACCATGTGTGACGCGACGTGAGTTTTGTGGATGAAAATTTAAAAAAGAAAGAAAAGTATAGGTACTTATCTCTATATGATTATATAGGTTTTCTGTGAAGGTGTATGTAGATTTGTAAGTACGAGTATATTTGTATAAACCTAATTGAAAATTCAAACTTTTAATCTAAGTGATGTGAATCTGGAAAGAACATTTACTGTGAATACAGTTTGGTAACGTTTGAATAATAAGATGCAAATTTGGTTTCAGGTCATCCAAGAAGAAAAAAAAACAGATAGGCTAAAGTGTCTTGAAAGATAAGTGAACTAAGAGCCATTTTTTTCACTTCAAGTTCAACTCAACTTTAGGTTTTTATTCTCAACTTGTGATTTAATTTTTTTTTACTCAAAGTTGACAGTTTTGATTTTCAACTATCGAGTTGTCGAACTTCAGGCTTCCTCAACTTCCGAAACTAGTAAAAGTTGAGAGAGCATACTTAAAAGTTTTCTGTCAAATACTAGATGGTAACACACTTTGCTGCATCTTCTGTAAAAAAATTCGGCCTTCAAAAGGTAAAAGCTCTTAAGTTTATTTTAACAGTTTTTTAGAAAGTGGATTTTTAGCTTGCAACCTTTGTTTTAAACAAATTAAGAAGAATATGTGCAGGGAATATTTTATACATTTATTAATACTTTTTTGACTTAAGTGTTTTTACGCAAAAAAATTAAACAGTTTATCATTTATACTAAGTATCCTAAGATGTTTTTAGGTTTGTTAAACCGTTATTTTGTTTTTATTGTCATTATTTTTTGTATTTATTAAATATGGTAAAACATCTTAAGTGAATATAGAAATTTAAATGCAAAAATTGTTTTATGGTAAAATAACTTGAGTTGAGTAACCAACTTAAAATATTTTACCAACATTATTTATAAAATAAATTTACACTTACGAATCCCCTACTTAAGCTGTTTTACCTTCTGCAAAATCATACGAATTATATTTAAGCTATCTTACAAAAGTTTATAACTTTCGTGTTTTAAAAGATCTTTCAACCAGGGTAAAAAAGAAAAATAGTATGTAGAGAGAATATTATTAAGAAAAAATAAACAGCTAAAACCACTTATTAGGAAAATCATCCATTGTCAGCTTCCGGAAGTGAAGATGAAAAAAAATTGTTAACAATTGAAAGAAGACAATATAAAATGTGTCGACAAGTCGGACTCGAAAAATGGAACGACCATGACATGAGGAGGACGGTTACAAGCGAAATTTCAAATTTCCAGCAAAAAATTGGGGCAATAGATTGCACGCATGTAAAAATCTAATCACTTATGAAAACAACAGAGAACTTTTTAGAAATCGCAAAGGTTGGTTCTCTATAAACTGTGGCATCTACAGAACAGATATCGATGCTCATTGACCTTTAAAAAAAATGATATCCCTGACTTTGGGTTTTATTTTTAACGCACGATTAACATATGCCCGGATTTAAATATGTTGCGTAATACTAATGTTAACGTACATCCAAAAAGCAACATCAATTGCCTTCGGCAACGGTTGGGAATGCAAGATCTAGAATTCGAAATTATTTTCAAACAATATGAGATCAGGAATAAAGATAAGTTAAAATCCATTCAACGGTTTTTTTATAAATCAAAAAAAAAAACTGAACAAAAATAATTTGTCACCTTCAAAATTTTACGAATTAAATATGATTTCATCTCCAAAACAATTTTGTGCAACGAAGAATAATGTTTTTGACATCTGATAAAATTTTGAGTAAAATCGAATGGACAGTTTTTTTTATAAAAAATAAAAATCTAAAAAAACATTACTCAAAGTTGATAAAAATTGAATATCGATTCAAATATCTTTTCAAAAACTTGAAATTTGGGCTTCAATCTTATTTTATCTTATAAGAAATATTGTTTTTAACATTCTGAAAAATGTTGAGAAAAATCGAATTGACAGTTTTTTTACAAAAAATAAAAACTTAAAAAATATTAATAAAAAACGGTAAAAATTGATTTTCGACTCAAATATCTTTTCAAAACTTTGAGATATTGGCTTTAATTTACTATTATCTTTTAAAAAATATTGTTGTCAACATTCAGTAAAATTTTGAAAAAATTCGAATAGACAGTTTTTTTTTACAAAAAATAAAACTCTTAAAAAAACAATATTAAAACTTGGTAAAAATTTACTTTCGACTCAAATAGCTTTTCAAAAGTTAAAAATATTGGCTTTAAACTTATTTTATTTCACAGAAAATATTGTTTTCGATATTCAGTAGTAGTTAGTAAAAATCCAATGGTCCGTTTTTTCAAAAAAAATAAAATCTAAAAAAAATACTACGCATATTTGGTAAAAATTGATACGAGTAGGTACATATAGACAAACTTTTAAGGAAGACAGATCAACAGACGAGATGGGAAGTTATCAGTGTGGGTCGCATCCCAGCCTCTTTTTTTATTTAATTTTCCTCTTATTTGGACACCTTTTTGGAAGGGCCCATTCCAACATCCACTTTCTATTAAAGACGCCTTGTCAACAAAAGGTTCGATGGCTTACGTAACTTTGCTAGGTTAACCCTTTCATAAGTGTTTTCAACAGTTTTGTCCATCATCGAAATTTTTAACTCGTTTTGCACCATGTTGTTGGAAATTGAGTTTCATTTTCAAAAACAATTATTTTTGTCTGATAAATTATTTCAATTGTTTTCATTTATTTGAATTGTGAATGGTTTCGGGAGAGGAGCAAGTTTTTTAGTTGATAAAAAGTGGCTATAACACCCATACGTCGCTTTGACGGAATTAGCATCTCAAATAGTTTCTTCATCGGCTTGCTCAAAGCAGAGAGATTTTGTTTTTAAATTTAGATAGTATTCACATGAGCGCGACCAACGAACTACGAATGAATTACAAAATGAAAGTTTATATATGTTTGAAGACATATTTCTACACAAATTCTTAACAAAACAATACCAATATATGTAGTTTCTATATTAGTAAATTTACGAAAACAAATTAATTCGTCGCGAAAAAAATTGTAATTAGTTGTTACGAACTGTCAAACTTTATTCGCGTTCTCATTATCCACACTCGCAATGAATAAAATAATCGCTCGTACTTAACCTAAAAAAAATCATTCTTGTTTTGGTTTCGGACTTCGGTGGTGAATCGTGTTTGGCTGTGGGTCCTTGTCAAACTTCATTCACGACGAATTAAACCCTTTTATGTGAAAATAATGTCAAAATAGTCGAATATTCGTTCATTCGTTGGTCGTGCTCATGTGAATAGTGCTTAAGGGAAATTTTTAAAAACGCAAGAGGACTATGTTTTAAATATCAGATTTTTTTAATTTAAATAGTGAATGAAAACATTTATCGAACTGTCTCTAAACTCTTAACTTTGTGTCAACTCTAGAGTTAGCCAAATTAAAGAAAATGGCTCTTACAGTACTATTTTGAAAATTATGAACGAATACGCAGATATTATTTATTTTGTTGAATAAACAGCACAAACATTTTGTAAGGTACAAATACGAATGTATGTTTATCTCATTTGTTGAAGCTTGCTGGAGGTTTATTTAGTGGAGAAAACAAATAAGAACAAATAACACTGTTCGACAAGGTTTCCTTACTGGCAATAAAATTGCACTTTTCCGATGGACTTTGAAGGCCTTAACTCTTGATTGTTTCTAGCATTTTTAAAGCGGCATATTTCAAAAAACCCGATATAATGTGAACAATTTGAAAGCAATATTTGAATTAAGTACAACTACTTTCTTTAAAAAAGTATTGTTTTGTTTGTTCCACAGTAAACAAAAAAACATAATTTTTTCCATCAGTGTAATTTGAAAAATATTGCTATTTTTTCTCTGACTCTCTTACTAAGCATTCCGTATTGAAAAGGATGTAAAATTTAATTTGCATCAAATGAAAAAAGACAAATATTAAAATTGTAACTCAAAGCTAATAGAATGATATAAAAGAAGTCCCTTTTAACTTCCCACAAGAATTTATTGTAATCCGTATAATTTTTCCAATTTGAAAAATTTTAATACCAGTCGATGTTTCAAGGTTAATATTGACTTTAAATAATTTTGTGTATATAAATGCAGAAATTACTTTCAAAAAATTGAGTGGGGTGGTTTTTTTTTAACATAAATAACGGTAGTGACTTGAGTTAATTTGTTACTTATAAAGTGTGGCGTGATACCAAACCAAACAAAAGCAGGGAAGAAAAGCGTTTTGGACATCTAATCAGATTTTGAGAAAAATAAAACTGAATTTAAAAAAAAAAAATAAAAACCTAAAAAACATTACTTAAAGTAGATACAAATTTATTTTCGACGAAATTAAGGATATGGGTTCTAAACTAATTTTATCTTATAAAAACTATAGTTTTAAACATTAAGAAAGATAGTTTTTTTTTTAAAAGAAACACTTTTTAAACTTGTTAAAAAAAATTTTCTTTTCAAAAATTTAAGATATTGGCTTTAAATTAATTACATCTTATAAAAAATATTGTTTTCAACATTTATTAAATTTTTATAAAAAAAAATTAATATCTACGAAATACGTAATACGTAAAATTGGTAAAAATTCACATTCAATTCTCAATATCTCGTGATAAAAGAAGACATTGACTTCAAGATGATTTCAATCTGTGTTAAATTTTCTGAGAAAAATCCAGTTTACATACAAAATATAAACGTTAAAGAAATGCTTGCAAAATCGGTAAAAATTAATTTTTGACTAAGACTCTCGTTAACTAAAATAGATTTTCAAATCAAACAATTTCATCACATTATTTAAAATATTGTTTATAAAAACATAAAAACCTACAAAAAAAAACTAAAAACTGATAAGAATTGTATTTCGACTCAAGTATTTAGAGAACAAAGGAAGATATTGACTTCAAATCGACAGATTTTGAAAAAGAAAGAAACTAATTTAACAAATATTCCACATACGTCCATGTAATAACTTAAAAAAACCTTAAAATCCAATCTTTAAATTATTTTCGTTTCCTAATTTTATTTATATCTATTCTTAATCCAAAAGTGTTTTGTATGAATAAAATATGTTTAAAGTCAGTTTATTTTTTTTTGTTTTTGATTTTCGAGTTCAATAAACACCTTCCATTTAAATACCAATAGCTTACCTTCATTAAAAACACCTCACTATTCGGTTTCCCAGGACAACTTGAGCCTTACTTAAATTGTACCTATATCCAACAAACTTCTGTCTCTAAACCACTTCAAATAAAAGAAAATTAAGAAAGGACCCAAAGTATAACTTATACAAAACTTTTACATTTTCATATTTATGTATAGGTAGATATTACTTTTAAGTCGTGTCATAAACAAAATCATCATCAGCCAGCTCTCATAATATTCCTTTGAATTTATGTTTTCGTGAAATATAAAACCCACATCACAGCTTCCATCCAAAACGTAACGTAATGTTCTGATCTTTCGCCTTAAAGCAATTTAGGGAGTACCCCAAAAGTTAAAATCCCAAGACCAAACACTTGTGCCATCCACGAGTTGTTCGAGTTGATTTCGAATATCAAATGAGTTCCAGGTTTCATCCACAATTCTAGACCCCCGAAGAAACTCAAAGGAGCGAAAGAAGCGCATTTAAAAAAAAATATAATATAATTTGAACTGCCGCAAAAGATACGAAGACATGTTCTGACATGCTTCACCTGTCATCCCTCTATGTGTAGGTTACTCCAGCAATACATCAAGGAACATAACGTATATCTTACCTATACCCTTTATCTTTGTTGTTGTTGTTTTTTGTACTGAGTTATCCCCCTTTTTTTTTCTTTTGTCAGCAATTTCAGGGAGTTGGTGAGCCTAGAAGTTTGATAATCGATACCCTTACCACCCCCGACTTGAGAGATTTACAGAGCAGTAAGGGAAAACATCATTGCCGTCGTCCGTCGTCGTAGCATCGAAGGGAACCTTTCTTCCCTTCAACTGTAAACAATCACAAATGCTGATAACCAAATGTGAGCTCCGTTGTCACAAATCTGGAGGAATACTAAAAATAAGAACAACAAAAAGGAAGATATCGTTACAACGACTACGACCGACGAACGACGTCAACGATGAACCATTCCAAGTCTTCCTTCGGTCCGGTCATTGCACGTCGTCATCGTCATAGTCTTGGTTGTCGTCGTCTTCCTTCGGGATAACCCTTTACGTTGCTCGTGAGGAGTAAGGAACGAGATCGAGCAAATGATCTGTGCAAGGATGGGTTCATTGATCTCACTTTCCATTGCCTGGTGAGTTGGCTCTGAAGTAGTTCTATCGTTGGTTCTTTTATAGGTTTTTTTTTTTATTATTTTTTTATTCTAGGATTAAAGTAATAAAAAAGTGCATACAATTGGCTAAAAAAAACATAGAACGCGGAACAAAACTGAAGAGAAAAACTTCGGGTTATATGAAATGAATTATACAGCACCCTATGTTGCACTTAACAATACAAACAACATAAACGAAACACTTAGGAAAAGTTTTGCAGCGAAGGGAGGTTTGTGGACGCTTAGGTTTAGATTCTTACCTAACGGCCTTAAATCCAAGTCATTGCCTTAAATCCTATCCACGCCCCTTACACCCTTACAAATCCCTATTTTTTATTTAAAATCAAGCTCCTTGTTGTCGTTGTTGTAGTTTGAATTAAGGCTTGAATGAATTAGGTGGCCAATCAATCCTGTGTGCGAGTACTGCTGTTAAGGATGGAGGGGACTTACAGTTTTAAGAATCCAAACGGCTTATTTGAGATAGCACTTTTGATGACAAAAGATATTCTTGAAGGATTTGTCTATTCCTTGCAAGAGGCAGTACTCGAAAAAAAACTCTAGATGGCACAGGCAGGGATTGAACCCAAGACCTCTGACAGCCTGACAGTTCTTAGCAATAAACCATCATGCCACGGGTTCTACAATTAAGGCTTTAAGAACTAAAAAATTTCAAATGTCAAAAAAAGCTAAAATTTCAAGACCTAGTGAAATCAAATCGGTTATACCCTAAATCGACATAAGGTAGGTTTATGAAAATAAAAAATCAAGAAACGATCGTGTGCGCTGTGCCAGGTTTTTTGTGTTATGTTGAAGATTGTCGTGGCTTCCACAAGACATTGCATCTTATAAATGTATATAGAAAAAGAAGAACCAAAGCTATAAGAGGTAACCCTATACCCATCTAGATATGCTGATGCACCCATTTGGCTCCAGCATACAACTCACGAACGACCAAGCGACGACCGACAACCAAACAAACGACGATCCGGCTTGAGCTTGAGCTTCAAAGAGTATATACCTAGTAGAGTATAGTAACGCGAGTTGTTGTATACTTATGTACCTCTAGCTATTGGGGGTAGAGTGGATTGAGCAGAGTTGTTTTATATAGGTAGAGGTACACAAGAAGATTGTCAGGTAAAAACCGGTAGCTACTACGAAAAAGAATCGAATCTTTACGCTTCTTGTTGAGTTTTCTTTTTTTTTAAGTATTTTCTTCTGGGGCTTAGTTTTTATTTTTATATTTTTTTTTAAGGCTTTATTGTGAATCTTTTGCCTCCTTGTGTTGCATTTTTATTTGCCGGTTTGTTGTTGTAGCGTTTTTTGTTTTATTATTTCTTTGTTGTTTAACTATCGTTCATGACCAAGTTCATGTGTTCTTCAAAAGCAATAAAAACAACATCAGCAAAAAAGCATCAACTGCCCTGAGGAGTTTTCAAGATCCCAATACCATTAGATCATACAAAATGAGGGTTTTTCTTGCATAACATTAGTTGGTGCATTATGTCATCGATGTTTTGAGATTAAGTTTTTATGGCACTATCAATAGTTATTAAACGCGCATTAAATTCAAATTTCAAAATTTTAGTGTAACATTTAGAACATCCAATGGTTAACTGAAGAAAGGAAAGCAGGAACGAAGCCCAAAAGTTTTATGAGGAGGTGAATTGCAATTAACAAGTCCATAAACCTAGAACCGAAGGCTGTAAAGACCAAAGTAGAAACATCATAGTAGAATCGCAGTCAATGCTGAGGATATGGAAGGATCACTTCTGCAGACTCTATAAAGGCGACGACGAACCGAATTCCCCTGTCAGGCAGGATGATCAATTCAAATTAGACGACGAATGCCCCACTTAGACGAAATAAAGATAGCCACATTTAAGCTGAAGTCCAATAAAGCCGCTGGAACAGATGCCTTGAATCCCGAAATCTTCAAAGCAGCTGGAGATAATTTGGTTAGGAGCATGCACCAACTTATCTGTAAGATATGGTCGGAAGAAAGCATGCCCGATGAATGGAACCTCAGTATTGTTTGCCCGATCCTGAAAAAAGGAGACCCTCTTAATTGCACCAACTATAGAGGAATCAGTCTACTTAACATCGCTTACAAGATCTTCTCTGCCGTAATACGTGAACGTCTAAAGCCCATCGTCAACAACGTGATAGGTCCTTATCAGTGTGGTTTTATTCCGGAAAAGTCCACAGTTGATCAAATATTAACATAATGGCAGATCCTAGAAAACCTCAAGAACATCAAATCGACACCCACCATCATTTCATCGATTTCAAGGCCGCATATGACATAATCTACAAGGACAAGTTGTATAGAGCCATGTCATGTTTTGGGATTCCTGCCAAACTCTCTCTTTATACAGGATGACCATGGAGAATTCACGCTGCTCCGTAAAGGTGGGAAACAACCTAACAGAACCTTTCGATGTCAAAAAAGGCTTTAGACAGAGTAATGCGCTGTCATGCGATTTTTTTAACATCGTATTTAAAAAAAGTGCAGAGCACCCACGTCAACATTAGAGGCACTATCATTTAAAAGTCAATCCAAATACTGACATAATGTTGATGACATTGGCATAATCGGAAGAAACTCAGCATGATGTCAATGGGGCTTTTGTGGGTTTTGGGGAGTGAAAAAATGGGTTTAATGGTTAATGAGGGGAAAACAATGTACATGCTGTCTGCAAGAAAGGACTTACTACACCGACGTCTCGGTCAAAACGTCACGTAACTTTAAGGTAGTCAAGGACTTCGTCTACCTAGGCACCACTATGAGCACAGAAAACACGACCAGCGCTGAGATCAAACGAAGAATAACTCTTCCTTACCACTTTTTCTTTGGGCTTTGAAAGCAAAGACCTCTCTCGTCCTACTATACGGTGCGGAAGCATGGACTTTGTCAAAAACGGATGAAAGCACCTTGGGCCGTTTCGAGAGAAAAGTTCTTCATGTGATCTACGGTCCCGTATGTATCGAAGGGGAGTGGAGGAGAAGATAGAACGACAAGCCGTATGGGCTGGACAACGACGTAAACTTAGCTAGAAGGGTAATGCTCTGGGCCGGAAAGTCTTCGAAACCACACCCACAAGACAGCTCAGTAGAGGAAGGCCGCGAATCAGGTGGCGCGCACAAATGGAAGTGGAAAGTGACCTCACCCATCTTGGAGCGCGAATAAATGGCATGATAATTTCGAAAAGTTCAAATCCTTCTGTTTTATATATAATTTAAAGCTTTTAAGTATCCTACTTAGTTTCTGGAAATTCTCAATAGTTGTGAGTCATTATTTGAATCCATATGAAGATTCGAAAAAAAACTTGAATTTGATGCTTTAATAGTTTTGGAAAATCGTTTTCGACATAATTATAAGTATTGATTTCGTATCCAAACTCTTATTTTAAATATTTCCTTGAGTTTTTAAAAATACCCGTTTTCAACATTGAGATTATTGTAAGACAGGTGAAATTTGTTGAAAGTTGAGATTTGATACTTTGTTTTTCAAATGAAAGGACTTTGGAAGGCTGTTTCTGATGGTAGTGAGACGCAAAAGGATGCAACGAAGCTCTTAAACGCAAAATCGGAAAGATCCATTGTTGAAAGATCCATTTATCCTCATATAAGACATTGCAAAAGCGCTAAGGAGGTTTGGGATTTACTTCAGAAAATTTTTCAAGAGTCTGGTCTTGTGAGGAAAGTTGGGCTCATCCAAAAGTTTTGTTCTACAAAATTGAAAGATTTATCTACCGTAGATGCGTACGTAAACGATGTTTTAAATACATCGTACAAGCTCAGGTCTGTTGGCCTTAACCTATATGAAGTATGGATAGGATCAATGCTTTTAGCTGCTCTTCCCGAAGAATACAAATCAATGATAATGGGAATCCAAAGCTCTGGGATTCTTATTACAGGAGACAGTATTAAAACCAAACTTCTTCAAGACGTTAATTTGGATGTCAAGATACCGATTTTTTGACAAGAACAAGAAAAACTTTTGGAATAAGAACTTTAAGGGACCTAAATGTTACAACTGCAACGAATTTGGCCATATTGCTGCTCAATGTCCAAAAAACAATAAGAACCATAAAAAAAAAAGAATGCGATGTTAGGATGTTTTTCCGTCAAGGCTTTTGACAAAGAAGAATGGTATTTCGACTCGGGAGCGTCAGCTCACATGTGCTCAAATAGTGCATGCTTTCCAAGTAAGATGGAAAATCTTAACTCTGAGGTATCTATTGGAAAATTCAAAGAAAGTGAGGTTGAATTTTTAGTTCCTGACATATGAATTAATCTTTTATTTGTCTCGAAAATTGTTCAGAAGGGTTTTTCAATGATTTTTTCCAAGAATGGATGTTTATTGAAAGACCAAAAGCGTAATGTTGTTGCAACTGCAAACTTGGTGAACAATATGTTCCCGCTTCTATTCATTGATGATTTTTCAAGAAAAATCTTTGCGTTTTTCATTAAAGCAAGAATGAGGTAGAGAAAAAGTTCCTTGTGTGCAAAAATTTTGTAGAAAATCAGACTGGTAACAAAATAAAGGCCATTAGAAGCGACAATGGAAAGGAATATTGCAATTTGCAATAAAAGAAAATCGGAAGAAACTCGATGCCAAAGGAAAAAAAGTCCTTTTGATCGGATACTGCACACACTCAAAATCATATCGCTTCTATGACGTTAAGAAAAAAGAAATCATAATAAGTCGAGACGCAGTTTTCCATGAGCAAATTTTTCCAAAAGATGGTGAGAATATTAAAGAAAATGATTATAGGTCTGGAAAACCAACACGAATATTATTGAAAAAAAGCTGCTTCATAAGTTTAGATAGCTCAAGAAACCTTATTTGCATTTTTTTTAAGCTGAGGAACAAATTTTTACATCGTTTTGGAGAAAGTAAGATTATTGTTCTTGATATTTCAAGCACATTTAATAGAGTTTGGCACCAAGCTCTCTTATCTAAAATGCTTGCTATTGGTATTGATAAATATATTCTCCGTTGGATTAGAAACTACCTTTATAACCATTCAACATTATTTGTTTTGGATTGTTTTAAGTCTGAAATTCATAAAAGAAATGCTGGTGTTCCCCAAGGCTCTGTTTTGTCTGCGACTCTGTTCTTTAAATTCATAAATCATCTTTTGTGTTTCAATTTCTAATCCATTAAGCTGATTTGCTGACGATAGTACTCTCAGATTTTCATATTTTACATTCACATTGTCGTCCTTAGGATATGGAACTTCAACGGCAGCGTATGTTGAGCTCATTAAATTCCGATCTCCACAGCATTATCCAATGGGTAGTTATTAACCATGTAGAATTTAATATTTCAAAATTTCAATGCTGGCTCCTATCTTTATCCACTAATCAAATTAGAGTGTATCACAGATCAGCTCTTATAATTTGATCTCATATTCGATATTTCCAAAAATGCTGCTAGGTGTTTAGACCTCCTCCGGCAGTGTACGAAATTTTTTACCGCTTCTGATCTTTCTGTAATTTACAAACCCTTCATTGGTTCAATACTGGAATATAACGCGCATATTTGAGCAGATGTCCCTTAAGCTAGTTAAAGTCTTTTAAATAGTACTCTAAAACGATAACCGAAATAATTATATCCCTCGAACACCGCAGAAATGTTTCATGCTTTTCGTTGTTCAGAGATATTTTTACAACAAGTAAACAATTCTTTCGTAATACTCGCACAACCAGTGTTAAGTATAGAGATTCTTTCTTTAACCGCACATCGAGAATGTGGAATGCTTTGTCCACTCTGATTTTCCCTCCCATTTTGATGTTTAGAACTTTAGGACCAAAGTGTGCTGGTATTTCCTCTTTAATCTTTCCTTATTTTCTTAACAGTTTCACTGTGTTTAAATATAAACATATACAAAGGGTATTAATAACCTTTCAAGTGCCTGTAAATTATAAAAAAAAAAATGAAATATTCAAATAGACTTCAAAATTTAGACTCTTGCATTGGACAAAACTTACGAGTAGTTTCACATGAAGCCAAATATAAAAAATAGATTTTAGAGTCTTTTTATGAAATTATTAAGGAGTAAATTTAGTTTCAGTTTAATATTAGGGATAAAAAAGGATACAATTTATGTATGTCAATAAATTAGTAAGATATTGAAGAATATTTTGTGAGTACAAAAAATCTGTGCAAATCTACTCCTATACGAGTAAGATATCAAATCTAATACTTTTAGTTTAAACACAAGATCGATCTTATCTCTGTTTTAAAATGAAGCTCTTTATTTCATCATAAAGAGAATTTCTCAAAACTAACACATTCGTAAATCAATCTTTCTCTTAGATTTCCAACTTTGAGAATCTCTTTATTCATCATTGTTTTTCCTTACATTCCATCCTCTTCTTCTCATGTGCCTTAGTATTAGTAAAATGGAAATTTATAGTAAATTTGTAGTATCCCGCCAAATTGTTGATCGAACGAAAACAAACCAAAAAAACAGAAATAAAAAAGGTTTGTTTTGATTATTTTGTCCTCCACACACCTTTCATAACATTTGTGTAAAAGTAAGAAAAAGATCATTTTATTTTGTGTGTGTGAAGCTGTATTGTAGCATTTGTGTAGCTGTATTTTATTTATCCATCAATACAAACTTATGTAGGTTCGTATATCTCGTATAATTTTTATTTCAATTTGAAAATACACAAAAGTCGGGTCAGCCTAGACGGCACCAGAGATGCGATTTAAAGCGTCGCCATCGCCATACGTCTAACTTGCATCTTGTAAGTTGTATTGTAACAGAATAAAAATGAAAAAAAAGATTAAAAGAAGAATAAAATTAAAGAACAAAATGAAATTAAAAAAAAAAAACAACACAACACGGCATTAACTTGATTTGATGTGTGTTTTTGAAATGATGCTAGATTGTGGGATTAATTCCTTTTTTTTGAGGGATTTTTTCGTTGAAATTGAGCAACAAGGAATAAAGGTATTTTTTATAAGCCTGTAATAAAAAATAAGAGTTTCTTCGTATTGATCAAATTATTTTTTGAAGAACTCATTTTTCGTTTATTGTTTAATCAATTATTGGAAATATCCTATAAAAAACAAATTATTGATGTAGTCCGATTTTAGATTAAGATTTATTTCATCGGTATAGACAAATTTTATTTTTTTAGGATTTTTTTTTTGTTTTTTTTTTCTCAAGGTGTTATTAATACAGTTAACATGTTCAAAACTTAAACACTGCTTCTCGAAAATAGGAATAGATTAAAGAGGAGATACCGATGCACATTGGACTTAAAGTTTTGAATATCAAAATGATAGGAAAAAATACAGCTGTTTAAAGCATTATACATTCTCTATGTGCGGTTAAAAACGAATCTCTATACTTGACGGTACGTTCGAATTGTTTCGAGTTTTGAAGTTGTGTTCTAGTGCCAAGTTCGACGATTGGATAAGATGCCACACAGCTAATCTTATGTAAATTGTATGCTAGATGAAGCTCAATAAGATCACTTACGAGAAGAAGATTAAGTTGTTTGTGAATTTCTCTATTTCGCGCCGGCCGTCCAGTCATAGCCAAACAGATTTTTTAGGACATTATTTTGGATAGCCTGGATGCCTTTCATTCTTTGAGCTCCATATAATTAAACAATATTCTCTATGCCCTTGAAACAAACCGAAATCAAGCTGTCTTTTAAAGTTGTCGGGGATGTAAAAGGCACCAAATAGACACCAAGGGTGGATCTAGACTTTTAATATATTCCTTTTTGTTGCCATTTGTATTAATGCGAAAAACGCTACAAAAATTCACGAACCCAGAAAATGAGAAAGAAACTTTTTTTGGCGTAGTTTTTTCTGCCTCAATTCTCGGAGTCTATTATTACTATTGCTGATGCTTGGTTCTTGAATTTAATGAAATAGGTGCATTTAAGTATCTAAATAATTTCTCTGAATATAAAATAAAAAAATTAAGGTAAGGAAAAAAGTTGTACAAAATACACGTTTCAGAATCTCTTTACACTTCAAATGTTAAGAGATTCAAAGCTTTTATATCAATAGAAATAAAACTGTCATTATGTTTTTCAATAAGCCATTAGTTTAACAAAAGTGTCACTTACGCTGTGTTCGGGACATTTATATTTTTGGAATTTGCCTTTTAATCTCAGTTCTAGATCATCTAAAGCAAATTCACTTTAAGAACAAGATTTATTTAAACTTTTAAAATTTAATTAATTCAACATAAACCCAGTTTTGACAGAAATATTTATGCCAATACATTAACTTAATTTTGTTTCGAAAATCATAAGACCGTTTTTTTTTTTTTAATTAATTTGTATGCATACAATTTTTAAATTTTGTTTTTTAAATATTTTTGCTATTCATTCATTTACAGTTAACATTTCATTAAAAATCTACACCTATTTCTGAGATATCACGTTTTGGAAAATAAAATATTTTTGTTTGACAATCAAAAATCATCACAAATTTAAAAATTTAATCATCGACAAGAGCTTGTGCTAAAAGAGAATATTTTTGAAATTGTATGGGGACTGCTATTTTTTTCGTATTAAAAATTGAAAAATAAAAACGCCTTAGGCAATTGCCTAAAAAACTTAATTTCAATCGGCACAATTGTTTAGGCTGTAGGGGCCAGGACATACAGACAGATTGACGGAATCGCTGGACCCACTTTTTTCGACTTTTCGGCCATCGTAATTTCATGGTTGATTCGAAATTTTTTACGAATACAATACTTGCCATACAGTTTTTTTGGCACAAACTTCTTTGTGAATGTCGTTATACTTAAAGAACTTAACTGTAAAAGTTGTATGGCTCATATAAACCCCCCCCCCCTGCATCGTCCATTTTTGAAAATTTGATCAAATTGTGGCTAAGTTTTTGGAACATGTTCTTGGTCAAGTCCATAATTTAAAAATGGTACTTTTGCGACAAAGTTTAAGGAAGTAAAATACAAATTTTGTTTTCATATACATACAAATAATTTCAATATGAATCCATTAACTCAATAATTATAATATTGCACCGAGCACACTTTTTTGCAGTACTCTCAATTTTATATCACAATGCACTTTCTGTATGTCATTTGTTTTCTTTGACTGAGCTTATAAACGGTGATTTTTTAAGAGCTTGAGAACTTTAAAAAAAAAACGCATACAATTTGCAAAATCTCATCGATTCTTTATTTGTAACGTTAGACTGGTCCATGACATTTATTTTTTGAAGATAATTTCATTTAAATGTTGACCGCGGCTGCGTCTTAGGTGGTCCATTCGGAAAGTCCAATTTTGGGTAACTTTTTCGAGCATTTCGGCCGGAATAGCCCGAATTTCTTCGGAAATGTTGTCTTCCAAAGCTGGAATAGTTGCTGGCTTATTTGTGTAGACTTTAGACTTGACGTTGCCACACAAAAAATAGTCTAAAGGCGTCAAATCGCATGATCTTGTTGGCCAACTTACCGGTCCATTCCTTAAGATGAATTGTTCTCCAAAGTTTTCCCTCAAAATGGCCATAGAATCGCAAGCTGTGTGGCATGTAGCGCCATCTTGTTGAAACCACATGTCAACCAAGTTCAGTTCTTCCATTTTTGGCAACAAAAAGTTTGTTAGCATTGAACGATAGCGATCGCCATTCACCGAAACGTTGCATCCAACAGCATCTTTGAAAAAATACGGTCCAATGATTCCACCAGCGTACAAACCACACCAAACAGTGCATTTTTCGGGATGCATGGGCAGTTCTTGAATGGCTTCTGGTTGCTCTTCACTCCAAATGCGGCAATTTTGCATATTTACGTAGCCATTCAACCAGAAATGAGCCTCATCGCTGAACAAAATTTGTCGATAAAAAAGCGGATTTTCTGCCAACTTTTCTAGGGCCCATTCACTGAAAATTCGACGTTGTGGCAGATCGTTCGGCTTCAGTTCTTGCACGAGCTGTATTTTATACGGTTTTACACCAAGATCTTTGCGTAAAATCTTCCATGGGGTCGAATAACACAAACCCAATTGCTGCGAACGGCGACGAATCGACATTTCACGGTCTTCAGCAACACTCTCAGAAACAGACGCAATATTCTCTTCTGTACGCACTGTACGCATTCGTGTGGTTGGTTTAATGTTCAATAAAGTAAACTGAGTGCGAAACTTGGTCACAATCGCATTAATTGTTTGCTCACTTGGTAGATTATGTAGACCATAAATCGGACGTAAAGCGCGAAACACATTTCGAACCGAACACTGATTTTGGTAATAAAATTCATTGGTTTGCAAGCGTTGCTCGTTAGTAAGTCTATGATGAAATGTCAAAGCATACTGAGCATCTTTCTCTTTGACACCATGTCTGAAATCCCGCGTGATCTGTCAAATACTAATGCATGAAAATCCTAACCTCAAAAAAATCACCCTTTATTTACACAAGTTGTACGATGTGCCTTAGCGCCTACAGATGCGTCAGATTTAAAAAAAAATTAAATTTGACGATGTAATCAAGGAAAATTATTAAAGTCGTGTTAAAAAATAAATAAGGTTTGACAGAGTGTTACAAAATGTGATTATTTAAGTCCGTGTCTTGAGGTCTTCATTCAGATTAAGAATCATAAGCATGTAGCTACCGACTATTTGAATAAGTATTTTTAGACTGTATTTTTATTTTGGATTTATTATAGATATGTGAAGGCTGATTTAATTTTAAGGACCGGTGTTGATTTTGAATAAAACAAAGGTTATTTAGGACATTATTGTCCTTTTTTTCTTTTATTATAATATTACTATGGCTCCATTCTGTATGAAACCATATACCTAACTACCAAATAGCCACCACGTTCTCGGAGGCACACCTCCACCCCATTCATTTTCTATGCTCTTAATGTGCCGAATTATCTCATCCTTAAGCTCTTTAACTGTTGCTAACTTATCAAATAACTCCATATAAAGAAGTTTTACGATGGTAAATCACAAGATCCTAGCGGCCAATTGATTTTGTATTTCTTTATTTCTTGAATTTTCAGAATTGACATATAAAAATGCATAAAGGATGTGTTTTAAAATGTGTGTCTTTGTTATGATGTAGAAACACTCCAAAAATGGGTAACGCTGAATCTTATTTTCGATTTGATTGAATGAAAACTTTATGAACAAAAAGTATTTCAAATACCTAGGTAATACGAATCTGTTGTTCCAAAGCTTTTAGATAGCCTTGTTCAAGGTAAATTTAAATCTATCATAAAGCAAAATGTAATCAACATGATTTTTGGAAAGGTAGGTCTACTAATTCTAATCTAGTAGAATTCACAAATTTTGTCATTAATACCCTAGACAATCGAGAACAAGTTCGTGTGATTTATACAGACGTTGTAAAAGCCTTTAGTAGAGTTGATTTAAACATACTCTTAAAAAAACTTCAAGCACATGGCTTCCATGGACCGCTACTTCATTGGCTTTCTTCATATTAACTTGGTCGAAAACAATATGTAAAGATCGGGGACTTTTTCTCAAAAGAGATTAAAGTAATTTCTGGTGTTCCAGAAGGTAGTCATATGGGTCCTTTATTATTCTTACTTTTTTCTAATGATCTTCCAAATGTTCTTAAAAATTCTCATTGCCTTATGTAAGCGGATGACATAAAGTTCTTTTCTCGAATTTCTAATTTAAATGATTGTTTTCTTCCTCAAAATGATCTAAATTCATTTGTTGATTGGTGCAAGTCAAATGATCTATTGTTAAATGTTGACAAGTGTGCTTGTATGGCCTACAACAGAACTTTGTTAAATATTATTCCAAACTATTCATTAAATAATTTTTCGTTACAAGTTGTTGAAAAGACTTGGGCGTTCTATTTCATTTTAAATTGAAATTTAACTTACATATTAATTATATTGTATCCAAAGCAAATTCTTTACTTGGATTCATCAAAAGAAACTCATTGGAATTTAAGGACCCTTACCCCATTAAATCTTTCTACTGCCTGTGCTTGAATATAACTGTGTTGTTTGGAGCTCTATAACTGATTTTAATAAAAAGAGAATTGAAAATGTTCAAACAAAATTTCTCAGATTTGCTCTTCGAAATATTTTTTAAAACAATATAGTAGGTTTCCATCATTCTTATAATTCGAAATGCCCTTTACTTGGAATACAAACTCTTGAGTCGAGAAGAAATATGTATAGTGTGATGTTTATTTGTGATATTTTGACTTCAACTATTGATTGTGAGAGTTTGCTTAACTGCTTGCATCTGTATGCTCCTTCAATTTCCTTAAGAGCCAGACCGCCTTTGTCAATTGATTCCCATCATACGCTATATGGACAACGTGAACCGATTTCCGCATGTTGTAATTTATTTAATATGTTTTATTCTAGTTTAGATATATCAATGTCCAGAAACTTATTTAAAAGTCGATTATTCACTTTAATTAATTGAACTTTCTTTTTCCAATTTTTAATTTTATATGTAATATGTATTATTATTTTGTATTTATAAACTAAATTGTATTATACATGTACTTAATTTGAAATCTGTTGAATGTATATTCGTAGATTGGTTACTTAAATAAACAAATATACTTTAAGGTCAAGAGTTAAAAAACTATAAACTTTGAGAATATAATTGACAAGCAGTGAATAAAAGGGTATTTTTTGACAGCATGTTATAAAAATTCAATACAATTTGTAAATATTATAAACGTAATTAATGAAAACAGCTCGGCTTCAAATAAAAGAGATTTTTAGTAATTTTTGTGGGAAAATATACTCGCACAGTCTGCTATCACTGGTTTGGATTTTGGATTTGGATGCACAATTGTTAGGCTGTCTGTTTTGTTAGAGTGTGCGTATTGGTTTATAAGCGATGCATTTTATTTGCTTGATCGCGAACACCTGTGATCGTTTTTTATGCCCTTTTAACGATTTTTATTTCAGATAGTATTTTCTTTTATTGTGATATTGTTTTTGTTGTTGCTGCTGCTTTTCTTTTGTTTGTTCTTTTTCTTGGTTCTTTAGCAGCGTTGAGCCCAGCAGCAGAAGCAATCAGCAACTACTTGATGATATTTAATTTTTTTTTGTCCGAATTTGAAAAGTCATTTTTGTTTGGGTGCAGAGCGTATACCTAAGCTCTTATACCTACTGCAAGTCTTGAAGACACTTGTTTGCAGCAGTTGTTGGTTGTCTTGGGTTCAGCAGACGTTGAGATTCAAACCGAAATTATTCGAGACGACAAACGTCAATATCATCGTCGTCGTCGACGCGTCGTTGTTGTACGAGTGCACGGAGAGGTAGAACAAGTTGGGATACGTTTAGATAATGGGTCAGGTAATCGAATGATCGTACGTGCAACTCGTGGCCATAATTTTTTAAGATCTCATGCTCGCAGTGATCTTCAATGTGACAGAGACTTTTCGTGAAATCTTTGGAGGGTCGTATTTCATATGAGTACCTACATCAGAAGGTAAATGATATTGAGCTGTAATATGGAGGAAAATTTGGGACAAAAAGCATGGTTGAGATATTTTCTTATGGACGGAGATGATGCCCGATCGAGACACAGCACATACAAATTATTGCTACCAATTGCTACTATGTATGTGTATGTATATGTAGTATAAGTTATGGTAACTCTGTTCTGTTGAGCATGCTTGAACATGTTTTGAATCATAAATGGGGCAATTATGATAAACTTGATGTTGCTGTCGATGTTTTTATACGAAACGCAGGTAAAGAGTTATAGACATTTAGGTATAGGTACTTGAATATTATATGCAGTTGTATAGGAGATTTTGGCTTGGAACTTAAATGTGATGAAGTAATTTTACCTGTCGAACTTGTTGAGAATGAACATTATGTACATTATGTAGGTACATTGTGCATTATTACTATGAATTTGGTAGGTGGCCTACATATTTTAAACGCGTACCTACAACAGAAATACTCTACATCTCGAAAGGACGGATCCAGACTCTAGATACTTACCATAGAGAGTTTCTGAGCACCACTTAAAATGTTCTAATGTTCTGTTAGGGAGGCAACAACAACAACAACATTTATACATACTATTAAGTTCAAATTTGTGATATTAAATTCTTTTAGAAGACTCCTGTCCAGCAAGACATGGACTAACTAACTTCGTGAATTCCCTACATCTGAAAGCATTCAAACATTTGCTTTCGAAATATACCCTAATGATAAAGGGTGTCCCAAAATTAACGCAAGATTTAAATTTGCCGCCATTTGTGCAGTGAAGTGTTGGCAACCCTGAAAAAAAGCACTTTGACAGTTAACAGTATAGGGTTATTAAAAATGGAGCATTACACGATAGAAAAACGTGTCTTTATTATTAAAGAATATTTAAAAAAAAAATGAAAGCTTGGCGGCTGCAGTTCGAAAATTTCATACAAAATATGGTCGGAACAGTATTTTAACTTCGTCAACTGTGAAGAGATTTATCGAAAAATTCATAAAGACTGGATCCGTTGGAGACGCCAAACACACTGGTCGTCCAAAAACAAGCCGTTCAAATGCGAATGTCGAAGCAGTGCGTGAGAGTGTTGCTGACAATCCAGGAACCTCAATTCGACGTCGTGGACAAGAATTGCAAATTTCAAGAACCTCTCTACAGCGTATACTCACCAAAGATCTGTGTCTTCATGCTTACAAAATTCAATTAACACAACAATTGAAGCCCAATGACCATGGACAGAGAAGAGAGTTCGTTGAATGAATTATTGAACATCAACAAATGGACCCTGATTTTTCGAGCAAAATCATCTTAAGCGATGAAGCACATTTTCATCTTGATGGCTTTGTCATTCGCCGCTGCATCAACGAAATTCAGCCACATTTATGCAGAATGTTCATGGAAAATTTCAACAAAAGAGTGCGCATGTGCATGCAAAGCCGTGGAGGCCATTTGTCCGATGTGTTATTCCATACATTACCCTATTCTATGTACTTTACGAGTCAATAAAAATATAATTATCAAAAGACTAAAAACGGCGTTTTCTATTTAATTCAAATCATGCATTAACAAGGACACCCTTTACCATAGTTTGGGGGGGTTTCGGGTGCGTTTCATACAGAAATGTTGGAAATTGTGTCAAGCATTAATGAAAAGAAAGCAAAGAAAAAAGAGGCTGGGGTGAGACCCACACTTATAACTTTCCATCCCGTCTGTCGATTTGTCTTGCTTAAGACTTTAACAAAATATTAAAAACAATATTTTGAGTGTGATATCGTCGTCGTTCTATTAAAACTATCTAAGTCCAATTTTTGTGTTTTGAGATATTTGCATTAAAAGTTTGAAATCAAAATTCAAATTAATAGATTTTGGGAGTTTTAATTCTTTATAATTTAAAAATGGTGCATCGTTAAGCTAAGGGAGTTTTGAAAAAATATAAATGCTGTCATTTGCATTAACTTAGTGTATTTAGTTAATTTTTGCGGAAAATGGACGACGATATCTTTCTTAAATTTTCTAATACTTGATTCGAAAAAAGTTCTTATCCAGTTATGTTTTGTTTTTGAAGTTTTCGTGCATTGGTTAAAAAATTGTCAATTAAATTTTTTTTAAAGGTTAGCAAAAAATTACCAACGATTTTTGCATGTGATGAAATAGTTGGATTTCAAAATCTTTTTGCTAACGAAATCATTAGTTAAAAATTTCACTAGCATTTCTTGAAAGTTTCTTATAAAAGATTTTTTAATAAGGTGGGGTAAATGTTGAAATGGAATAAAACAAGCTGTATGTGAGGTATTAATAAAATTATTTGTTTTTTCTTTGAAAGGCGAATGTACATACGCCATTAAGTTTGGAATATGACATCATTCAAATACCCGCCGTGGCTTCTTACGATGACATGGGCCTGAGTGGTCCAATTTTCAATGAATCTTCCGCATAGACCCGCCTGAATGTGTTATGTTCACCTTTAGGGAATAGGTCGATTGCAAAGACCTGCGACTTCAAGAAAACATACAGGAAAAAGTCTAGCGGGGTCAAATCGCATGAACTTGATGGCCAATTCACATCACCCCCGCGAGAGATACCTTTACTCTCAAATCGGTCATGCAAAATTTTAATCGTGGAGTTTGACGTGTGGCACGTAGCGCCGCGCCGTTCTGCTGGGACCACATGTCGTCTATGGGTTATATGGTTCAGTTTGGGTCATAAGAAATTAGTTATCATTGAAATGTAGCGCTCGCTGTTGACGTTGATAGTCTCACCAACATCGTTTTCGAAAAAGTGGTGACTGATTACGCCACCGCCGCTGCCGCCAGCCCAAAATCCACACCAACGATAGCTTTTTGAGGATGCATTATCATGTTATGAATCTTGCGCGGCTTGATGTCGTCCAAAAATACGCGGCTAAAATGTGGGTCCTATTCCAAACGATTCAAAGCCTAGCCAGAACAAATAACGTTTTCTAAGGTCATGAAATTTGTTGGTCAGTTGGATATTGTACGGCTGTAGGCTCAAGTACCGACGTAAAATAAACAAGCTGAAGTCTGCAAAAGGCCGAGTTCTTGTGCACGGCGACGAATAGACTGCCTCGGGTTCCGCTGTACACTTTTCACGCACCGATGCGATGTTCACGACCGATCTTGCGTTTATTGAACTTACTGGTGTTGGCTGATTGTTAATATAATCTGTCGTATCAAATTTGGCCACCAAACGTTGAAGAGTCGACTGTGAAGGAACGTGCTGTTCACTTGTGTAACTTGCCATTATGATTTGGCCTAATAAAAGTTTGTACATTTTCGTGTTGGGTTAAAAAAGTTGTTGTTATTATTTTTACAAATTTTAAAATTGCGAACATTTTTTTCTTATAAAGAAATAGTTTAGTTTGAAAATCAAGTTTTGTTAAATAGATTATTAGTTGAAAACAATTTTTTACCAATTTTAGTAGCATTTCTTAAATTTTTACAAATTGGATGAATGAAATTAATTTGGGAGATATCAAGAACTTGACATCACTTTTTACCAAATTTGTGTACTATTTTTTGTAGATTTTATTTTTTTATTAAAGAACTGACTGTTTGATTTTTATAAAAACAGAATATCGAAAACAATATTTTCTGTTTGAAGACAATATTTTTAATTTTTAAAAGATTTTTGAGCCGTAAGTAAATTTTTACCAAGTTTTAGTATTGTTTTTTTGTTAAGTTTTAAATTTTTGAGTCGAAAATCAATTTTTACTATTTTTTATTAATTTTGTGTTTAGGTTTTTATTTTTTGTTAAGAAACTATTAATTTGATTTTTCTCAAAAATTTCGAATTTTGAAAACAATATTTCTTATAAGTCAAAATTATTAAGAAGCCATAATCTCAAAGTTTTAAAAAGATTTTGAAGTCAAAAATCAATTTTTACCAACATTGAGTAATGTTTTTTTACATTTTTATTTTTAACTTCCCATAGGAAGTTATTGTAATGGGTCCGATTTGTCAAATTGAAAATTTTGACATTTCTCAACGTTTCAAGGTCCCTAGAGTCGAAATAAAAGATTTTTAGAAAGATGTCTGTGCGTGCGTGTGTCCGTACGTCCGTACGTTCGCGACGTTTTTTTCGTCGTCCATAGCTGAAGAACCAGAAGAGATATCAACTTCAAATAAATTTTGTTATACAGATAATAAGGCAGAAAGATGCAGAAAGGGCTCTCAAGAAAATTGCGTGGGTGGTTTTTTCGCTATAGCAGGTTGAAAAAAAGGTGAAAATTTTGGTTAACCCTAAATATCTTACGAACCAAAAACGCTAGAGACTTGAATTAAATTTTATAAAATATATTGTAACGTGATACCAAACAGATGTATTTTTTGAAAAAAATCAATATAACGGTTTTTTTATAAATCAATAAAACTGAAAAAAAATTGTCACCTCCAAAATTTTACGACTGAAATATGATTTCATCTCTAAAACAATTTTGTGCAACGAAGAATAATGTTTTTGACATCTGATAAAATTTTGACAAAAATTGAATTGACAGTTTTTATTACAAAAAATAAAAACCTAAAAAAAAATGTATAAAAGTTGGTAAAAATTGATTTTCGACTTAAATATCTTTTCAAAACTTTGAGATATTGGCTTTAATTTACTTTTATATTTCAAAACATCTTGTTGTCAACATTCAGTTAAAGTTTGAAAAAAATCGATTAGACAGTTTTTGTACAAAAAATTAAAAACCGAAAAAAAAATTAACAAAAGTTCGTAAAAAATGATTTTCGACTCAAATATCTTTTAAAAACTTTGAGATAATAGATTCGTACTAATTTTTTCTTATAAGAAATATTGTTTTCAACATTAGGACAAATTTTGAGAAAAATCGAATTGACAGTTTTTTTACAAAAAATAAAACTCTAAAAAAACAATACCTACTAAAACTTGGTAAAAATTTACTTTCGGCTCAAATAGCTTTTCAAAAATTAAATATATTTGCATCAAACTTATCTTATTTCACAGGAAATATTGTTTTCAATATTCAGTAATTTTTATATAAAAATCCAACAGTCCGTTTTTTTCATAAAAAATAAAATCTACAAAAAATAGAGCGCAAATTTGGTAAAAATACATATAGACAAACTTTTAAGCAAGACAAATCGACAGACGGGATGGGAAGTTATCAGTGTGGGTCGCATCCCAGCCTCTTTTTTCTAAAAAAAACTGTCACTTTGATTTTTCTTAAAATTTTACAAGATGCTAAAAACGTTACACAAAATTTTTTTCGAGATGAAATCATTTTTATTCGAAAAATGTTTGAGGTGAAACCTTTTTTTTACAGTTTTTTTGATTTATAAAAAAACGTTAATTGGATTTTGTCAAAAAATATACTTGTTCGGTATCACGTTACAATATATTTTATAAAATTTAAGTCTCTAGCGTTTTTAGTACGAAAGATATTTATGGTTAACCAAAATGTTCACCTTTTTTTAAACTGCTATGGTAAGAAAAACCGACCACTCAATTTTCCTGGGGCTCGTTTCGGCATCATTATCTGTATTTAAAAAATATTTGAAGTCGATATTTCGTCTGGTTCTTGAGATATGCACGACGAAGAATGCTTCCTGAACGTTCTTTCGTACGAAGCATTGTACGTACACACGCACTCACAGAGATCTATCTTAAAATAAAAAAGAGGCTGGGATGCGACCCACACTGATAACTTCCCATCCCGTCTGTCGATTTGTCTTGCTTAAAAGTTTGTCTATATGCACTCGTATCAATTTTTACCAAATTTGCGAACTATTTTTTGTAGATTTTATTTTTTATGAAAAAACGGACTGTTGGATTTTTATATAAAAATTGCTGAATATCGAAAACAATATAATAATAAAATAAGTTTAAAGCCAATATTTTTAATTTTTGAAAAGCTATTTGAGTCGAAAGTAAATTTTTACTAAGTTTTAGTCTTGTTATTTTTAGAGTTGTATAGTTGTCAATTCGATTTTTTTCAAAATTTTATCGAATGTTGAAAACAATATTTCTTATAAGAAAATAATTGGATAGAAACTATTATCTCGAACTTTTTAAAAGATATTTGAGTCGAAAATCATTTTTTACCAACTTTTATACATTTTTTTTAGGTTTTTATTTTTTGTAAAAAAAACTGTCAATTCGATTTTTCTCAACATTTTTCAAAATGTTAAAAACAATATTTCTTATAAGATAAAATAAGGTTGAAGCCTAAATTTCAAGTTTTTGAAAAGATATTTGAATCGACATTCAATTTTTTACGAACTTGAAGTAATGTTTTTTTTTTTTTTTATTTTTATTTTTTATGAAAAAAAACGGTCAATTAGATTTTTCTCAAAATTTTATCACATGTCATAAACATTATTCTTTGTTGCAAAAAATTGTTTTAGAAATAAAATCATATTTCAGACGTAAAATTTTGGAGGTGACAAATTTTTGTTTTCAGTTTTATTGATAGCGTACGGACGTGCGGACGTAAGGACTTACGAACGTACGTACACACGCACGCACAGACATCTTTTTAAAAATCTTTTATTTTGACTCTAGAAAAATGTCAACGTAGAGAAATGTCAAAATTTTCAATTTGACAAATCGGACCCATTACAATAACTTCATGGGAAGTTAATAAATTATGTGGCACAACAATCTGTAGAGAACCAGAGCCTAGTGACTTATAACTCTCAATCATTCCTGCGTTTGAGAAATTGCAGGGATTTAGGGTACCTACAGTTTAAATGCCGAATCCGAACGGCTTATTTGTGAAAGCACTTTTTCATGACAAGAATTACTCTTGGAGAATTTTTCAATTCCTCGCAAAAGGCAGTACCCGTGAATAAAACTTTAGGTGGCACTGTCAGAGATCGAACCCAAGACTTCTCGCATGACAGTCCAACGCACTAACCATCATGCCACGGATATCTAAAAATCTTTTATTTCGAGTCTAGGGACTTTAAAACGACAAGCACCAAGAATTATCAAAATTTTCAATTCGACAAATCGGATCGATTACAAAAAGTTCCTACGAGAACTTAAAAATGTAAGTAAACATTTTTTAAAAATATATCGATTTGGTTTTGAGAAAATTCGATTTTTTCATTTTTGACCAAACAAATTTTATGTATGAATAATGTTATTTTAAGTCTATTATTCGCCTATGCAATACTTGCCATATATATGTAAATATTTAGCTCCCATATATCACAAGTTAAGAGAAAAGGTGTGCCATAAATAATTAAAATCGTTTTCTTTTCTTAACAAGATTTTTTCATTGCCAAAAGTAAGCAAAGTATATGAAACAACATCAAAACTTATAAGTTAAAACAGCGAACCGCTTTTTAAGTATATAATAAAAACTGACAATGATTATTGTTAAGTGATAATATTTCCCACTTACCAATTTGGTGTTAACAAGGCGTTAGCTCATTAAATGCTAGAACATAACAATATACAGTGCAATGATCATTCAGAGGTTAAAGTGCGTGATTTAAAATCACGTTTGCTTTCAATCCAATTTTACCCATGTTACGGAAAACGCTGTTCTTTAAATATTTTATTGTTGCTTCGGTTAACAAACAAAAATGACCAAAAATGAAAAATATAATAACATGAAAACTTTTTCGCATCCTCGCATTTTGTCACATAGCTAAACAATAAAATAATCAATCAATTTCCTGAATGAACATAACGATCATTTTTCTATAAAGACATTGATCACCCAATTAAAGAATTATATAAAAAAGAAAAAATGTACAAAACAAGGTACCTAATATAGATATAGATATTTTGCAAAGTGTGAATTGTAAATTGTGAGTCATTATATTCTCATAGTCACCAGCACTACAGAACATTAAGAACCGTTGACTAGGTTGAGTAATATCAATAATCTCTGATGGATCATAATAACAAAGCGAAATATATGGCTTGACATTTTTTAATTGAGAGTCATAATAATATTAAAAATGCTGCTGACAAATAGTTAACTCTTTTAATACAACATAAAAGCTCATCTGATGGATCAACCTTTGCTAACTATACCCATTGGAAGTTATTTTAATCGGTTCGATTTTCTGACTAGAAATCTTTGACAATTATCGGTGTTTCAAGGTTCTTGTATTCTTAATCCAATATTTTTGTAGAGATTTTTATATTTTAAGAAGCAGCATTCAAATTAATCAATCTCTACGAAAAATTATCTTAAGATATTTATTAAGGAAATTCAAATAAACAAATATTCTGTGAAATACATTCTTATGACATATTCAAAGCACAAAGAAACATTTTAGTTAAACTTAATCAATTCGTGAAAAAATAATGCTATTAACTTCATACTTTCCGGTGGCGTTACAGTCCTACGAAAAGGTATTCTTCATTTGATATCAGCACTGGGGTTGTTTTATGTGTTTGGAACACAAATTATGTGAATATCACAAATTTACGTCAGTCGATGGTGACGCTTAACTCATTTTGCAGCCTCTGTCTCAATAATCGCAAAAGCCCTGTGCCATCACACTCAGTTCTTCTGAGCATGTCAATGTCACGACTTTAGAAAAATTGTACCGATACTGTTGACGTGGGAGCCCTGCATTATTCTACCAAGGACGATATAAAGAAATCACATGACAGCTGTCCGGTTTAAGAGAGAGCTCCTATATATGATATATTATATGATCACGGTCCATGAAAAAAAAAACCTAGCCTTTATCTGTGATCAGTGTGTTGATGAAAAAAATGCGATTTTCAATACTTTGAATGAAATGTTAAATTCGATAAATGAAAATAAAGAATATATATTGAAACAAGAACGAATGGTGCGTGACATTCTCGAGAATTGCAACACTTTTGGTAGGCGCGAGACTCCTTGTGCGGGTGTGAATCCGAAAGCTAAAGAAACATATGCGAGTCAGCTACAGAAAGAGCCTTTAGTAATAATAAAACCAAAATCGAAACAACCGAGTGAAAAAACAAAAGAAGATCTTAAGAAAAATGTTGATCCAAGTAACCTAAAAATTAGTGAAGTAGCTAAAAAGCAAAATGGAATCGTCCAAATATCATGTGTTAGTGAGGGAGATAGAAGTATAATCAAACATGCAGTTGAAGAAAAGCTTGGTGAAGATTACGAAGTTAAATTACCGGTGCTAAAAAAACCAAAAGTAATCATATGCGGTTTGAGTGACGAAATCGAATCAGGGGAAATAGAGAAAAGCTTAAGAGCACAAAACGCTATGCTTGCCGCGAGTGAAATAAAGTGCATGAAAATAATAAAAAAAATTGTAGAGAAAGGAGAAAAAAAGTTTGTTTACTTTAATGCGGTAGTGGAATTGGATTGTGAAAGCTTTGCCAAAGTCATGGAAGTAGGGCGAGTCAATGTCGGTTGGGATAAATGCAAAGTATTTGAATCAATTTTAGTAAAAAGGTGTTATAAATGTTTGGGGTTTAACCACATTTCGCAAGAATGTAAAAATAAATCTTGTTGACTGCGATAGTGCTGAAATTATCAAATGTATAAACTGTGTAAGAACAAACGAGAGACTCAGTTTAAATCTAAATACTGATCATAAAACGTTGGATTACTTCTGCCCGGTTTATCTCAAAAAGTTAGATGGGGTGAGAAGTCGGGTGCAGTATTAGCAACTAATCGATACCTTTTTAAATGAAAAACCCCCTAGGTTTCTTAGCGGGGCCCTCCTAAATGTGCAAGGTATCACCGGAAATTTTGAACAAATTGAAGAATTTACAAAAAGTAATAAATTTGATTTTTTGATGTTAACTGAAACTCATCTCACACCTGAAATCGAAAAATGTGAAGTATCCCTGAATGACTATAAGATTTATAATTGTTTAAGTAATTCTCGCCATACAGGTGGAGTAACTATTTATGTTAAAAAATCAATAAGGTCTGTGGAAGTGAAACAATTCTCAATTGAAAAAAAGGTATGGATTTTGTCAATAAAGATATCTGTAAGATGTGATTCATGGAACATTATATTAATATATAGATCAGAAAAAATGCCTGTACGTGAATTTTTTGAGTTCTTAAAAGAATGGACATTAAATAACACAAGTGAAAATGAAAAAACTGTGCTTTTAGGTGACTTTAATGTGGATTTTTTAGCAAAAAATAATTATGAATGTAACTTTGCAAACGATTTTTTGATATTTACTGGCCTTAAACAATGTGTATCCCAACCTACAAGAGTAACTCAAAGTTCCAAAACCTTAATAGACTATGTTTTAGCTGACCATACATTAAAGCTAGACGTTTCGGTTCGTGATGAGTGGAAAATATCAGATCATGAAAGTTTGAGTATAAAATTGTATACGAACTCAGTTAAAAACGCGAATCAAAATCGAAAAAAATACCAAAAATATAGCCATGACCCTTTTGTGAGTGCTTTAAATTGTGAAAACTTCAATAGTATAACCGAAACAAATGATTTAAATATTTGTGCAAAGAAATTTGAAGAAGGTATTGAAGCAGCATTGCTTAGTATCACAAAATCTTCTAAATTACGCGAAAACTCAGTGGAATGGTATAACACCGAATTATATAATTTAAAAAGATCTAAAATTGTGTCATATGAACGGGCTAGATTTGAAAATTCTTTGGAAGCTTGGAACATTTATAAAATATCTAGAAATGTTTATAAACGCGAATGTGTTAAGGCAAAATGTTCATACATCGAATCTAAAATAAACGGCTGTGCTGGTGATCAGAAAGGGTTATGGAAAGTTTTGAAGAGTCAAATTCTAAAAACAGATAAAAATGTAATAAAAGAGTTGAAAATTGAAAATCAATCACTCAAAACCGAAATGGAAATTGCCGGCACGTTTAACTCGTTTTTTGTAAAAAGTGTAGAAGCTATTCATAATAGCATAGAACAAATTCCATACTCTGATAATATCTTAATCCATACAAATAAATTTAAATTTAAATTAATCAACATTCAAGAGCTTGAACAGTCAATCAAAGCTATGAATAAGAAAAAAGACTGCTTTGGGCTAAATTGCAAAATAGTGCTTGATTGTAATAATGAAATTTTGCCAAAATTATTAAAAATCATTAATTTGTCTCTTTTAAATGGTGAATTCCCAGAAAGCTGGAAAGAATCAGTTGTGATCCCTATCGAAAAAGTGCAAAATCCTAAAAATCCAGAAGACTGGAGACCTATAAATATGCTTCCGACTTATGAAAAGATCCTCGAAGAGATTGTGTGTAATCAACTTACGAATTATATAGAAAAAGAAAATATACTGTGTTTAGAACAATCGGGTTTTAGAAAAGGTCACTCATGCGAAACGTCGATATGTTGGCTTATTAACGAATGGAAAAAAGAAATTGATAGCGGTAAAACTATTATTGGTGTTTTTCTTGACTTAAAACGCGCGTTTGAAACGATAGACAGAAATATATTAATTGAAAAACTTAATAAATATGGTATTCGTGAAGTTGAAGTGAAATGGTTTAAAAGTTATCTGTCGGAAAGATTCCAAAGAGTAAAGATAAATGAAACATTTTCGGAAAAGGTAAAGGTTGATCTTGGTGTGCCTCAAGGATCAAAATTGGGTGTAATTCTGTTTCTTTTATATATAAACGATATCGTTAAAACTATATCTGATGCTAAAATGTCGTTATTCGCAGACGATACCCTGATTTACGTTGTAGGAGACGATTTAAAATCATGTGAAAGTTTAATACAAAATCAAATTGAAAAAATTAACATCTGGCTTTGTAAAAATAAATTAAAATTAAACGTTACTAAGACTAAATGTATGTGTTTAAATAACGGTGGTTTGAATGTCAACATACTAATAAATAATCAACCTATCGAATGTGTGGATGGAATAAAATATCTCGGGGTTTTTATCGACAATAAACTCAAATTTAATCAACATGTTTATAATCAGTGCGCTAAAATCTCAAAAAAAATCGGCTTTTTCAAAAGAATCCGGAGGTATATTCCTCTAAATTGTGCTGTGACAATCTATAATACATTGATTCTTCCATACTTTGATTACTGTTCTTCGATTATATTCATGTCAAATAGTGAAAATATAAGAAAATTTCAAGTATTACAAAATCGAGCAATGAGAACAGTGCTTAAGTGCGATTATAGAACACCAATTAATGATATGCTTACTGTCCTCGGATGGTTAAATATTGAACAAAGACTAAAATTTAATGCGCTTGTGATGATTTTTAAAATCAAAAATGAAATGTATCCTGCATATTTACAACGGAACGTGAACTATATAACAAATTCATTTTACAATCTGAGGAATACTGGTGATTTCAGACTTCCATTGTATAGAAGAGCAGCAACACAAAACAACCTACTATATAAACGCATTCAACTTTTTAATAGCCTTCCTAGTAACTTAAAGACTGAGCAAAACTTAAATAAATTTAAATTTTTATTAAAACCTCTATTAAAAGATAATCTATATATATAAAAATCAATGCCACTTTTCGTTGTAATTTTATAACTCAACAATGCCTTTACCCATTTGGCTAATTTTGGTCTTGAATTATTCGAGGAAGTCTAGAGAAGGTTTGTACGTAGAAAAAATTTAAAAAAAAATCAAAAAGGTATAAAATCAACATCTTTCTATATTCCCATATTCAAACATTTTGTACTTAAAGAAATCCCGATTTGTTGATTACCTTGAAATTGAATTGAAGATATGAGTTTAACGATTGTAAATAAGGCGTTAGAACAATTGGGTATGACCGCACCAAGTCGAAAGATACATGATTTTTTTGACTGTGAATTGCAACGTGATTTACGTTTATTTGTACAATCGGATTTAACTAAATTAAATATTCAACAAAAACATGTCACAATCATGCAAGCCATTTCCAATAATACAGGTGGATTATATTTCTTGGATGCATCTGGTGGTACAGGCAAAACTTTCGTTGTATCATTGATTTTAGCGACTATTCGATCGGAAGAGAAAATTACATTGCCACTTGCATCTTAGGGAATTGCTGTAACATTATGGTCGGACCGCACACTCTGTATTAAAATTGCCATTGAATGTACATTGTACGGGTGATTGAAACTCCAACTTGCAATATTTTGAGAAATTCTGCAATGGCAAAAGTTTTGCGATTAACGTCAATTCCTACTAATGAAATAAACGCCTGTTGGAAGTCATCTGTTCTTTGGAGATATGTACAAAAATTGACACTTAACATTAATATGCGTATTCACTTACATTATGCTGCACTGCCCATAAGTTATCAAAACAATTTTTAGAAATTGGTGATGTCAAAATACCAATCGACAGTACCAACGGATTGATCACTTTACCGAACAATTTTTGTACAATTGCGCAATCTATAGATGAGTTGGTTGAATGTGTTTATCCGAATTTTCTTCAGAATTACAGAAATCATGATTGTTTGAGAGAACGCACCAGTTTAGCACCGAAAAACAATCATATCAATGCCATTAATTTTCAAATTCAATCGAAACTGCCAAGTGTAGTCACGACATATAAATCAATTGACAGTATTATGAATTGATTGAAGCTACAATCCTAACTGGTAAATTAAAAGGAGAAGTGTGTTTAATACCGAGTATCGTTATGATTCCAACTGATATGCCATTTGAATTAAAAAGATTACAATATCCTGTGCCTTTATTATGTGCGATGTTCTTAAATGGGGCCCAAGCTCAAACACTTCACGTTTGTGGTGTCAATTTGGAGGAATCATGATTTTCACATGGCCAACTTTATGTTGCCTTTTTCAGAGTCGGTACCCTCAACTGTTTATGTATTCATGCTCAAAATGAAAAAAAAAAACTAAAAATATTGTTTATCCAACTGTTTTAGACTAACCCATATAGACCAATCATAGTAAGAGTACCTAATTCTTTTTAACTTCCCATAGGAAGTTATTGTAATGGGTCCGATTTGTCAGATTGAAAACTTTGACATTTCTTGACGTTTCAAGATATCTAGAGTCGAAATAAAAGATTTTTAGAAAGATGTCTGTGCGTGCGTGTGTACGTACGTTTGTACGCCCGTACGTCCGTACGTCCGTAGGTCCGTACGTTCGCGACGTTTTTTTCGTCGTCCATAGCTCAAGAACCAGAAGAGATATCGACTTCAAAAAAATCGAATTGACAATTTTTTTACAAAAAATAAAAAACTAGAAAAAAACAATACTAAAACTTTGCAAAAATTTACTTTCGGCTCAAATAGCTTTTCAAAAATTAAAAATATTGGCCTCAAACTTATTTTATTTCACAGAAAATATTGTTTTCAATATTCAGTAATTAAAAAATAAAATCTACAAAAAATAGTGCGCAAATTTGGTAAAAAAACATATAGACAAACTTTTAAGGAAGACAAATCGACATACGGGATGGGAAGTTATCAGTGTGGGTCGCATCCCAGCCTCTTTTTTATTTTTAAGTTTTTACTCTTTGCTGATAAATATAATATAAATAATATATCATTTGGGTCATTTGGGCTTTCAAATAGCTAGCAATTTCAAATATTTTTTTGTTTGAATAAATGAACTTAATCATATTTTTTTATTACTATGCCTTATACGTAGCGAAGCACGTACCGAGCCGCTAGTACTGTATAATATTGCTTAAAATTAAGTATGATTTAAGTAAAAAATGTTATTGTTAAGAGTTTTTAAACTAATAAATAAATCAAAAAAAAAAAAAAAAAAATTAGGAATGGTATGGTTAGATTCGAGTTGTAAAGTATTTATTAGGGATAGAGAAGTAAGTTTCCGTTGACATAAAGCAAACTCTTCTGAGGAAAGCCGAAAGTTCACACAAGCCAGGAAGGCCTCCAACGCCCATATTCGGCCGGCGGACCAAATTTATGGAAAACCAAAAAGAAGAGCAAACAAAATTCTGCAATGTCCCAAAGGCAGTCAACATTTTTTGGTCATTTGCAAAAACATGAGGAATTCTTCCTCTTCCTTGGTTCCCACGCTAGTTGTTAATAACACTCTTTTTTTTTGTAAGCTCTTAAGAGAAAGCTAATCTCTTTTCTAGGCAGCTTGACGCCAATTCTAAACGCTCCCAGTGATTGTTATGACTTCGCCCGTACTTGTATGAGTTAGTTATTCTATGAGACCAATCTTTTTTCGCACTCGTATTGTGGCAAGATTCCTTAGAGATCTAAACAAACTTAAATCCGCTGGTCCGGATGGTATCCCCGCTATTGTTCTGGAGAAGTGTTCTTCAAAGCTGGCAAAACCACTACGTATCATCTGTCCTACTCCTCAGGTCTGGTTTCGAGCGGATGGAAACAGCATTTGTTCAGCCCATCCCCAAAAATGGGCGAATACTTCTCATCCTCTAATAACCGACCAATTGTACTTACGTCCCTTCTTTCCAAGGTCATGGAAACGATGATTAAATATCAGCTCAAGAAATATCTTGAAGATCGAAAGCTTATAAATGACCGTTAATACGGCATTCGCAGCAATATGTCCACTAGTACTATCATGGTTCATCTCACCGAACAGTGGAGAAAATCTTTACATCGTTTTGAATAAAGTTAGATTATTGCATTTTATATATCAAAAGCTTTTGATAAAGTTTGGCATCAGGCTATCTTATTGAAAATGCGTTCTTGAGGTTTTCATGAATCCCTGATTCATTGGATTAGTAATTAACGCTTGGATCGTTCGATACAAGTAGTATTGGATGGGTTCAAGTCTAAGTACCACAAAATAAATGCTGGTGTGTCCCAGGGCTCTATACTATCTCCAACAATCTTTCTCATTTTTATTAATGATCTCCTGTCTGCAACTACATTGCTTTGCTGACGATAGCACTCTTAAAATTAAATTGGGTGGCGCAACAGTCCGTTGTGAACCAGGGCCTAGTGACTTACAACTCGCAATCCTTCCTGTATGCAAGTACTGTTGTTAGAAATGGAAGGAACCTACAATTTTTAGGCCGAATCCGAACGCCTAATTTGAGAAGGAATTGTCAATTCCTCGCAAGAGGCAATACCCTCGAAAGTTATTTTTTTTAAATTAAGGTGGCACAGGCAGGGATTGAGCCCGAGACCCCTTGCATGACAGTCAAACGCACTAACCAGCATGCCACGGTTAGCACTCTTAGCTTTTCATTTTCGTTTAAAGACTAACATACCTCTTCTTCGGATGGTGAACTGCAATGCCAAAATATGATAAGCTCATTAAACTCCGACCTAAGCAGCATTGTACAATGGGGAATAAAAAACCGAGTGGAATTTAATTCTTCGAGAACCTAATGCTGTTTTGTATCATTAAAGTTACAAACACCCCTTTGCCATTATCCATGGATGGCACTTGCATCGAGAAGACTGAACATATTAATATTCTCGGTATGTGTATCACCAACCACCTCTTGTAGAACGAGCGCATACGGGAAGTCGCCAAAAATGCTGCATGGTGTGTGGGTTTCCTTAGGCTTAACAATAAATATGTTATCTCTTCTGATCTTGCTGTTATCAAAAAGACTTAAATAAGTCCAAAGCTTGAGTTTAACTCCCATCTATGGGCTGGTGTTCCTGCGACCTACTTAAGCCCCTTTGATAGTATTGAACGTAGAGCATTTAAATTGATAGGTGATACTATCATCATCGGGTCTACCACGATATCCAGAAATTTATTATCTCGAATATGAAAATCTCGAAAACAAAAATCTAGAATGGAAAAAATCTCGAAAACAAATATCTAGAAAATAAAATCTCGAAATGCCAAAATCTCGAATTCAAACATACATTCTGGATAAGTTACTTCTCCTTAACAAACTTAAAGTTGACAAGTAAAGTTATCAATTATACAATTGCGCATTGCTACACATGCACCTTTCTTACTGTTTGCAAAAATTTTTTTTCTTGCTCAGAAAATAAAATATTGGGTAAACTTGTGTTTTATTGACTTTTAACAGTTAAAAATACAAAAAAAAATATGGAATTTATTTTTTTTTTCGAGATTTTTTTCTAGATAGAGTCTTTCGAGATTTTTGTAAATTCTGGATTTTTGTGGATTCGAGATTTTTGCGTTCTAGATAATTTTTTTTTATTTTCGAGATTTTCAGCATTCGAGATTTTTGGCATTCTAGATTTCGTCATGATCCCATCATCATCATATGCTCGTTTACTTAGCTTGAATATCGTAGTAAGCTTTATAACTCCCCTTAAACAATTAAACCGTAATACTCACTAAATGAATATTTATGGACAATTCAATAGTGCGTATACGCCCCAGTGAATAATTATGTTCTATTGTAGTTTTAGACCAAAAACTTTAGATTATTATGTTTTTGTGCTAAGAATATTTTTTAAGTGATGGAGCTCTTAAAATTTAAACAATTCTTGAACTTTTACCTTAAAAAATGTAAAACAAAACTGAATTCTTTTTTAAATAAAATACTCATAAGCTACCTACTTCACAACTTAGAACCTCTTTTTATCGACTTATTTTTTGAACGTAAAACTAGCAGCTAGAGCATACAATCTTAAGGAACAAATGATGCAATATTCTCGAGATGGACTTCACTATTTGGTGTGTTGTATTCGATGATGCTACCTCACGTGACCAACAAAAAACGAGTTTACTTTGAAAAATAACAAAAACAGAACTTTGGAGGAGGAGGAGGACCATCATCCAGAGATGGCTTATGCCAAACCAAAACAAAAAACTAAAGTTCTTACAGTGGGTTCTTAGTTCTTATATACGTTTGTATGTAGTTTAAATAAAAGCCACTGGATGGCAATTGTGGCGGCAGGATGCATACTGGATATGACCGCCTGCATCTTTTCCACAGCTACTGTGCACTTTTTAAAATAAATAGAAGCTAAAAACAAAATACAGGGTGGTTCGAGAGAATACTCAATTTTCATTTGAAACAAGAATAAATTGTTAAGGCTTTTGGATACCTTTGAGAGTATATTTTATTTGAAATCTAGAACGAAACCACTTTCGAAATTTTGATGAAGCTTAAGAAATTTTCATGAGGAATTATGAACACTGTGTTCCTTACTGAATCACCCTGTTTCATGATTTGTTATTTAGTTTTTGTTGGTATTTTTCTTTTTTGTTGTTGCATAAGATGTTTGGTGTATCTTTGTTTTGGTTGCATCTTTCTTCGACTCTTTATTGCACAGCGTGATTCATTAGTCGTGCCTCGTATTATTCACAAATGGCACACATGAAGTGGCCTTATACTTTTGGTTCGTTCTTTTGGACGTTCACGTTGTTGTCGTCTATACGGACATACTCGTAGCCATCGTCATCATCATCATCATCATCCTCGTCGTCGTCGTCGTTGTGGTTGTCCAGGCTTTGCGCAGTTGAAGAGAGGCACTTAAAGTTAGCTAAAGCCAGAAGAGACTAATAAACAATCAACTAGAGAGCAACAAAAAAAATAAAATTAAAGAAAAAGAAAACGTTAAATAAAAATATAAATTTAAAAAATAATAACAAAAAAGAAATCTTACTTAGTTCGAGTACAGCGATGCGACTTCTATTAGTTAGTTTAAGTCTTTTTTTTTTAGGTAGTACCTACGCTGGATCTTGTTGGATACAATTTACAGAAACACGTGGTAATGGTAGGTCGTTGAGGAGTTTTTGTTGTTGTTTGTGTTTTTGTTCAGAGTTCTTCAGCCCCAAGTATGGATGGTAAGTGTGTAATGTGGTAGCCCATTGTAGGCAGATGGTACAATACAATTAGTCTATGTGATGTAATTTATCTTGTTCCTGTAGGATGAGTTCTGTACCTTTTTTTAAAAAAGGATTCGTTATTTCTTTTTTGTGTAAAACTTCTTGCCTATAGAGCGGATTCACAAGCCTTGTTTAGTAAGTGGGAGCATAAAAGCCAGCAACTATATAGCTACTTGTTGGACTTTTGAAAATGGTTGGTTGTTAGATATCTGTCAGTTGACGTGATTTGCTTTATAAGTTTAACGACAAATCTTTCAACTTATAGCTGTGTAGTATCGAGAAGGAAAATAGATATTTTATATATATGGAAAAAATTATAATTTCACAAGTATGGCAACGTATATTCACTTGCAGAAAAAGATGTTTTATATGTCGTATTATGAAGGTGGCTTTAGTTATATCCTTTTGTAAGTTGCCTTTTTGGGATATGTTTTTTTTTCTAAAAGGTTTCCTCATTTTGCTTGCTTTATGGAAGGGAGCATAATTTCTCGTGAAATGAAAATAGTTTTTTTTTTTAATAAAGTAAACCTAGCTTAACTAATTCTATAAGACTTACACGAAGTACAGATTGATATATGTAAGTTGAAGCCTAACAAAGCCACTGGAGCAAATGACTTAAAAGCCGAACTTTTCAAAGCAGATGGAGACACTTTGTTTAGGGGCATGCACAAAGTTATCTGTAAAATATTGTTGGAAGAAAGCATAACCGATACTGAAAAAATGAGACTCTCTATAATGCACCAACTTAAGAATCAGTCTACGCAACATCGCTTACAAAATATTGTCTGTCGTAATATATGAATTTCTATAGTCCATTGTTAAAAACCTGAAACGTCCTTATCAGTGTAGTCTTAGATCAGGAAAGTCTAAAGTCGATCAAATATTCACATTACGGCAGATCTTGAAAAAAAACGCAAAACATCAATTCGACACCCACCAGCTTTTCAACGATTTGACAACCCTGCAAACCTCGTCCGTTTGTAAAGGAAGAATTCGCGCTGCTCCAAAATAAGGTTTTGGACAAGGGATACACTTTCATGCAATTTCTTTAACATCGTCTTTGAATGGATGCGACCGACACTGATAACTTCCGATCCCGTCTATCGATATGTCTTGCTTAAAAGTTTGTCTATATGTACTCGTACCATTTTTTACCAAATTTGCGTATTATTTCTTGTAGATTTTATTTTGTATGAAAAAACGGACTGTTGGATTTATTTATTTATCTATATATATAAAAATCAATGCCACTTTTCGTTGTAATTTTATAACTCAACAATGCCTTTACCCATTTGGCTAATTTTGGTCTTGAATTATTCGAGGAAGTCTAGAGAAGGTTTGTACGTAGAAAAAATTTAAAAAAAAATCAAAAAGGTATAAAATCAACATCTTTCTATATTCCCATATTCAAACATTTTGTACTTAAAGAAATCCCGATTTGTTGATTACCTTGAAATTGAATTGAAGATATGAGTTTAACGATTGTAAATAAGGCGTTAGAACAATTGGGTATGACCGCACCAAGTCGAAAGATACATGATTTTTTTGACTGTGAATTGCAACGTGATTTACGTTTATTTGTACAATCGGATTTAACTAAATTAAATATTCAACAAAAACATGTCACAATCATGCAAGCCATTTCCAATAATACAGGTGGATTATATTTCTTGGATGCATCTGGTGGTACAGGCAAAACTTTCGTTGTATCATTGATTTTAGCGACTATTCGATCGGAAGAGAAAATTACATTGCCACTTGCATCTTAGGGAATTGCTGTAACATTATGGTCGGACCGCACACTCTGTATTAAAATTGCCATTGAATGTACATTGTACGGGTGATTGAAACTCCAACTTGCAATATTTTGAGAAATTCTGCAATGGCAAAAGTTTTGCGATTAACGTCAATTCCTACTAATGAAATAAACGCCTGTTGGAAGTCATCTGTTCTTTGGAGATATGTACAAAAATTGACACTTAACATTAATATGCGTATTCACTTACATTATGCTGCACTGCCCATAAGTTATCAAAACAATTTTTAGAAATTGGTGATGTCAAAATACCAATCGACAGTACCAACGGATTGATCACTTTACCGAACAATTTTTGTACAATTGCGCAATCTATAGATGAGTTGGTTGAATGTGTTTATCCGAATTTTCTTCAGAATTACAGAAATCATGATTGTTTGAGAGAACGCACCAGTTTAGCACCGAAAAACAATCATATCAATGCCATTAATTTTCAAATTCAATCGAAACTGCCAAGTGTAGTCACGACATATAAATCAATTGACAGTATTATGAATTGATTGAAGCTACAATCCTAACTGGTAAATTAAAAGGAGAAGTGTGTTTAATACCGAGTATCGTTATGATTCCAACTGATATGCCATTTGAATTAAAAAGATTACAATATCCTGTGCCTTTATTATGTGCGATGTTCTTAAATGGGGCCCAAGCTCAAACACTTCACGTTTGTGGTGTCAATTTGGAGGAATCATGATTTTCACATGGCCAACTTTATGTTGCCTTTTTCAGAGTCGGTACCCTCAACTGTTTATGTATTCATGCTCAAAATGAAAAAAAAAAACTAAAAATATTGTTTATCCAACTGTTTTAGACTAACCCATATAGACCAATCATAGTAAGAGTACCTAATTCTTTTTAACTTCCCATAGGAAGTTATTGTAATGGGTCCGATTTGTCAGATTGAAAACTTTGACATTTCTTGACGTTTCAAGATATCTAGAGTCGAAATAAAAGATTTTTAGAAAGATGTCTGTGCGTGCGTGTGTACGTACGTTTGTACGCCCGTACGTCCGTACGTCCGTAGGTCCGTACGTTCGCGACGTTTTTTTCGTCGTCCATAGCTCAAGAACCAGAAGAGATATCGACTTCAAAAAAATCGAATTGACAATTTTTTTACAAAAAATAAAAAACTAGAAAAAAACAATACTTAAACTTTGCAAAAATTTACTTTCGGCTCAAATAGCTTTTCAAAAATTAAAAATATTGGCCTCAAACTTATTTTATTTCACAGAAAATATTGTTTTCAATATTCAGTAATTAAAAAATAAAATCTACAAAAAATAGTGCGCAAATTTGGTAAAAAAACATATAGACAAACTTTTAAGGAAGACAAATCGACATACGGGATGGGAAGTTATCAGTGTGGGTCGCATCCCAGCCTCTTTTTTATTTTTAAGTTTTTACTCTTTGCTGATAAATATAATATAAATAATATATCATTTGGGTCATTTGGGCTTTCAAATAGCTAGCAATTTCAAATATTTTTTTGTTTGAATAAATGAACTTAATCATATTTTTTTATTACTATGCCTTATACGTAGCGAAGCACGTACCGAGCCGCTTGTTTTATATAAAAATTATTGAATATCGAAAACAATATTTTCTATGAAAAAAAATAAGTTTTAAATTTTTGAAAAGCTATTTGAGTCGAAAGTTTTAGAGTTTTATTTTTTGTAAAAAAACTGTCAATTCAATTTTTTTAAAATTGTATCGAATGTTGAAAACAATATTTCTTTTAAGATAAAATTAGTTTGAAGCCAATATCTACAATTTTTGAAAAGATATTTGAGTCGAAAATCAATTTTTCCAACTTTTGTTAATTTATTTATGTTTTTAATTGTTTGTACAAAAACCGTCAATTCGATTTTTTTTTTAAATTTTACTGAATATTTACAACAATATTTTTCGAAAGACAAAAGTAAATTAAAGCCAATATCTCAAAGGTTTGAAAAGATATTGGAGTCGAAAATCAATTTTTACCAATCTTGTTAATTTCTTTTTTATGTTTTTAATTGTTTGTACAAAAACTGTCGATTCGATGTTTTTCGAAATTTTACTGAATGTTAACAACAATATTTTTTGAAAGATAAAAGTAGTTTAAAGCCAATATCTACAATTTTTGAAAAGATATTTGAGTCGAAAATCAATTTTTATCAACTTTTGTAAATTTTTTTTCGGTTTTTAATTTTATGGAAAAAAATTGTCAATTCGATTTTTTCAGAATTTTACTGAATGACAGCAATATTTTTTGAAAGATAAAAGTAAATTAAAGCCAATATCTCAAAGTTTTGAAAGATATTTGAGTCGAAAATCAATTTTTACCAATTTTTATTAATTTTTTTTTACGTTTTTTTTTTTTTTTTTTAAAACTGTCAATTAGATTTTTTTCAAAATTTTATCAGATGTCAAAAACATTATTTTTCGTTGCACAAAATTGTTTAGGAGATAAAATCGTATTTTAGTCGTAAAATTTTTTAGGTGACAAATTATTTTTTTCAGTTTTTTTGATTTATAAAAAAAACCGTTAAATTGATTTTTTTTTTAAATATACTTTTTTGATATCACGTTACAATATATTATATTAAATTTAATTCAAGTCTCTAGCGTTTTTGGTTCGTAAGCTATTTAGGGTTAACCACAGTTTTCACCTTTTTTTCAAACTGCTATGGTAAAAAAACCACCTACGCAATTTTCTTGAGAGCCGTTTCTGTATCTTTCTGCCTCTCTTCTGGTTCTTGAGCTTTGGAGAACGAAAAAACGTCGCGAAAGTACGGACGTACAAACGTACGTACACACGAACGCACAGACATCTTTCTAAAAATCTTTTATTTCGACTCTAGGGACCTTGAAACGCCGAGAAATGTCAAAATTTTCAATTTGACAAATCGGACCCATTACAATAACTTCCTATGGGAAGTTAAAAATGTGTCCAATTACTGGGCTTTTGTGAGTATTGAGTCAAAAACTAAAAATGTAAAAATGGGTTTAATGGAACAAAAGAAAATACATGTTGTCATCAAGTAAGAACCTACAAATCCGACATCTCGGTGAAAATGTCACCATCGACAGACGTAACTTGGATTAGTTAAGGAATTTGTTTATCAAGGATCCGCTATGAACACTGAAAACAGCACCAGCTCCAAAATAAATCGAAGAATTACTCTTGCAAACCGATAATACTTTGGGGTAAGAAATCAATTCAGTAGAAGCCGTCTATTGAGCTACCATAATTTTTTAATTTTTTCTATTTTGTTGTTGTTGAAATGGAATAAAACAAGCTGTGTTTGAGGTTATTAGCAAAATTATTTTTTAATTGAAAGGCATGCCATTAAGTGTGAAATATGACATCACTAATGCCCACCTTGGCTTCTTACGGTGGCACGAATGCGAGTGGTCAAATTTTCAATGGACTCTTCCGCATAGATCCTCCTGAATTTGAGCTATGGCCTGTGTTATGGTAGCCTTTAGGACATCGGTCAACTGTGATTTATTTGCATAGACTTGCGACTTTAAGAAACCACAAATTATTTCACCGAGTTAAAGTCCTGCGTTCCTTGAACGTATTTTGACTTATTGTTGACTGAACCGGTCGTCTCAAATTTGTCCATCAAACGTTTGCGCTTCGTACACTCATTTTGATAATAAAGTTTTATCATTTGAAATTGCTGTTCAATCGTGTAACTAAAAAGATGTCACTAAAATAAAATGGCCGCTACCGGGTGCCAAAATCTACCCGCTTCAAAGAAGACACCCCTTAAACCGATCTCAATCATAAACATAATCAGTTCCTCACGTATCGTGAGAGACTCAAACTAGTTTCATTGAGCTTAGAAAAAAAGCCTTAAGTGTGTCCTACTCCATTAAGAACAGCCACTTTAACATAACGTAATAATGAATTTCAAAATTATAACTATTTAAAAAGTCAAAATAATACAACCTTCTTGAAATAGATCCCTCGTGATAATTAACAAAAAAAGGCATCATTTTATTTGCATATTTTCTTAATTGTAAATATCAATTATAATTGTTCTTCCTGAAAGTTAATACCTTTGTACGAGACATTTTATCGCTCAGTCTTAAAGTCGTCCAATCTTGAAATCTTCTATACTTGAGGGTAATTAAACTACATCTTTAAAATCTTAGCACCTAATCTCATTTGCATTTAAATATATCATTGTTAGCATGTTCAAAAACCAATTACATACCTATTTCTTATTCCTTATTCCTTACAAGCTGTTAAACGCTTACGAATGGGTATGTACGAGCACAACGGACACACCTATTACTTGTTCCAGAATTAGCAATTTTATATGCGATTGAAATGATTTGAACTTCTGTAGGCTAATAAACTTGGTCAAATATCAAAACATCATCAGCTGTTGGAAATAAAAGTCGAAGAAGTAAAAATCATATAAAATGCAAATCAAAGCAAACACTGAAGAATTATTCTTAGACCTAAGTTACGCAAAAACACTTAATGCTCAAAGTTGCACCTAAGCAAACGAACGCTTGTTGAAGTAAGCAACCAACTATAACAAAAAGCAACAACAACTCAGAACTCGGAGTACCCATCCACTATAGTGTTTATTTGTTTTGTAGTAAGAATAATCTTCTACTCCAATATAACGACGGGACGGGCAAACAATTGAACACATGTGTTCTAGAACCAGAGTTGTAAAATCAAATTTCCCAAACCAAGCGTTTGCTATATTGACTTTGGAAGAACGGACGCGGACAAGCGACGCACGGTTTTCGAATTCGTATCAACCAATAGGCTAGAAGACCATGACAGCGACGAAGGCAACATCAACAACGAAAACAACGCACGATGAAGCTTGCCGACGACGCGGACGACGAAGTCGTCTTCATCATCATTCTCATCAACATCATCATCGTCCAGTTCCAGTTGTAGGAAATGACCCTTTGCCGAGGCAGCGGGAGAATCCAGTGCACCGAGTTGTTTTTTTTTTGTATTTACACGCGGTTCGTGTGGATCATTTGCAGATTGAGTGTTATACTTCTCACCTTTACCTTTATGTTATATAGTCAACATTCTTATGAAAAACATTTTACAATATCAGTGATGACCAAATTTAATGCAGTATAAACGAACCCAATATTTGTATATTTAAATCACTTTGAACAAAAATAACATCAACAAAAAGCCAAAGATATTTGGCGTAGGGCAAATTTGTGAAACTAGGTGGCCAATTCACAGGTTCTCATTTCATGAGATGATTTGGTCACGCACCACATGTTTGCCTTGTCGTAAATATCATTTTTCTTCCAAATGACCCGAAATGTTACATGAGTAGTCAAAATATTACGAAACATTTGCTCTAGCGTTCATCATTGTATCTGATGTTAACACCGGTTGGAAGACTAATCGACCCACACACAACGCCTACGGCATCTAAACCAAAACAAACATTGATTTGTTCTGTATATGTAAGAGAATCTTGTGATAATTGTGCTCACTTTAAAACTTTTATCGCCTTATGTATTATCGGTTAGACAAAAATAAGCCTTATAGCTGGAGATGACTTAACGATAATAGTATTTCATATTTTTCGGTCAAGGAAGCACGAATTTTCAGTTTGCTGCAAAAAAAAGGCTTGTAGGTTTTCGTGTTTTGTTAAAAGTTTTCAATTGAATTATTCTATGAAAATTAAAAATTACCAACAATATTTGGCAAACTTTGAAATAAATTTTTTTTAAATGGCTTATCGGTCCAATTTTGAACCACTTTTGAGCAGAACTGATCTTTTTAATGGTGCATTAAATGTTGAGTTTTCTAGCGCTGACAAATATTTGGCGTAACATAAATGTGTGAAACCACATGATGACCACTGTTTCACCACGGTTTCAGATTGAAGACAAATTGGCTAATAATCCTGCGGCATTATACCAAAACACACATGCATTTTATCGGTATATGTAACGCTTATGTATTATCCATAAGACAGATTAAGCCTCATCGTTGGAAATGACTATACGATAAAAGTAATCCAACATTAACTCAAACAAAACAAAGCACAAATTTCGGAAATAAATTGTGACAATTTATAAAAACTGTTCTATTCTAGGTCTTTGCATGTATAAAAGGGTCCCCCAAATAACTTTTTTTGTTTTAATGCTATAAAAACATCGAGTGTAGTTTCAGCTGTGTGGCACGTAACGCTGGCCGTCCTGTTGAAACCAAATGTTCCCAAGATCCTCCTCTTCAATTTTTGTCAACAAAAGTTCGGTCAACAGACCTAATTACTATCGCCATTGACAGTAACAGCCACTCCTTGCTCATTTTCGAAGAAAAATGGCCAATTATGCCTCTACACCAAAATCCGCACCAAACAGAGACTCGTTTTGGGTGTGTCGGCTTTTCAATAAATGCGTGAGGATCTTCTGGGCCCCAAATGCGACAATGTTGCTTGTTTACATATCCGCCAAGATCAAAATAAGCTTTATCTAAAAAGATTATTTTTTTTTTGGCAAAATCGGCATCTTTTCTAAGCGTTGTTCCCAGCGTTGTTAAAGCATATACAAAACCATATTCGTTCAGCGGAAGGATAAAACTAATTATCTGTCAAATCAGACATGAGCTAACTGTTATCATTCACGAAATAAGCAGTAGTTGAAAAAAAAACGTTAAATGGAGGACCCTTTATACATGTATATTAGGGCGATTTTTTGCAAATATTTGTAAATTTGTTTAAATTGTCAAGTAGAAATTTGTATGCAATCTCAAGTATTCTCAAGTGAGTTTTTTGCACTCCCACTTGGAACACAACACTTTTTCCTATATGCCCATCGTCGGGGTTTTCTCAGAATTAAACCTTTTACAAAACCGTTAATTGCGGCTTTTACTTTACGTTGACTAATGGGGCACTACACTCCGCTAAATCGTTTTTTTATACATTTCTGTTAATATCACGATATTTTCAAGACCTACAAGAAATAAGTGCGAGACAGTTTTATAGGAATTTCAGTTTGCTACAAACAAAAGTGCTTAACACCATACCACTTACGTATGTATATAGCTTTTGGGATCTCAGTCGTTGAAGTTTACTATATTTTCTAAAATTTGGTTTGAAACCTCAGGAGTAGGATTAAGTAAATATTAAGTACTCGAGCATTTCATATTTAATCATGTATGTAGAACTTGCTTTAAAGTCATTTTTGAGTACTACGAATTTCGGCACTCGGTAGAATTAAACTGAGTTCTAACGTGTCTTTTACTATTTTTGTAGCACCCCGTAGATAGTTCTGACTCAAAATTCCGACATTTGGAAAACAGACATTTTTTAAATCAGTCAGTTTTCGTTGGAAGGAAGATTTTTTGATAAATGTACAAATGTAGGTACACATGTTCGTGATTATACTGCTTCTTAAAATTCAGATATTAAAGTCATGCGATCTCTAAAATACTATATGATGCATGCAATTTAAATGATAGGAACTATTATATTGAAATGTTTGATGAAATCGGGTGTTTAGTTACTCAGCCAAAAGATTATTTTCCAGAAGAAAATAGCAACAACATTGATTAAATGTCAGTTCTTTTAAATATTTCCTCAGATGTTGTCAAAACGGGCGTCTTGTCTTTTAAAATTAGATTTATCTACACTTTTATTTAGACATGTTGCCCATCAAAATATTGGCTATTTTTGATAAGACGATATTCTCTGACATACTTTAAATAGTTGTAAGTCTATTCATGCAGATTTTAGAACTGAGGTTATTTTAAACTCTAAAATATTTACAAATATATTTTCTAAAAATAAGGCCTTTCGAAAAAGTAAAATCATTGCTGAACCGAGTCTAAATATCCTAGATCTCCAAATTTGAGGGTTTATTTAATTGAAGTTCCGTCTCAGAAGGAATTTAAATCAGAGACAGCTTAAGAACTTGATAAAGAAATGAGTAAGACCTCAATCGAGTTTTAATTTATGAATAAACCGAGTTTTAGAGACTTGAACTTCAAGAAATTAGCCGTTAGTGTTTAAGTAATGACGATAAAAAGTAACTTAAGCCCGTCTTCGCTTCCACCTCATGGTTTTTTTTCTTCATTTCTGTTAATTTTTTTTTTTATGGATTGATTAACCCTTGAACCTGACTCATATTTGAAGTGGATATTTCCTAGCCTGGTAGCTACAGCACTTTGTTTTTTAATTTCAAGGTATGTATTTTATTAAATAAAGGTCCGTTTACATTTTTAATATTTATTTTATTTACTTTTATTAATATTTAAATAGAATATCAGAAAACTTTTATTAAAACTTCTATTTACCACATTTTGTACACATTTTAATTTGAGGGCCTCCACAAATATTATCAATCAAAAAAGGTACACGGTCATCCAGCACCCTATGTAGGGTTTAAAGGTTAAGGTCGTTTTTATAGAAGCTCTTCAGCCCAGTTCATCTTTTTCAAAATTGAAGAGATTTTTCAAATATTTTCAAGTGATTTAAAAGAAAAACTGATTTTTTTTGCATCCGTCAAAATTAATAACGCACAATTTTAAACAACCTATTGTAGGGCCTCACAATTATTTACTATAGTTAGCAATTTTATAAATACTTAGCAAGTTATTAAGTGCTTCCAAAAATTTAAACCTTTCTTTTCGTTTTGAAACAAAGTTCTGTCTGAGAAAGAGATTTAAATCAGAGACAGCTTAAGCCTTACGAACATGATGAAGAAATGAGTAGGAGCTCAATTGAGTTCTAATTAATGAATAAACTGAATTTTAGAGACTTGAACTTTGTCAAGAAATTAGCCGTCAGTGTTTGAGTAATGACGATAAAAAGTACCTTTAGCCCGTCTTCGCTTCCGCCTCATGGTTTGTTTTGCTTCATTGGATTGATTAACCCTAGAACCTTACCCATATTTGGAGTGGATATTTCCTAGCCTGGAGGCTACAGCACCCTGTTTTTTTATTTCAAGGTATTTTATTAAATAAAAGTCCGTTTACATTTTTTATATTTATTTTATTTACTTTTATTAATATTTAAATAGAATATCAGAAAACTTTTATTAAAACTTATATTTAACACATTTAGTACACATTTTAATTTGAAGGCCTCCACAAATATTATCAATCAAATATGGTACAGGTAATGGATGCAGCACCCTTTGTAGGGTTTAGGAGTTTAAGTCGTTTTTATAGAAACTTTTCACCCAAGTTCACCTTTTTCAAAATTGAGGAGATTTTTCAAATATTTTCAAGTGATTTAAAAGAAAAACTGATTTTGTTTGCATCTGTCAAAATTAATGACGCACAATTTTAAACCACCCATTGTAATGGGCTTTACAATTATTTACTATAGTAAGCAATTTGGTAAATATTTAACAAGTTACTTAGTGCTTCCAAAAATCTAAACCTTTCTTTTTGTTTTGCTAACTAGTAAATTGCTAATTACGTTTTATTAAAACAACGAGCATCGAAACATTTCTAAGTAGTGAATGTTCGTGATAATAAACCAAGCAAATACCCTTAAAAGGACCTATTTATTGGAATTCCATTAATTGTTCTTATAAAATTAATTGTATAGCAAATTGCTTAAAGTTTGAGTAGCCAATCCGTGATTTTATTGTTAAGAGTAAATTAGCAGTAAAATGTTTAAATCGTTTAAAATTAGGTTAATCATTTTTAAACTTAGTAAATAGCTTAAAATGGTTAAACGTTTGACTAATTCTTTGAAAATTTTGTGACTTATGTTTTAAAACAACTAAAATATGATTAAAAAGAGAATATTCATAAAATCTAAGATTTGTTAAAATTCTTCAAAATGAAGCCCAGTTTTCCAGTGAAAATCCAATTTTCACATCAATCTTTGGCCATAATTCCTCTTCTTCTCCTTTTTCTATACCTACAAGTTTTATTTTTCTTGACGAATAAAAAAATAAAGGTAACCAAAAAAATAAGGTCCACTTTTTTAAGTTCTTATTTTTCAGGGCACAAAAGTGTCTTCTTCCAGTTATTATTATTTGCTCTTTATTTTTGTTTCCAATTTTGATGTTTTATTTTTATATGTATGTGTTGTTTGTGTATGTTTGTATGTGTATCTGGCACTCGAGTAATAATTCTTTTTTCTTCCTCTTTTTTACTATATTTTCCTTCTTCTTGTTTCTGTTTGCTTAAATCTTTATCGTTTGTATTTTTGTTTGTTGTTATTTTTTTCTTTTTTAAAATCCATTAAGGCAATGACCTGTTTTCGAGGATTTGTTGTTGTTTTATCTCACTCTAGAGCACTGCATTAGAAAAGAACAAGAAATAAAAATGCAACTTAGAACATTGGAGCATGCGATCGGACGGAACAAGAAAGATCCATCCATTTGGCTGGGTTAGTAGAGGGTTGTCAAACGGGTTTAAGTTTTAGCTTACTTCTTTTTGGATTTACTACGACGTCCAACTTATGGAACAAATAAAAGAAAATTCAAACTCCACCTTAACTGAAAAACAAAATTTGAACACTTGCGTTTTCGCGTTTGACTTAAATCAGAGTGTGGAGGAGAAGAAGTGAAGTAATAGTTTACGTTAAGACTTACGCTGCTTTTGGCCACTGGCTGGTTGGCGTAGAAGGTATAGAAATATAACATTGTAAGATAGCACGCCAAGTCGAGTCAAGTAGAGTCGTGTGGTTCAAGGAAATAGTTGCACACATGGTAGGCCAGGTACCTACTTATAACTTTTGAGTTGGAGCTGGAACAGCGATATCAGTGCACGATGCATGGCCAAACCAAAGAAGTACCTACTCACTCACTGAGTGTTGAAGCACTTTTATTTGTTTTTTGTTTTGGTCGTAGTTACAACAGAATTGCGTATGTTGCATGATGGGTACTTCGGTTCAAAATTAATTTCACAAGTTGTACTCTTAGGACACCAAGAATGTGCAAAACCTAAGCAACCATTTTGTTTGTACATTTCAATATTGGTTTTTCGATTCTTTCGATATTAAATAATTTACGCAATTTATGTGATATTATAGGTTTAAGTTCATATATTGTATTTTTATCTTTTTTAAAAAAATATACATTCTCAAATTAAAAAAAATTAAAAAAAAATGTTAAATTTTAATGTGAAAAACTTAAGCAACTTCGTTTCCACTGTAAGAGAATTTTTGATAACGGGGCTTTTACAGTAAAATTTGGCATAGAATGCAATCAACAAGAGTGTAACAAATGTAATTCATTAATTTGGATCTATTAAGGCCCAGCTTCGGTTTGTTTTTGATATGTCCCGAAATAAGTAAAAAAAGTACGAAACACCACGTCATCCTCGGTTCCAACGCTCGTCCACAATGACACTCCCTATGTAAGCTCGATTGATAAAGCCAATTTGTTTGCAGCACAGTTTGCTGTTAATTCGACGCTACCGGAAAGTGTCATGAGTCCTCCTGTTCTTGAGAGCGTAAATGATTCAATGGGACGAATCTTCTTTCGCTCTCGTGCAGTTGCAAGAGTACTGAAAGACCTTGACATACACAAATGCGCTGGCCCGGATAGTATCTCCCCAATTGTTCTGAAGAGGTGTTCTTCACCGCTGGCAAAACCACTGCGTAAACTTTTCCATCTTTCCTACTCTACAGGTCTTTTTCCGACCGGATAGAAAATAGCATTTGTCCAGCCTGTCCCTAAAAAAGGCGAATCCTCCTCTCCCTCTAACTATCGTCCAATAGCACTCACGTCCCTTCTTTCCAAGGTCATGGAAACGGTGATTAATTATCAGCCAAAGAAATATCTCGAAGAACGGAAGCTTCTTAATGACCGACAGTATGGTTTTCGTAGCAATAGGTCCACTGGTGATCTCATGGTTCATCTCACCGAAAAGTGGAGCAAATCTTTACATCGTTTTGGAGAAAGTAAGATTATTGCACTTGATATTTCAAAAGCATTTGGTAGAGTTTGGCACCAAGCTCTCTTATCGAAAATGCGTGCTTTTGGTATTGATGAATCTCTTCTTCGTTGGATTAGAAATTACCTTTCTAACCGTTTAATACAAGTTGTATTGGATGGTTACAAGTCTGAAATTCATAAAATAAATGCTGGTGTTCCCCAGGGCTCCGTTTTGTCTCCGACTCTCTTTCTTATAATCATAAATGATTTTATGTCTCCAATTATAATCCATTAAATTGTTTCGCCAACGACAGTACCCTCAGCTTCTCATATTCGTTTCTAGATTCACATCCTTGTCCTTCGGATGTTCAACTTAAACGGTAGCGTATGATAATCTCATTAAATTCTGATCTTGACAGCTTTGTACCATGGGGAATTAAAAACCGTGTAGAATTAAATGCTTGAAAAACTCAATGCTGTCTCCTGTCGTTAAAGCGTAACACACCCCCGATGCCACTATCTATGAGTGGCACTTGCATCCAAGAAACTAATCAACTGTCAGTACTTGGTATGTGTATCACAGATCACCTTTTATGGAACGATCATATATTTGATATTGCCAAAAATGCTGCCAGGTGCTTAGGATTTCTCCGACGGTGCAAGAAATTTTTCACCCCTTCTGATCTGGCTGTAATTTACAAAGCCTTCATCCGTCCAAAGCTTGAATATAATTCGCATATCTGGGCAGGTGCCCCCAAAACAAGTTTAAATCTCTTGGATAGAATACAAAAAAGGGATTTAAAAATGATAGGCGATAGAACTATAATTGAAACATTTACATCGCTAGAACACCGCTGCAATGTTTCATGCCTTTCGTTGTTTTATCGATATTTTTACAAACAATGTTCTGTTGAACTAGCCAGTTGCATTCCACCCCTTAAACGATTCAGCCGTAATACTCGCACTTCCAGGAATGCTCATCAGTTTACCCTTGAGCACAATTTCGGGCGTACTGTCAAGTATAGAGATTCTTTCTTAAATCGCACATCGAGAATGTGGAATGCTTTAGCCAACTCTGTTTTTTCCTCCCATTTTGATGTTCAGAACTTTAAGACCAATGTGCACCGGTATCTCCTTTTTAATCCTTCCCTATTTTCCTAATGCTCGCACTGTGTTTAAATATAAACATATAAAGGGTACTAATAACCCCTTGAGTGCCTGCAAATTATAAAAAAAAAAGTACGATTCCAACTTTAAAATCAAAATAATTAATGAGCATAATCGTGGGGCATAACAAATTTCACTTTACAAGACATATAGCATTAATAAGTCAATTATTTCACAGTTGATTACAAAATTCGAAACTACGGGAAGCGTCGAAAATCAAAATTTTGAAGGTCGACCGCGCAAAACAACAAGAAGAACCGATAGACAAATTTGTAACATAATAAAAAAAAACGTTCATCAGCTCAAAGGAGTACACTCATTAAATCTTAATATATATGCAAGCACTGTGCGAAGACGTGCCCTAGAAAATGACCTTCGAAGTTACAGGCCATGCAAAACCGTTGCTTACAAAAAAACATTTGAAAAAAAGTTGTGTTTCAGTCTAATGATATTAACTCAATTTAAGTAATAAATTAAACTTTTAACTTATATAAAATAATTAGATTAGATTTTGCAAAAAAGGATCACCAGTGGTCCGTTGATAAATGAAAAACGGTTCTTTTCAGCGATGAATCAAAGTTTAATTGGATACAGTCAGATGGAATATGTCACGTGCGAAGAGGTAAGGGTCAACGGCTCAATCCAAGATACTGCAATGTCACAGTAAAACATGGGGATGGCAATGTGATGATTTGGACCTGTTTCTCAGGATATCAAATTGAAGGAATAATGGACAAATTCGAAAATAAACGTATCCTGGAAACGCAGATGTTACCATATTTCGATTGGAATATGCCGCTCCGATGGGTGTTTCAACACGACAACGACCCGAAACACACATCGAAGCTGGTTAAAAAATGGATTGAAGACAATGGGATTCAAGTTCTTGATTGGCCGGCACAATCGCCAGACTTGAATCCCATTGAAAATCTTTTTGGGATTCTCAAAAATCCAGTCGCTGGGCAACGCTTCCAAGGCGATGCTCTTTAAATATTTACAAGAACAATGGAAAAACATACCACAAGATGTCATTTCTAATTTTATAGCTTCCATGTGAAGAAGATGTGCTGAAGTCCTAAGAAATAAGGGAAACTAATCAAAGTATTGAAAAGTTGCTTATGTTTAGCACATACGAAATCGTTGAATTTTTTGTTATTTTATTTTTAGAAAATGTTTATAATGTTATTATTTTTATATAAAGATAAAAACACGATACATAAAAATAAAACTATAATTCCACATAAATTGCGTTATTCTTTTATTATCTAAAGCATGTGAAAAACAGTATTGAAATGCAAAGTCGAAATGGTTGCTTAGGTTTTGCACAATACTGTATGTACAGTCGTGATATAAGTGATTTTTGACAAACTTTTGTCAGGTAACCATTTCTAATTTTATTTATTATTTTCCTACAGCAAGTTATTGTAATCGTTCTGATTTGCGAAACTAAAAATTTTAATATTTTTTGACGTTTCAAGGTCCCTAAAATAAACTAAAGATTTTTAGAGAAATTATAAATAATAAAATTCTAAAATTCAGAATAAGAGATAGATATACAAATTTAAGTCAGGTCAGAATGACAGTAATAATGTGAGAATATGAAAAATGTAAATGTTGGTAAGTATGGTTGGATACGAATTGACAGGGAAGTTCAACAGCAACGAATAATAACAATAAATATCTTTTAAAAAACTTAAGATATAAGATAAAAATAAATAAATTGAGTAGTGCAACAGTCCGTTGAGAACTAAAGAACTAAAACATTCCCTTGTACGAGTATTGTTGTCAGAAATGGAGGGGACCTGCAGTTTTAAGCCGAATTTGAATGGCTCAAGTATTAGAAGAACGAAGAAGGCCATAATAGACCTTTGCTTGATTTTTGTATTTACTTATTTAATACTTTCTTTGTTTTCCTAATATTAGAGTCGAAAACCATTTCTTATCAGGTTTTTGCTGTTTTGGTAGGTTTTCGTGTTTTTTTTAAAAAAGCTGTCAATTGCATTAACTAGAAGTTAGCAATTACATTTTTCATATGATTGAATAAGTTTGATTTCAATATCTGTTTCTGTTAACGAAATTTTTAGTCAAAAACCATTTTTTATTCATTTTAGCATCATTTTTTGAAAATTATTATTTCTTATAAAAAAATAACAATTGATTTTTTCTAAGAACATTATCTTACGTTAACAAGAAAATTTAACATAGGCTGAAATAACTTTTAATTTTTTAAAAGTTATTCGGATTAAAAATTAATTCTTACAAACATGAAGAAGATAGTGTTATTTTTTAGGTTTTATTTTTTGTGAAGTTTACATTCGATTTTCTCAAAATCTTGCTAGATTTCAAAAAACTTATTCTTCGGTGCTTAAAATTATTGTATAGGTAATATGATTTCAATATCGTAAAATATTAGAGATTACAAACATTTTATATTTTTTTATTCATACAAAATTTCAATTAATTGAATTTTGTTCTTAAACTATATTTATAGGGTTAGTTATAAAACACAATTTATTTTAAAAATTATTGGTTAATTTACCTCGACCTCGGTGGAAAACCTTCATCCGATGGTTCAAAGTTTTGATGACTTTAATTCATCGTTAATGTGCCGAATTATCTCATGTTGTAGCTCTTAAAATGTTGCTGGCTTATTGACGTGCACCTTTTCATTGAAATAACCTCAAAGAAATATGTTCAACGGTGTTAAATCACAAAATCTTGGCGGTCAATTGACATTAACGCCACTACGAGATAACACGGCCATTAAATTTGTCTCGCAAAAGAGTCATTGTTTCGTTTGGGTATGTGGCAAGTGACACTGACCTATTGAAAACAATTCAGGCTTTAAAAAGTTCATCTCACGATAGCGAACACCATTCACAGTAACCGTACTAAACAGTCATTCTTTGTTGGTGCATTGGTTTTCGATAATTACTTTTAGATAATCATTTAACCAAATGCGGCAATTCTGGTTATTGACGAACCCACTTAGGCAAAAATGTGCCTGATCGTGATCACTGAAGATGATTTTCTTCGAAAATCGATCATCCACTCTTAAAATTTCTTGCCACCATTCTGACCGTTTGCAATTGTCAAGAGGCTTTAGTTTTTGAGTCGATTGCACCTTGTAAGTGTGTCAATGCAAGTCCTTATGTATATTGCTTAACACAGATAAGCGCGAGAGGTGCAATTATTGGGCACGACAACGAGTTCAGGTGGACGGCTCTACAGCTAAACTATCGCAAACAGCAGCAATATTTTTGGCAGTTCGAGATATACGAGAATGAACTGTAGTTTTCACATCTCCTAGAAACCCAGTATGTTCAGATTTGTACATACATTTTAACGATTAAATTGAGCGAAAAAACAACGAAGTGTACGACATGCATTTTGATTTTAACGACCGTTTCATAATAAGCCTGAATAACTTGAACGCATTACTCGATTGTTTATTTTTGTATGTTTCAAATTGAATAAATCTAAAATTGATAAATAAAAATGAAATGTAGAAAAAAACTTAAAGCTTAAGAGTGGATTAAATTTAACATCAGTTTTTAAAATTCAACCAAACATTACAATATAAAATGTAATTAAAATCGCTGGAGCTATTGGTTACTGATTAATTTGGGATGAACCAAAACTTTCACATTTTTTGAAATTGCTTTAGGAAAAAAACAATACTCAATTTTTTTGACAGTCTTTTCTGCATGTTATCTGTAAAATAAAATTCAATTTTAAGTCAATAACTTTGATGATTGACAGAGTTTTTAACATTTATTGAAGTACTGGAAAAAATATTACTACATAACTTGATTTAAAGCCGTCTTAAATTTGTATGGAAATTTGGTTCTTTATTAGAAACTATCCTTTTTTGTTTACATAAAGGGTGATTTTTTTGAGGTTAGGATTTTCATGCATTAGTATTTGACAGATCATGCGGGATTTCAGACATGATGTCAAAGAGAAAGATGCTCAGTATGCTTTGACATTTCATCATGAATAGACTTACTAACGAGCAACGCTTGCAAATCATTGAATTTTATTACCAAAATCATTGTTCGGTTCGAAATGTGTTTCGCGCTTTACGTCCGATTTATGGTCTACATAATCGACCAAGTGAGCAAACAATTAATGCGATTGTGACCAAGTTTCGCACTCAGTTTACTTTATTGGACATTAAACCAACCACACGAATGCGTACAGTGCGTACAGAAGAGAATATTGCGTCTGTTTCAGAGAGTGTTGCTGAAGACCGTGAAATGTCGATTCGTCGCCGTTCGCAGCAATTGGGTTTGTGTTATTCGACCACATGGGAGATTTTACGCAAAGATCTTGGTGTAAAACAGTATAAAATACAGCTCGTGCAAGAACTGAAGCCGAACGATCTGACACAACGTCGAATTTTCAGTGAATGGGCCCTAGAAAAGTTGGCAGAAAATCCGCTTTTTTATCGACAAATTTTGTTCAGCGATGAGGCTCATTTCTGGTTGAATGGCTACGTAAATAAGCAAAATTGCCGCATTTGGAGTGAAGAGCAACCAGAAGCCGTTCAAGAACTGCCCATGCATCCCGAAAAATGCACTGTTTGGTGTGGTTTGTACGCTGGTGGAATCATTGGACCGTATTTTTTCAAAGATGCTGTTGGACGCAACGTTACGGTGAATGGCGATCGCTATCGTTCAATGCTAACAAACTTTTTGTTGCCAAAATTGGAAGAACTGAACTTGGTTGACATGTGGTTTCAACAAGATGGCGCTACATGCCACACAGCTCGCGATTCTATGGCCATTTTGAGGGAAAACTTCGGAGAACAATTCATCTCAAGGAATGGACCGATAAGTTGGCCACCAAGATCATGCGATTTGACGCCTTTAGACTATTTTTTGTGGGGTTACGTCAAATCTTAAGTCTACACAAATAAGCCAGCAACTGTTCCAGCTTTGGAAGACAACATTTCCGAAGAAATTCGGGCTTTTCCGGCCGAAATGCTCGAAAAAGTTACCCAAAATTGGGCTTTCCGAATGGACCACCTAAGACACAGCCGCGGTCAACATTTAAATGAAATTATCTTCAAAAAGTAAATGTCATAGACCAATCTAACGTTTCAAATAAGGAATCGATGAGACTTTGCAAATTTTATGCGTTTTTTTTTTTTTTTAAAGTTCTCAAGCTCTTAAAAAATCACCGTTTATTTATTTATAAAGTTGTTTGTTTATTTACTTTTGTTTTGCATTATTTCTTCAATTTTAATTGATTATTTGTTTTCGTAAGTCAACATTTTATTTGTAAATAACTGGTGAAATTCTCATTTGACGATCTCCCGCGTTTTTTCTTTCTTTTTATTTTGTTTTGTTTCTATTTTCTTTATGCTGGATAGGAACGTACCTACCTATTTTCTTATCCAGTTTTATTTTGTTTTGATTTCGTTTTGTATTCATTTTCCCGGACCTGGTTTGCACAGCATGTCCAGTCCAGTCAAGTCCAGTCCAGGCGAATGCAACTCCAGGTCGAAGATAATAATAGGGACTCCCTATCCCATGCAGCCGTTTACTAAAGTTAGGTATATCTTTGGCCTGGGGCGAGTACGGAAGTGAGATAATGACTCTAGGATCTGTAGATTAACCTACCTGAGTGAGTGGAAAGACGACAAAGAGGCAACTTGTCCAGGGCGCCATCACACAACTATATACCCAACCATTAGAGGCTTCTCTTGATGCGGCTTTACGACCGCTGCGACTTACGTTTCCATTTTACTGATGTTTTTCTGTCTCTCAGTTTTCCAGACATTGAGTTATTATAATCGGCAGGTACTTTCATCCGATGGAGGTATAAATCAATTGACAATGTCACTTTTACACAGAGGTAATCTTTTTTTGTCGAAGGCGAAATTATACCCCCTGAGACGCCCATGAAAAACTAGAATACTTAAGTACCGAGCGAGCTGTGTGGAGTGGATACGGAGTACGGACGACTTGTATACGAGCGAGTGATTGCAGCTTTAAACTTCTTGTAAAGCTGCTGGGCCAGTTTTTGGATACATAAGTATCTTATAGATAAACCAATCTGGGGACTATAGGAGCATTATAATATGCAGTGTTTGGACACTTGAGCGGGTTCTTAGGTACATACGTGCATGTGGGAACGTTTTGACGGTAGCGGGTAGCGGATTTATATCTTGAGATCGTGGCACGAGCGAGTGACTTTAAAATGTGTCTTGATGTTACAGCGGCGATGACGACGGAGACGAGATGCTTGTTGTATCTTCAAAGTTGCGTTTTGTTTAGAAAAATAAAAAAAAGTTTCAGAACACAGAACTCAAGAAATAAAGGAGTAAACTTCAAAAGAAGTTCATGTTATAATTTCACCATAATGAACAATGTTTGCTGATATCTTTTTAAATTGTTCAATTTAAAAAAGTTATTGATATTAATTGGCATAATTCGTTCATCGTTTGTAATTATTGTGTGTTGACATGGGATTTCGCTGGTGGCTGATGGCTGTAGGTCTGACTCTGGCTCTAGCTCTGGCTTTGACTCTAACTCTGCTGCTGGATGCTGGGATAGGTAAAGAGTTTATTGTTAGTTAGGTATATTTACTATTAAGTGGGTGGTTGGAGTTGGATTTTCAAGACTTGAGTAAATAATGATCATGCGTGTTAATTAAGCGTTGTTTTTTCTCTTCCACGATTTACATAAATTAATTTAACTGACGGGTGATTGTGGGTACTAAGATTATTTTAATTAGCTTAGTATGTCAACAGCTTGGGGGATTTCTTGGTGTTTGCGAACATTAATCTTAATAGTTATTTTAAATAAATATAGTATCTATATAATAAGTTGGTATTTTTATTACCTTGTCGATTAGTATGAACAGAAGCAGTATTAGTAGTTGGAAAAACTATGTACTATACACTTTGAAATTGATGCGGGTGTAAAGGAGTAGGGTTTGTGTGTCTGTGTATGTTTTTACAATCATAATTTTATTTTTTAAAGCTATTAGTTTTACCTATATACCAACCACATTCAAATTTAAATGTTAATATAGAAATATTTCAAATTACATACAAAAAATAATTCTGTTAAAATGTAAATTGTCGTAAGATTTTTTAGAACTTTTGTTCAAAATGAGAATTAACTTATTCAAACAATCCTTAAAACAACACTGTCTATTATATGAAAATCGGAACTTGTGCTCTTATCATTGCCTTAAAACATGTCACTATACATAATTAAAACGGAATAACTTACTCTGGTTAGTTAATGTAAAGAAAGGTCGATTTGTCTTGCTTACAACTTAAAAAAGTAATCATAACAATATATTGTGATGGATTAATAATTTGAAGTCAATATTTTTCTTATTTCTAGTAAAACTTGAGTCGAAAACCATTTCTTATCAGTTTTTTGTTCTTTTTTGAAGGTTTTTTTTTTTTTTCTTAAAGTCGTTGATTGAATTTTTCTATTAAAACAAAAAAAAATTAATTTTTCTATATCAATAATAAAAAATGGATGTTCAAATAATAGACATGAGCATTCAAGAGGACACAAGCGCCCACAGGTTTTTCTCAAAGCCCATCTCTGTCTATGAACTCCTACTCTCATCTCCCCGCGAGGACCATCGGGTGCCCAGTACCTCATCTGCAGATTGGGTTCTAACCCCAGCGGAAAGTTGTTAGGGGCAGCAAACGGGAGAGGGAGGAGAGGTGTTCCTACTAAGGCACCTATCCTTATTCAGACGGCAGCGGAGGAATTCTCGCGGTGGAATCAACGGTGGCGATTACAGCTCCAGTAAGGTTAAATTACTTAGTAAACACCTTATAGGTCTTCTTCGACATATTCGGAGCCCAGGCCTGTAAGGTGCGGTTTATCCGGCTCCCCGTCCTTGGAGTAACACTAAGGATCTGGCCCTCCATGTTGGGGGTTGTGCCGTCGGGGTGACTTCCTGGCCACGCATAAAATACCTTTACTTGCGAAGCACCAACAAGCCTCGGATACGGACGGATTCACTGTTGATAACCAACGTATACGAACTAAGGACAACGAACTTCATATCTGTACATGATATGTTAGGTCCCCTAACATACTACGTGCAGCCGAACAATTAGCAGAAGCCCTAAACTGCAGCAAGGCATATATTACTGTGCGATGGGATGGACCGGGCAAACGCAAACTAAAAGACTGCGATATCTACTACGGCGACTGCTACCGAGAACAAATACAGCGTTCTCAGGCAAAAAGTCTTGAGTTTCAACAGTGTGAGCGAGCGCATCACGACAATCCGCATCAAGGCTAAATTCGCCAACAAAAGATTAATATGCGCGCATGCCCCAACAGAGGAGAAAGATGAAGACACCAAAGACATTTTCTTCGAGCTCTTGGACAAGACATATGAGCAGTGCCTGGCTATGGCATTGAAATTGTCTTAGGAGATTTTAATGCCCAGCTAGGAAGAGAAGACATCTTTTATGGCACAATCGTGAGATACAGCCTGCACGGCACCACCTCCGACATTGGATTCAGGCTGATCGATTCCGCTGCGGGGCGAGACTTTCTGGTAGCTAGTACGCAGTTCACACATCTCAATATCGACAAGGGGACATGGAAATCTCCACATCAATCAACCGCCAACCAGTTTGACCACATTGCAATCGACGCACGATACTTCTCCAGTATACAGGATATCCGAACATTTCGAGGGGTCAACATTGACTCGGATTACTATCTCGTTATAGCCAAGGTTTGGCTGCGGATATCCCGACCCAAGCCAAAACAAGGAAGTACTGTGAGGAGATTTGACATTAGACGGCTACAATCGCAAGAGACTGCCATGTCCGTTTCCGATCGAGCCTCGAATAACTTCTTAAGAAGTCCTATGCTGACACTGCCTTGCAGCCATCAGAGATGCCACCTCTGAAGTGCTAGGTTTCACACGGCCACCACAGCGAAACCCCTGGTTTGACGACGAATGCCGGCAAGAGCACGCAGCGAAACAAGAGGCATACAAAACGGCGCTGCACAAAATTACTAGAGCTGCTCGTGAGCTCTACGAGCAGAATAGGAGAGAGGAACACCGGCTTCTTAAATGGAAAAAAGAGAGCATGAGAAGCGCGCGATCGAGATATAGAGGGATGTCACAACATGAATGAGGTTCGTAAATTTTACCAAAAGGTAAAAAAAAACGCCAAGTGTACCAGCCACGAACCGAAGCCTGTAAAGACGATCAGGGGAACATCGTATAGTAGAACCGCAGTCGATGCTGAGAATATGGAAAGATCACTTCTCCAAATTATATAACGGCGATGACGAACCGAATTCCGCTGTAAAGGAGATAGAAACAATCAACCTCGGCGACCTAGATCAACAATTCCGCCTACCCGACCTTGGCGAAGTAGTAGCCGTAGCATGATGGTTAGTGCGTTGGACTGTCATGCAAGGGGTCTGGGTTCAATCCCTGCCTGTGCCACCTTAATTTAAAAAAATAATTTTCGCGGGTACTGCCTCTTGCGAGGAATTGACAAATCCTTCAAGAGTAATTCTTGTCATGAAAAAGTGCTTTCTCAAAACTAGCCGTTCGGATTCGACCCAAAAATTGTAGGTCCCTTCCATTCCTGACAACAGTACTCGCACACAGGAATGGTTGAGAGTTGTAAGTCACTAGGCCCTGGTTCACAACGGACTGTTGCGACACCCCATTTGATTTGATTTTGACCTTGACGAAGTGAAGATAGCTATATCTAAACTTAAGTCAAACAAAGCTGCAAGATGAATTGGTAGGGAGCATGCACCAACTCATCTGCAAAATATGGTCGGAAGAAAGCCCGATGAGTGGAATCTCAGCATAGTGTGCCCGATACAATAGAAAGGAGACCCTCTAAAATGCTCCAAATCGATACCCACCATCTATTTATCGATTTTAAAGCCGCGTATGACAGCATCCATATAGGGAAGAGCTCTACCGAGCAATGTCTAGTTTGGCATCCCCGTCAAACTTATCCGTTTGTGCAGAATGACCATGGAGAATGCACGCTGCTTTATCAAAGTCGGAAAAGATCTTACCGATGCATTTGATGTCAAAAAGGGTTTTAGACAAGACGATGCACTGTCATGCGACTTCTTCAACATCGTTCTGGAAAGAATTATGCAAAATTCAACCGTCAACACTAGAGGCACAATCTTCCAAAGGTCCATCCAATTACTCGGATACGCAGATGATATTGACATAATTGGAAGATCAAAGCGTGATGTCAGTGGAGCGTTTTTGAGCAAGACCAAGTATATGCTGTCATCAAAAAAGGACATTAAACATCGACGTCTTGGACAAAACTTCACCATAGACAGCTATAACTTTGAGGTAGTTAAGGACTTTGTCTACATAGGTACCGCTATTAAGACAGACAACGACACCAGCGTTGAAATCAAACGAAGAAGAACTCTTGCAAATCGCTGCTTCTTTGGATTTAGAAGGCAATTGAGAAGTAGAGTCCTCTCTCGAGCATGTAAAATCACCATCTATAAGACGCTCATCATCTCGGTCCTCATGTATGGCGCTGAGGCCTGGACCCTGTCAAAGAAAGATGAGAGCGTCTTAGGATGCTTCGGGTGATTTTCGGTCCCGTACGCATAGATGGAGAATGGAGGAGAAGATATAACGACGAACTGTACGGGCTGTACAGCGACACTGACTTAGTTAGCAGAATTAAAGTCCAACGGCTTAGATGGCTGGGTCATGTAGAGCGAATGGACATAAACGCTACAGCCCGGAAGGTCTTCGAATCCAATCCCGAGGGACGGTGCAGTAGAGGAAGACTGCGACTCAGGTGGGTGAAGACCTCAACCAACTTGGCGTTCGAAACTGGAGACAGCTAGCTAGGGACCGAGCTGGCTGAAGACGCATGTTGGTTGAGGCCCAGGTTTTCCCCGGGCTGTGGCTCCACTTTAAGTAAGTAAGTTATGATTAAAAATGACAAACAATATTGTGCATATGACGAAATAGCTTGATTTCAAGATCTACTTTTGTCGACGAGATCTTTAGTCAAAAACCAATTTTACTGGCATTTCTTGAATGTTTTTATTTCTTATACATATAAACAAATACAAATTGGATTTTTCTTAGAACAATATCTTGCGTTTCCAACGAAATTTAACCCAGAATAAAAACATTTTGATGACAATACCTTAATTTTTGCACGAGATATGGAGAATCGAATATCAATTTTTTTTAAAATTTGTTGAGGTTTCAAGAGCCTTTATTTTTAATTCAAAGCTTACTTTTGTGAACCTCTTTTAGTCAACCATATCTCTAGAAACGCCTGACGATTCTCCCATCATCTAATATCGGAAGTCCACGCCACATGCACGAATACGCTCAAGACGCTTTGACGTACGTGCGAAATTATGGAACTCCAGATCTATTTATTACGTTCACATGCAATCCAAAGTGGACGGTAATTGAAAGTAAGTTAGAAAAAACCGCTAGATCGCCATGATATCGCCAGAGTATTTCAGCTAAGTATCGAGTTTTTGGTCACACACGTTGTTATATGTACCTACTCTGTGAATTTTCAGAAGCGTGGGCTAGCATGCTCATATCCTAAATTGGTTGCTGAACAAATTACATTTAAATGAAGTGGATGACATTATATCAGCTGAAATTCCTGATCCAGTCACTGATCCCCATCTACCATTAACCCATTGACGACAGATGGGGCATGGACCCTGCAGTAATGGAAACTGCACAAAACGATATCTGCGACCGCTAGTTTTTTTAACACATTATTAATTGTATTTGCCATTAAAGAGCTTACCAATACTAGATACAAACTTGAATTCGTCTAGGGACATTAAAAACATAGGAGTAAAAGTTCTTGAAGGGGGCGTTTGTTGCAAGAATCTCCAATTTATATTTTCAACAAAATGCACCGTATGTTACAATACTGCAAACGACCTTTTCATCATTTAACCTTCTTTAACAAAATTGGAAACAATGTCAACCCAAGAGAAGTTACCCTTCATAGATATCCAGCTAGTATGAACTTTCAAGATTCTTCTAGCCATTTTTCAGACTCAATTTCGAACATGTTTGCTGAGTATTTTTAAACTGACTTTAAGGATTTTACTTCTGCAAGCATCTATTTTCTTATTTCTCCTAACACAGTCATCGTATACATCAATCAAATTATCGATTTTTGAGGCCTCTATACCTGACAATATTTTAAACCTAAATGAATTGATGGTATACCATGATTTATGTTGAAAAATGTGTGTCTTATGTTTCCTATCCATTGTTAAATTTTTTTTCAAGGAGTCTCTGAAATGTTTTAAGTTTCCAGATTTTTGAAAATATTCAAGGCTAACACCAGCCCATAAAAAAGGTACTTAAAATAGAGTTCCCAATTATAGTCCTAAAGCGAAAAGGTCTGATCATCTTAAATTTGATTCCTGTACCTGTAACATAATTTCTATTGACTGTTCTTCTGTTACTTGTCAATATCAACACGGATTTGTGATGAAAAATCTATAATAAATAATTTATTACTATGCTACTTCATTCTGTTTGGATGCATTCGAGAAACACTACCAAGTCGATTGCTGCCTTATAGACTTTTTGCAAGGCATTTGACAAATTAAATAATTAACCCCTTAAATTAAATTAAAGACAATTGTGGTGTTCCGCAAGGGAGTCGCTTTGGTACATTCCTGTTTATTTTTAAATGATAAAAAATACAAGTTTTCCTCATTACCATTCTTTTCTAGTAAGTGGTATGAAAAAATATCCGGAGAGTTAACTTTTTACTTGCAAAGGCCTTCACCCTGTTAAAGCCTTACACATTATAAATACCAGGACCACCATGACTATTAAACCTACTAATGTATTGAGACAAACCATTAAACTAAAAAAAACAGCTTCTTAAATATGTAATTGAAGCCCATTAAATGTCTCCATTAGATTTCCTGATGTGATTCTAAATAAAATCAAGATTTATTAAATTGCTTAATAGACCGATAGTTTATTTTTATTTATTCTCTTGAAGACAATTTAAGTCGCCTTTCCTCAAATCATGGCACTTTTTTAACTTCACATTTAATACAATATTTCCAAAGCAAAAGGGTTTCGAAATTCCCATTTAGCCTTGATGGAATTTCCATGCATAAAGCAATTAACTTTTCTTGCATTGCAATCTGCTATTTAGCTCGTGTGGGGTCCCATCGAAGCAGTAAGAAAACTTAAACCAACTCTACTCCAAGACGGCTCAGTGACGGCGTTAGCGGCGGTGGCGGGGGTACAATAAAGTAGCATCATTGTCACAGCATAGCACCACAAACAAAGTAAACTGACCACAGTTGTTGATTTTGTTTTTTTTTTATTGTTGGGTCTTGTGGCTTGTTAACTTCTAAGGCCAAGTGCAATTAACATCGAAAAGTCTTTGCTTTACCACACACAAGAGACATACAAAAAAAACAACAACAAAATAAGAACTTCAAATTGTTCTTTGGAGGTTTTGTATGGTTTTTTATTTCTTCAAGAAATCCACTTTTATTGGCAATATAGTCAAGTTGCCAATAGAACCCAACCGACCCTAACCAACAATGGTTACATACGAAACAGAGTGTAATCATTGTATGATATTTAAAAAGCATCATTATGCAATCCTCTCCTGCCGTTAATTGGATTCCGAAGACTTATTGCCATTGCAACCAGAAATTATCAATCTGCTGCTGGAACACGTGGGTCTTGTTCTGACCACGGCAATGGAAGCTATATGGCATCGACTTCAGCTTCAGCTTTAACATCAAGACCATGGCTTACCACATTAGGTACAGCAGGGACCAGGGGCAGAAAGAGAGATAGCTACTGCTGCGCTGATGACTTCGAGTATAGGTATAGCTGATGGCTTCGTCGCTGTACCCCGGTCAATATAATTGCAAATAATTATTAGCACCAGTCATGCGCGACTGTGTGTACATACACTCGTATATTGCATTCATCCAAGATGCAAGTCGTGGAAATGGACGGCAGCACGGGGACAATGAATAACTTGCCACTGTCTGTCATATACGCGCTCTGTTCCAAGTGCACCACCGCAATTTGTGGTGGCTTGAGCTCTGCTGACTCTACTAGTAAGCCTGGGCTCTCGACTCTCGATGACGAGCGACAGCGAGACGGGTTTTAACTGCGACGCAACTTTGATTCTGGACATACAAAGCAAATGGCAAGCAATACACATAAGCGATAGGCGAGATTGGCTATCGGGACGAGAGCGTTTATTTGGTGGCACTTGCCCGCCCGAGGGCTCTTTTTTTTCCTTGGTTCGTTATTAATTGCGCTGTGTATGACGCTTGCTCCTAAAGATACCTACTCAAGCTCAAATAGTACAACAAAGTGCAAATCAAATTGTTAGTGTTACTATATGCCATAAGTAGGCATTGGAAGTGAGTGCGGTAGGAACGTATATTTCAAGCCAGGTAATCAACCAACAACGATGCCAACTTACTACTGCGACGCTGCATAAAATTATGATTTTTCATAAATCGTTATACTCGTAAAGCAGCTGTCTTACATTGCAGAGATTTATACATTTGAAATCACATTTTGATTGTGATTTCTTGTCTTCATTTTTCTGTATTTTTAATTTGAAGTTATGGCATATTTTCAAAATGACAATAGGCAACCAAATCAAAGAAATGGGACATAGAAAAATTCTTCGCTTAATCAGTTCCTATTACTTCGAATGTTGCATAACGGTTGAAAATTATGGTGGCTAAGTTAATTATTTGCCAATATTATAAAAGGCCTGAAAAAAATGGATTTTTTTGAAAACGCCTTCTTAGAATTTACAAATAATTAATATCATAATCATAAAACTACTACACTTTATTTCAATAGCTTGGAAAATACTAAATGTAGAAAGGCAGATTTTCATGTTAAATACTTCAAAAAGTAGTATTTTATTATAAATGTCCAAAATTATTTATAAAAAAAATAAATTAAACAAAATTGAATAATTGTTTTTTTTTTATTTACTTTTTTTACATTTTTAAAAAAATTTGAACTGTTTTTTTTTTTATTTGACCAGTTATTAAAATCGTAATTCTACATTAAACTAGCTGACCCGGCCACGCGTTGCTGTGGCTAACGTTTTATGTCATTTTATTTTGACTTTGAACTCAATTGATCAAAATTTTCGTACAGTTGATGAAAAGCAAAAATTAATACAAAAGGATTAAGGTTTAAATGTATTTTTATTTGTATTCAAGTTTGTCACAAATGGGTATATTGCAAAGATTTTAGTAAATAACAGGTGACACTTACTTACTTAAGGTGGCGCTACAGTCCGGGGCGGACCTGGGCCTCAACCAACATGCGTCTCTAGCCATCTCGGTCCCTAGCAAGCTATCTCGATATTCGCACGCCAAGTTGGTTGAGGTCCTCTCCCACCTAGGTGCGTCACCTGAGTCGCGGTCTTCCTCTACTGTGCCGTCCCTCGCGATTGGATTCGAAGACCTTCCGGGCTGGAGCGTTGATGTCCATCCGCTCTACATGACCTAGCCATCTAAGCCGTTGGACTTTAATTCTGCTAACTAGGTCAGTGTCGCTGTACAGCCCGTACAGTTCGTCGTTATATCTTCTCCTCCATTCTCCATCTATGCATACGGGACCAAAAATCACCCGAAGAATTTTTCTCTCGAAACTTCCTAAGAAGCTCTCATATTTCTTTGACAGGGTCCAGGCCTCAGCGCCATAAATGAGAAACGGAATAAAGAGTGTCTTATAGATAGTTATTCTTCGTTTGATTTCAGCGCTGATGTCGTTGTCTGCATTAATAGCTGTGCCAAGGTAGACAAAGTCCTTAACTACTTCAAAGTTATAGCTGTCCATTGTGACGTTTTGTCCAAGACGTCGTTGTTCAGTGTCCTTTTTTGATGACAGCATATACTTGATCATTGACCATTACACCCATCTCCTTCGCTTCCGTCGCAATGCTCAAAAACGCTCCACTGACATCACGCTTTGCTCTTCCAATTATGTCAATATCATCTGCGTATCCGAGTAATTGGATGGACCTTTGGAAGATTGTGCCTCTAGTGTTGACGGTTGAGTTTTGCAGAACGATGTTGAAGAAGTCGCATGATAGTACGTCGCCTTGTCTAAAACCTTTTTTGCATCGGTAAGATCTTCCCCGACCTTGATAGATCAGCGTGCATTCTCACAAACGGATAGGTTTGACAGGGATGCCAAAACTAGACATTGCTCCGTAGAGCTCTGCTCTGCCGTAGTGTGAATATTTGGTCGATAGTGGACTTTCCTGGTCTGAAGCCACACTGATCAGGGCCAATCAGGTTGTTGACAAATGGCTTCAGACGTTCACATAATACGGGAGAGAGGATATTATACGCAATGTTAAGCAGACTGATGCCTCTCTAGTTAGCGCATTTTAGAGGGTCTCCTTTCTTTTGTATCGGGCACACTATTCTGAGATTCCACTCATCGGGCATGCTTTCTTCCGACCATATTTTGCAGATCAGTTGGTGCATGCTCCGTACCAAGTAATTGCCCGCTGCTTTGAATAGTTCGGCAGCAATGACGTCAGCTTCAGCAGCTTTGTTTGACTTAAGTTTAGATATAGCTATCTTCACTTCGTCAAGTCCGGTTAGGCGGAATTGTTGATTTGCGTAGCCGAGGTTAAGTGGCTCTATCTCCCTTACAGCGGAATTCGGTTCGTTATCGCCGTTATATAATTTGGAGAAGTGATCTTTCCATATTCTCAGCATCGACTGCGGTTTTACTACGATGTTCCCCTGATCGTCTTTACAGGCTTCGGTTCGTGGCTGATACAGTTGGGAGGTTTATTTTACCTTTTGGTAAAATTTACGAACTTCATTCCTGTTGTGACATCCCTCTATCTCCTCGATCGCGCGCTTCTCATGCTCTCTTTTTTTCCGTCTAAGAAGCCGGTGTTCCTCTCTCCTCTTCTGCTCGTAGAGCTCACGAGCAGCTCTGGTCTCTTTGTGCAGCGCCGTTTTGTATGCCTGCTGTTTCGCACCGTGCGCTTGCGGCATTCGTCGTCAAATCAGGGGGTTTGCTGTGGTGGCCGTGTGAAACCTAGCACCTCAGAGGCTGCAAGGCAATGTTGCCACTGGTTTTCATTGCTTAATGTAGGCAGCATAGGACTCCTTAAGAGGTTATTAGAGACTCGATCGGAAAAGGACATGGCAGTCTCTTGCGATTCTCAAGTAGCACAAAATTCCAAAATACACCAAAATATTTGGGGTATATTTTACACTTTCGTGATATACATTTTGAATATAAAAAATACACCACTTTTTGGTGCAATATTTGAACATTTAATTTAGATTCAGTGTAAATAATACCGCGTCACCGTTTAAAATTTGCACCAGCTGTGCAAAAAGTATACCGAATTTTGGTATTTAAATTGTGCTAGTGGTATACAAGTTGTTCCGCTAACTAGAATAAATAATACTCCAGAGGTGTATATTATGTTCTAAAAATAAACTCAATTCTTACACCTCAATGGTATACAATTTACACCACTTTTTGGTGGAAAATCTTTCCCAAGAATGAGAAAAATACACAATGATTTGATGGATTAAATATACCATTAGTGTAAAAAATCCAGAACTCAGAATTCATTTTGAAACAAAATATACACCGAAGTTTATTTCTTTAATCGGAAACTAGTTTGATGAATTAAAATTTACACCATGGTTTATTTCATGATAGAAAATGTATATAAAAGAATTCTGATCTTTCTATGATTTTAGTACATAGTATGTGCGTAATAAAATCATGAATTAATATGAATTTGAGTGTCTAATTTCAAAACGAAGTACATTCTGTCGACTGATTTTCGGTCCTACCCCATCTAAAAATCGAGCGCCTTAATAATTGTACTTAATTAAAGCTTTCAAAATCGATTCGTGAAAATTCATTTTTCAAAATTCATAGTTTTTTGGTTGTTCTTATTTTTTTTTAAATACGTGCTGTTAAAAAAGAATCGGAAATACCAAAAAAGTGGAATAATTCATTCGAAATATACAATAAAAAAAATTAATCATAGTCTTCATTTTGAAGATGGCGGCCAGTGGAATCTCATGTTTACCTAAATATTTTTTGAAAAATATGGCTGCCGTGTAAAAAATACACTGATTCCTGAATCTAGAGAATAAAATGCACTAATTTAGAAAAACAAGAACAAAATACACCACTTGAGACAATTATATGCCATCTTCTATTTTCGGTACATTTATTTTGCTAAAAACTGTGCAAAATATTCACTGATGTGTATCAATTTGAAAAAATGGCATAAAAAAGCACCAAGTCAAAGGAGAAATGAAAAAAATGCACCATTGTGCAAAATATATACAGGAATATTATTCGCTATGTTTAATATATTCTAAATGGTGTAGGAAATGTCTAAAAGTTTATTCAAAACAAAAACAAAATTGATTCATAAGAAGTAAAAATATTTATTAATATTTAAGGACATATGAAGTAGAAAAATATTTATTTATATTAAGGTACATATGCAACTGCATTAATAATTTTTAAGTTTTAATTTTAAGCTTTAGGTCGCAATATTCGACACGGCTCCCACTCACTAGCATCGCTCAAATTTGCCGGAAAATCTAATTGGCATTGCTTTTTCTGATTTTTTTTAAGATCTCGGCCAATAAAAACATAGTTTTCCTTGTAAGAATTGAATGGTACGGCCTCGAAAAACTTTGATTTATCCTTTTCCGCGCAAATATGTTGGTTTCGTTAACCATGTTTTTATTAAAAAATATTTGCTTAAGTTGATGTTGGCAAGACAATTGACTGAATATATGAGACGATATATTTAAATTCTATGTTTGGTGTATGGAATGGTGCAAATTCTACCAAAATAGTTTATTTATTAAACCCATTCTGTGTTGTGTACATATTTCACCAAAAAAGAGTATAAATTACACCTCTTCCCTGTGTGGTGTATTCATTCAAGTATATTCTACCAAAATAGTGTATTAATTACACCCATCGTTATGTGTGGTGTTTTTGTCTATACCAAACTAATGAGTGTGTTTAAGGTACACCAAACTCTCTGTAAAAAAATAAACAATGCACGAGATGATCTTTCTTTACAACATATATTATATTTCAAATAACTTTTTTTTTAGTGAAAAAAAATATACCTAAATGTCAACTAAATGTATAAAACATTATAATGTGTGCAAGAGACGCCTTTTTTAGCGTTAAAAGATTGTTTATTTTGTCTACATTCCATATGATATGGATGTAAACTAATAAGTTTGCATTTGATATGCGCAGCAGGATATTCTTTCAGGATAACACTTCAAATAATTATTAAATTTTGAGCTACTCATTTTTGTTAAATATCATTAATTGTAGTGTGAGCACGTTACCAATTCAATGGAGACTGAATATATTCAGTCTAAGTTAAATAATATTTTCATATTTATTTTTCACACCATTAAGTTCAGTGTATTTAAATTCCACGGGGTTTAAATCTTCCACCAAAATATAATTGCCCATTTCAGATAGTGTATTTTATCTACTAAATATAGTGTACAAAATATACAACTTTGGTTTGTTTCAGAATCGAATAACTTTATGCACCATTAATGGTGTATTATAAAAACATCTAAGAATCAGTTTATTTTGTACACCGAATTTTAAAAAAATGATGAAATTTTGCACAGAAAAGTCAATGGTGCATTTTGATTACCGGCACATTTTGAAAAATACACCAAAATATTAAATGTTTTTTCAATTTTCTCAGTTTTGCACCAAAATTATTGAACTTACACCAAAATATGCACCAGTGTGCTACTTGAGTTGTAGCCGTTTAACGTCGAATCTTCTCACAATACTTCCTTGTTTTGGGTTGGATCGTAATATCCGTAGCCGTACCTCTCGGAATGTTCGGATATCCTGGCTACTGGAGAAGTGTCGTGCGTCTATCGCAATGTGGTCAATCTGGTTGACGGTTGATTGATCAGGAGATTTCCATGTCCCCTTGTTCATATTAAGATGCGTGAACTGCGTACTAGCTACCAGAACGTCTCGCCCCGCAGCGAAATCGACCAGCCTGAATCCGTTGTGGGAGGTGGTGTCGTGCAGGCTATATATCCCGATTATGCTACCAAAGATGTCTTCTTTTCCTAGTTTGGCATTAAAATCTCCAAAGACAATTTTAATGTCATAGCCAGGGCACTGCTCATATGTCTTGTTTAAGAGTTCAAAGAATATGTCTTTGGTGTCTTCATCTTTCTCCTCTGTTGGTGCATGCGCGCATATTAGGATTATGTTTGCGAATTTAGCCTTGCTGCGGATTGTCGTGATGCGCTCGCTCACACTGTGGAAACTCAAGACTTTTTGCCTGAGCCTAGTTCCAACAACAAATCCACGCCCAAATATATGCTGTCTTTGTTCTCGGTAGCAGTCGTCATAGTAGATATCGCAGTCTTTTAGTTTGCGTTTGCCCGGTCCATCCCATCGCACTTCTTGGATGGCTGTAATATCTGCCTTGCAGCAGTTTAGGGCTTCCGCTAATTGTTCGGCTGCACGTGGTCTGTTAAGGGACCTAACATTCCACGTACATATCCCAAGTTCGTTGTCCTTATTTCGTTTGCGTGGGTTGTCAACAGTAAATCCGTCCGTGTCCGAGGCTTGTTGGTGCTTCGCAACTAAGGTATTTTTTAGGTGGCCAGGAAGTCACCCCGACGGCACAACCCCCAACCTGGAGGGCCAGATCCTTAGTATAACTCCAAGGAAGGGGAGCCGGATAAACCGCTCCTTACAGGCCTAGGCTCCGAATATGTCGAAGAAGCCCTATAAGGTGTTCACTAAGTAGTTCGACCTTACTGGAACTGTAGACGCCACCGTTGATTCTATCTCGAGAATTCGTCCGCTGCCGCCTGGATAAGGAGAGGTGCCTTAGTGGAAACACCTCTTCCCCCCTCTCTCGTTTGCTGCCCCCAACAACTTTCCACTGGGGTTGGAACCCAATCTCCAGTTGAGGTACTAGGCACCCGATGTTCACCGCGGGGAGTTGAGGGTAGGAGTTGATAGACAGAGATGGGTTTTGAGAAAAACCTGTGAACGCTTTTGTCCTCTTGAATGCACATGTCTACCATTTGAACATCCGAACGTGACTTACAAAGTCAAAAAAGGTGGGTCTGGTAATTTCACCTGTCTGTCTGTCTTAGTCTTCGCAGCCTTAGCCTGAAGCAGTTTAAAGCAGACTCACATAAGCGATTTTTTAAAAGTTTTTTTTGAGGCCAAATATATCGATAGGTCGCATATATTTTTGTATTCAAAAATTGAATATTCGATTTTTTTTTTCCAAAAACGATTTGACAAATTTTTCTCTTATTTTTTTTTTGTTTAAATTGCCTTTTTTCAGTACAAAAAAATATTTTTGTGTTGCTCTCAGAAACTAAAAAACCGATTTGTTTTCTGAATAAACTATTAAATATTCTAAAAAGAATTTGATAACATTTGTTTGCAAAATTCTATGTCTCAGAACGGGTCAAATTTATCGAAAAAATTTCAAATGTAAAACTTATATTAATAAGCACTTAACAATTGCATACCAAAAATATTTCTAAGAGAAATTTATATGAAGATAAGAAATAAATATTAAAAAACATACTCCTTCATAATTTTCGAAAAAAAAATTTGTAAATGAAGTTTTTTTGAGAAATGAAATGGTTTTCAAATTTTTAAACTTAAACTTATTTATGTATGTTTTTAAATCTTTACATTTAGGCATAATTCTCTAGACCAACATTCCCACACATAGCTTAGATACTGACATTTGAAAGATGTGTTTTTGGACAACGAGTTTGTCTTAAATGAGTAATTTATCTAGTCATCCTAAAATTGAATTTAGCAGCAAATAGGAATTATATCTAATAACAAGACAGAAACGAAGGTAATGCAGTCTAAAAGACATCTGAAAATCTAGATGAATATTCAATTACCCAAAAATCATGCGAGTTATAAATTTTGGTTTGCCCAACTTACAAGTATTTAAATATGCGAAACTTCTGAAACACAATTTTTCTAGCTAGTAGGAATGGTAAGTCAATAAAACTGTGTTCTTACCATACTCTCTTAAAATGTTAAAACTGTAGCCATGTTTTCATTTAATTTTTTTGAGTTTCAATTCTAACCCTAAAACGTGAGTCGTGAAGTGAAGTACGAGTATTACAAATATTTTACTTGAGGACTTAAGGTTTAATAAGATCTTGGCTAAGCTTTATTACTCTTTTTATAACTGGAACTTACTACCTATTATTTAATTTTCTTTTAAATGTTTAATAATGCTACATTAAATCACTAACGAGTACTTGTTATTTGAAATACCTTTGTCAAATTTCTAGGTTTTCAAATGTATCAAGATCATTCTTTATTAATTATACTACTTTTTTCTATATGGCTGGGTAACCACTAACCAGCTTAGATAGGTATCAATTCCTTTTCCTAATAAGTGATCATAAAATCTCATGTCTCTTAAAAAAACAAACATCCCTAACATCAATATTTCTTGAGAATTGGTATCATAAAATTCAATAAACAAACACAATTTTGACATTTACCACTGACCACAAAGTCCATAACATAAACGACCATAAAAAAGAGAACATTTTCTGAAGAAAAAAACAAAACTCACCTAAATTCGGTATGAAAACTGAAATTTGAAAAATCATCAATCCTTTCATCTATAAAGACGATATTATATGATTCCTTAATTTTAATTTTACCAAAGCGTACGACATACAACACTGACAGTAACAAAGGACAGAGGTCAGGTCACCATCATCATACACTTTATGTGTAACGAACGATAACTTTATTACACCCATCACACACTAAAAGATATGAATCTCTGGGCTATAGGACAGAAAATGTAATTTTCAATCAGTTTAGGCATTTTTAATGATCGAAATTTTCCTATTTGTCCAGTTTTTCATAAAATAAATAATGGGTCATTTTTATTGTGTTCAATTGTCCTGAATGCCACTTAATGGAAGCAGTTTTAGTGTACTCTATGAGAGCAGATCACATCGTGTGAAATTACCATTTTTGTGGTCGTTAACTTACCTGACCAATTTATATACGACGTATTTGTGACGTTCGGAACACGTTTATTAGGTACAAAATGATAAATTTGAATTATTATCATACCATCGAATTGAGTAATATCACTTATGAAGAAAAGGTTGATATCGTTATGTAATGCTATTAAACCCAATTAGAGATATTATGTCTACTGTAATGTGTGCTTTATGATTGTTTTGGGATTTCTTTGTTTTGTAAAAAGATGTTGCTTTTTAAATTACTAACAGAAAACTTGAAATGTACATATATCAACATTATTTCCAGGAATTCAATCACATTTCAAAAGTTCGTAGAAAAAAGTAGACGAAAGTAGATCTCATTGATTAAATAGTTTCTAACGAACATTTAGATTTCTTAAATCGATATTGAAGATACTCTTCCTTTGGGACCTTTATGAGTCCGTAGGATGCGTAGCTTTTTCTTGCTCTTCCCAAAGCCAGATATAATTGTAGTTTTTTTTCATGCCATTGTCGCTGCTAACCTGTGAACCCTTCTTGTTGATAACAGCTGCAAGTGCTTCTGGTCGATCGCCTGATTCAAGCGATCTATTTGTGTGCAGTAGATGGTAGAATTAAGCGTTTGACCATATGGTGGGATTAGAAGGGAATCATAGTGGATGATTCCCTTTTAATCCCACTAAACACACAGCATAACATTCCTGGCCGTCAATCTCGGCTTGGCCACTATTTGGGAAAATTCATCGGACTTTTACCACAACCATTTTCGCTTGATATTGTAGTATGTGATCTATTTTTCGTCGCCGGTACCATCCGCTTCAAAAATGGGTCGAGTTCGTTCCGTTTCTGCAACATATCGCAGGCGTTGTTTCGGTCCAGAAAGTTTTTTTTTAGCATCATATCATGCGGCACCCCATCCTTGGAGTAATACTTAGGATCTGGCCCTCCAGGTTAAGGGTTGTGCCGTGGGGGTGATTTCCTGGCCACGTAAAAGCCTCATAGTTGCGTGGCACCAACAAGCTTCGGATACGGACGGATTTACTGTTGACAACCAACGCAAACGAATAAAGGACAAAGAACTTCTTATATGCACGTGGAATGTTTGGTCCCTTAACAGACCATGTGCAGCCGAAGAATTAGCGGAGGCCCTGCTATAAAGCAGGAATCACCGCCATCCAGGAAATACGATTGGATGGGTCGGGCAAAAAGAGGATGAAAAACTGCGATATTTACTATGGTGACTGCTACCACTAATACTAATAGCGCTTATTTGGATGCGGCGGAAGACGACAACACCAAAGATATGTTCTTCGAGCTCTTAGACAAAACATATAAGCAGTGTCCTATCTACGATGTTAAAATTGTTCTAGGCGATTTTAATGCCAAGCTAGGAAGGGAAGACATCTTTGGTAGATTAATTGGAGCAGAAGATGCGAGAGGAACACCGACACTCAGAAGGAAAAAGAGAGGGCATGCGAAGCGTGCGGTCGAAGATGTTGAGAGGTGGAACGAAATTCACCCGTACATAAATGATCCATTCAACATAGACGACGAAAGCCAACAATCCCGTCTTCCCGACTTAGACGAAGTAAAGTTTGCCATATCTAAACTGAGAGCTAATAAAGTCGTTGGAGCGGATTGCTTGAATGCCGAGCTCTTTAAAGCAGCTGGAGATAAGTTAGTTAGGAGTATGCACCAACTTATCTGTATGATATGGTCGGAAGAAAGTATGTCCGATGAATAGAACCTCAGTATTGTTAGCCCGATCCTGAAAAAAGGAGACCCTCTAAACTGCACTAACTATAGAGGTATCAGTCTACTTAACATCGCTTATAAAATCTTCTCTGCCGTAATATGTGAACGTCTAAAGACCAGGAAAGTCCACAGTTGATCAGATATTCAAATATTCGGCAGATCCTGGAAAAAAACCAAGAACACCAAATCGACATCCACCATCTTTTAATCGATTTCAAGGCCGCATATGACAGCATAGGGACGAGCTGTGTAGAGCCGTGTCTAGTTTTGGCATCCCTGCCAAACTCGTGCCTTTGTGCAGGATGACCATGGAGAATTCACGCTGCTCCATAAAAGTTGGAAACAACTAAAGAGAACCTTTCGATGTCAAAAAAGGTTTTAGACAAGGTGATGCGCTGTCATGCGATTTTTATAACATCGTGCTTGAAAGAATAGTGCAGAGCTCTCACGTCAACTCTAGAGGCACTATTTTTCAAAAGTCTGTCCAATTACTGGCATATGCTGATATCATTGACATACTCGGAAGAACTCAGTGTGATGTCAATGGGGCTTTTGTGAGTATTGAGGCAGAAGCGGCAAAAATGGATTTGACGGTTAATGAGGGCAAAACAAAGTACATGCTTTCCTCAAGAAAGGACTTACAACACCGACGGCTTGGTCAAAACTTCACCATCGAGAGACGTTACTTTGAGGTAATCAAGGACTTCGTCTACATAGGCTCAGCTCTAAACGCGGAAAACAACACCAGCGCTGAGATCAAACGCAGAATAACTCTTGCTAACCGCTGTTTCTTTGGACTTAGAAAGCAATTGAGTGGTAAAGTCCTCTCTCGAGGGACCAAAGTGTTGCTATATAAGACCCTTATCATCCCCGTCCTGCTATACGGTGAAGAAGCATGGACTATGGCAAAAGCGGATGAAAGCACCTAGGGTCGTTTCCAGAAAAAAGTTTTTCGTGCGCTCTACGGTCCCGTATGCAAAGAAGTTTAGTGAAGGAGAAGATGGAACGACAAGCTTTACGTACATCGACGTGGACTAAGCCGGGTGGGTAAAAGTCCAATGACTAAGATGGCTGGGTCACGTAGAGCGCATGGAAACCAATGCTCTGGGCTGGAAAGCCTTCGAATCCACACCCACAGGACAGCGCAGTAGAGGAAGGCCGAATCAGGTGACGCGCACAAGTGGAAGTGGAAAGTGACCTCACCCATCATGGAACACGAAACTGGAGACTGGGGACCGAGCTGGATAGAGAAGTTTGTTGGGTGAGGCCCTAGTTCTAACAGGACTGTAGCGCCACCTTAAGTAAGTAAGTCATGCGGCACCCAAACATCAAATTTTTTTTTGTATCCAGCCTTCTGCAGATGGTTTAAATTGATTTGTTGACTAACTCCAATCTCCTGGGCGATGTCAAGAGATGCCACATGCCGGTCTAATTCGATGTTTTCCATGATTGTATCGGTATTCGTGGTCATCGGGTCTTCCACCGACTGGCTTATCCATGGTGTCGTTTTCACCGGCTCTGAATTGTCGAAACTCAGCGTTAGTAAACTCCATGCTTACACGTCTATAACTGTTGAACGCAATACCCAAACTAATCACACATAGTGTTGTTTATGTCAAGAACTTTATAATGATGTATAGAGCTCTATACCGCTTTGTACATAGCACCAAAATTCAAAAGACAAAAAGGCGTAAGTATTAAGTATTCAATTTAAAAAACACTTTCAATAAACAGACGAATATGAAAATCTTCAGAACTTAAATAAAATAAATAAATTAGGTGGCGCACCAGTCCATTAAGAAGCAAAGCCTAGGACTGTCAACCATTCCTGTGTGCGAGTAATGCTGTCAGGAATGGAAGGGACCTACAGTCCATGACAAGTTCATGACAAGAATTACTCTTGGAGGATTTTTCAATTTCTCGCAAGAGGCAGTAAATTTTACATGCTACCTTGGTGGGATATAAGGCCAGACTGATGGAATGTTTGACATATGTTTGGCATAACTAAGGGTACGTTCACAATTTTGTACAGGATTTTTTCTTGAATGTGTATGGGGACACCTAACAGGAATCCATTGAAAAACTTACATTCCAATTTTGAATCCGGGACCCACTTTTTTCGACGTCTATACCAAGTTCGTTTTTTTATCAAATGCAATACTTGCCATAATTGGAATGAAAAGAAACACCGCAATAATTATTTGTAATGTGAGTTCTGCAAATCTTGATGTTATTGTCTATGGAAAATATTTGTTTTTAAACCGATATCTCTTCTGGTTCTTAGAATGTGCCCGAAGAAAAAAGGTATCCCTAACGTAGTCTCAAAGCGTAGATTTAGACTCAATTGACGTACAAAACGTAAAAAATGTCAAAGCTTTCTTCTTCAAATGTGAAGTTAAAAATGTCAATCGACAAACCATTCAACCTAACACTTTTTGTTTCCACCATCATATTATTACCTCGCGCACCTAAATAAACAGTCAAAAATGTTTATTAACGCCTTTCGCGCTTCCATTATCTATATATTCCCTTGAAACCAACGCAACTCATCCTCACACCTCTAATTTCTATTGTTTTCGATTTGCTAATGTATATTCTTCGCCCTCGCCTCCTTCCCACCCGCCATTACATCACTGATGAAAAGACCCATCAATAGAACTCTTAACAAACTCAATTTATCCAGGTCGGTTAATTGTGAATTGTATACAAATCTGAAGAGGGTAGCTTTTGGAAGTCGCATATATAGACATATAGCTTGTTGCTCTTCTGTTATTGTCATTGTCAGACAAGGAGTCAGACAGATAGACAGACAGACAACACTCGATGCATGGATCCGCAAGCCTTAAACGCATGGTGTACATATATCTTTATTTAAATAAATTTAACTGTGACGATAAAGTCGCATACAAACGCTTTTTCAATGGAACTCGAGTCGAAACAAATGCAAATATGCCTATCTTTCCCATTCCCATCTTAACCATCAAAAAAGGACTCTCAAAACTCTATAATAATAAAGTGGCTTTTTTGGGGAGTGCCATCATCATATTGTTTGTATGTAGGGTAGGTACCTTACATTGTCATGTTGCACGCTACACACCCACTTCTCTGGCAACACTGTAAATGACATCTGTTAGCATATTTGATTACACTTGAAAATTGAAAATGCGTTGAAATAATATATTTTCAATATACCTACGACTGCGAGTATGACAAACACCTAATTGCCCCATTCCCTCCCCTCAAAAGAGCCTGCTTTGAATTTGTACCATAGATACATAGGTGGTTCTAAAATTGAATCCATTCCATTTGAATATGTTTATGAAAATTTACACGAAATGATTGCGTACGAAGTCAAAAACAGGGTTGTTGTATAAGTTTGCCAAAAACACATTTTATACTCAAGGATTCCATTCTAATGTTGACTTAATCAAATTAATGGAGAAAATAGAGATCGTTTTGTTATTTACATTGCTAATTGAAGAGAGCATTATGGAAAACTGATTGGTGTTTGGAGGATTGTATGTTTTGACAATAACGCTTCTAGAATAGTTGTTATAAAGTTAGGTATTTGCGGTAAAAGATTTTCGGTATGGGTGTAAGGGTTGTTTTTCAATGAAACTAAACAATGAAGTGTTGGAATTCAGTGACATGTTACGTACCTCTATTTTGAAATAAAATAAAATCTTTATTTGGGAATAAACGATTTTAGAGAAATGTCTGTGCGTGCGTTCATACGGCTGTACTTCTGTATGTACATCCGCACGTTCACGAAGTTTTTTTCGCCGTCAATAGCTCAAGAACCAAAAATGCGGATAATAATGCAGAAAGGGCTTTCAAGGAAATTGAGTGGGTGGTCTTTTTTAATAGTAGTAGTATGTGATTTTATTTAACGATAATAATTTGTCTTTGTTTAACATTTTTCACAATATTAGAGCATTATTGTTCTGAAGAGGTGTTCTACAACGCTGGCAAAACCACTGCGTAAGCTTTTCCATCTGTCCTACTCTACAGGTCTCTTTCCGAGTGGATGGAAAACTGCATTTGTCCAGCCTGTCCCTAAAAAAGGCGATCCTCCTCACCATCTAACTTTCGTCCAATTGCACTTACGTCCCTTCTTTCCAAGGTCATGGAAACACTGATAAATTTTCAGCTTAAGAAATATCTTGAAGAACGAAAGCTTCTTAATGACCGGCAGTATGGCTTTCGTTGCAATAGATCCACTGGTGATCTCATGGTTTATCTCACCGAACAGTGGAATAACTCTTTACATCGTTTTGGAGAAAGTAAGATTATTGCACTTGATATTTCAAAGGCATTTGATAGAGTTTGGCACGAAGCTCTCTTATCGGAAATGCGTGCATTTGGTATTGATGAATCCCTTCTTCGTTGGGTTAGAGATTACCTTTTGGACCGTTCAATTCAAGTAGTAATGGACGGGTTCAAATTTGATATCCAGAAAATAAAAGCTGGTGTGCCCCAGGGCTCTGTTTTGTCTCCTACACTTTTCTTTATTTTTATAAATGATCTTTTGTCTGAAACTTCTAACCTGCTTAATTGTTTCGCTGATGACAGTACCCTCAGCTTCTTATATTGGTTTCTAGATTCTCATCCTTGTTCTTCGGATGTGGACTACCAGCGGCAGCGTATGATGAGCTCATTAAATTCTGATCTTGACAGCATTGTCCAATGGGGAATCTAAAACCGTGTAGAATTTAATGCTTCGAAAACTCAACGCTGTCTACTGTCACAAAAGTGTAACCTTTCCTCTATGCCACTATCCATGAGTGGTACTTGCATCGAGGAGACTAAACAGCTTTCAGTCTTAGGCATGTGCATTACAAACCACTTGTTGTGGAGTGATCACATATTTGACATCGCCAAAAATGCTGCTAAGTGTTTAGGTTTTCTTCGAAGATGCAAGAAGTTTTTTACTCCTACTGATCTGGCTATAATCTATAAAGCCTATATTTATCCGAAACTCGAGCACAATTCCCATATCTGGACAGGTGCTCCTATAACCTACTTGAGTCTCCTAGACAGGATTTAAAAGAGAGCTCTAAAGATGATAGGTGACCGTTGTCTAACTGAAACTTTTGTATCTCCCGAGCACCGTCGCAAGGTTTCATGCCTGTCATTATTGTATCGCTACTTTCATAAATAATGCTCTAATGAAATAGCCAGTTGCATTCCTCCCTTCAAACAATTCAACCGTAATACCCTTTCCTCTAGGAATGCTCATCAGTTTACCCTTGAGCATAATTTCGGACGTTCTGTAAAGTACAGAGATTCTTTCTTCAGTCGCACCACACGAATGTGGAATGCCTTACCAGACTCAATGTTTCCCTCTAATTACAATATGCAGACACTCAAAACCAATGTGCATCGGTATCTCCTTTCTAATCCTATCCTCCCTTCTTAATTTCTCGCACTGTGATTTCTCATGTAAAGGGTATTCATATCCCCTTGAGTGCGCGTATAATATAAAAAAAAAAATTGGACTTTGCCGTCAGCCCGAAAAAGAAGCCTTTTTTTTAAAAATTATTTGGAAGCGCCAACACTTTTTTAATATAGATAAGATGCATTTTTAGCGTGAAAATATATAGTTACGGGACTCCGGTATCTAGGTGCAGCATATACGTAGATGTATGCTCAGGGAGCCAGAATATCTTTTTGAGGAAATATATTAAAAGCTTTTTAACTTCCTCGTACTGTAGAAATCCCCACACTTGACCAGCATAGCATAAGATCGACCTCATCACCGCTTCGAAAAGTTTATATTTTACACCTGGTGCTACAAATTTTTTCCCCAGCACTCCCTTCCAGTTGCAGTTGATGGCTTGTTTCGATTCTATTAGTAGGTGCTTCTTGAATGAAAGATTTGGGGTAATTATAACTCCAAGGTACTTATACTCCTTAACCAAATCCAGTGCGACATTATTCCAGGTCCATCTCTCTTCTCTGGCGTATCTACCAGATCCATTTCGAAATATCAAAATTTTTGATTTGTCGGTATTGACTGTGAGGTTCCAGAGGTTGCAATATATTTTAAGCTTATTTATCATCATTTGCAGCATTTGAGGTGATTCCGCTAAAATTACAATATCGTCCGCATACATAAGCGCTTTGATGTTGATACCAGCAAACCTTATTCTCTTCTTCTCGTCTCAGTACTGTCAACATTTTATGGGAGATTCCAAGACAGCTAAGCTTGTAAAAAAGGGCGTCCCTATCGATTGAATCAAAATCCGCTTTGAAATCAACGAACAATGCGTACAGCTTCTTCCTCTTGTCTAGATATAGATAGGATCTTGCAATGCAGGTTAGGGTGAAAATATGATCAACAGTAGAATATTATTTCCTGAAGCCTGCTTGGGACTCGCTGAGTAGTTTGTTTTGTTGTGTTCAGTTCAAAAGTCGGTCAAGAATAACTCCGGTGAAGATTTCCGTTATGGAGCTGATAAACGATATACCTCGATAGTTAATAGGGTCATTTACGTCACCTTATTTTCATAAAGGGAAAATGATGGTTTTGCGGAAGGTTTCGGGAATGACACCGTCGTTAAATATATAGTTCAAAGCAGCCGTTAGTTTTTCAAAAAAGTTTTTGGTGGCGTTTATGAATAATTCATATGGGACTCGGTCCTCACCTGGTGCCTTGTTGTATTTGCATCTATGTATTACCTCGATGACTTCTTGCGTAGAAAAATGTTGGTCCAGACTTTCGTTTTCTTTGAAAAGAGTAGAGTATAACATGGCGTTTGGATTTGTTCTTGAGTTTAGAAGATTTTCGAAGTGATCATCTAAAACAATCATGTTTATTTCGATTTTTCCGTTTAGTGATCGGGCGAGACTCCAAACGACCTGCTGTCCCTAACCCCTGATAATTTTCGTATAAGCTGTTGAGTGTAGTTGTGTTGCTTTTCCTTACATATCCTTTTGTATGCTTTATTTGCTTCCTAATACATCCCTTTCGCATAGTCTGAATTAGTGGTTCTGAAGAGTCTCAGAAATCAGGGATCTTTCCAATTCTTTTTTATTGTTGATTGAAAGGGATGAGCTGTCTCCGATATGCAATTGATTAGGATATCTGCGACAAGATTTGAGTTGAGCTGCTTGATGGTGATGGGATCTATTAAGGCATTGAGGTTGTCTTTGTATCTGTTAAGATGAGCATTCTTCCAACGGAGCTTCGGCGCTTGCGGGCGGGTTTTCGGAGAGAAAACATTTGACGGACAATGGCAGGTGCTCTGAGAAAACTAGTTCTACTACCTTTAAGTCCTCTACATATTGTAACCATTTCTCTCGGACGAGACAGTAATCGTAGTTTGAGCAGGACGTACCCCTAATGAATGTGAAATGTCCGTTCGGGTCACTCTTGGTTCTTCCGTTTAATAATATAAGTCCTAACGTCTGGCACATTTCGATCAGTCTTCTTCCGTTCCGTTTGATTTTTGTATCCCTTGACGATCTAGTGGGGTAGACGACTTTTGAAGTAAACTCAGGTTACAAATGTAGCAGCTGAGTATAACCAACTCTGGCATTACAGTCACCGATTACCATAATGTTTTCGTTATGCATCTCCAAAAGAAAGTCGTAGAGATTAGAGAATTCATCCATCCATTTGTTGCAATTTATATATTTTGGTATTTTATACAGTTTTTCATCCATTACCTCTAATTTCACTAAAATTCTGTTCATTTCGTTGACAAAACGACACTTTGAAAAAAATCCAAAATGTTTTTTTTATTCCGTGTGCATGAGTTCTTGTTGCAGCGTCTTTTTTACTAAAGCAGTTTAAAAAAAGGGGAACATTTCTGTTTACCGTTAATATCTCACAAACCAATAACGCTAAGTATTGAATTAAATTTTAACGTGATACCGAACAAATATATTTTTGAAAAAATATTTTACTAATGATTTTTTCTATAAATCAAAAACCCTGATAAAAAATATTTGTCACTCAAAAATTTTGCGAAAAAAAAATTATGTTATCTAAAAAATAAATTTTTGGAAAGAAGAATAAAAAATTGAAAAAAATAAAAACCTAAAAAAAAAATAGTAAAATCTGGTTAAAATTGAATTTCGACTCAAATATAATTTCAAAAATTTGAGATTCTGGCTTCCAACTAATTTTAACTTTAAAAAAAATATTGTTTTCAACATTCTGTAAAATTTTTAGAAAAATCGAATTGGCTATTTTTTTTTTACAAAAAATAATAACTTAAAGAGAATTTAACAAAAGTTGGTTAAAATTTATTCTCCAAACAAATTTCTTTCAAAAATTACTAATTTTCACTTATAAAAAATATTGTTTTCAGCATTCGGCAAAATTGTTAGCAAAATCGATTTGACAGTTTGTTTAACAAAAAATAAAAACCTAAAAAAGCATTACTAAAAGTTGGTAAAATATTACTTTGGACTTAAATATCTTTTATAAAAAATAAAAATATTGGCTTCAAACTAATTTAATCTCACAAAAAATATTGTTTTCGACATTCAGTATTTTTTTCTTTAAATCCAACAGTCCGTTTTTTCATATAAATATCAAATTTAAAAAAATAGTAGGTACGCAAAATTTTTAAAAATTGATGTTCGGTTCTCGACAATAGAAGATTTTGACTTCAAATTAATTTCTTTCATCCAGTTTGTATTTTTTTATGGAAACTTTAAAAATAAAAACTTTTAAGAAATGCTAATAAAATTGGCGAAAATTGTTTTTCTGCTAAAATTCTCCTTGCAAAAAAAGATTTTAAAATCAAATTATTGTTGGTTATTTTTAATTTTTTTAGAATAATTTAACTGATAAATTTTTTACAAAAACAACGAAAACCTACCAAAATACCTAAATAGAACAGACCCAGGAGCACAAGAGTTATTTAAATTGATATTTCGTCTGGGTAAAAACAATCCTTTTTTTTGTGGTGAAAAGGATAGCTTGACATATCCCAACATTAAGTTCCCAGTGTTTTCTTCTCGAAAATAATTTCTAAAGCAGTTTGAATATTGTTTATTATATTATTTGGATGTTCATTCGATAAGAATATCGCAATTTCATCTGCGTACGTACCGACTTCACAATTTTGCAAGACTTGAAAAATAGGATATTCAAATAAACAAAGTATGAGATAACACTGATCCTTAAGAAACGCCAACAGCAATAGTTCTTGTCACTGAATTTATTCCATTAAGTAAAACTATGAATTTTCTATCACTAAAGAAACTTTGTATAAATTTGATTAAAAATTTAGAACAACCATTTATAATGAGTTTACACACTTAGCCCAAAAAGTTTCCATACAGCATCCTTATTATAGTGTTTTTGTAAAAAAGTACTAGGAATAAATGTAAAAACCAAAGTGGTACCATTGAACAAATGTTAGTTTACACCATCACCATTTTACCTAATTAAAAAAAATTTACTTGTGATTTTCAAAGACCCATTTTTAATATATTGTTATAGTAAAGATTTTATCTCGAATCATCAAAAAGAAAGCTGCTATACGGCGACTTTTTTGACTATGTGTATGTGAGTGCATTATGTAAAATAGTTTCAAAAGCTTTTTTTATACCTAGTCAAACTAATCCTGATGATTTTTGTTCTACATTTTTCTTTTACGTGTCTTCAGATTCTTATAACCTCTTGTGACGCATTATGCTCTTTCCGGAAACTTAATTGCTGTATTGGTCGATATTTTTTTCATTTAAAAATATTTCATATTTAAACGAATTACCCACTCAAAAATCTTTCCAAAACTGCTGCTAGAATAAACATTAGATTTCCATTTAAAATGTCGGGAACAAAAATAGGTAATGAAATCAAAAAAAAATTAAGTTAATGTCTTAGAAAAATTAAACTCACAATTTTTTTTTATAAAACACAAAAGCTTACATAAACAATGGAAAACTACGACCATAGATGGAAAGGTATGAGAATGGGCCCCAGCCTTTTTTTCGTAATAGTGCCATAAATTCAATATTATTGGTTACTCGAAATGCCTTGGCTCATTAATTTAAGTAATATTCTGGGATGGCAAAACTTATTCAAAACCATTTGAATCACTTACTGGAGTAAAGCAGGGATGTCTACTCAGTGCTCTTCTATTTGCTCTTTTTATTAGTGATAAAGCTACGCACATTCCAGGAGATGTCCGAATTGCGAGTTGCGAGTATCGTAATAAATGTATTACTCTACGCTAATTAACTTCCTATGTTATCCGAATCTGCAGAAACCCTACAATCGATGGTAAATCGTCTTACGGACTATTGTGTCAAGTGGGGTCTAATCATCAACGCAGACAAAACGAAAGTAATGTCTTTTCGCGTTTCAATCGGAGTGAAGTTAGGAACACCTGGATACTCAATGGAAGTCGTTTAGAAATATCGAAAGAATACAAGCATTTGGGAGTTTTACTATGTCCAACCCTGGATTATAGCAAGCACCTTGTAGAAAAAGCAAAAACTTCACAAAGCTTAATTAATGTTACTTGGAACAAGATTTTCTCAAACGATCACATAAAACAGTCGTGAAATCTTCGCTTTGTTATGCGGCACAAATATGGGGTATGTAAGAATACGAAGAAATTGAAAAGTTTTAAAGAAATTTATTAAAGAAAATATTTAATATTCCCTTAACAGCACCAAACTATTCCATTTATTTGGAAACAGGCCTGCCAAAACTTTTTACTTTAAGTCTAAAGCTACAGGCTGATTATTAAATTAAAGTGCTTGCGACGAGGTTAGGAGAGAAATATTGGTTGAGGAGGAAACATATTTAATAAATAATAAATAGCTAAAACCACTTAAGTCAACTAAACAGTCTTTACCTTATGAGCATTAAAGAATTTGAATAAAAATATTTCATATATTATATTATGTATAAAAACTTTCAGTGAAATTTTCTTAAAATGTTTAAAGTTGTTGGAAATGTTTATGTTTGATTTGTTTCCATGATTAATTCATGTACTTATTATTAAGTCTAAAAAATCAGTTCTTAAATCACTTCCAAGCTTTAAATGGAATTAAGTTTCTTTTGACATGATTGACATCTTTATAAGCCAATTGATGAATGTAATTATGATTATTTCTAGATTTTTTTCCAAGGGGGAATATATCCTGAATCACTTCATCCATTTATATACATTGTAATATGGTGTCAGTAAACTTTTGTCTTATAGATACTATTTTACTTTAAGTTAACCTATACCCCTCCTCCTAAATTAATGCATCATGTTCATGCTACTTGGACTTGCCTTATGAATAATTCATAAAATGGATATGGATATGGATACCGTATCCTCGAACACGGTGCAGAATATTCGAAATACAACAACAAAAAATTATTCCTGATCATCAAATCAGATTAAATTAATGAGAAAATTTTATTTCGAGTGATTTGCGGGAATTTTTCTTTACTTTTTCCACCCATAATCCCATTTATTTGTTCGTTTATTGTTCGAAGAGTATGATATACAGTTCAAGAGCCTTATTAATTATGATACTCTGGACATTTGAAACCTCGAATAAACCAAAGAAAAAAAAAACAGAGGAAAACTTTTACACATATCTGCGACATGAAATCAACTCATCCATAAGGAAGTCGAAATAATTGTCTAGTCATTACTCAATCAATCATCATCGTCCAGACACATGTGCGAGGGAGCAGCTTCTGAGCAAACGCAAGTAGTCCAATTCCAAATGTCCTTTAGTCGTCCTGTATGTCGTCCCGGTTTTCCTGTCATATGAAAACGTATCCTCTTAAACAAAGTCATGAACAGAGGCAGAAAAAAAGATATAAATACCATTAGTTATGTTAATGCATATCCTTGTATTTAAGGATCATCGATTTTGGCACATAGTTTAACATTTTTTCGCAAATAACAATAGAATGGAACATAGAAAAATATCGTTTGTAAGGATACAATTTCTTTTCAGTTTGTAAGGATACAATTTCTTTCTTTCCTGTCATAATGCAATTTGTGCGTCCATTATTCGGCAAATTCTTGCATCGTCATTGAATATGTGGATGATGGAAGTCCTTTTTTATATCGACACTATATGTACATATGAAGTTTATCACAAACCATCAATGCGTAGAGGTAAAACATGTTATCATACGAGGGGCCGAATTTCATTTTTTACAACTTTTATTTTTTGGCTTGTCATGTTTTAATGTTGTGGGTGTCAAAACTGTTTCATGATATTTATAGCAATTTCTTTTCTTTTCTTTTTTTAGTGGAACTCAATTTGGGTCTTTGAGTGATGATTAATCAAATAATGGATATTCATTGAAATGTAAATTCTTAACGTTTTTTGGCATAATCTCTATTTTTTAGAAGTGTGATAAAAAAAATGTCTTCCGATATACATTTTGTTGTTCAACTCAGTTAAAGATTTTGTCATTTAATGGCTCTACTTTAAAATAAAGGGCTGAAGTCACTTAAACCAAAGCTTAACTTAAGATGAAAATCTAATCAAAGAAATATGAAGGTAGTTAAGGGCTTGTTTTATGTTTTTTGTAGCAAAGTTTATTACATATGGTAATGGGGTAATTAATCAGGAATCAAGGGTTGAAGGTAGCTCGTCAATCAATTTAGGGATCAAGTTTGCACAAGCTTGGCTAATTTGACAAATATTTTTCATAGTTGGAAACATATAAGGATACTTAAGCACATTTTTAGATGATTTTCATAGAAATGAATGCGATATTTATTTTGAAGTTGATGGATTTACGACTCATAAGTTATACTTATTGAGCAAACACTAATGAATACCCCTTTGTGCATTAAGAACAATAATATATTGTTGAACTTGCCATACTGAATAATACTCTTAGGTTATTCAATCAAAAATCGAAATTCAAGCTATTTTTGTGTTGAAATATTCTATACGTTAAAAATATATAATCTTTGTAAGTTTTATTTGTTTGCAAAATTTGCATATTTATTTGTTCTCAAAATATTCTTTTAAATAATACTCAATAATTTTTAATATTTTTTAGTTGTTCTCATGTTTTGTAAAAAACAAAGTTTTTTTTTTCAAAAAAAAAACAAATTAAACATTCTGAAAAATGTTCTACTTTATATCTATTTTGGAGGCAATATAATTTTAATTCGTAAAACTGTTCAAGCTGAAAATATGTATTTCTTTCAGTATTCGATTATTAAAGACACTGTTAGTTGCTTTTTTTTAAAGTTTTATCAAATACGTTTTTAAATTTGTGCTAGCACTAAATGCGTTAAAAATGCTCTTATAATGATTGTACAAATTGCAAGCAATTAGAAAAGGAGGGTTTGAGTGCCTACACATTGTAATGAGTGGGAAATAATGGACCTGTTAAAGTATTTCACATTTGTTTAGTGCGGCTTAAGAAAGAATCCCTGTACTTAAAAGTAGGTACGTCCCAAATCGTGTTCAAGGGTAAACTGATGAGCATTCCTAGAAAAATGGGTATTACGGTTGAACTGTTTCAGAGGAGGAAAGCAATTGACTATTCCACTAGAGCATTGTTTATGAAAATAGCGATAGAATAATAGCAGACATGAAACCTTACGACTGTACAGAAGAGATACAAAAGTTTCAGTTAAACAATGGTTACTTATAATTTTTAGAGCTCGCTTTTGAATTCTCTCCAAGAGAATCAAGGGAGTTATTGGAGCTCCTGACTAAATGTGGGAATTATACTCGAGTTTCGGACGAATAAAGGCTTTATAAATTGTAGCGAGATCAGAAGGGCTAACAAATTCTTGCATCGTCCGAAAAATCCTTAGCAGTTAGCAGCATTTTTGACGACTTCATATATGTGAACTCTCCAAAAGATATGATTTGTGATGCACATACCTAAAACTGAAAGCTGTTCAGTCTGTAACAGTAGCCAGCATTGAGTTTTCAAAGCATTAAATTCTACACCTTTTTTAATTCGCTATTGGACAATGCTGTCAAAATCAGAAATTAATGAACTTATCATACGTTGCTGTTGGTAGTCCACATCCGACGAATAATGATGAGAAACTTAAAACGAATATAAAAAGCTGAAGGTAATGTCATCAGCGAAAAAGTTGAGTTAGAAGTTTCAGACAGAAGATCATTTTAAAAGTAATGAAGAGCGTCGTAGACAAAGTTGGCCCTGAGGCACACCCAATTTTGTTGGTGGCAGATTTAAACCCGTCCAATACTACTTGAATTAAACGGTCCGAAAGTTTATTTCTAATCCAAAAAAGTAGAGGTTCACCAACATCAAAATTAAGCATTTTCGGTAAGAGAGCTTGTCGCCAAACTCTATCAAATGCCTGTATAATATAAATAATAGTGGTCATTAAGAAGCTTTCGTTCTTGGAGATATTTCGTCAGCATCAGTGTTTCCATAACCTTGGAAAGAAAAGACGTGAGTAGTATTGAACGAGAGTGAGGGAGGGGGGTTCGCCTATTTTAGTAACAGGATGGAGAAATTCTGTTTTCCATCCGCTCGGAAAGAGACCTGTAGAGTAGGAAAGTTGAAAAAACTTGCATAGTGGTTTTGCCAGCGCTGAGGAACAACCATTCGAAGATTTTGTTCGTCAAATATGACGTCGCAGGTCTTTCTAGTTTCTTTGAACTTTTTCCGGCTTTCCTCAGTGGATTGGCTTTGCATATCCGGAAACTTATGTCTTTGATCCTGATAACTTCTTTTTAGTTCGAATCAAACCATGAGTTTTCTTTTGTTTGATAGATTTTATCCTATTCCTAATAAAATGTCTCATTTCAGAAAGAATTATGTTTATAATCAATCCACGTTGGAAAATAATTCAGTAGCGAGGAAGCACAAAGCCCAGTTAAATTTTAAGAAAAGTCATTGAGACCGTTCCAGTTGGATTTCTCATATTTCCAAACGATTTTAGTAGAGGTTTTCTCTTTAACTGTGGTTTTTCGACATAAGTGCTGAATTGAATTTGATGATACAGATGGCATATTTATAGAGTTTTGGCCTTATCTGCAACGCCAGGAATCCGAGTTGGCTCTACAGCTACCTGAGTCAGGTAGTTTAACCCAGCAAAAATCTCAATATACCTGGATAGAATGCGCAGCCAAGAAGAATTCTGGGTAGAGTCAGAAGACGCGTCTAATTCTTTCTGAGTCAAATTGATAACAGACTTTGGCTACGATAAATAAAACAGGTAATAATTATGCCCTTTGGACGTACCACCTATAATTAAAATTTGTGTTGATGCATTGACCATACTGTGGTAGAAGTTAATAGAGAACATTATTCCGTACAATTACTACTAGACCATTATGAGAAAAGAATAATATGGATCTAAATTATAACCGTGAAGGTTAAACTCTAAGTATTGGTGGTACACAACCTGTGTCTCGTTTAGTGTCAAAAACACTATTAAAAAAACACACTGATTTCTTTGCAATTCCTTTCCGTATATTCTGGGTGTTTTTTTCTTACGTTGATAGTCATATTCATGTTTGAAATATACATAGATGACGGCAAAGGTATCCTTAATGTTCAAACCTGCAAATATATCTTTGGATCTGAAAACTATATGGATTAAGATTCTAGAGATCTTACAAAGTCGATAAAAGCCAAAAATTTTGCTTTAACTTTGGTTTAATTTTCTTTGATTGGAAAGTTAGAAAATTTCAATAATAGTATTATGTCAATGTCTAGGTCTCTGAAAAATTGACCTCGATTATTTATCATATAGTGTTTTTAAAAAAGAAGTTTAATTTTGATATTAAAAAAGAAACAAGTATTTTTAAACTAGAAATCAATGGATGTGTATTTGATTGTAAAGGAGAAATATATCATTTCCAACAGAAAATGAGAACAGGTGTAAATGTAACTTTGTGAATACCATTTTTTAAGTCTTGAATTGATTGAATGAAGCATTGAAATCAACCAATATAAAAAAAGATCACTACAAATGTTTTTTTTTTTAATAAAACAAAAACGGTTTTGGACATCAATAAGATTCTTTATTCCTGTAGGGTACGTTCGATGGCATTATGTATGGAACTCGATGTCTTTTGCATGGCCACCACGGCCACACTTGCAGAAGTCCAGACGTTGAACCAAATTTTCGACGTTTTTCAAGCATAAATCTGCCGATACTGCTGCAATTCCACGTTCGATATTCGTACGAAGTTCATTAATTGTAGCTGGCTTGTTGGCATAGACCATAGACTTGAGGTAGCGGCCAAGCGATAACACCATTATCGTGAAATAATACGTTCTCCAAACTTGGTTTCCAATAAATTGATTGTGACATTCGCCGTCCTGTTTGAACCACAGGACCTCCAAGTCCATATCATCCATTTTTGGTTGGCCAAAAATATCGGTTATCATTGAACGGTAGCGATCCCTATTCACAGTAACGTGTCGGTCCTGATCATCAAGGAAGAAGTACTGCCAAATAACGCCGCCAGCCCATAAACTACACGAAACCTTAATTTTTTCTGGATGCAATGATGACTCATGGAGTTTGTGTGGATTGTTGTGTGACCAATACCGCATATTTTGTTTATTGTCGAAGCCATTCAGCCAGAAATGAGCCTCATGTAGATGGTTTTCGATGAACATCCGAATCATTTTCAAGTTGTTGCTCAGCCCAATCCACGAACATACGACGTTTCTGGTGCTCAAGCGGCTTCAGTTTCAGCGATTGTTTTATTTATTCTTCGGTACTTGGCTTAAATTAAACAACTGCAATGCTTTTTTGGAAAACTGTATCCTCCCATTTTTAGTATTGCTATAGTTTTTAATTTCCAAATGTCAAAATGTGACAGTTGATAAAGTAGCGAGTGAGCTATTAAAAATAAAACTTTTTATTGAATAACCTTATGTACACACATGAAGAATAACCTACTAACATAAACATTTATTAAATTTTAACTTTATTTATTGGACATTTTGAACATTATTTTAGTATTTTTCAAATCAAAAATATAAAAATATTGTCTCATTTTTGTCCCTCTTCTTAGTACGGTAAAATAAAAACAAAAACTCACTTCCTAAAGAAAGATTGATTTCTAAAAACATCCCAAATGCACACTCCACATAGACCCCACCACAACAACTGTCCTTATAGAGTATAGTTTTGTACCATAGTTTAACAAATTGGGTGGCCAACCACATCATTCACCACAAAAGTGACACACCTATCTGTCAAATCGAAAAACCAACTCTATACTCTACGTCTACACATATCGTGTATACATTTATTTACATCTAGTATAATATCTACATATGGATGTAAGAAAATGTTGTTGTGGGGCTATAAACAAAATGCATCCATCTCTGCATGATTTCCAGTATCGCTGCGCTGGCACACGGAATAGAATTAATATTCCAAACTCTACTCACTGCCGCCGCTCAATTGTGCTACAAGACTTATAACTTGGCGCGCGCAGCTTGTGTGTAAACTAAATTGTGCGCCTCCGAGCAAAATGCATTCATCCCAATCAACTAAATAAAAACAAATTTCCTTACAAGTGCGCACCACCTGCTCCCGATGCTTCTGCTTTCTAACTTATTTCAAAGAACGCATCCATCATAAACCCACCCTGTATCCTAAATAATAATTATATGTACCCCCCCTCCTCACCTTCATGCAACATACCTACTTCTACTCTCTCAAAGCAACACACCCCATAACAATTTATTAATAAGTCCAACAAATTCATAGTTCTCCATAATTAAAATTGAAATAGTTGCGCGCCCCAACTGCACCAAAAGTCTTGTTCAAAAAACAAGTGTCTAATCTGTTGGGCTGACGGGACGTAGCGTTGTTTTGTACTGAAGTACGACCGTATTTTTCATGCTGCAACTTCTAAATGCTGATGCATCGTATTAAACTGGAGGAGGTTGGCGTGTGGTGATGCGATGCTGCACCAGTGGAACGGGACCAAGGGTGACACAACTTAAGCAGAGATATAAAACGAGGATGAAGTACAACAACAACAACAACAACAACAACAAAAGTTTACTAATAAAACAAAAATAAACAAGCCGCAACGGCATCAGGTCAGATCGTTTACACCATCGCATCGTCGCTCGGGCTTCATCACAAATGCAGCATCAAATTCAAGTCGAGAACCGACTTGTGCGGAGGCATCATTGCAGTCATCGTCATAGCATTTGGAGTTCTATCTTTCAACCTTTAGATAATAAATGAACTGCCTGCAGTCAGTGTTGCCATCTCTGATTACATTGGTCTACCCTTGGCCCTTGGCAGTCAAATTTTCAATTTTATAATTTGCTGTTCTTTAAATCCGACTTCAAAATCACTCTTTTACGTAGGTTTTAAAATATTAGATATTTTTTTAAACTCGAAAAAAACACATAGAAGTTGTTTTTTGGACGTGTGGTTTTCAAGAAGTAATAACAAATAATTAATGCTATGGTCAATAATTTAGCTTGATCATAACGTTTTCAATTAAGTTTTGAAAATGATTTTGGGCAAGTGGCTTTTTTATTATGATTACTTTAAATACAGCAATTTTGTTTATCGTACTCATGCAAAACTTCCTTCTGAAAATCGGAATCGTTTTGGGCCCATTCACCGAAATTGCGATGAGCTTGAGGTCATTTAATGGATTAAATTCAATTCTAGCACGATATTGATTTTGTAAGCCCGCAATTTAAGATCCCTCCGTAAAATCTTCCATAAAGCGAATTTGCACGATTTGCAAACGTTATTCAGAAGAAAGTAAGCATAAATTAAGTGACAGATGTCAAAAAGACTTAGTCCGAAAAAAGAATTACCAGATTGAAAACTACGCGTCTTAAAAAAACCCTTAGCAAATATATAATCCCTGTCTTTAATATTTAGTTAAAATTTATGTAAGTCTTTCATACAATCATTGAAAAATCTGGCTTAAATCTTAAGGAAACAACGCACCGATCTCAGCGGCACTCCTCCATCCAATATTCTAAATTTTTGATGACGCTGGGCATGATTGAGGTTCAATGCAGTTAATGCTGGCTTATTGACGAATACCTTTTCTTTCAAATAACAGCAAAAATAAAAGTCCAACGGTATCAAATTACTTGGCCTTAGCGTCCAATTGACATCGCTACCACGTGAGATAATACGGCCATTGAATTTGTCTTGAAAAGAGCCATTGATTTATTAGCTCTGAGGCAAGTGGAAAAGTCCTGTTGAAACCACATATGTTCCACATCCATATAATCCAATTCGGGCCATGAATAATTCGTTATCATTTCACGATAGAGAACACCATTCACAGCAACTGCCTGACTGGCCTCATTTTGACCAAGATACTGCCCGATGAAGCAGCCAGGCGATAAACAGCACCAAATGTTAATCTTTGAAGGTGGATTAGTTTTTCGACAGTCACTATTGGACTATTATTGGTCCAAATGCAGTAATTTTGCTTATAAACGAATTCACTTATACTTGAAAATATGCCTCATCATTGAAGATGATCATCCACTGTTGCCAGTTCTTGACACTATTCTGACCAATGCAGTACGAGCATGCATTGGCCTTATTACATGTGCGATAGATCCGGTTTGTTGAAATTTTTGCACGATTTTTCCGATCTTAGGCACATTTGGAAGATTAAATTGACTGACTAAAGCAGTGGTTTTCAACCTTTTTCATGACACGGACCCTTTAGTACGAAGATAATTTCATTGCTTTTTTTTCCGTACCGTCGAACTTCGATAGCTCGAACTTCGATAACTCGAATTTTGTTTCAATAAACAACGTCTCGAACTTGTTAACTTGTGTAATTGTATAAGAGAATCCATAGGTCGGCAGGAAAACCTCATACTATTCTACCAGCGACTTTAAATATTGTGGAGATTATGTTTGGCAAAGTACAGGTCGAAAAACTCAAAACTATAGCTCTCTCTGACAATACCATTCAACGCAGAATAGTGCGTAGTTTGTGGCTTTTGTGCGATTTTAATCCAATGAAAAATTAATAGAAGAAATATTGTTTTGTAGAGCACTGGCCTTAAATACTACAGGCCAGTGCTTGCGTAATACGTTCATTGAAGCTACGCAAAATATGAAAATGTTTCGGGAAAATAAAGGCATTGCTTTTTGTAGCGACGGAGCAAAAGCCATGGCTGGTGCAAACAGTGGTTTTATTACCAGATTAAAAGAACAGATGCTAAACTTTTACTGGACGCATTGTTTTCCCCATCGTCAAGCTCATTATAAAAATTGTGAATTCTATTAAAGACAAAGCGTTGCAGACACGACTTTTTCGAAAAATGTGTGAAGATATGGGAGAACTCCACCAAAATTTACTTTACCATACTGTCGAAAGGCAAAGCACTAACCAGAGTGTTAGAACTTCGTGCTGAACTTTTACTAAATTTGCAGGTGGCCAAGTCAGAATACTCTAAATTCATTTGTGAACCGGAATTCCCTTTGAAATTGGCTTTTCTGGCTGACTTATTTGAGCATTTAAATACCTTGAATAGAAGTCTTCAAGGGCGGCATGAAAAAAAATGTTGGTCATCGTTTTTTAATCAAGACCACTTAGATTTATTTTTCTCGACACAATCTTTTATTGAAAAAGTCAGATGTGAGTTATACATATATCAGGGAATTTATACGTGGTATGAAAATGGTGTTAGAAAAGTTGCAAGAGATATCGAAGAATATTGGGTAAAGGTGGATCTTAAATCCGTTTTTAAATGCAGCTGTTAATGAGGTCAGTTTGTCAATCAAGCTCGAGGAAAATCTGTTGAATCTATCTGCCGATGGGTGCTGCAATTAGAATTTAAGTCGCTCAATTTAGATACTTTTTGGTTTAAATGGAAATAAGATTACCCTGAATTAAAATTAGAAGCTTTAAAGTTTTTGATTCCATTTGCCACCTCGTACCTGTGCGAGTTGACATTTTCATCAATGGCCCACATTAAAAGTAAAGAACGAAATCGCTTAAATTTGGAAAACAATTCAATTCTCAATGTAGCAAAGACGGATCCACGATGGGAGAAATTAATTTCCGAAAAAAAGCGCAACCATCGCATTAAGAATAATATGTTTGTTAATTTGATACAAATGTTTAAGATGGATTATATCTCATAGGTTATTTTTATTTTTTGTTTATTTGACACAAATGAATATTTCGTTAAATTATTATCATTTTTCTTAATAAATCTTTTTCAAATTTATTGTTTTTTATTTTAACTGCAGCATTATCTCAACCTTTTTGGAATTCCTCTTAAGAATTTTCGCGACCCCTTTAAAATGACGAACCACACGTTGAAAAACACTCAACCAAAGTAACGAAGTGGGCGATATACGTTTTAATTTCAGCGTCCATTTTCATAATAAGCCTGAATAATTTAAAGGCGTTGCTCGATTTGGTATCTTTTCATGGTCTTAATTGATTTAGCCTGAAATTAATAAATGTCAAATTTAAATGAAAAGCAGACAAAAAATTGACTTTTAGATTCAACATCGTCAAATTTAACCACCCTTTATAAGTCAACTAATTTTTTTAAATCCTCCTTCAACTCATTGTTACATTAGGATTTAAAACACTTGATTTGGTTGTCCTTAACATTCTCAAAGTAGCATATTTTAAAAATCTAGTTATACCAAATAAAAATTTGGGACAACAGAACATAGTAAAACTTTGTTTGCCGCCCAGTTTTTCGCCTACTACTGGCTTTGTATAATTAATTTAATTGTACAGTTTAAAGGTAGAAACGCAACACAAATGTTTGCTAAAATCATCATCAAAAATCAACACACTGACGAACTACATTTTTTTAAAACTTCGTTATTTCACATTTCTAAAACCTTGCTGTTAAGACTTTTACTTACAATACTAATTTTGTGTTCTGGCAATGCTCCATACACAGGAGCCTAAACATAAACATGTATCTTTATGTGACACACATGTTGGTTTTAGTTTTTGTAAGCCCGCTCAACTTAAGCGAGTGCCCATCACATTCTCGTGCCTTATTCTACTGCTGGCTGCTGTGGAGCTGGAGCTCTATCAGCCTCAGCGTGGATATGCAACTAGCTAAAATGCTATCTACGGATAAAATAAAAATGGAAGGAAGTGTGCGCAGCAGAATTTCAGCAGCACAAGTCCAAGTCGTTTTTATTTTCGGTTTCGGTTAACTCTCGCTATATCTCAGCGGGAGACGGTTTTTTGGCCGGTTCTTCCCCTAAGCCCCCTAACTGATGACACCGCCACGATATTCTTTAGGGTAAAGTTTTATTTTAAGATCTGAAGACAATTTGAAGCTAAAAAAAATCTTAGCATAAGGAAGGAGGAACTTGAAAAATTTACAAGAACAAGCACATGATATTTGACATGCAAAGAGAGGGAGTATGGAATATATGTATAGAATAAGAGATCTTAGTGCCTAGGTACCGTTATGTTGTTACGAGAGATCGTGGCAAAAATATTTAAGAAAGAAAATATTTTACGAGTCTTTGCCATTAGCTGAATTGTTTGATGAGGGATTGTGGACATGAGATATGGGGGAAGAAAAACAAAACGAAAGCAACGAAAAGAAAAACAAATGTTTAACGAATGTCAATGAAATTTACTTAGAGTTAAATAGTTTGTCAAATCAAATTTGACATTGACATATGTCAGAAATATATTCAGAGCGTGTTTTCGTTTAGGTTAAGTTTTTTTTTCTTCAAAAACGAGGATGATAGTTTTTGAGCAATATTTTTGAACTGGGAGACTTACGAGTATTTTAGTAAAATATTAGTTTGGAAAAGGAAAATAAATACACATAAAAGTTTTTTATTGAAAATACAGTTTTATTGTAATGAAATTTAATTGTTGGTGTAAAATGTTTTCAAAGTATTGTTCATTTTCAGCTACAACGTTTTCCAATATTTCTGGTAGAGTTTATATTTTGAGTCTTTTTTCTGAAAAGGGTTATCAAATATTTTAATTTGCCCTCAATCCTTTTTTACTTGAAAAACAAGATACTTTGTGCTTGTGATTTATTCTATTTAAATGTTTTGACGGGGTCTGACGTTGAGAAAAGTAATTTTGTGTTTTTATTGCCGTCTTAAGGCTTAAATAAGTGATACTGCCCCTAAGTGTTTTAAACAGCTCACCAAATACTACCATACTACCAGTAATACTACAAAAACTGTAAGACATAGAATTAACATCAATGGAGACTTTCTTGAAGGGATGCCTCTTTTACAATCATGTATACAGGAGACAGTAGAAGGAGACAGTTTAAAGTAGTTTTTAATCTGAAAGTTTGTAGGCGTTGCCATGATTATGCGAAAGATTTTCAAACTCTTTTGCGCTTAAAACAATATAACCCATTCTAGGTACTCATATTAGGGAAATTCTCGACGAATGCCCGCTAGAAGAATCTAAGCACACATGTCTAAGCACACCGTCTCTACTGAGACGGTATGACATGAGTTAGAGCGTACCATTAAGAAGACAATTTAGTATACAGAATTTACTCTTATTATCTTCCTAGACGTAAAAGGTACTTTCAATAACGTCCTTACTGAATCAAATCACGAATAACTTGGTCACTTCGGGAAAAAGGTTTTAATTCAACATAGGATTTCTATAATAAGTGATAGTAAAGCTTCGTTAGGTTCCACAATCTCTTCCAAACGTGTTAGTAGAGGAACACCTCAGGGCGGTGTTCTCTTCCTATTTTTATTGATTTCATTCATAAAGAAAATCCTCCTAAAATTAAAAAGTTGTGGAGTGAAGACGGACTGGTGTCGTAAAAGATCGTCACCGGGATAAGCGAAATCACGAAGATCAGAAAGCTGGGCCAGGAGCAGTGAACTAGTTGTTAATCGAAGCATAACTGAAATAATGTTTTTTACGATCTTAACTAAAATAACTTCCTTTACCCTACTCCGCCTGAACGGTCAAACCCTGTCTTTATACTCCAGCGCCAAATATCTAGCAGTCATTCTAGATTCCAAACTAATTTGGAAAGTAAACATTTAAGAACGGGTTAAGGTTTAACGCCTGCAGATAAAATGTTGGTAAAAAGTGGGGCCTTCAATCGAAGATGATTTTTTTAACGTTGTGTGTTCTATTTTATCTTATGGATTAATTGTTTTGTGGCCTGCATTTAACAAGAAATGCAACATCGAGAAACTAATGAAGGTTCAAAGAATAGCTAATGTTGGCACTGCAGGTTCCCTAAGATCCTGTCAAACAGATGCATTAAATGTTATTCTGCACCTCCTACCAGTAGACCTATACATTAAATATTTACTATCGTGCAGTGCGATAAGGCTTAGGAAATCAAACTTTCCCAGACCCTTTGGGACTGCCTTGAACCTCAGTAAAGATTTTAAAGTCATTTTTCCTTTCAAAAAGATTGGAATTGGTTACAAAAGTATAGGTACAAAACAGAAATCAATGGTCCAACAATGTCAGGATCAACTATCAAGGCTCAACATCAATCTCCGTGTCACTCTTATTTGGATTCCAGGTCATAGTGGAATTGATGAAAATAAACGGGGTGATGAGTTGACACGGCAAGGATTGGCAATTCAGAGCTCACTTGCAGAAAGGGTAAGTATTTCTCTTGGAGCTATGAGGGGCAACATTTCCTGACAGAATCAAAGGTTCTAACAGACTGTACCATGTCTTGGAAGATATGGCCTACTTAAGACAAAAACCGTTCTTTCGAACTTTTATGCAAATCCAGGTATAATATAGCCGGGGCTACAATATGTTCCGGACATTGGCCGATAGCAGAGCATGCCACAAAGCTTTGTATTCCTCAAAATACCCACTGCCGGTAGCTGGGGAAATCAACATAAAAGGCAAACTGTGATTCAATTTCTCTGCAAATGTCCTGCCCTGTCCAGTTCTAGAATGTAAAGTTTCGGAAGGGAGTTCCTTTAATGTTTTAATGAATTTTCCGGGACGAAAATCGAAGACCTAGTTTTTTTCTAGGAGTACGATGGTAAGTGCGTTGAAATGTCATGCCAGAGGTCTTGGGTTCGATCCCTGCCTGTGCCACCTTAAGTTTTATTCACGAGTACTGCCTCTTGCGAGGAATTGACAAATTTTAAAAGAGTAATTCTTGTCATAAAAATGCTTTCTTAAATTTGCCGTTTGGATTCGGCTTAAAACTGACTGAACGGCTGAGAGTTGTAAGTCACCAGTCCTTAGTTCTCAACGGACTATTGCTCCACTCAATTTATTTTTAACTTCGCATAGGAAGTTATTGTAATGGGTCCGATTTGTCAAATTGAAAATTTTGACATTTCTCGACGTTTCAAGGTCCTTAGTGTCGATGTCTGTGCGTGCGTGTATACGAACGTTCATACATCCGTACGTTCGCGACGTTTTTTCGTCGTCCATAGCTCAAGAACCAGAAAAGATATCGATTTCAAATAAATTTTGTTATACAGATAATAAGGCAGAAAGATGCAGAAAGGGCTCTCAAGAAAATTGCGTTTGTGGTTTTTTTACCATAGCAGTTTGAAAAAAGGTGAAAATTTTGGTTAACTCTAAATATCTTACGAACCAAAAACGCTAGAGACTGAATCAAGTTTTATATAATATATTGTAACTTGATATAAAAGAAGTATATTTTTTGAAAAAAAATAAATTTAAGGTTTTTTTTATAAATCAAAAAAACTGAACAAAAAAAAATGTGTCACCTCCAAAATTTTACGACTAAGTGTGATTTCATCACCAAAACAATTTTGTGCATCGAAGAATAATGTTTTTGACATCTGATAAAATTTTGAGAAAAAACGAATTGACTGTTTTTTTTTATAAAAAATAAAAATCTAAAAAAACATTACTCAAAATTGGTAAAAATTGAATATGGATTCAAATATTCAACTTCAAACTTATTCTATCTTATCTTGGTTTATAATTTGAGATAATAGCTTCTTACTAATTTGTACTTATAAGAAATATTGTTTTCAACATTTGCACAAATTTTGAGAAAAATCGAATTGACAGTTTTTTTCACAAAAAAAATAAAAACCTTAAAAAAAATGTACAAAAGTTTGTAAAAATTGATTTTCGGCTCAAATATTTTTTTTTAAATTGTAGATATTGGATTTAAACTATTTTTTTATCTTTCAAAAAATATTGTTATTAACATTCAGTAAAATTTTGAAAAAAATCGAATTCACAGTTTTTTTTACAAAAAAATAAAACTTTAAAAAAATAGTACGCAAATTTGGTAAAAATTTCAGTTTGGGTCGTATCCCAGCCTTATTTTGAATATTAATTTCATTATTGTTTGAAGTTATTGTGTTAAATTTTGAGTTCCATATTTTTTCCAATAAATTTGCTATCAAAACCAAATCAATTTCGTCAGTCAAGTTAAATGCAGTTTACATAAAAAACTTCAGACGTTTATAGCACCTCGTTTAAGTTTATTCTTATCGTAACAAAAACCACTCTTTGCAGTGTAAACCACTAAATCATCTTATCTTTTAGATTATTCAAATTGACATTAATTCTCAATATTTTCTGTCGAAAATTATCTCCTCAATCCACCAAAACCATCAGTCTTCCATGGAAAATGGTGGGCTGCTGTGAATAATGATGAAGTTCCTAAGAACAGCACAGAACCCATACGAACAGTTATAAATACAAGTGTTTAAAACTTAAACCAATAAACCTAAGAGGTCTATTATAAGTTTCAACAAGTTTTGGCACCTGCTTAAACTACTTTATCCAATTGAACAAATTTACAAAACAATTATAAGCTACTACCTACTCATTGTCCGGTGCGAGGTGCATGAGGCTCTACAAATTAAACTTCTACCACCTGCCAAAACTGCAGCCAAAGCTTAAAGCGTGGGTCGACTGTACAAACTTATTAATTTGATTCATATTTTCCGCTTGTGATATACAAGACTAAAATATCACTTGGCCCAAATTCGAGGTAACCGAACATCGACACCGACACATAAATCCATAGATCGTGGGTCTTGACTCGACTCGAGAAGTCGAGATCAACTTGTGCTGCACTTGTGGCATTAAACATCAACAACCAACCAACTTCAAACTTCAGCTCCAACTTCAAATCCATAAGCAAAAGTGTATTAAGCTAAGCACTTTAATTTTTCTTCTTACACCGAGGAGATACAAATATACAAATTAGCAGCTTTCGCGGGTTGGCTTTAAATTATAATTGAAAATTTTGTGTAGACCCGTTTGTGATTTGATTTATAAGATCTTTTTCCGCTGATGTGATCTTTGGCACGCTTTCCACATAAGATCGTTGTCCGCTGCGCAGTGCGCACTGCGCACGTCAAAGCCTACACAATGGGCTGTCATTATTTCGTCCATTTTTATTTTTCTTAGATAATCGTCTCGTAGCCTTTAAGAAATATAGATTCTTACAAAACTGAATCGCACCTTCCTCTAACGAATAATTGTTAAAGTGATGTTTGTATCAGCTTTAGAAGCCAGTTTCAGTTGAGCTTCAAACTTATAAGTTGCATATGTCAGTCACAGTCAGTCGGTATAGTAGTATATTCTCGGCTGCTAATATGCCATAAAGGAGAAGACAAACGACTTAGTGACGCGTGACGTGAGCTGAATCTTGTTGCAAGTTGCACAAGGGCAACAACTTTCTTGATTCTCGACTTGGTGTTTTATGTAGACACATATACAAACTAGCAGAAGCAATATAATACAACACGAGCACAACACAATATATTAAAGCTATACTAACTATAAGCTAATATCAGCGTGAACGTCAAGTCAAATGCAGAGGAGCAAAAATCAAATAGAACACGAAAGGCCACTTTATTAAACTCTTAAGACTCTTTCTCGTATATAAAAGCTAACGACGACTCTTGTCCTTTTTATTAATTTTGATTGTTAGGGATCAGTATTGGGTTTATAAGAAGTGAAGTTATCAACATAAAGAGTGTACGAAAGCATTAGGGGATTTTAAAACAAAGCTATTTATTTTTTAAAGTGTTTGAAATCCTGATACAACAGAACATCATTAATGGAGGCTGTACTAGGGAAGAATTCTTGAGCATTGAAGTAGTAAAAAGCCACTCCAAAAGCTTAAGTTTTGGGACCTTATGTACATTGGGGTAAAAATCTCACTAGCGGGCACGATATTGAAACTTGAAAACTGTGACAAATTGAAAAGTTTAAATATCAAAATGTTAGAATTTCCTTTTAAATGGTTCGAGGTTTCAATTTAAAAAAAATTGTTAATGTACACTGAGTTACAAAAAAAGTGGCACAATTATACTTTATGATAATTTATTATAATTTTGATAATATACGGCTTTATTTTTGCAGAGATATTAGGTGCCTCAAAGCCTTCGAGATCGTCACCAAACAGCTGTGGAAGTGTCTCACAGACTTTAATCAGTGAGAGTGATCACTTTGAATGCTTAAAGAGTGAGGCGGTGTTTAATTGAGAGTGATCTGGTGGTATACCAAGAATTTGCACGCCTTCACCAAGATTGAATCGAGGCCGACTAGGGTATAGTTCTCTTCACCGATAAGTCAAGGTTTTGTTTACGCTCACCAGATTGACATAAAAGAGTGTGGAGAAGATCAGGTAGGAGATACAAGTCGACAACAGTAGCCCAATGGAACATTTTTGAGGTTACGCCTATAGTGTGGCAGGAATTTTCAGGGACAATTTTCCGGGCTGTGCATAGTGGAATGATCGGTGAACTCCAATTATTATATCACAAACATTTTGGAAGAATATGTGTTTTCTTCCGCACCTTTTTTTGGAAAACATTTTTTGCTAAATCAAGACAATGCGAGACTTCAAGTTGCCAGGTGCATTACGGACTACTGGGAAGAAGGAAAAATCGATGTGATGACTTCACCTGCCATGATCCCAGGCATGAATCCCATCGAACGTATTTGTGATCTCCTGAAAAAAAAAAACGATAAGAAAGCAAGCGCCCTGCTCTTTCCGAGACATTAAGTGGGCTGAAATGTGGTCAGATTGAGGAGTGGAATAATTCGAACGAAGAAATCGTAAGAAACCTTATTCAAGGTATCCCGGGGCGAATTAAAGCTTTGATAGATATCAGGGAAGATAATACCCGATACTCAGTGAACAAAAGCTCATTTATTTTGTGTCTTACTTAAAAGTTCTTCACATTCCTTTATTCTGTGCATAAATTAATAATATTAAATGTTACTAAATAATACTGAATTAAGAACAAGTCTTTTTTACATATTTGAAACTATTAAGAAATTTCAAGGTGCTCCATTTTTTTTTTGTAACTCAGTGCTTATTAATAATCTTTTTCGCACTCGTACTGAGTGCAAGAATTCTCAAAGATCTCAACATTCATAAATCCGCTGGTCCGGATGGTATCTTCGCTATTGTTCTGAAGAGGTGTTCTTCAACGCTGGCAAAACCACTGCGTAAGCTTTTTCATCTGTCCTACTCCTCAGGTCTCGTTCCGAGCGGATGGAAAACCGCATTTGTCCAGCCTATTCCCAAAAGAGCCGAATCTTCCTCACCCTCTAACTACCGACCGATTCCACTTACGTCCCTTCTTTCCAAGGCCATGGAAAAGCTGATTAATTGTCAGCTCAAGAAATATTTTGAAGATCGAAAGCTTCTTAATGACCGGAAATACGGCTTTCGTAGCAATAGGTCCACTATTGATCTATTGGTTTATCTAACCGAAAAGTGGAGCAAATCTTTACATCGTTTTGGAGACGATATTTCAAAAACATTTGATAGGGTTTGGCATCAGGCTCTCTTATCGAAAATGCGTGCTTTCGATATTCACGAATCCCTGCTTCATACTTCATTGGATTAGTAATTATCTTTCAAATCGTTCAATACAAGTAGTATTGGATAGATTCATGTCTGAAAACCACAACATAAATGCCCTAGGGCTCCGTTTTATCTCCAACACTCTTTCTCATTTTTATTAACGAGCTCCTGTCTGCAACTTCTAATAAAATACATTGTTTCGCTGACGATAGTGCTCTTAGCTTTTCATATTCATTTCCAGAATCACATCCCTCAACTTCGAATGTGAAACTGCAACGACAAAATATGATAAGCTCATTAAATTCTAATCTAAACAGCATTGTACATTGTACAATAGGGAATAAAAAACCGCGTGGAATTTAATGCTTCGAAAACCCAATGCTGTCTTGTATTGTTGAAGCGAAATATACCCCCCTTGCCATTATCCATAAATGTCACTTGCATCGATGAAACTGAAAATCTCGATACTCTCGGTATGTGTATCACCAACCACCTTTTGTTAAATGATCACATACGCAATGTCGCCAAAAATGCCGCAAGGTGTTTGGGTTTTCTAAGGCGATGCAAGAAATTTTGTTCCCCCTCTGATCTTGCTGATATTTACAAGACTTATATACGTCCAAAGCTTGAGTATAACTACCATATCTGGCCTGGTACTCCTACCTTACGTAAACCTCTTGGACAGTATTGAATGTAGAGCATTTATTCCTCCCCTTAAACAGTTAAACCGTAATACTCGCGCTCATCAGTATACCCTCGAGCCCAACTACGGTCGTACCGTCAAGTATAGAGATTCGTTCTTTAGCCGTACTACGCGAATGTGGAATTCCTTACCACACTCTGTGTTTCCCAGCCATTGCAATATTCAGGAATTCAAAACCAATGTGAACCGACACCTCCTTTTAGCCTCTTTTTCCCTTTCCTAGTGCTCACACTGTGTCTGCATAAAAAGGATAGTAATATCCCCTTAAGTGTGTGCTTATTATAAAAAAAAAATTACATTTAATTTTCGTGAAAAATGTTGACCATTTTTCTGAATGTCAAACTTTAAAAAAAAAAAAGAATACAATTTTTTTTCAAATCCAATGAAATTTGTTTGACATTTTTGATCATCAAATAATATTAAGGCAATTTAGGGATTTGAAATAAAATTTAGAAATCAGTTCATGAGCACATGAGAATATTTAAAAATAAAAAGACGGTTCTTTGAGGGTACCTTTTTGGAGCAATAAAAGGCTAAGAAAATGTTTGTTCCTTTAAAAATAGAGGCTGGTATGCAACCATTCCAATATTTTTGCTACCGAGACCACTACCGTAGTCGAAAAAATTTGTGTAGCAATTCCTGAACGTTTTTATTTCTTAAAAAAACAAACACATTGTGGATTTTTCTAAAAAAATTTAGCACAGAATGTAATCATTTAAGATATCGAAAATCGAGTATAGATTTTTTAACAATTATCCGTACTATTTTTTGTAGATTTAAATTTGTATAAAGAAACCGATTTAAATAAAAAATTCTGAATGTCAAAAGCAATATTTTCTATAGGATTAAATTAATTTTAAGCCAATATTTGTAATAATTGAAAATATATTTGAGTCGAAAATGAATCCTTATTAAGTTTAATTAGTTCCGATTACAATAACTATGGGAAGTTAAAAATGAAAAAAACGCCTGACTCAAATATACTTTAGACCCTAACTTTCAAGTTTGAACCAATGAATCTACCCAATAGTTTAAGCTGTAGGGGCAAGTACAGTCAGACAGACGGAATTGCAGAATCAATTTTTTTCAACTCACTGCCATTAATTGCCATATTTAATTAAAATCTGGAATAAATTACAGACATAATTCCAATATGTCGCAAGTAAAAAATAGACGTCAACGTAAAACCGCTCCACATCTGTCACTTATATGTTTATTAAATTCCGTTTTCGTTATTTTGATTTATTTTTTAATTTGTATGAAAAAATGACTATTACATACTTCGGCCTCTTTATTACGGCCTAAGGCTGTAGCACGAATATATATTTTATGTATATTTTTTTTAATTAGAGGCTTTGGTGCAACATTTTAAACCACCTATTTTTAAGGGCTTAAAAACTTTCTAGGTATCAATTTGCTAACTATTAAAGAATTTACTAACGGACTCCAAAATGTTTAACCTTTCTTTGTATTTTACTAACTATAGTAAATAGCTAATTCCCTTTTATTAGAAAACGGGCTTCGAAACATGTCTAAAAAGTGACATTTCGTGAAAATAAACAACGCTTAAATGGACGCATTAATTGTAATTCCCAACTGTTAACTGGACCATTCCATGCACTGTTCTTATAAGAATAATTGTTCAGGTGCTATACGAATTTAACAAATTGCTAGAAGTTAAAGTAGCCTTTCCGTGAGTTTAGCTTAAGCAAATAGATAAGAGCTAGTAAAATCGTTTAAAATTAGCTTAATCATCCTCTAAGATAAATAAATTGCTAAAAATGACTAACATTTAATTCCATTAATTCAAATTTTGTTCTTTTGACTTTACATCAAAAAATGATTTTTGTTGGCATATAATAATAAAAAGTAACTTAGCATTACCAAAATACAATCTTTAAACAAATGTAAAAACTTAAATTTATCCTTCAATGGCTCGTTCTTTTTCGAGGCAACTCCTTGCCTCCATTTGAGCAAATACATAAAACCCATTTAGGTCCTTAATATTCAATCTTCACTGCAAAACACCAAAACCATTCGTCGATCGTTTTGTTTGTCGAATAAAACTTAAGACGTAGTAAAGTTTATACCACAGACCCTCGGCACTGCGCAAGTGCACACACATAATGCGATAAAGGCTTTCAGATAAAAGATATAAATATATCTACAGACTTAGCTACAAGTCATACATAGTCAAGACAGCAGATAGGAGTGCTTGTCGTATGCAGATACATTATACACTTGTACACTTTGACTTTGAGTTAACCTGCAGCCACTAGATATACAAATGTGGTTTGGATGCGGCGTTATCGAAGATCAACTTTAGTATTAAATTTTTGTTTTGCTATATTAAAGCTTTATCCACACTTTTAACCGGTTTGCTGTGAAGGCCTTTGGATAAGGGGGTTGCTAGTGCATTTGACTTCGAGACTTTGGCAGATTAGATGTAAACAAAAATGTATTTCGTAATCCAAACGCGCACATGGTTTTAATAGTGTATCTTTGTATATCTCTGTGAAGTCAAAAGTTCTACTGAACGCGCACATGCGTCCTCTTCGTTGTTAAGACCTGATTTTGCGTTAACAAGATGCAAGTTCTGCCTTAGCATCAGAGAACCAAGTAATTGCATCTTGAGATATATGTTTATCCGGCAGAGTGTACCTATAATTGTAGTATTTTTGTAGATAAGCTCGGTGCATCTGTGCGATGATGATGAAGAGGCCTTATTTCCTGGTACAAATCCTACAATTCTTAAAAAGAAATATACATATAGGTTCATACGTCGCGTAGTCGTCGTAGATACGAAACGGTACCATGAGTATCAAATTTATGATTTCTAGAAACTGCGTCGCACTGTGGGAATACCACTCCTTATGCAACACGCTTCCACCATCAACAAGTATCTGCATCTATCTAAAAAGTATCTATAACGTCGAAGCACATACAAAGTGTCAATTTCAAATGAAGATGTAATTGCGCAAAAGAATATATAGGGATATGCGGATTAAAAATAAAAATAAATTATAGAATAACTCGCATATGATATGAACGACAACGACAACGACGGACGACTACGAACGTGATATCAGGGTATCTTACGAGCGACGGACGAGTATATTCGTTTGTTCGAAAAACTGCTTTACTGCACAGCTCCACAGATAGCGCAGCAAGCAATAGGAGTGCACTCCTTCTTCTTCAGTGTACCTATAGTGTTGGGTATATTCAATAATGCATATGCTTAGAATTCCCAATTAGCACTTGTCATTTTGGACCGTAAGCAGAACAAGAGTGTCAGATCTCCCGTATGAGATCGCGTGGACGGACAAGCTATGAGTACTCCTCTATACGCTGTAGATAAGTATTGTATCTTGAAGTTGCATGGCGATCGTTAATGTGGAACACGCACAAGCGATTCTAATTTACGACTTTTGCGTTATTATTATTCAGAAGTTGTCAGAATTGAAAGCAGAAGACAATAGAACTCGTACAAAACTATGTATGTGGATGGGTAAGTAAGAAGTGGAATATTATGGGTAGGACCAGAAATCCATCCAAAAATAGAAGAAAGGGTTTCCCTAATTTGGAAGGTTTTATTATGTTGGCCATAATTTGCAACTAAACGGTTTTTTGCCCTTTCTTTCTAGTAGGTTATGCTTAACAACATTGCATTGTGAATTAATTAGTGGACTTTTAGATATGGATGTTAAATATTTAGTATCCATTATGCGTTCAATATTCTACCATGGGAACTGGGAACTTTGGTGTTTGATTTTCAATAAGTGTGTTATTATTTCAACTAGAACTCAAGAACAGAAGTCTTAAGAATTTTTTGTTGCTATTAAATAAAAATGTAATCCGTGAGACTTGTGGTCTTAATAGTCTTCCATACCAGCAAATCAATAAATTCAGATTATCAGTAAAATTCCAATCCCTTGATTGATAAATTGTTTTCTAAGTTAATTAATTATGTGCATTGTCCAGTTTTCACCATTGAGAATAAAGTGTGGTTGGTAGTTTCAATGCAACAATTCCTCATCACTTTTGAAAATCAAGGCTTACGACTGATAGGATATCGGTCGTAGAAATAATTGTGTTTCAATGCAATTTTCTTTATAGGCTTCAGGACTTACTTTGTTGAGCAGACTCTGCAAATTTTGCCAAAGAGGAAGTTTCAATTTTTCCAAGTAAAGAGAGCATAAAGTTTTCCCATCCTCTATGCCTAATTCTAGAAACTGGATGTCATGCTCAAGAGCAAGTCGAGTCCACTCTTTAAAGACTTTAGATTTGCGAGAAAGCCGACGTCTAAATATTATTGAAGGATGGTGTAATATTTCTTTTCTTTAGTTAGGAATGATTTGGGGATACATGTCGATGAAAATATATTATTCACCATGGAGCATTCTTATCTTGAAACTTGAACCCATAGCGTAAGTCTGTCTAGAATCAGACCAGTAAAGATTTTCATGATAGAGTTTAGAAAGGATATACCACGATAGGTTCTTGGTTCGTTCAGGTCGACTTTCTTTAAAATTGGAAAAAGTGGGTCCCCCGACGTTTTTTTGGTTTTTAATTTTCTCAGCATGTACCAGTAGTACCCATAGCGTGATGGCTAGGGCGTTGGTTTATTGCGTGATTTTGACAAAATTCAGCGATATTGCAACAACAGGAAACTGAAAATAAATATCCAGAAGTCAGAGACAATTCCATTCCGGACTCCATTGGCTAGGGCCACGGGGGATACGTGCAAGAATTGGCGTAAGATGGTCATCGTTGATCTTCACGGGCAGCCATTAGCGAGCAAAAGTGCAATGAACTACCTCGGTATTTGGTTACATCAGTATTTGTATTTCGACAGACACATAAATGCTGCTCTGACCAGGGCCAGAGGAGCTTTCTCTCTGACTGGCTGTTTTTTAGCAGTCGGCTCAACCCCAAAGTGAAGGTAATTTTCTACATGGCCCTCATACGGCCGATGATCGTTTATGGTTGTCCTGTGTGGTTTAACGTTGCTCCTTCCCAGATGGAGAAATTTCGGGTGTTCGAGCGGCAGTGTTTACGACGCTGTACCGGCTTATATCGAACAGCCGAATCTTCTTATGTGCATTACTATGCCAACGAGGTCTTATAAAACGGGGCTCGAATCAACAGAATGGACAATTTCGTGATAAAACTCGTTCGAGGTCACATTGCAAGGGCTATGTCTTGGACCAACAATTTAATTTTTGGGGCGTTTTATCGGAACGACGAGTATTTTGAAAGTGCACGCTAGAGCGGCTTTATTCGACCAGAGGCATTCCTCTTTTTAGACAAATGCGGTCTGATACAGGATAGATTGGCACTTCCGTTAATCTGCCACGTCAGGCGAAGAACCGTAAGTAGAATAGGCATAGTGGCACAAAAAAAAAAAACACAAAAATATAAAAAAAAAAACAAAAAACATTAAAAAAAAATAATTAATACAAAATAAAAAAAGAAAAAAAAAGACAACAAAATATGAAACACAAAAATGTTAGATAGTTAGATTTGCTGCTGAGGTTGTTCTAGTTTTAAGTAGTTTATAGGTAGAATAGGTAGTTTAAGTTTTATTTAAGGACCTAATTTTAAGTAGTTTGTAAGTAAAAATAAAAAAGGATATTGAAATAAGTTTTTTTTCCAAATTTTCTAATAAATACAAAAATAAATAAAATTTAAATGAAGTAAAATAGATCTTATTGGCGAAAGGCATTAGTTTTAAGTGTTATAGTTTAACTGAGAGTGTCCGTATGGGACCATTAAGTTAGTTGTAAGTTATGGATAATTAGGCTAGTTTTATGAATTTGTGTCTAGCCTTAAGATAGGTTTAAGAATGAATTAATAAAAATGAATTAAAAAAAAATAGATTTTTTAGAGAATAAAATGGTTGTTAAGGGAATTTAACGACACCTTACCATCTCAACAAGTACACAATTAGGCGAATCTATACCTAGAGTGTGAAATTTTACATTTATAATGCAACTGGAACTTATGAGAAAAAATTCCTCAATTATTCTGCATCATAAGTGTTGCAATTGACTACACAATTCTTTGCTCTACTAGGACATTATCAATCTTTCTCAAAATTAAAGTATGCATAATGCAGATATTGAACCTTTTTTCAGATGATCGTTAAAGCTATGTCCTTATGATTCATCATCGCTCATAAATAAAAAGAGGTCTTCAAAAACTCTTCAAAAACAAATAGACTAAATCAGAATCAATTAACACTGCAAACGAAACATCACAAAAATACAACAAGACAAAAACCTCTGAACAAACATTCATCAATTATTACAAAATCAACAACAACAAAAACGTATCTTTTTATGAATTTTGTACAGAATCTTGTTCAAAAGAAAGCTAATTGAGATCAATAAGCAAAAGAGAAAAATAAATAAAGAAAAGGAAAAGACAAAATGTATACAAATATACTCAGAACTATTATAGGTTAGGTATAGGTTAGGCTAACGTGTTTTTTTTTAGATACGTTTTCCTTCATATGGGCTTCATTTGTTTTTCTTTCTTGATAGGTTATGGTCTTATTGGGTATTGTAACGATCTTTGAGATGACTAATCTGATCCTACACTGATAAGACAAACAAACATCATACAAAAACATGATCAGACAACGATGATGATGGATGTAAACACAAACTCCTATTGGACGTGTTTTGAATGCAAACACAAAACTTTAGTCAAATAGATTTTTGTTGTGTGTTTTTGTTACGTTACTTTGTTTAGATACGAAAAAGGTGACGCATTGTAACCTTTTGGTCAAATAGATAATAAATGAGTGTTTTATAGGTTTTGAACTAGCGCAACGGGACGAGGTTATGGAACTAAGCCAGGTGGACAGTCAATTGTAATTGTGTGACACATAATATACCTACTTTTGACCTGCAGTATTTTTATTGAACACACAAATTTAATTTTCCATTCGAAGTTATTGTTATTCAATTGCTGTTACAGAAATAATTAAAACTACAGAAAGTTAGCAAAAACTGTTTTCTCAAAGTCTCATATTTAATTGTATATTTTTTAAGTCTTACAAAATATAAAATTTGTTTCAATCGAAAATATATTTTTACGAAATTTTAGTAATTTTTAAGGTGTTATTAACTTAACAGGAAGTTATTGCAATGAGTCCGATCTTTAAATTGAAAATTTTGAAATTTCTCGACGTTTCAAGGTCCCTAGAGTCGAAATAAAAGATGTTTAGAAAGATATCTGTGCGTGTGTGTGTACGTGCGTTTGTACGTCCATAGCTAAAGAACCAGAAGATATATCGACTTCAAATCGATTTTGTGCTACAGATAATATTGCTACAGATAATATGCAGAAAGACCTCTCAAGAAACTTGCGTGTCCTTTTTTTTACCATAGCAGTTTAAAATAATTGTGAACCAATAACGCTAGAGACCTGAATCAAATGTTTTTTTACGTGTTACTTAACAAACATATTTTTGGAAGAAAATCAAATTAACTGTTTTTTGTTACCTCGCAAATTTGATCAATAAAAAATGATTTCATCAACAAAACAACTTTGTGCAACGAAAAAGAACATTTTTAACTTCTGGTAAGATTTTGAGAAAAATAAAATTGAGAGTTTTTTGGTAAAAATTGAATTTCCACTCAAATATCTTTTCAAAAATTTAAGATTATGGCTTCTAGCATTTTAATTAATAAGATATATAATTTTCAACATTCGAAAAAATGTTGACGGTTTTCTTGCCAAAAATAAAAACCTAAAAAAAAATTTAACAAAAGTTGGTAAACATTGATTTCCGACACGAATTACTTACTTACTAACTTACTTAAGGTGGCGCTACAGTCCTGTGTGAACTAGGGCCTCACCCAACAAACTTCTCCATCTAGGTCGGTCCCTAGCTAGATGTCTCCAGTTTAGCGCTCCAAGTTGGGTGAGGTCACTTTCCACTTTTGCGCGCCACCTTATCCGCAGTCTTCCTCTACTGTCCTGTGGGTGTGGATTCGAAGACTTTCCGGTGCGGAGCATTGGTTTCCATGCGCTCTACGTGACCCAGCCATCTTATTCGCTGGACTTTTACCCTTCTGGCTATGTCTACGTCGCTGTACAGCCCGTACAGCTCGTCGTTTCATCTTCTCCTCCACTCTCCTTCGATGCACACGGGACCGTAGATCACACGAAGAACTTTTCTCTCGAAGCGACCCAAGGTGCTTTCATCCGCGTTTGTCATAGTCCATGCTTCTGCACCGTTTATCAGGACGGGGATGATAAGCGTCTTATATAGCAACACTTTGGTCGAGAGAGGACTTTTCCACTTAATTGCTTTCCTAGTCCAAAGAAACAGCGGTTAGTAAGAGTTATTCTGCGTTTGATCTCAGCGCTGGTGTTGTTTTGTGTGTTTACAGCGGAGCCTAAGTAGACGAAGTCCTTGACTACCTCAAAGTTACGTCTGTCGATGGTGAAGTTTTGACCAAGACGTCGGTGTTGTATGTCCTTTCTTGACGACAGCATGTACTTTGATTTGCCCTCATTAACCGTTAAAAGCATTTTTGCCGCCTCTGCCTCAATACTCACAAAAGCCCCATTGACATCACGCTGAGTTCTTCCGATTATGTCAATGTCGTCAGCATATGCCAGTAATTGGAAGACTTTTGAAAGATAGTGCCTCTAGTGTCGACGTGTGACCTCTGCACTATTCTTTCAAGCATGATGTTAAAAAAATCACATGACAGCGCATCACCTTCTCTAAAATCTTTCTTGACATCGAAAGGTTCTGTTAAGTTGTTTCCAACCTTTATGGAGCAGAGTAAATTCTCCATAGTCATCCTGCATAAACAGACGAGTTTGGCAGGGATGCCAAAACTAGACATGACTCTATACAGCTCGTCCCTGTAGATGCTGTCATATGCGGCCTTGAAATCGATGAAAAGATGGTGGGTGTCGATTTGGTGTTCTTATGTTTTTCCCAGGATCTGCCGTAATGTGAATATTTGATCAACTTTGGACTTTCCTGGTCTAAAACCACACTGTTAAGGAACTATCAGGTTGTTGACGATGGACTTTAAACGTTCACATATTACGGCAGAAAAGATTTTATAGGCGATGTTAAGTAGACTTATTCCTCCTTATTCCTAGTTGTAGCAGTTTAGAGGGTTTCTTTTTTTCAGGATCGGGCAAACAATACTGGGGTTCCATTCATCGGGCATACTTTCTTCCGACCATATCTTGCAGATTAGTTGGTGCATGCTCCTAACCAACTTATCTCCAGCTCTTTAAAGAGCTCGGCATTCAAGCCATTCGCTCCAGCGGCTTTATTAGACTTCAGCTTAGATATGGCAATCTTTACTTCGTCTAATTCGGGAGGACGGGATTGTTGGCTTTCGTCGTCTATGTTGAATGGATCATCCTGCCTGTCAGCGGAATTCGGTTCGTCGTTGCCGTTATAGAGTCTGCAGAATTGATCCTTCCATATCCTTAGAATTGACTGCGTTTCCACTATGATGTTTCCACTTTCGTCTTTGCAACCTTCGGTTCTATGTTTATGCACCTGTGAATTTCGTTTCACCTGTTCATAAAACTTTCGAACTTCATTTATGCTTTTAAACCTCTCAACATCTTCGACCACACGCTTTTTATGCCCTCTCTTTATTCCTTCTGAGAAGTCGGCGTTCCTCTCGCCTCTTCTGTTCATAGAGCTCATGAGCAGTTCTCGTCCTTTTATGCAGCGCCGCTTTGCGTGCTTGTTGTTTTGGTTGCATTTGCCTGCCGACATTCCTTATCAAACCAGGGCTTCCTTGTTGGTGACCGCTTGAAACCCAGCACATCAAAGGCGGCTTCTCTGATTGCATCTTGGAAATGTTGCCACTGGTTTTCGATACATTGTGTTGGCGGCAAGGAACTTCGAGAGAGTTTATCTCTGGAGATTGTAGCCGTTCGACGTTGTACCTTCTCCTCCCTGTTTGGCCTTGGGTCTGGAAATCCGAAGTGCTACTTTGGCAACTACCAGGTAGTGGTCTGAGTCAATGTTAGCTCCTCGGAAAGTTCGGACATCCATGATCCTGGAAGCGTATCTGGCGTCGATCCCAATATGGTCAATCTGGTTGACAGTAGATTGATCTGGAGAACTTCAAGTTCCTTTGTGGATGCTGAGATGTGGAAAACGCGTACGTTGACGGAAATGTTGTCACGCAGGCTGTTCTTCCCGATTATTCCACCAAAGATGTCTTCCCTTTCTAGCTTGGCATTAAAATCGCCCAGGAAAATTTAAATATCGTAGCTAGGACACTGCTCATATGTTTTGTCTAAGAGCTCGAAAAACATATCTTTGGTGTTTTCGTCTTTCTCTTCTGTGGGTTCGTTCGCGCATATCAGGCTATTGATGCACCTATAGCTTAAGACTTCTTGCCTTAGTCTGGGTTCAATGACGAAGCCGCATCCAAATAAGCGCTGTTGGTTTTCGTGGCAGCAGTCACCATAGTAAATATCGCAGTTTTTCATCCTCTTTTGCCCGGCCCATCCCATCGTATTTCCTGGATGGCGGTGATGTCTGCTTTATAGTGGTCTAGGTCCTCCGCTAACTCTACGGCTGCACGTGGTATGTTAAGGGACCTAACATTCCAGGTGCATATCCGAAGTTCGTCCTCCTTAATTCATTTGCGTTGGTTGTCAACAGTAAATCCGTCCGTATCCGAGGTTTGTGGGTGCTTTGTAACTATGAAAGCTTTTACGTGGCCAGGAAGTCACCCCGACGGCACAACCCCCAAACTGGAGGGCCAGATCCTAAGTATAACTCCAAGGATCGGGAGCCGGATAAAACCGCTCCTTATAGGCCTGGGCTCCGAATAAGTCGAAGAATCCCTATAAGGTGTTCACTAAGTAGTTCAACCTTACTGGAACTGTAGAGTAGACGCCACCGTTGATTCCGTTTTGAGAATTCGTTCGCTGGCGTCTGGATAAGGAGAGGTGGCTTAGTATAAACACATCTCCCCCCTCTCTCGTTTGCAGCCCCACTATGGTCAAACAATACTGAAACTTGATAAAAATTGATTTTGACTTAAATATCTTTTCAAAAATTAAAAATATTGTCTTCAAGCTATTTTTATTTCACAGAAAGTAAAAAATAATGGTAATTTTAAATTTTTTAAGAATAATACAACTAACAACTTTTTTAACCCAACACGAAAACCTACAAACTTTTAAGGAAGACAAATCTACAGATTGGATTGGAAGTTATCAGTGTGGGTCGCATTCCAGCCTCTTTTTTTTTTGGTTTCGATATTACCAAATCAATGTTCTCATTATGTTCGAATTTTCAATTTGTGGACTTTTTAATTTTTGAAATATTGTCCAAGAATGCCTGTTTTCTGTATCAAAACTAAAATCTACCTAGGACACATCTTTAGCAGACGGAACTAAAAATAAATTCCTAAAAATAAAGTGTAAAGTACAAAGCTACTTAATTTTTAAAAAATCCATTAAAATACGTAAACGCTCTCCAACTGAAACATAAATATAACTGAAAAACATTAATTGAATTAATGATATTTTTTTAGCACGTCTTTTAAAAGTTTTCTCTGTTTTTTTCTTTTCTTTAAAAATGTGTAATAAAAAATGTTACCTTAAAAAATAGCTGAACTTAAAAATAAAAACCAAACATTAAAAATACACCACCTTAACCAATACCAACTTCCTAAATACTTTATATCAAGTAAAAGGATCGTCACCAAACACAAAGTGATGGGACAAAGTTTAATTATTGTCATTAAATCCAAACATTGCGCCACCATAGAGAAAAAGAGAAATTGTTGCTCGGAAGAAAAGAATTGCACCAACAATAAAAACAAATACATATATAAACAAACGGTAGACTGGCTATACGATCCCATAAATAATTTTTCTTTCTTTTGTACATAAGTAAAGTAAACCCATCAAAAAGGACGAAATAAAAAAGAATCGAAGGAGCAATTGCATGCTGGCAGAACAAAAAGTTAAACTATACTCTGGCTTCACAGGCTACAGGGACAGGGATACACTGTATAAGGACACTTTTTTGTAACTGTTTGTGTAAAAATATTTTTTAATGCTTTCATAAAATATAGACAAAAAGTAATTCCATCACCAACACCGCTCTGTGCTGTGCTGAGCTGACTTGTCCGTGGCAGAGTAAGGACTCGTTGTTTTGATATTTTTTTTTACATTCTTAAACTCACGTTATTTTTTTAAGGTTCAGACACCTTTGGAAAAGGGTGGTAAAAGAAATGGCATATTCATATAATGATATTAACTTTGACGCTTTTCAAAAACAGCACAGACCAAAAATGGAAATAATGTGAATTTTACAAGCTGAGAAACTCTCAGTGACCTTAAACTAATTTAAATACCTTTCTACTAAAAATGTACCTAGTTTTAAATTCAAGACCAATAATTTTGTACTTACTGACTTAATACGAAGTAACTTCTTAAGAAATAAATATTTTTCCATTCCTTATTTGCGTAAACAAGATATTGAATTGCCACTTTGGAAATAATCGAGGGTGGGTGGCAACTCAAATAGAATAAAATGAGCTACACGATTTAAGATGTATAAGAAATTTTACTATGTGAAAGAAATCTGAATAAGATACTTGGCAATCCTGGTTCATCTATCATTAATTACTACTTGAGGGAAACATTATCTTTACCTTCCATCTCGTAATGACCAGCAACTTTATGACACAAAAAAAGTTGAGCTAGTGAAATTCATCATACAAAAAGGACCGTACACTACCTTACCTACCGCACAAAACTAAAAAACGTACTACGTCAAAGTGCACAATCATTTGTTAGCGAGCAGTGAGAAGTCACATTATACGATGGCAATCGTAAACATTAAGAAGAATTAAAAGAAGAAAAATGAAGTAACAACATGATAGAGTCCTTTCTTTCTAGTTCTGGGTGGTCCCCAACATTAACAACAATTGCAAGACTGGCCATCAAGGCTCTCGCTCATCACTGTCTACAAACTACTAGGACACAATTCATCCCGACGATGATGGTTTGGTTTGACCGATTCCATGTCCGCCTCTGCCTCCGTTGCCGTATCGTGAGTGTATCGTGAGTGTCTTGTTCGTCCTGCAGGACAGCAAAAAAGTATCGTGGGCGAGTTACTACCTCAACGGTGAACAGACAACGTAATAATATAATGTTTATTTTACTGAAGTTTATGAGCGAATCCTTGATTAAGGTAAACTTATCTACGATGCTATACCTTAACATCTATATGGACTTTTGGTCACTTTATGCATTTCACTTAATGACGCAATCAAAATCCTCGAATGAACATTACGACAAATGCATGTGACGGTAATCTGTCGATAATGGACGACCAACAAGAACAACAACAACAACAAAAAAGGGAAAGTTAAAGCGTTCAGCTGGACATTCAGTGATATGGAAGACAACACACAGTGAGTACCGAGTACTATAGGACAGAGTGTTGTTATAACTGCACCCAAAAGCAATTAAATGTGCTTTTAAAGACACCCAAGAGGAAATTAAAAACCAAACTCAAATCCTGGATGGCGCAAATATAATCAGTTGTCTGTAAAGCGCATCATTTGGATAAAAATAAAACCATAGCAGCAAGAACCATCATCAAAAAAGGGACAATCCTATTTGCAATTTAGGAATTCTTATCTGATGCACCTAATCCTTGTTGTGGCACCTTTTAAATTGGCTTTGTTGAGAAGGATGAAGAAAAAAAACAAGGACTTCAATAAGGATTAGAAAAGATTAAAAATATAGATATACCACACAAACCAAACCCAAAAGTTCATGAGTGAAATTGCTCATACACTTATACTCGTACTTACCTTATCTTTGTCGTCCTTGTCATTGAATCAAAGGCATCAGAAAAAGGATACTTTTTTTGTTGCTGTGTTGTTTTATGTTTGTTTGACAGCTAAATACAGTTAATGAGTCTTTTGCATTTGAAGGAAGCGTTAATTATTATTATTTAGGTATTGTAAGATTTCTTGCGTGATGTCTGCAAGAAGCTGATTTTCTATGGTGTGACAATCTAATTAATCCTTGACACTTTTCGTCTGGCAACTTGGTAGCTTGGTATAGGGGAGCTGTGGAACATTTTGTTGAGTGTCTGCGAATTGGTGACATAAAATTTTATTATTTTACTGCGTGTCGATTGTTTAATTGTGATAATGGTTATATGTATTTATTGTGACTTTGTTGGAGACTTCTCATGAGGAAGAGATAGACATTTCGATGCTCTATACACAAAACTCAACGTTTTCAAGAATCCAAAAATTTGTTTACGAGCCTTCATTTTCTGATGTGTATAGAATGTTGGTATCTTAATTTTTTTAACTAATAACATGCCCTTTAAAATATTTAATTTCTTGTAAGTAGCCAAATTTTCATTTAAAGAACTTCGAAAAAGACAGAGTGTCATAAAGCATTCCACATTCGCGTAGTACCGCTAAAGAACGAATCTCGGTATTTGACAGAAGTTTCAAGGGTATACTGATGATCATTCCTAGAGGTGCGAGAACTACGGTTAAACTGTTTAAGTTAAGAATGCAACTGGCTATTTAAATAGACTATAAACCGTTAAAAAAACGGTTAGAAGGGGTGAGACAAAAAACTAACGATGATATTATCGCCAATCAATTTATATGCTCAACGTTCAATACTGTTTAAGAGAATTAAGTAAGTTGCATCAGCAGCAGCCCATCAGAGATGGGAGTTATACTCAAGCTTTGGACGCATATAATGTCTGTAGGTAACTAGATCAGAATTTAAGACACATTTTTTAAACCGCCTTAGGAAACGATACAAGACAGCATTTGGTATTCAAAATATCAAATTCCATGCGGTTCTTATTCCCCATTGAACAATGCTGTTAAGGTCGGAATTCAATGAGCTTATCATATTTTGTTGTTGCAGTTCCATACCCGAAGAAAAAACAATGGATTGGATTAGAAGTTGCAGACAGGAGATCATTAATAAAAATAAGAAAAAGTGTTGGAGACAGAACAGAGGTACATTAGAATTTATTTTGTGGTTTTCAGACTTAAACCCATCCAATGCTACTTGCATTAAATGATCCAAAAGGTAATTACTAATCCAATGAAGGAGGGAGTCATCATAAACGAAATCTCGTATTTTAGATAATAGAGAGGTAATGTTTTTGAAATATTAAATGCAATAATCGTACTATCTCCAAAACGATGTAAAGATTTGCTCCACAGTTCGGTAAGATAAACCATGAGATAACCAGTCAGCCTATTTCCTTAAAAGCCGAACTGACAGTTGTTCAAAAGCTTTCGATCTACGAGAAAAGCTTTCGCAGCGGTTTTGCCAGCATTGAAGGTCACCTTTGAGAACAATAGCGGGGATACCATCTGGACCAGCGGATTTAGGTGTGTAAGGGTTTCTTAGTACTTTTTTCACAGTACGAGTGCGAAAAAATATTGGTCCCATAAAATCACTAGCTCGTTGAAGTGCGGACGGAGTCTTAACACTTACTGGCAGCTAAGGATTGGCTTTCTCTAAAGGGCTAACAAATAAAGTAATATTGACAACAAGCGTAGAAACCGAGGAAGAAAAAGATTTCATCGTGTTTTTTGGAAATGACTAACAATTCTTACTGCCTTTTTGACATTGAATTTTTGTTAAAGGTGGCTTTATAGCAACAGAAACTTAAGTCTTTGGCCCTAATTACCTTTTTGCATCGAACCATGCGTGTCAATTGGATGTGGCGTTTTTAACTCTGTTCGGGATAAAAGTTCTCATATCCCAGAAGAATCAAACTTGTGATCATATCAACGCTGGCGTCAATGTCACTATCGAGGAAGCATTATGACCAGTTAAAGATACTGAAATAAATATTCAGACCGTCCTAGTTGTCTTTCTTGTATTGGAAAACGGTTCTTTTAGTAGTCCTTTAACTGGAGAGTTTTGACACGAGTACCCTAACTGGGTCAGAGGTAAGAAAGAAGTCAAGAGGGTTTTCTATGCTTGACCTTCCACCTCCGATAATCGAGTGCCCTTGTTGACCAGCTGAGTTGGTGGTTCAAATCAGCGAAGATCTCAGCACAAAATCCTTCGGATATTTTCTGACCCTTATGTTGAAGCCATAAGGAATTGGGTACATTGTAATCGCCCGTAACAACAATTTCAGTTCAAGGATAGGACAAAATAATTATTTGAATGGGATCAAAATATCAAATTCATGGATAGTTGATACTTAATACACCCAGAGAAAAAACTACGTAAAATCAAAAAAACGACTTTGAATCAAAGTAAAATCAATATGATTTGGCTCTAATGCCGAAAATATTTAAATCAAAGTTGTTCATCAATGAAAAGTGATTCCATACTTCATTTTAAATCAAATTTGAAACCCATATGATTTAAAGTGGTAGCATTATAGTTTTAAATACGATCTGCATTTGGTTCAATATAATATGAATTCATTTTAAACACGCTTTGTTCTCAAAGTAAATAGGTATCGGAAATAAATCAATTCGAAACATATTTACATTAATTACTAGCCAAGATTAAATTAAAGTGCTCTATCATTGTTTTAAATACGATCCGCATTTGATTTAAAAAATATCAATTCATTTTAAACACGATTTGTCCTCAAAGTAAATAGGTATCGCAAATAAATCATTTCGAAACATATTTACATTAATTACTAGTAAACATTAAATTAAAGTGCTCTATCATTGTTTTAAATACAATCCGAATTTCATTCAAAAAAATATCAATTCATTTTAAACAAGCTTTGTGCTTATAGTAAATAGGTATCGAGAATAATTTAATTAAAAACAATATAAAAATTCAGGGATTTAAAGTCATTTTCACATTATATCAATTGATTTTTTTAACTATACATACCAACAAATTTTTATACATTACCATATAATTTTTTGAAGCAATCGGCACTAAAGCTGCAATGTTGAATTATGAAGCTTCAATTTCAGAATATCAAATATAAATATTATATTTGTCTTTAAATAATACCTTTATCAAAAAATTGAAAAAAAAAAACAAGAATATTCTTCAACATGATTTATTGTGTATAAGCTTACGATATAAATATAAGTTTTATATAACATTGACAAACTTCTTTTTATAAACTAAATTAATAACATAACTTATAAATATTACAACTTATAAATATTCTACAATTTGCCTCCCCAATTATGATTTGTATAATTGCATCTCTTTGGGCATTTTCAAACTGATTACCCTTTTTATAGAAATCGATCACAGCTTTTTCTTTTGATGATGAGTTCATAAGTTCAGTGCGCTACCAAGCGACGACGGCGGCGATGTCCTGGTCGTCCAATATAATTCAATAGTTGTCCACTTTCGTCCACTATATGAATTTTATGATTGATGTATGACACCATTATAAATAGATTTTATTTTATTTTACTTGTCTTACTTAATACTTTAAACTTTTCTTAGAACTGTTCACAGCCACGAAACTAGAGCGAATGGCAAATAAATTACTCGACCGGCATATGAGATATTCTTGTAGAATGTTTACCGTTATCATTCACTAGTCAAAGGATAACAACTTTGATTTGTCTCATTTTTACTTTGGTTTAAAGTGCATATGTATATGATTCAAATCGAAACACCTTTGAATGAAACACATTTCTTGGCGTACGCGTCTCGACATGAATATTCGCAGAAAATCGTATTGGTGTTGGTAACAAAAGAGGACGTGCATACTGCATATGTATAAGACTATTATTGTCTAGATCTTATAGTAGTAGTGCATATCAAAAATCAAATGAGTTGCCACTTTGATGTAATGAGTTTCAACTTTGATTCAAAGAGCATTTATTTTCATATCAAAAATAAACGTAAATGAATTTAATGTCAAATGTCTTTAAATGAACAACAAAGTTTTCTAAGTTTACTCCATTACATTTCAAAATAGAAAAACATTAATTCAAAGGTGTTTAACAATACTTTGATCAATCAAACATTTTTCTTATTTAAAACAAAGTTGATCATATTTGAATTAAAGTGTATAAATCAAAAGTTATAGCAACTTAGTTTTAAATACTTTCTTACTTAAATCTATGATGGTGTTTTTCTCTGGGTGTATAGGTTTAGCTTCTCTTAAGGAAGTAATAGAGAATGATATATTTTTACGCAAAATTTAAAACAGATAAATTTAAAGAAGAGCAAAATTTAATTTTTGTAAGATTAAATAAATTTTAGCTTCATATTTGTTTAAGATGTCGAAAACTTTGGTAGTCTGGGAAAATTTTCATATTCCATCTTCTGTTTCTTCCAATTTGAATAAAAGGATGTACAAAATTCAAATTATCAAATCTGGTTGCCTAGAATGCAAAAACTTCTTTCAACCTTCTCACGCTCCACTTTCAAATAGCGATAATTCACCTTCTATCTTAAAAGTCATTGTCCTTTTTGTATTTTATTAGATTAACTGTTCGGGGGTAATTTATACCTAAGCCATATTTCCAATATTATCTTAGCTAAAGCTGATTACATTCACTTTATTTGATTGTGGCCATGGTCATTTATAATTTGTCGATTTACTCATGTGTCAAAGTAATTTAAATACTCATCTCTCACCTCCGGTGTAATTTTGTGCCTAAGGACACACATGTATGGGATGTGTGGTTCTGCTGGCCCACTCCTTCGCCATCGTCTGTCGATGAACACGGACAGTGCATTTTACATCAATAATATCGAAGAGGGTTTCTTCAGGACATTTCAACTCTTTCCATATTCATATTCGAAGGATACTCATTCTTAAAGTGCCGTATACGTTATACAGGCCAAAGGATTCCCTTGAAAGATGCATAACTGCGTATATTCCTATACCAATTGATGTGATGTTTTTGGAGCCTATATGTGTTCAATTTTCATATACAGAGTACAAGTATGCATTTTACGAGCGTGTGTTTGTGTGAATTGCAAATTTATCAAATTATTATTGCCTCCTGCGTGTTGTGTCTTTAGATTCGGATATGAGCTAAAATGGCAGGTGATGATTAATGACGCTCAGCCTCAATTTATTGCACTTTAGCCCAGGAATAGAACCTAACCATGTTTGTAATTCTGACATCCTTTCATATTTAACGGCACCCGATTGCATTATATAGAATCGACGACGACGATGGTTTTGGAAATCCATGTACTTTAGCGTATACGAGGATGGAGGCATATAGCAATATAATATCTTTCGCTGGCTGTATGATGCGCTTTATAATGCACTTTGTCATTCATCTATCTAAACTCAATTATCGTGATAATTCAGGACGATCTATGCTAACAAGAATATTATTAATTGGCTACCAAACTTACTAAAGCAATCATCAATTTAGAGGGTGTCCATAATATTTATCGTTAGAATGTTTGATGAATTAGAGGTACATATAAATTATGTATCTCTGTTTGTGCAGTTTGCATTGTATTACTGTGTTCGATGAATTAATAATTATAAAGTTTAAAATTCGCTTCTTTCAAGTTTCAACTTATTGCTTAATTCGAAGTTGTGTGAACCGTTTCATTGGACTTTAAGATAAAGAGTTCAAGGGCAATAAAAAAGGTATAATTTCTAATGCTTTTATTGAAACATAATTATAACTTAGGGGCTCAAAACAGGGATTACAAAACTGACATCATGTGCATAGCAAGACCATTTAAAACTTTAGGTAGTCTTGTTTCAGTCTCGTGAAAGTTATACAATATCTGCTTTGTCTCAGTAACAGACATTCACCCTCAGCGCTCAGCTGGCCTTGTAACAAAAATTGATATTGATATTAAAAAATTAATCTTAATCCAAATCTGGACAAAAATAAATTTTTTAAGAATTTAATGCTCTGTCCGAATCCATCCAGTTAATTTTTCCCCATTATCATCATACTAAAAATTTCCTTCGATTATCTTTTCTGGAAAGACAATATCCGAAGGAAGGTATGTTGAAGTCTTTTCTAACTTAAATCAATTAACTCAGCTTGTTGTCGGGCCCACTCGAATTCCTGACGTTGCAGGTCAATGCACCAATACCATAGCCTTGTTTCTTATCTATGACCATAATAAGTACGCAATTAATACATTACCGCCTCCAGGCACATCAGACCATTAAATCTTATCTGCAAACTTCCCATGTCAAAAAAAAAAAAAAACAGCGGCTGGAAAACAGCGCTTGTCCCAACTGTCCCTAAAAGATGGAAATCTTCATCCACCTAAAACTATCATCCAATAGCACTTACGTCTATAAATCTTTACATCGTTTTTTGAGAAAATAAAATATTTGCACTTGATATTTCGAAAACATTTAATAGAGTTTCGCAACATTAATAAACCTCGACTTCGTTGGAAAAGAAACTAGCTTTCTAACCGTTCAATATAAGTTGTTTTGGGTGATTTCTTAGCTATTAACTTTTTGGCAACACTGGCTTAAGCAGCTGAGGCACGTTTCGTGTTTTGTTTCACTCTCAAACATCTTCAGTTTGGTCTATAATTTAACCATGAATCGTCTTTCAAATGAACAACCCTTGTAAATTATTGAATTTCATTATCAAAATGCGTGTTCTGTTAAGGAAGTTCATCGCGCGCTTCTTCCATTCAGCGACGAAGCTCATTTTTGGCTCAGTGGGTACGTTAAGAAGCAGAATTGTCGATTTTGAGTGAATATCAAGTCAAAATAAACTTTTTGAGTCCATTCGAATTTGGATTCAGGGCTGGGCTTTCTACTGAGGAGGCTCTTCTAGAATTTTGCTGCATTTTACAAGGAGGTTTATATGCTAAGAAAAAGTGTGCTGGACTTTTTGTGGATATTACTAAAGCCTTTGACATGGTGAACCATAACATACTCTTGGATAAACTATATAAAATTGTTTTTCGTGGATTCATATTGAAATGGCTGGAGTCTTATCTAAAAATTAGATCACACAATGTAAAAGTTGGGTGCAGTATAAGTTCCTCTAAAAATAGTCTTTTGGGTGTCCCACAGGGATCCGTGCTGGGCCCAATTTTATTTTTGGTTTATATTAATTCCCTTTTTTCACTTAATTTCGGAGGTAAAGTCAGAGCCTTTGCCAATGACCTTGGAACTGCATACTGTAGCAATAGTCCTTTAAATCTAATTTCAGATATTAACTATGATGTTCACTTGCTAAGATTTTGGTTTGCTAAACATGAGTTAATTGCAAGCAGCAAAACAAAGTTAATGTTTTTCAGCCTAGGTAGTTTCTCTCCCGACATACCAATAATTTTTCATTCTCAAGATTGCCTCAGTCATAAGTTACTTTATGGTGAGTGTAATGGTCATCATACTCTATCATACCATCCCAACGTTTAATGCAGTGGTAGCTGTTTTGAAATTGAAATAGTTGAAGACTTTAAGTACCTCGGCATCTATATATAACCTTAACTGGGACAAGCACATTTCTATTTTAAAAAACTATCTTCTCTCACACACCCGTTGTTTCTACCACCTGAAAAAACATTGCTCTTCAAATTTGTTGAAGATGGTTTATTTTGGCATTTTTCATTCCAAGTTACAATATGGAATACCCTGTTGGGGCGGTGCATATGTCAACAAACTACAAAAACTCACCGTTATTCAAAAATCAACTATACGTAACGTTTGTAAAACCCATCGTTTAACACCTTCAATGGAACTTTTTCTTCCCGTAAGACATTTATATTTTTTTAAATTTTAAAAGTTTTTTTTTTTTAAAGAGCTGGATATTTGGAAAGTCTGATCTACAGGAACTCCTATTCCATTGCTTCCTGCAAATTTTTTAACACGATTCCTATAGAAGTTCGTAAAATAAGAAATATAATAAAGTTATGGCTTCTTGCTGTAGACCACCAAGAAATAGAAACTTTGCTACGTTACACTGTCTAAAATTAAACTTATGTATATAAACAAATACGATTTGTTTGATGAAACTTAACTTTAAAAAAGATTATTTAATTTTCAAATTTATTTTTGCTAATACTATTTTTATTTTTCTAATTCATAATTTTCTATGTATAATTTATATTAAATTTTTTGTCTTCCATTATATTTTTTGTAACCCCACAGATAATAAAATCGATGTGGCATCACCACTATTTTTTTTAAACAATTGTTGTCACTAACTATTCTTATTATACAATGTTATTGTTAACTATGTCTACGTATTCGAGCGAGTTTGGTGAACATTTTATTTTAAGTTAGGGACTGGTTAATTGGCCACCTAGATCGTGAAATTCAACGATAGTCTATCTTTTGTGGGGCTATGTTAAACTTATGTCTATACAGACAAGCACGTTTCAATTGACGCATTGGAGCGTTTATTAGTGAGATACCGGCCGAAATGTTGGAAAGAGTATGCCAAAATTGTACTAAGCAGATGGACCATTTGAGGAGCAGTCAAGGTCAACATTTGAATGCAATAATCTTCAAACATTAAATTATTTGGACCGTACTATTGATTCAAATAAATATTTCATTCTCCTCTGGAGAATCAATGACAAGTAAGAGGTTTCTGCTTTTATTCATGCTTACTTTTGACTGCAAACAAAGTCTCGAAGAGATTTATAAAATAAGATCAATCTTGGGCATAGCTGTTAAAATTGAACCACTCCGAAAATCTAAAGTTGTTCCCAAAAATACTGCAACCGAGAGTTTGCTTGTGTAAAGTGCGAAGGAAAACATGCAACTAAAAACTGTCCTATGAGCAAAGATCAGAAAGCAAAATGTGTGAACTGCAAGAGTAATCACCCAGCAAGCTATAGAGGCTGCCCAGTTGCCAAAATAAAGAGTTCAGAACAAAAATACATCTGCTAGAGACAAACCCAGAAACACAGTAAATAACGATTTAACTGCTGAAAACAATACTAAGAAGGAACCGCCTAAAAAGGCTGTTCAAAGTAAAAATGATGAAAAGAAAGCCTATTCTGAGATTGTTAAAAATGTGCGGAAGAATGAAGAGACTTCCATGATGACTATACAGATCTATTTAATCTTCTTGGACATAACTTTCTTGTTGGCGGAGTCTTCAATGCGTAACACACCCATTGGGGTTCGAGACTTATATCAACAAAACGCAAAAGACTTTTCCAAGCAGGCTGTAAATACAATTGCGAATTCTATTCCTCCAGGTCGCTAACTTACTGGCCTTCCGATACTAATAAAATAAGAAAACAAATTGTAGTGATTTTAGAGAAAAGCTTTTAAGGTTTATAAATTTAAGATCTCCTATGGATACAATCGAGCAAATTGACCATGAAGTGGAACAATTTATTGCTGATGTGCAACAGGCCGCTGAAGAAAGTACTCCAACATTGTCTAATAGAAGACAAAATGAAATAAAATATCCTTTAGAGATAGAGAGTTGATAATAGAGAAAAGAAGAGCTCGAAGAAAATGACAACATAGTAGATTTCCAAATGATAAAACAACGTTTAACCATATAAGCAACAATCTTAAAAAACAAATTTACAAATTCAAAAATGATTCACTCAGTACATTCCTAAAGAATTTAACGACTGATGCTTCAACCGATTTTTCGCTATGGAAAGCAGCCAAAAAACTCGCCTTTGAAATCTCAAGATGGCAAATGGATCGGTAACCCGAAACAAAAAGCTAACCTTTTCGCTGACCATCTTGCGAATGTTTTTAAGCCATATTCATCAAACGCGGCTGAAAATAACTTACAGTTTGTTGATAAGATAGATGAAAGTGAAATACCAATTGTAAGACCAAATAAAAAATCACCAGGTTACGATCTAATTACTTCTCAGGTTATGAAGGAAATGCCATTGAAAGCCTTCATAAAACTCCAATATATAATAAATGCATGCCTTAAGCACCGGTATGTCCCGCACCATTGGAAAATTGCTGAAGTAATTGTCATACCAAAGCAAGGTAAATCACCTACAGAAGTGACGGCTTACAGACCAATATCGCTTATACCAATTATGGCAAAAGTTTTTGAAAAACTGCTTCTGATGAGACTAAGCTAAATCATAGAAGAAAGAAGGTTAATCCCAAACCATCAGTTTGGCTTTAGAAATAAACATTCCACGATAGACCAAGTTCATAGAATATCGGATGTAATAGAAAAAGCATTAGAAGAAAAACAATTATGTTCAGCTTTTTTCTTAGATGTTGCTCAAGCTTTCGACAAGGTTTGGCATGAGGGACTTGAGTACAAACTGCAAAGGGATCTTCCCAGGCAGTACTTTGAAATATTAAAATCGTTCATCTCAGACCGATTGTTTATAGAGTAAGGTACGATCAAGAATACTCTGAATTAAAGAAAATAGAAGCCGGTGTACCACAAGTAAGTGTCCTAGGTACTAAACTGTATTTACTATACACAAGGGATATTCCAGTTGGTTATCACACCATAATGGCTACTTTTGCAGATGATATCGCAATTTTGGTACCCGACAAATGTGTCTATAAGGCAGCAGTAAAACTACAAAATGCCGTCGACACAGTGAGAGCTTGGCCCGAAAAATGACGTATTAAACTCAATGAAACAAAATCTTCACATATAAACTTTACAAATAAAAAGATAAACAATATTCCAATAATCATTAATAAACAAGCTGTACCTTACGCCAATACGGCTAAATACCTTGGAATGACTTTGGATTCAAAGCTTAAGTGGAAAGAGCACATCAAAAAGAAAAGAAAAGAAAAGAAAAGAGAAGAACTAAACTTGAAATATAGAAAAATGTACTGGTTGCTTGGTAACAACTCTGATTTATCAATCCAAAACAAAATAATGCTGTATAATCAAGTACTAAAGCCTGTTTGGACCTATGGAATCCAATTGGCTGTACAAAGAAAACAAATACCGAAATCATCCAAAAATTCCAAAAACAAAGTCCTTCGTGGAATAGTTAATGCACCTTGGTACATAAGAAATACCGATCTACATCGTGACTTACAAATAGAAATGGTTACAGAAGTTATTAAAAAATTCGCTGTATCGCACAACCAGAGACTGCAAAGTCATACTAATTCTGAAATGGAGTCCGTCTTGAATATAAGAAACCATGTTTGGAGATTAAGAAGACCCAAACCTCATGAACTTATGGTCCAAATAAACATGGTAAAGTATTAAAAGTTTAAACTTCCTCCAAAGTTATTGTTCAAAATTAAGAAAGAAAAATCGGAAGTCGATCCTTCAAGATTGGTCCTGATGAAGAGGTGGTTTTAGTGGTTAAAAGTCCCACACTACTTGGTGTCGAATACTGCCAAGTGTCTTTTGAAGATTTCCTACTGTCAAAAAAAAAAATCATATTCCAGCTTTTTATATTATTTTCTAGAATCACATCCTTGTCCTTCAAATGTTTAATTTCAAGGGCAGCGCATGTTAAGCTCATTAAATTCCAATCTTCACAGCAATGTCCAATGGGGAGTTATTAACCGTATGAAATGTGATACTCCACAAAAACAATGCTGTCTAGTATCGTTAAAGCATAACCCGGCCCCAATGCTGCTTTGCTGCTAATCATGAAAAGCACATGCTTCTTGGAAATGACTCAATTTTCAGGACTTGGTATGTGTATCACAGATCACCTCTTATGAAATGATCACATATTCGACATTGCCGAAAATGCTGCTAAGTGCTTAAGATTTCTCCTACGGTGCACCCATCTTAATTTGGCCGTAATTAACAAGCGTAAAAAGTAACCAAGTTCTGCTATAAACAAAAAAATTTAGTAATAATTCTAGTTAATGATTACGCATTTAAATTAAGTGGATTTACTATACCATCCGCAATTTATTGAGTTTCAAAAAGTTGTAGCAACAGTTTCTAGGATACTAAAATTCAAAAAAGCAAGTTTATCCAACCCAGCTATGCATTTTATTTTTAATACCAGTCAAGATGCTTTTTTTCATTTTAATTTCTATAAAATGCTTCTTGTAAAATATTCCACTTGAGTGATTTTAATTTTAGAAAAAATATTTTGACATTCCTAAGACCAACAACTGATGGCTTTGCTTTCATACATTCCATAAATATTTTATCTTCCATGACAATTGAAAAGGATAACACGAAATCAACCAGAAAACCACACACACCGAAAATCATAAAAGGAAATCTTATCCAAATCGAAAAGATATTACACATAGCTCAAGGATATTATGAAAGGATGTCTCTCTATACCGTATCTACCGCCTAGAGTGACATTCGAAGACAGGATAGAAAATTTTATTGTAAAATTTTCATGAATATGTAATTGGGCGACGACGACGACGACGACGACGATAGCGATGACGACGAAGCACTCAACGGCAATAAGCGCATATCAGTGGCGCGAGAGAGCAAAAGAAGGTTTTTAAAAAATCTTTTCAAGCGTGAAAAATCAGTGCTCAATTTGCATAATTTGATTTTTCTGTTTCGAATAGTATAGGAAGTACCATATTTTTCTAGCTGAAGAAAAACATACATAATGGAAGTACCTTTGAAACGGTTTGAATGTTAGTATAATAGAAAAATCCTGCACATCAGACATTCCTTTGCGTCAGTTCAGCGAAAAATGATTCAATTTGAAAGAAAACTTTCGGGAAGTCACATTCATATTTTCTTATCCTTTTGAAATCGGGGAAAATTATGAGTGTTTTTATTGCCACAAGGATAATTTATTTCCAATCTTTTATTATTATGATTTTATGATGTTTTATTTTTCAGCCATTTTTATTTTTCATTCTTGGATTTGTCAGTCAAATTGTTTTTCTTTTCTTTTTGTTGCTGATAGAAAACTTTAGTATATAGAATAGGTATAAACATGTAATGGGAAATTCTGTACATTTCTCTGTACTATATTTCCAGGAATATAATGTTCTTTGATGTTTATTTATCTTTGCATGAGTTATAGCATTCTAGCTGTTTGATTTTTATTGCACTAGCTGGAACAATAAATTGAACCAAGCATGAAAAATAATTGGCTATTTCAATGAAGGCGTTGTACTCAAAAACTCAGTGTAGTATATAGTGTGGACGGTGCAATAAAACAGTAAAAATATTTAAATAAAAATAATACTCGTAACGAGATAAAATATGGAAATAAAAGTAGAATGATCTTAAAAAAAATAAAGTCCTATGAGTCCTATTTTTGTAGTCGTTAAAAGTAAAATTCAGATTTTATTATATGTATTTATTTTTAGAAAACTTAAGTTCATAAAAGAAACAGACTTCGCTTTTGAAAGACTATAGTTGGAGATTTGCTTAAATGACATGTTTAAAGTTTAAACCAACAGGATTTCGATGTTCAAAAATTACAAAAGTAAAGAAAAGTTAACACTCAGCTTCAACTGAATACGCACACATTTTATTAAAAATACACTTTGTATTTGTTTCCCAAATATTGCTGTTTTTTAAGTCAACAAATTATTCAAATAAAACTGCGAGTATTGTGTTTGACCACTTTTAAAGTGTTTCGTACGTAAAGTAGAAGTTTTTTTTAAAATCAACATTTTTAGGTTTTCAGTGAAATTCAACTTATGATCTGTTTCAAAAGCTAAAATTAACTTGCTTAAACACCAAGACCCAACAAGACAAGCAACAGTTCTTAAAATTGATTAAAGTTTTAATGCCTTTTATTCGTACTTAAAAAACAACGATTCGTAGAGAAACGCATAAAAACATCAGTTTGAAAACGAGCAATTTTAAAGTGTGTATCAGATTCTATAGATTCCCGAGCAAACACTAAACATACGAAAAAACCGCTTATTGACGAACACCGGAAAGTTATGCGATTAGACTTTTTCATAACTCTCATAAGCTAAAAGAAGAATATTATAACGAGGTTTTTTCACACGAAAACTATTAATGGTCGTGACCTGTCATGATTTGAGAAAAAAAAATGTTTTTTAAAGTTTAATCATAGCCGTTAAGGTTATTTTGTGATATAAAAAGCTGTAATTATGGAACAGTTCACATTAAGATCGTAACATCAAAAATGAATGCAGCTGGTTAAAAGGGAATCTTGGAAAGACATTTGAATAAATATTCCTAAATTTAGTTGACCGATAAACTTTGCCTTCGACAGAGGAGACACATACATTTGCACTTCCATCAATAACTGCCGTAGTCATCTGGTGTTAAAATTATTAAATATACTTAAAGATGGTCACACAAACAGTTAATGGGAGTGGTCGTCAGTTTAAAAACAAAGAATCCTTAATTAATTTCAGCAATGAAGTTAACTATGAGTTAGAAAAAGTTAAAGTAGAAGTAAATTGAAAAAAATTGGTTTTTGTCCAATCCAATAGCAATTTTAATTTTTGTACTTATTCAGCTGACTCTAAAAATATTCAATTTTTCCTAGTAGAACGATATGAAAAAAAGCGCAAGAAAAATTGATGTAAATCTTTTCTTCGCATCTTAAGGGAATAGTTAGCATCAGTCGACGACGGCACAAAAACCCGCAATATTTGAAAAAAGAGGCTGGGATGCGACCCACACTGATAACTTCCCATCCCGTCTGTCGATTTGTCTTCCTTAGAACTTTGTACGTTTTAGTGTTGGGTTAAAAAAGTTGTCACTTGAATAATTCTTTAAAAAAATTTAACTACCACCAATGTTTTTCGTATAAAAAAATAGTTTAGTTTGAAAATCTAGTTTTACTAAATAGATCCTTAGTCGAAAACAAAATTTTACCATTTTTAGTAGCATTTCTTACATTTTTACAAATTCCATGAATATAATTTATTTGAGAAATATTAGAAACCCAACATCAATTTTTACCAAATTTGCGTACTATTTCTTGTAGATTTTATTTTTCTATGAAAAAACGGACTGTTGTATTTTTTATAAAAAAAACTACAGAATATTGAAAAGAATATTTTCTGTGGAATAAAAAGAGTTTGAAGACAATATTTTCAATATTTAAAAAATTCTTGAGTCGTAAGTAAATTTTTACCAAGTTTTAGTACTGTTTTTTTTTTTAGGTTTAATTTTTTTGTAAGAAAAACAGTCAATAAAATTTGCCTCAAAATTTTACTGATTGTTGACAACAATAGTTTTTAAAAGCAAAAATTTGTTTAAAACCAATATCTCAACGTTTTAAAAAGATATATGAGTCGAAAATCATTTTTTAAAAACTTTTATTAATTTTGTTGTTTAGGTTATAATTTTTTGTAAAAAAACTGTCGACTCAATTTTTCTCAAAATTTTACTGAATATTGACAACAAAATTTTATATAATAAAAGTAGTTTTAAGCCAATATCTTATGTTTTTGAAAAGATATTTGAGTCGAAAATCAATTATTACCAACTTTGATTAATTTTTTTGTTTAAGGTTTTATTTTTTGTAAGAAAACTGTCAATTCGCTTTTTCCCTAAAATTTTCCGAGATGTTAAATACTTTCTTTTTCGTTGCCCAAAATTGTTTTGGAGATAAAAACATTTTGTATTCGTAAAATTTTCGAGTTGACAATTTTTTTTTAATTTATAAAAAAACCGTTAATTGTTTTTTTTTTCCAAAAAATATACTTGTTTGTTATCACGTTACATTATATTATATAAAATTTAATACAAGCCTTTAGCGTTTTTGGTTGCAAGAAATTTAGGGTTAACCAAAGTTTTTACCCTTTTTTAAACTGCTATGTTAAAAAAACCGCCCACGCAATTTTCTTGAGGGCCCTTTCTGCATCTATCTGCCTTTTTTTCTGTGTAACGAAATTTATTTGAAGTCGATATCTCTTCTGGTTCTTGAGCTACGGACAACTAAAAAAGTTTCGCGAACATACGGACGTATAGGAACGTACGTACACACGCACGCACAGACATTTTTATAAAAATCTTTTATTTCGACTCTAGAGATCTTTAAACGTCGAGAAATGTCAAAATTTTCAATTCGACAAATCGGACCCATTACAATTACTTCCTATGGGAAGTTAAAAATGTAAAGCGGAGTGTACATTCCTATTTTTTAGTTCTTAAAATCATAGATGCATAATAAAACAATTCCGAAGCTTTTGTTCTGTATGTTTGTGGAAAAAGTATGTTATTTAGAAAAGCAAGTGAAAATAAAAAAAAATTGTATCATTTCTAAGGCAGCAGTAAGATAATGTTTTAAATTCTGTTTACCAACATTTGTAGACAATTTCTTTTTGAAGATAAAAGACGAGAAGTTAATTTGTTACAATATTATGGTAATTTCTTTTTCTAAGACAACAAAACACGTTTTAAAAAAAAGGAAATAACAGTCTCCATAGAATATGGATGTTGAAATCTATCATTGGATATTCGGAGAAGCTATTACTGAAGAACTTAATTGACTGCTCCGAGTAAAATTCCAAAAATCGAAGAAGAGGCTGGGATGCAACCCACGCTGAGAACTCTTCATCCGTGCCTAACCGACGCATTTCGACAATCACTCTTCAATTATCATTCGCTCAAATACGTTAATTCTGAGTATTGACCAATTCACTAAACTGATAATGAACCGCATTACTGAAGATGATTTTCTTTGAAAACTGATAATATACTGCTGCCATTTCTTGATACAATTCTGACTATTGACATCTATTCTGAAAATGGTCAAAAGGTTTTATTTCTTAAGTAAATTGTAGCTTTTAAGTGTGTAAATGCAAGTCTTTATACATAATGTTTATCAACGACGAGCTTGAGAGGTGCAGTTGTTACGTACAACGACGAGTCGTGTTTTTGCTGGTTTATTAAAATGTTTGCAGGATTATTACAATTTTACGCACATTTGGACTATTAAATTGACCGAAAAAGTCACAAATTGAATTAGTCTGAAATTAAGAAATGTCAACTGAGATGCAGAAAAAAAATCAATTGAATTTCCTATAGTTTAATTGATTCATGAACTATTTGAGTCCAACCAAAATGTTCACTCTTGTTTAAAATTGCTAAGTGAAAGTCCTTTATTCATCTTTTTGTTTTACTACTTTTAAAACAAAATTTGTTTGATGTCAATTATTGTACTGTTTCTTGAGATATGGACGACGAAAAATGGTAAAAAGTCTTTAATTAATATTATAAGGACCTTGAAACGTCGAGATATGTCAGCATTTTCATTCGAAAAATCGGACCGCTTACAATACCTATGGAAAGTCAATAAGTTAAAGGTTGATTTTTGAATAGCTATAGGAAAGTTTATAAAAAACACACATACAATTATAAAAAAAATGCATGAAATCTTTATCTTTATATTAACTACAAATTCTACAATTCTGCTTATTTACGTACCCATTGAGCCAAAAATGAGCTTCGTCGCTGAACACAATTTTTCGGTAAAGAGCGCGCGATGTTCTTTCTTAACAGAGCATTCTGACAATAAAATTCGATAATTTGCAAGCGTTGCTCGTTTGTACGACGTGACAGTACATGGTTAAATTATAGACCAATCTGAAGATGTTTGATAGTAAAACAAAACACGAAACGTGCGTCAGCTGTTGAAAACAGTGTTTCCAAAGAAATAATAGCTAAGAAATCTCCCTTTAAAATACTTAAATTGTTAGGGCATTTAAATATATACTAATTAGTGCTCGATGCAATTTTTTTGTTTCTATAGTGAATGAAATTAACAAATTTTCCTGATGACTACAAAAGCAAACATAATAAAAAAGTGCTTTTCGAAAATTGCTTAGCCGTAAATTTATTCTCTTCGTTAAAACGATAACCAGACTCAAACAAACGAGTTTTAGAAGATATTGTAAATAAAATCAGACTTTGGTCAGTAATTTACTTAAAATATAATTAAAAACACGTCTAAGGTACGTTTAAAGTTATTTAAAATTCTTAATTCTCGGCCATCCAAGAATTTTCGAAAAATCTTCTTTTTTTTTTGAAATCTTAAATTGTCCGAAAATATCTCAAAAATGGTATAGATTTTAGTTTAGAAAAACCTTTAAGAATCTACTCGGATTTCAAATTTCAGTGGCAAGGGTTTTGCAAATTAATTAATGGTTTTTCTCTTTACTTATTATGAATTCAAACGTATTTTCTTTGCTATACATAATTTATCCGACTGGAGTTTTTTTCAAAACTCAAAAACTTTTTTAACAGATGGAATGCTGACATTTTATATATATTTATTGTGATATATATTCTCTTTTTCAGTACATAAGTTTTCCTTAAATATAAAGTATACCTAAGCGATTTGAGGTTTTTCACTTTTTAATAAGTTTCTTAAATTTTTGTACGTAGTAAATCAATATTGTGAATTGTTACACATAAATTAAACAGAAACAAAAGTCTTTAAAATTGAATTGTTATAATGCTAAGTATTTCATTGCTCAATCAACTCACATTTAAAATATTTTGAATACCACAGTTTTTCGGTACTCAAATTAAGATTTCCCTATAAAGATTAAAAAAAAAACACACATACACATAAAATGAACCAAAATCCAAATAAAATCAAATAAAATGATTAACGCGCCTAATTGAGACTGAGATAAATTGGTTTTGGTTTTCGTATACTTTTATACAGACTGACATCTCTAAAATGTTTGAACGTATATTGTCCTCGCCTTAGGGACCAAATCAACACGAGAAAAATGTTTATGGTATGTAAACATTTGGAATAGGGAATTCTCTGCGTGATTAAATAACAACCAGAAAATCCAATTAGATTTTCGTTTTCAAAATATATGAGTCTTTGAAAAAATTCAAAAATGCCGAAAATAGAATATTAATAATTATTATATTGTGTGTGGTTTGTGTTGGGTATGTTGTGTTTAGCCCTCGAGATGAAAAGACAAATAAATTAAGAGCCGGAATCTTTTTGGGGTATACCGTCCCATCAGCAATATGTCATATTGATATCATGAACTTTGGAACTTAGGAACATGATAGATTTCATCTGCGTTTGTTCAAAAACCTGACATATTAAACGTGATAAGAGAGCAAGAAATATTTTGGGTATGTTTTAAGAACACTTTGCTATCGGTTTTAAAGCTGTGTTAATAATTTTTGACGTAACAATAGAGGTGTATGCTTCGATGAATGTGTAAATATTTCCGTGTGTAGGGTTTACATATGTTAATAGTTTTTAAATTTGTAAAATAATAAAAAAATTAAAAGTTGTTTTCAAATATGAGCAGATTTCAGAGCTCTAAAATTTTTTAAAAGTTAGTTTCAAAATCAATCAAAAAATATATGTTATAGTTGAAAAGTACTTTGTTCTAAACAACTTTATATGATCACTATCAAAATGATCGTACGAACATAGAATAACATTTGTATGATATGAAATGTCGTTCAGAATTAGTATTAATAAATGAATCTGTGCTCCTGGAGTTCATTAATCAGCTATTTTAGCAGCGAGACCTTAAGCGGACTTCATCGACCAGAGACTAAATTTCGAGAGATTGCAGTTGGACATCGATGGAAACCTGGTGCTTCCACCAGCAAACCGAAACCTCCAGGACAATGAAATTGATGAGGCTGTCGAGTCCATGGAATCAACCATAACAATTACACTTGATGCCCAAAAAACCCACAGGACAACGAAGGACAGATACCAACACCTCTCGGAATATGTTCAAAACCTATACTCCCACCGACAAAGGCTGAGAAAGTGCCTCCAGAGGATCCATCAGAGGGAACTCAACAGGGTTAACCCCGAATACCGGACTATCAAGAGCGAACTGGAATGTGTGAACATCATGTTCCAAAACTCCATCCGACAGCACAACGACATCTCCTTCAAAAAGAGATTGAGCGAAATAAAACTAGGACCAAATGCCTTCAAGGAAATAGGAGAAAAGCGCTGCCGTAAGTCATGATGAGCAACAACATCGAGCTAATATCAACGAATGACAAAGAAGAAGCTTTTGCCAAACACTTCGAACATAGTTTCACTCCAAAACCATCAACGGACCAAGCCTTTCTGAACAAAGTAGAAACCTCCATCCAGCTGACTTATTAGCCATATATTTTAGTTCAATTTGACAACAACTGCAAAGCCGATGAACCAGCTAATACCCATAAATTCTGCAATCCTGAGAAGATAGCTGAGATCATTAACAACTTAAAGCCGAAGAAGTCAACTGGATGGACGGGATTTTCAACTATATCCTGAAAAGACTTCCGCAAGTTTTTATGATAATCTTGACTATTATCATAAATAACTGCATCAACAACGGCTTTTTTTAAACAAAGTGGAAGACAGCCAAAGTAGTGGCAATTCCGAAAGAAAGGCAGTACCAATATGATCTCCAACTCCAGTCTCACTCCTCAACAACATCAGCAAAATTCTGGAAGAAGTCATTTTAAGGAGCCTGAAAAAATATGCAACGAGCATAGCATTATCCCCGACATGCAGTTTGGATTCCGACAAGCTCAATCAACGATCCATTCACTCCTAAGGTTTCAATCCGACGTCACCACTGCTCTCAATAGCCACCAAGCCGCGATTGGATGCTCTCTGGATGTCGAGAAAGCTTTCGACAGCGTATGGATTGAGGCCCTCATCCATAACCTCCGAATTTTTAATATCCCACAGCCAATAATAACAATTTTGTTTTCTTTTCTTTCTTTCAGAAACTTCTTCGTAGAAATAGATATTTGCAAGTCAACGATTAGAAAAGTAAAGGCCGGAGTCACCCAAAGATCAAAACTTGGGCCGTTCCTCTACAGCCTGATGACATCTGACCAGCCAGTGCCAACGAATTGTGAGAACCTGCTGTTTGCGGATGATTCACTCACCTATTCGTCCTCTATGTTTCCTACGATCGCAGCCCGAAGCTAGAAGCACAAATAAGCAGACTTAACGAGTGTTACCAGAAGTTGGGAATAAGGATAAATACCTCCAAATCGGAAATGGTATGCTTCCGGAGACCTGTCACCAACAACAGCCGCTGTAGATCAGCGGCAGTGGCCCGAAACCTTGTTCTGACGTTCACGGATGGGAAGAAGAAGAACGCCAAATACCTGGGAATACACTATAATGAGCTGCTACGCTTTAACTCACACTCTAAGGCTGTGATAACGAAAGCCAACATCGAACTCCATCGAGTTCATCCTTTCTTGAAGAAGAAAACTGGATTAAGTAAACCAACGAAACTGTTGATATACAAACAACTGCTAAGACCGGTTATCACCTACAGTTTTCCGATATGGTTCACCATACCAAAAATTACAATGGAAAAACTTAAAGTCTTCGAGAGGAAGATACTAAGGATATGCACTGATCTAAAATTCGACCGTCAACGACATTAGCACTATAGGAATCGTAAAGTCTACGAAGTAGCTGAAATCAAGCCACTTGACCAGTTCCTTGCACAGGCAGCAGGGAAGATAATCACCAAAGTCGCCAGCCACCCTAACCAATTAATGAGAGGGATGACCAATCAGGAACTACACCCGTACCCGAGATACCTTTGTGGTATTGATATCTTGGACAAACTCCCCACTGACGACGACGACGACGAACTTGTCATATATGTTCAACTTCGAGGTCTTTTTATAAGAAATTTCAATCGTCATTGAAAGTGAAAAGTCACAAATTTTTTTCAATATTGGAGATTTTAGTATATATTAAATATTTTGGAAAACAATGAACAAATTGGAACCTATTTCGACCTATTAGCCTTCCATGATCTTATTTCTTTTATCAGAGAAATTACCGGATAAAAATCTGCTAAATGTCTTGATCATATTTTAGGCCGCTTCGCTCTTTCTTCAGTGATCTCTTTTGAAAAAATGTGTTTTCGATCTTATTTGCATAGGTCATTCTAAGTCTTGGATTTTGGTATGTGTAGGGCTTCATAATATTAACTTGGATTCTTGTTCTTATTAACAAGACATCCACTAGAAAATTTCCGTCTGCTATTTATGCTAATGATTGTACTGTCTCCGATAGAATTGGAATGGCAAAAGCCTTTATTGAGTACTTTTTGACAAATGTTAATGAATTGCACATGTCTCATATAAATGGATCAAGTTGTTCAGTTTGTAATTCTATGGCGAACTTTCTAAGAGGCTTAGTTTTGTGTTTCAGCCTATAACAGGTCTTACAATTATTGGCGCCTTGCAAAGATCAAAATCTTCTAGGATCGACTGTTTCTCCGATCTTTGTTTTTAAAAATGTAGATTGTTTCTTAAGTGATGCCTTGGCACATCTGTTTAATAAAAGTATTTTTGGTGGTGTATTTCCGGTTGCCTTCAAATGTGAAAATGTTGTACCTCTTTTCAATACAGGTGTTTTAAGTAATTTAACCGACTATACCGATTTCACTTTTACTATCTTTAGCTAAGGTAATTGGAAACTTACTTACTTAAGCGGGCGCTACAGTCCGGGGCGGACATGGGCCTCAACCAACAAGCGTCTCCAGCCAGCTCGGTCCCTAGCTAGCTGTCTCTAGTTTCGCACTCCAAGTTGGTTGAGGTCCTCTCTCACCTGGGTGCGCCACCTGAGTCGCAGTCTTCCTCTACTGCGACGTCCCTCGGGATTGGATTCGAAGACCTTCCGGGCTGGAGCGTGCCATATAAGCCGTTTGACTTTAATTCGGCTAACTATAGGTCGGTGTCGCTGTACAGCCCGTACAGTTCGTCGTTATATCTTCTCCTCCATTCTCCATCTTTGCGTACGGGTAATTGGAAAAGTTTCTAAGTGATTTTTTTAAGTATTGACTACATTTGCTGACGATTTGGGTTATGTCCTTAGTGCAAATAGCAACATAAATCTTATAGCTGATATGAACTGGGACTTAAGTTTTTTAAGGACTTGGTTTGCTGAGCATAATCTAGTAATCAGCTCAAAAACCAAGGCTATGTTTTAAATTTATTTGAAAATACAAATGTTGAACTTTTAAACTGTACTTGTACGTCTTCCTCTAACACCTTTTCTAGTCCTTCCAGCTGCACTGATAGTTGTTTTTGTTTGGGACTTGTCATTGATTCTAGAATGTGTTTCTCTAAGCACAAAAATATTCTGAGACAGTTTAAGGTATGTTTGCTCTTTTCAACTACTTACAAAAATTTATTGTGGTAGATATCTTTCATTCAAAAATTCAATATTGGACTTCATGTTATAGAGGTACTTATCACAACAAAATCAAACCTCTTTTGGGCATGCAAAAGTGTGTTCTCAAAAAAATTTGCCGTAAGCCACTCACGTACTCTAGTTTTTCACTTTTTAATGAATTGATGGTTTTTCAAATACTAAATTTGTATTTCTTCAAGATTTTGAACGAATTTCTTGAAATTATCTTTCTTGAAGACAGAAAAGATCTCAACTTCAGAATCATTTAAAATTATGAAATACATGAACATTTTTAAAATCTAGTTTTTGCACCGACTTTTCGTGACACCGCATTCCGCAAATAGTATGATGTGGTTTTATGTCGTATTTTCAACAAGCTTCCACTTTCTATCAGAGTTCTTAGATCCAACATCTATTTAAACATTTCAACTTTAATATCTTCTTCCTTTTTATATAGAAAGTATCGAATTAATGATGAATGTTTTAATTTTTTCTATTTTTTCTTTATTTCTGTGTAAAGTAAAGTGAAGTTATTTGTATTCGAATTTTAAGAAATAAAATTGCCATAAATGTGTTTTGATCTAAGGGTTTCCAAGACTTCTACACACATGGCAACAAATTTAAAACTTTCTACATTTTAGGACTTTCTTTATGTAGAATAAAAACAGAAATTTTAATTTTATCTTATATCAGAAATAAATTCTACACATATGGTCCAAAAACTTTTGGTAATAAAAACAAATTCGCTGTGTTCTACTTTAAAAGCAATAAATGAATTTGTATTCATATATATTTAAGACAGCATACAATTCTAACATACCTACATAAATATATTGACAACATAAAAATAATATAATTTTTATAGTTTTGAGTTGCCATAAATCTATTTACAATCTATAAACTTGCGAAACAGTAATTAATGTGTCAAATTCAACTTTTATATTTCTACTCCCCTACAATCATTTTGGTATATGGTTTAAAAAAATGCAATTAAAATCATTTTGTTATGGTCTCATCTCATCTGCAGGCATTCTATGTGAAGCATGACAACACTTGAAGATCGTTTTTCTTTATAAAAAGCTTGAACACTTATGAATGTATAAAAATCATTCTTTAATACGATGCCGACAATAGTCTTCCAGCTGCCTTAGGATTCGAACTGTGATTGTTAATTTTCTGAATCACTTTATGGAAACGTAAAATTAATTCATTAAAATGTAATCAATAAAGAACAACCATAAACGAGCGTGATCAACTATGAAGAAAAATGGACATCTTTGATTAATAAACTTTTTTGGGAATTGATATTCAGGAATCCAGCACTGGATCTATGTAGATTGCTTTAGTATTAATAATTTTTAGGAAATAGATACGTCTCATAGAATGTTTCTAACCAACGATTTGGACTGTAAGACATGATTTTGACTCATAAGAGGTTTTATGTACATATGTAAAATCACACCAAAAATATGTAAGGCGCCCCGAATCTTCTATCATAAAGACAATCTGTTGATTCGCCACTGATTTCTGAAAGCGATACAAAATAATTATGGCTTTTGGACGTTAAAAGCCACCCCACTGAGAAAATTAGGTATTAAAATTTTCATATCGATCAATTCAATATTGTATATAATTGTATTACATATGAACTTTAAAGATCGCCTTTTTCTGGAAGTTTTCCATATATAGTGGAACAATAGGAAAAAAATGCTTTTGAGTTAATATAAATAATTGCTTTATGATTATTTTGTTGAATTTGTGATGTTTAATAATTTCTTAATTAAAAAAAGGGTTTAGGATGCGCCTAACCTTATAAACTTTATTATATTAGTGCTTTTAAAAACTTGGCCAAAATGTCACCTTGAGAACTTTAGCCTATAGTACAGAAATGTATTCGTTTAGCGTACGACGTGAATGTGAAAAGTTTAACCACATTCTGTTAACACACACTAAATGTGTGAAAGTTCTATCTGAACATCGTAAAGTTTATATCTGTTACAATAATTTTTAATCAATAGGCCTCTTTCTTAAGACTTGGGTCTTTTATTTCCATCTCAAAAACTCATCTTTGAGGATATATCATAAAAATTCGATAGAACGGTTTTTTGTTATAGGCAGGCAATATCTTCTTGGATATATAGTACAGTCCGTTAGACTGTTGCAACTGCGGTTGGATTCTGTCAGGAAAATTTTGCCTTTCATAGGTCTTTGTATTGCATAGAGCTTACAAGGCCGATCCTTCCGAGGCCAATTCATCAGCCCGTTAATTTTCATCAATTATTCTTTGACCTGGAACCCCAAATAAGAGTGACACGGAAGTTTATGTTGAGGCTGAATAGTTCATACTTACATTGTTGGAACAGCATAGAGAATGTTGTGGCCGAACTTATAGCCAAACATAACAGCCGCTTGGCTGCACAGATAGCTGTGTTTCTACTTTGGTTAGAGCTTGAGTATTTTGCATGCTTCTCTGAATGCTAGTAATTCTGCTTGAAATACATTTGCACAATCCGTTAGCAAAAAACACTTAGATACCTTAAGGACTCAGAGAAGATTCCCAACCAAACTCCACACTTCATCTTTGTCCCGTAAGTAAGAAAAGTGGTGGTGAAGTCTTTCGTAACCATGCCATTGTACGTATCCTTTTTTGCAGGAAAGACTTCTTTAAAATCTTTAATTTGGCAGGAGTGCAGTAGTCTGTGTCCTTCTCAAAAATATCCGCTTTAATCAGTTCTTTGGTGTTTCCACGCCAATAGGGTCTGAAAAACCAACAAATTGATTCTTTAAGCCTTAGGGCGCTGAACGATAATACATATTTTATGTGTAGGTCTACTGGTAGGTCCAGAATGCAATTTAAGGCATCGAAGGCCCTTTCCTTCTTTCCTGTTAAGCGCAGATAACCACACAATCGATCCATAAGACAAATAAAGACGTACAACAACTGTGTACGTCCACAAAATCAATTTCGATTTAAGGCTCTTATTTTTACCAATGGTTTTTCTACATGCGTAAAAGGCAATTAATTCGTTCTTAAAACGTACTTCAATGTTTACTTTCCAGTTTAGTTTGGAATCTAGAGTGACTGCTAGATATTTGGCGCTGAAGGATAAAGACATGACCGTTCAGTCGGAGTAGGGTGAAGGAAGGTATTTTAGTTTTGGTCTTAAAGAGCATCAGTTCAGTTATGCTTCGATTAACACCTAGTTCACTGCTCGTGGCCTGGCTGTTTACTTTCTTCAGAACCATCTCCGTGATTTCGATAGTCGCTAGGACGAACTTACCCGACACCTTTCTGAACAACTGTTTTACTCTATGCCTCAAATCTATAAGAACGGTGAGAGAACACAGTCTTGAGGTTTTGCTCTACTCACACGTTTAAAAAAGATTGTGTTACCTAACGAATCTAGAATCTCTCTATAAATAAGCATAGAAATGATCCATTCTTGAATAAAAACCTCTACCACGATGTGAGTAACTGATTCGTGAATCGATTCGGTAGGGACGTTATTGAAATCATCTTTTACGTCTACGAAGATAACAAGAGTAAATTCTTTACAATAAATTGTCTTTCCAATAGTTCGCACTACCTTATGCAGGGCCATCTCAGTACTCTGTAGACTTGCCTTTAAGGTATGCGTGCTATGATTCTTCTGAATGAAAATCATTCGAATACTCATGTCTTGCAGTTTTTATAGCATTACTGGTAAAATGCCATCCATACCTGGAGATTTAAGGGACAAGAAAGTAGTAACAGCTCTTGTAATTACCAAATTAATTCGTTCTACATGAGCTAGATTATTGCTAGGAGTTCTAAGCGTTTCGGCACTACCGGAAAATATATCTCCGTAAATACTTTCAAGAACACAGCTGGAGAGGATGTTCACAATATTCTCCCCACCTTTCATTTTTTGGCAGTTTCTACAACCCGCTCATAAACTTTAAGGGAGTCTTTAAATGGTTGATGAAAATCTTTCTTGTGACAGATATTGATCGTTCTGATCGTTTTCCCTAGAGCAGAAAGGTCTTCGTTATACCGGTGAGGGAATTTTTTACCGCAGTATTTTACATGGCATGAAAAGCAGTTTTAAGTGACGATTTAAGAATTTGAATTTTGTCTGATTTGGACTTAACTATTTGACTGATTTTTTTCCAGTCAATACGTTTAGGATTGAATTAGATATCGCCAAATATTCCCGCATAGCTTTCGATAAAAATCTACGCGTCTTAAAATGGAAAAGTAGATTCACCGATGAATTTAAAATAGAACAATTGAAGTATTATTAAAAAAGGAGTCACTTACAAGAATTAAATACTTCCCACTCCGGAACAATTTTTTAGACAAAGATATAAAACTAGAGGACCTGGAGATAGTATTGGACTCAATGAAATTTGGTAAAGTTGCTAGGACAAATAGTAGTAGAATTGTTTAAATACAACTTACCTGGTTTTGAGGAAAAGTTAGCAAAAGCCTTACAATACTATTTTTAATTTCAGTATTCCTCCAGTTCATTTTTACGAAGCCCTGAACTGACCTATATTAAAATAGGTGATAGGCCTGGTCCCAAAAACTACTAAGGAATATCGCTTCCTGGCTTTCGCAGAGGTTACTGCACAGCAGACAATATTTTCATATTAAATGGTATGGCAAGAACGAAGGTAAGTAACAATAAAAATCTGGATGCATTTTTCGTTGACTTTAAGGCTGCCCTTGACACAACAGACCGAAATGCGATGTTCTTCAAGTTGTACAATTTAGGAGTGTTGAGCAATATTGTTAATTAATTAGGAAAACTTTACAAACAGTCATTTGCGGAAGTGTTTGATGGAAAGTTATTATATGTATATGCTTATGACATTGGCATATTAGCAGAGTCGGCAAAATCACTTCAACTGATGATAAATAGACTGGCAGAATACTGTTGAATATGGAGTTCAGAAGTCAACATAGATAAGGCTAAAGTTACGATTTTGCAGAAAAGTAGCTGGAGACTTTCAAGTGGTGAACAATAGAGGTTTGATCGAAGAGATTTTGAAGTAGTAAAAGAGTACACTTACCTTGGAATGGCCAAAATTATTTTACAATAAAAACATTGCTCTAAGTTCAAAGTACAGGGTTTTCAATGCAAATGCGCAACCTTTTTTGTTTTACAGTGCACAATTTTGGGGCACAAAAAAATCGATGATGTGGAAAGCATACTTCGTTTCTTTCCTATAAAAATTTTCTCATCCCCTCTAAGTACTCCAAAATATATGTTTTACTTGGAAAGTGGTCTAGCAAGATTCTTTATTTCAAACCTTAAGTTAAACGCGGATTATCTGATCAGGATATCAATGTCTCAGCAAAATGAAGATGAAGGATACTTCCTGGGAAAATGTATGATACTAAAGGAAAAAAGAGGCTGGGATGCGACCAACACTGATAACTTCCCATCCCGTCTGTCAATTTGTCTTGCTTAAAAGTTTTTCTATTGCGCGTACTATTTTTTGTAGATTTTATTTTTTATGAAAAAACGGATTTTTATATAAAAATTAATGAATAGCGAAAACAATATTTTCTGTGAAATAAAATAAGTTTGAAGCCAATATTTTTAATTTTTGAACAGCTATTTGAGTCGAAAATCATTTTTTACCAACTTTTGTTAAATTTTTTTAGGTTTTTTAATTTTTTGTACAAAGATTGTCAATTCGATTTTTTCCAAAATTTTACTGAATGTTAACAACAATATTTTTTGAAAGATAAAAGTAAATTAAAGCTAATATCTGTAAATTTAGAAAAGATATTTAAATCGAAAATAAATGTTTACCAACTTTTATTAATTTTTGTTTAGGTTTAATTTTTTGTAAAAAAAAACTGTCAATTCGATTTTTTTCAAAATTTGTCCTAATGTTAAAAACAATATTTTGTATGAGTAAAAATTAGTAAGAAGCTATTTTTTCAAATTTTTAAAAAGATATTTGAGTCGAAAATCATTTTTTACCAACTTTTGTTATTTTTTTTTCGGTTTTTAATTTTTTGTAAAGAAACTGTCAGTTCGATTTTTTTTCAAAATTTTACTTAATGTGTAATGTGTACTGACAACAATATTTTTTGAAAGATAGAAGTAAATTAAAGACAATATTTTAAAGTTTTAAAAAGATATCTGTAAAAAAACTGTCAATTCGATTTTTCTCAACATTTTCCAGAATGTTAAAAACAATATTTCTTATAAGATAAAATAATTTTGAAGCCTAAATTTCAAGTTTTTGAAAAGATATTTGAATCGATATTCAATTTTTACCAACTTTGAGTAATGTTTTTTTTAGATTTTTATTTTTTGTGAAAAAAACTGTCAATTCGATTTTTCTTAAAATTTTATGAGATGTCAAAAACATTATTCTTCGTTGCACAATTTTTTTTTTGGAGATGAAATCATATTTTAGTCGTAAAATTTTTGGATGTGACAATTTTTTTTCATATTTTTTGATTTATAAAAAAAAACTGTTAAATGGATTTTTTTTCAAAAAATATACTTCTTTGATATCAAGTTACAATATGTTATAATAAGGCGTTTTTGGTTCGTATGATTTTTAGGGTTAACCAAAATGTTCACCTTTTTTCAAACTGCTATGGTAAAAAACCACCCACGCAATTTTCTTGAGAGCAATTTCTGCATCTTTCTGCTTTATTATCTTTATAACAACATTTATTTCAAATCGATATCTCTTCTGGTTCTTGAGCTATGGACGACGAAAAAACGTCGCGAACGTACGTACACGAGCACGCATCACATCTTTCTTAAAATCTTTTATTTCGACTCTAGAGACCTTGAAACGTCGAGAAATGTCAAAATTTTCAATGTGACAAATCGGATCCATTACAATAACTTCCTATGGGAAGTAAATAAAAAGTGTAGTTTTTGGGCTTCGACTCCGGAATATTGAGAAATGGATGCAGCTTGTGGAGAACTAGTAGGAGGCTATACCGCGACCTCATACCAGGAGAGAATGATAAGTGAAAGCTTCTGAAGTTCTTCTTCTAAATTTTTTTTTAACTTAACATAAAGTCTTTATTTGTTAGTCAATTTGCGTTGCGATAGTTTTCTTTTCGTTTAAGCTTAACTAAAAGTCATTTCAAAACAACATCATACTAATATTATAAATGCGAATGTAAGTTTGTTTGTTACGCTTTCACACATAAACTACTTAACCGATCATCATGAAACTTTGCACATGAACTCTTGAAGGCATTAAAAGTAACATAGGATACTTTTTATTAAAAAAATAAAAAAAAAATACGAAAAATAAGAAGTTTTTTTTGTCAAAATATCGTCAAATTCAGCTACTTCATCGCCATCTAGCATCATAGTAATGAAGTTTCAACCCTGAATACTGTAATACCAACTCACTGTATTACCGACGGTGACGACAATATCTAATTCAATATCTAATTCAATTGAATATAGTTTCCACTGTTTCTAATTTTTCTATATTTACCGTAAATGTTACGAATTTTGAATGCTTTTGTCTGCGCATGTTGTTGCATCATGTTAGAGGTCCAATTAGCTTTACAGAACTTAAAATTGTCAATGGTCAGGAATGTCAAACCTACCGAGAAGCATGTGAAGCTCGGCGACTGTTAGAAAATGACAATCCTTGGGATGAAACTATGGAGGAAGCTGTACAATACCGATCGCCAGATAAAATCAGGGAACTTTACGCTACGCTTTTATCTTCTTTCGGTCTTTCTAACCCTCAAACTCTTTGGAATAAGTACAAAGAATACATGACTGAAGATATTTTACATCAACTGCAGCAAGTACACAGAAATTACTTTCAATGAACATGTCTACAATAAAACGCTAATTATAAACGAAAACAATGTTTTTACGATGGTTGGAAAAAAATTAGATGATTTTGGAATGTCCAGCCCTCGAAGAGACAATGTGGATGATTTTGATAATGAAATTGCACAAGAGCTAGATTATGATTTCATAGCACTGCAACATCAAGTGGCAGAATTAGTCCCTCAATTACTTCCAGAGCAAAATCATGTTTTCCATCAAGTTTTACGTTAAATAGACTCCGGCAATGGTGGACTCTTCTTTCTTCAGAATTCAGAATTATTTATTTTTGTGACGGTAAAATATATTTTAACATTTGTTGTTGCATTTCAATAAGCGTACATTAAGGTGTTGAAACTTCATTGTCTGTAGTAATTTTTAAAAGTTGTTGATCTCAGCCAAGCAATAAAATTTGGTTATTATATTGACTCATTTATATTATTATACCCTTACCCATTATCTCTCATACTTATTTAATTTCTCCACTGCGGGCGAAGCCGCGGGTAAAAAGCTAGTGTTTTATAATTTGAAACCCAAGTTCTCTAAAATGAAAATTTGAACAATATTTTGTTATTACAATTCTAGTTATATTTATTGATTAAGTGAAAAAGGCAAACGTATCATATTAATATACAATTGTTATGTAAATTAACGAACATGTAAAGCAATTCAGCAAACGACATAAATTGTCATGTCCTTATTTATTCATTATATGAAAAATTGTAAAAAGAAAATGTAAACAACTAAATATCATTTGAATACATTTTTATTCAATCTAATTTTTCGGATTTTGTATGTTTAAAAGAATCCAATTATCGTTCCAAAAAGAATTCACAAAGGAGAGTCACCAATTTTCCACCAATATGTTAGTGTTAGTATGTAAGACTAACATCAAGTACATTCCGACAACTAGGTTATTATTGATAATAAAATCAAAAAGAGACTCACCTCACTGAATTGAGGACTCACCCCTTTAAATAGTAGGATTTTATCTGGTATTTTTCTAAAAAACGACCAATAAATATTTCCTATTTGAGGACTTCAAACAAGACTACCGAATGTCATTTTTAACACATAATCAAAGTAAGAAATAAGAAAAAAGAAATTAGGTATGTTGATCTTAGAATTCATTGACCACTTCAGAGCCGTTCTGTTGTCGGAATTGAGACTTCTAATCATAAACAATAATAACTTCTCTGTATAAACAAAAATTTGGTCTAATGCATTTACAAAAAAGAAAGAAGAAAACACAAGCATTAATATTTTTCCTTTTTATTCATAAGCTAATCAAATTATGTGAGATTTTTTGTGTTATTATATATTTACTTTTGTGCCTCTAAGTCTTAAGGTATAAGAATGATTTGTCATAATAGCCCTAATAATTATGGTCATTATAATTCTTGATGGCTGGCGACTACTGTTTCTTCTGATGATAGAATAATGTCTGAAGTGCTACTGACGCGACGTTTGCGTTGCACAGTCGTCTGCGTCGTCTCCGTTCGTCATCGTCCACCGTGTTGTCGTCGCGTCGCCTAGCCTAATGATTATCCCATTTATTTATCGTTTTATCTTTTAAGAATGACCGCTGTATTTTTAAAATTTCATAATTTCAAATTAGATGTTTTCTTTACGTTCATTATAAAGCAGACACAACACCACCTGGCTTATTATTGAGTTAAATCATATTTCGTGTGCCTTTATTTGAAGACCAAAAATAAGGTAATCAGTATTCATAATCAAAGAGTGTGTATAAACACTACACCGAAGATCGTTAGCATGGACAAAGAAACTCTATATTCAGGTATTAAGAGCAAGATCAAACTTTGGTTTCCGAAACATGTAGTAGGCTTTGAGGCAGGATATTAGAACCAAGGCTTACCTAGAAACAGTTTTAGATACATGCAAAAACTGTAAAGGTCAAAATATTCTTTTCTTTTTTCGCGTTTCAATTTATTCAAGTTCATCAGTTCCATAACATGAAATGCTTCTGCGAGCTTCTAGGACAAGTTCACACTTTAGAAAAGACCAAACGCCTATAAAAAGCGAAATGTTTCAAGAGATTAGATAAATTTCATCAAGTGGACAAAAATTTGAACACGTGTGTGCTCTTCAACCAAAAAATAAATACCCACATCATCAAGCATATGCATTAGAACTGTCCTCCAACTTCCATCAAGAAGCTCATCAAGTTGAATGTTCTTCCGAAAACGTAAAATCGAATATCTCTTCCAAAAAAACAGACAAACACTTGAACTTGTTTAACAACACATCAAAAACACTTTTAACTTCAAACAATACGCATGAATGAGTACAGCAACCGATTGCTCTCAAGTACCTACCACAGAACATCAAGTACATTATAAATTTATAACATTAACGGATCGTACCTTAAAGTTGGTGGAAAAGTTGTAAAAGAAGTACTTTTGATATGGGAGCTTCCCATTATGGAGCCCCTCTCTGCAGTGTTTCGAACACCCTAAGTCAGTCAAGTGTAAAATTGTAATGTACAATCGAATCACTACTACAACTCTTACTGATCAACTCGATAATGTCAAAATTAATTTGTATCACAAAATCCACAAAGCAATCAAAAAGAACCAAACAACGAAATAATAATAAAAACAAATCAAACCTTAAGTTACGGATGCATGATTTTTGAATGTGGTAAATGTGGTTTTAGCAGCTCATTATTTCCATTAGCACATTTAAGTTCTTGTTTTTCGTTGTGGATTTTTCAGTACCAAAATGTTTGAACAAAAAGTTAATACCTCAAAATCTTCTGCGGTATTAGTCGTCCAATTTTATGGATTACAAACTATGGACTTTTCTTTGATTATATTTTTGGTTAGCCGAAGTGGTTACCCTACATAATATCTTGACCAAAAGTTCTTAATAGGTACATCAGTTTAACAGAAAAATGTTTAATGTTTGAGAAAGGATCCTAGATTGTTAAAACGAAATATTTTAATTCAAATTTCCATTTATTTTCAATTTCATTAATTCCAATACTTGCACTCAAATACATCAATAAAAACTGTTTGTTTAGTCAATTGTACACTTTGGAATATATATAATATATATGTACTTCATATTTTGTCAAATACTCTTCTTTTTTTTTAATAAATGTATCTTTAATCTAGTAATAGTAACATCCAATAAAAGTTCAAATAATTTTGACTTAATAAGGTTTTAAAACTGTGTTGCAAGGTGTTGTTGTTTGTTGGAGCCATCTTTGTGCCATTTAGCCAATTAGATGCTGAAATCGGTGAATAGATGGTGGGTTTCGATTTGATGCTCTTGTTTTTTTTTTCAGGATCTACGGTAATATGAATATTTGATGGACAGTGGAATTTTCTTGTCTAAAACCACACTGATAAGAACCTATTAGGTTGTTGATGATGCGCTTTATTCGATCGAGTGCCTCCGGCATGGCAGATCGGGTAGTTGGTGAAAACTAGGTTTAAGCCAGCAAATCAACTTTCCTGCCATGTCGATGTTCTTGGTTTACCTCCTCATGGTGTACCACGGGCAATGATTTGTGTTTCCCTATATACATAAGTTAGCTAAAATTGCAAGGTCGAAGTTTCATGAATCTTCAGGATATTTTACTGAGATTAGCACTCTTTGTAGTATCGTATAATTTATGATAACTTGCTGACGACTTTTGACTATTCAACCCGGACAAAGATTGGTTTCTGGAATGCGAGGACGCTTCTGGACGCAGGAAGTGAAGGGTTGCATAATGCCAGATTTCTCTAATTAGAGAGAGAATTTATGCTTAAAGGATAGATATCTTAGGGTTAAGCGAAGTGCGATGGTTGGGATCGGGCAAATACAAGTCACCGACACATAACTCTGTCCTGCTCTACTCTGGCCACGATCCAGGCAACGGTTGACAAGATGGAGTTGGGTAACTCTTTACAAAAAAAGAAATCAGAAGCCTTATTTCGTGGGAGCCCCTTGGGGAAAAGCTTATTAAAGATAGGTTTCAGAGGAGAGTACGACCCGTCACCATTATACAGTGTTACGCCCCGACGTCTGCAAAGACAATGCCTTTGTGATTGGTGACACTATGTTTGAACACAAACTGTGTAATAACATTAGCTGGGTTTCGAAGGACATAGGCAAGCGTCTTCCAACTAAATTGACCACTTTGCTATAAATCGACGTTTTAGAGAAGTCTCTTGGATGTTTGGATGTCCTGTCCTGTTTTGGATGTCCAAAACAGGAGAGGCACCGCCACTTAATGATAGCTACCCTAAGATTTCGTACTGCTACAGTTGGAAGATCCAAAGGAATAACACGAGCCCCCAAATTGAATATCTATAGACTAATGAATTCCACGACCCGTCAACAATTCAGGGACCACATATCTCTTGAGAAAAATAAGCAGCACAGTACATGACGACTTCGAACATCATTGGAATGCTGTAAAAAATGTTTTCAGGTGCTGACAGAATAATCGGTCGGAAAGAAGGAAGCAACAACACCAACACGAACGAAAACAGTTAAGGACTCGAATAACTGCTGCACAAGGGAAAAAAAGAAATGAGCTTTAGTTCTCGTACCACATTAAAAAGAGATAGGTTTAATACAGTGTGGGCCGCCGTGACAAGCGTAGCTACTTCAACGCATTAGCGCAAGAAACAGAAGATGCTGCAAAACAGGTGCGACAGCAGGACCGTTTACAGAATAATCATAGAGCTGACCGGTGAACTACATCTCCAAGAAACACCTGAAGTAGACGGTACTGTGATAAGTTCGGTGAATAAGCAAGTCAGAAGGTGAAAAGAACACTTTTCCTCGTTTTTAAACCGAGTGTTTACAAACAATATATGCAGCCCATTCCTTCTGAAGACAAACGAATTCCCGGATCTGCACCGCAGCACTTAAGAACAACAAAGAACTGCTTCATCTGCTCATAAAAGAAACCTGGACTACCAAAAGCTTCCCCATGAGTGGAAAAAAAAATCTGCGTATTGCTTAAAAAAACGAGATCTTGTAATCATATTTTAAAGATGAATTGGGGCCCGCTCCTAACTAAATTATCTCCAGCTGCTTTGAAGAGCCCAGCTTACAAGCCATCTAATCGGCTTTGTTAGAATTCAACTTAGATATGGCAATCTTTACTTCGTCTTATTCGGGAAGATGAGATTGTTGGCTTTCGTCATCTATATAATACCAATCGTGAGCAGCTCTCTTCCTTCTATGCAGCACCTTTTTGAGTGCCTTTTGTTCGGCTGCATTTGACTGCCGAAATTCCTCATCAAACTAGAGGTTTCTTCTTGTTGGCTGTTTGAAACATAGTACGTCAGAAGCGGCTTTCATGATTACTTCTTGGCAACATTGGCACTGGTTTTCGAAACATTGTGTTGGTGGCAGAGAACTTCGAAGAAGTTACTTGTGAATCGGTAGGAGAAGGATTTGTCGATCTCTTGTGATTGTAGCCATTCGAAGTTGTATCTTTTTCCAGGATCTCCCTGATTTGCTTTGGGTCTGGAAACCGGAAGTGCTAACTTGCCTACAACGAGGTAGTGGTCCGAGTCGATATTAGTTCCAGGGAAAATTCGGTTACCGATAATGATGGAAGCGTGTCTAGCGTCGATATCAATATGGTCACTTTGGTTGACTGTTGACTGATCTGGAAAACACCAAGTTCCTTTGTGGATGTTGAGGTATGGAAAGGCATTCTCCTGCAGAAAAATCGATGAGCTTTAGCCCTTTATCGGAAATTATCGCCACCTGGATGGCGGTAATTTCTGCGCTTATTCGACTGCACATGCTCTATTAAGGGACCTAACATTCCACGTGCATATCCGAACTTCGTTGTCTTTAAATCGCTTAGGTGGGTTGTCAACAGAAAATCCGTCGGTATCCGAAGCTTATTCGTGCTTCGCAACTATGTTTTGTTTACGTGGTCAAGAAGTCACTCTGGTGTACTTAAACCTAAGGGACCAGTTCATTGATTTAGACTCCAAAGGGGAAAGCCAGGATTTGCAAATTAAGTTAAAGTCGTACCAAAAATTCCTCTAACCTCTCAAAAATCTAGTCAGAACTCAGGAAACAGATTATATTTCAATTTCTCATTGCGTAGTTTTTAAAGATCCTAAAATCATAATAGCTTGTAAAAATAAATAAAGTTCCCAATAGGAAGTTATCAATCTATTCCGCATTGTAGTCTTCTTTTGTTGTATATAGCTTTTTGTTTAAAAACATAACTTATTACTTATGTTTAATTGCTTAAAAATCACCTTTAATATATGTTAATCAATAAAAATGTATTCAACCTTCCAATTTCTAAGTCATCATTGGTTTAAAATAAATTGAGGTTGACGAACTATGACCAATCTAGCGCCCTTTAAAAAGGTAAACAATTTCCCTCCAAAACAACAAATTACCAACAAAAATAAAATACAGACAAAGAAACTATACAATATCACAATATCCCTGATGGGTAAACTATTTTCAAATCAAACGATGAAAGGATCACTTTCCTAATCAACAAAAATTCAAAATATCCAATCTTAGGTATACCTACCTGTGTGCTTGGCTTGGTTAGGTATATTGTTAACACAAAACCCGCATATTATAAGGGTTCAAAGTATGACATTTTATCAGATTTTCCCTAGGACATGATACTCTTTGATACTATGTCGTCGTCACACAAAGGATAACCAGGATATTCCCACAAATGTATGATATGTACATATAAATGTTTTTTGTTTTCGATACATAGAGCAAAGCTATTTCTTTATTCCTCAACTACAACAAAAAGAAAAAAAGAGAAGAAAAGCAACTGACATGAATATCCTTCCTTTGGATTCTTCTATTCCCCGGGTGTTACTTTTCATATGTAGAACATATCCTTACAATATGTGTATCTAAACTATAGAGAGATACAATTGTTGTATTGTGAGTCTGTCTCTGTTTGTTTTGTATTGTGTGTAAATCAATTTAAAACTCTCTTTCACTTTTATATGACTCCATTGTGTCATGGTTCAAAATTGTTTAAAATACACACAACAACACAAAAAAGGACATCAGTTACACTCTTTGGATTCTTCATGGGTAATTTCCGAAATGAAAAATCTACGTGATAAATTGACATTTTTTTTTCCATCATCTACTCCTATCATTGGATAGTTTGTGTTTTCATAAATGTTTCTAAAATAATTACGAAATTATTTGCGGTTGTATGTATTAATGTTGTTTTGGGATAAAGGGTGAAAAGTTATATTATATGTGGTTTTCCTTAGAAACTATGCAACTTTTCAAAATCAATCAATAAAATAATGCCAAAATGTCAGTTTCTTATAAAATTCAATAACAAACGATTAATCACACATTGTGTGTATCCTTGGATGTGAAAGTTCCTTAAGGATGTTGGATAGATGTGTATAAGTTACAGAGTATATATAGAGTTATGTTTAGGAATATTATTTTGGGGTGACATTTGTTTGGTTTAACTTGTGGCATTATGGGACTTTAGGTTAATCAAAGATATTGCCAATATCAATTAGGAAACTATGAAAAGGATTAAGGAGAAAACCATTTAATTATGGCAAATGGGTGAAGGTAATATTACACATTTGGAAATTTAAGTCCTTTGGGAAAATTGAAGGAAATGAGTGATTTATAGTCAACACTTTAGAAAAAAAAATCTAAAGCATTGGTTATCATATTTCATTCTGTAAGTTTCTGTTCCTTAATTTCTGGATTAAGTGGTCAAGAAATTCCGTTTTAAAGTAAGAGAAATAATTGAAAGTTTTTTAGAAAAATGCCTACAAAGACTTCATATAATCGATTTTGACTTGTTCACTTGTAAAATTTTCGATGAAAAAGTTATTCATCTTAACTAAATTTCTGTTAATTTCCAAGAGATCCAAAAATAAGTCTAATAGATGTAAATGAAATTATTGAATTGAAATTTTTCCTAATCAGGCATTGTTCATATTTTAAGAATTTTATGTTCGAATACTACTAAAACATTTTATGAGATAATTTTCTTTTTCTTACGTTTTTATTTTTTAAATGAAAAGTATTTTTAATGACAATTAAAACTATTGTGATAAAATTTTGTTAAGTCACACTTCATTTTAAAATAAAATAAAATAAACAACCTTAGACATTTAATCGTCCTTAGAGGGATTATTTGTCGAAGAATAACAAACATTAAACATCGGAACTTATATTTGATTATATGCTTTTCTAATTTGTCGTTCAAACCAAAAATATGTACCTCGATCTTTCATAAAGTAATTAATTGGTTTAAAAGTGTTAAATAAAAAACAACATTTTTCAATAAAATTTGTAAACAAATTGCGCCAATGTGAATATTTCGTCAATGGTGGACTTTCTTAGTCCTGGTTGTTGACAAATGGCTTCAGACGTTCACATAGGAGACTATAGGACTATAGGATAGGAGTAGTTGGCGCATTTCAGAGGGTCTTCTTTCTTGTGATTGCACTGAACGGCCATAGTTTCTTTCGATTTTATTTTGGACATGATACTGGCTTTTAATAATAATAATTAAATGATTGGTCAGCGATGTTGCGAGATCCAGCAGCTTTGTCGGACATCAATTTTAATATAGCTATCATCATTTCGTCGAGATCAGGTAGGTTGAATTGTTGTTTTATCTCTGTGGAGAAGTGGTATTTCCATATTCTCAGCAAAGACTGCGGTTCTTCTACAATGTTTCTTTGCTTGTCTTTATCGTCTGATATTATGTGGAGGCCGTTTTACTTCTTGGTAACATTTGCGAAATTCCTGCTGTGACATCCTTCCATCTTCTGAATCATGCGATTCTCATGCTCCATTTTTTTCCATCGAAGAAGAGTATGTTTCTCTCTCTTCTTCTGCTTGTAGAACATGCGAGCAGCTTTAGTCCTTCTTTGCAGCGGCGTTTTGTATGCCTTTTGCTTAGCTACGTGCCCTTGCCGGCACTAGCCGTTAAACCATTTTTTTTCAAAGTGGTGGCCTTGTGAAACCTATCACTTTAGGGGTGGCATCTCTGATGACTGCTATACAATATTGCCACTAGTTTTGAATGCTTAATGCAGGCATAAAAGGATCTCTAAACAGGTTGTTAGAGACTCGATCGGAAAAGGATATGGTAGTCTCTTGCGATTGTAGTCTTCTAACGTCAAATCTTCACACAGTACTTCCTTCTTTTGGCTTGAATCGGTATATCAGTAGCCGTAACTTCTCTATGATGAGGTAATGGTCTGAGTCAATTTTGGTCCCTTGGAATGTTTGGACTTCCAGTTTACTGGAGAAGTGCCTTTCGTCAATCTGGTTGACAGTTGACTGATCAGGAGATTTCCATGTCCCCTTGTCAGGATGTCAGGATGTCAGGATGTGTAAACTGCCGACTAGCTACCAAAATGTCTCGCCGTTCATCCCCCCTTTGTTCACGGTTGCAGTCCCCGTAGTATACATCGCAGTCTATAAGTTTGCGTTTACTCGTTCCATCCCATCGCATTTCTTGGATGGCGATTATATTTGCTTACAGCAATTAAGGGATTTCGCTAACTATACGGCTGCGCAAGTGGTCTATTAAAGAACCCAACATTCCACAATCAGTTCCGAATTTCATTGTCTTTATTTCGTTTGCTCGGTTCGTCATCAGTTAATCCGTCTGTAACCGAGGCTTGTTGGTGCTTGGCAACTATGAATTTTTACTTTGTCAGGAAGTCACCGCGACGCGGAAGTGGCGACGGGCGGAACAACCAAAAATCTGGAGTTCTTGAGAAAAACTTGTTAAAACTTTTGTCCTCTCGAATAGACATATCTACCTTTTCTTAACATTGTTACCAATAAACTTGAACATTCCAAACACTTCTACATTTCTGGCTACAAACAATTTTTAGAAACCTCAATTGTAAAAATAATAATTTGATTGGCCTTAGAAACCCGGAAATTAATTTATTTTGATTTTAACATAATAATCAATTGCAGAACAAAAAAAGTATTTATGAACCTGCTAATTTGAATGATTACCAAACTTAATTTTTCTTCACTATTTAAGAGTTTGTTTTCTAAATTTTTTAACAATTTGGTCTGCAAAAACGAATTTAAATAGATAATATTCTTTAGATTAAAAATTTGTTTGTTCCCCCATTTGCATTTTGCCACAAATAATTGTCCAACAGAAGAAGATAGAAGAACATTGCTAACATTGAATTGCATGCCCCTAAAATAGAAACAAGTTCTATATAAAAAAAATTTACTTGTGATATGTCGACTTAAAATATTTTATTTTAAGTGCAAACCACTATTTACATTTCAGATTCTAATATGAAGACAGAACATATCAAAAATGTTTGCATTGTAATTTGATGAAATTGTTTTTTAAATTTACATTTTACTGGAATCTTTAACAAAATAATCAGGAATCACGAGTGCAGAAATTTAAAATGTTGTGTTCCACTTTTTTGAGCCATACACACACGTATTGTCTCTTGCAAGGAATTGACAAATCCTTCAAGATCTATTCTTGTCATGAAAAGTGCTTTCACAAATTAGCAGTTCAGATTCGGATTAAAACTGTAGGTCCCCTCCATCCCTAAGAACATTACTCGCACACAGGTGAGAGTTGTAAGTCACAAGGCCTTAGTTCTCAACGGACTGTTGTGCCACTTACTTTCTATATTCCACAAAGTATGTTTGGTCCCAGTCAATCGAATATTTGTGCCACCAATACTTTCCACGTTTTGCCTGCAGAAACTTCATCCCTCGCACAAAACTGAATAGCGTTTAATTCTGAATTTACCTTATAAAAAAGCGAACAGATTACAAAAGGACACACAGGTTTTCCAAAATGAATTAATGTTTTGACGTATTGAGTAATTTTTCGTCTCTAAAAATTCTTAAAGATTTAAAAAAAACGCCAAATAAAAAGGATACAAGTAGAAAAACGGTTCCTGTACCTATATTGTACTTCATTACTTCTTTAAGTCATCAATCAAATTCCCATCAAACTCAATCATCAGTTATATACTATGTTCGGTATACAAATGAATGATTGTCTAAAATTCTTGGTGTCTATCCTTTTTATCCTATCTTTTTCGCTTACAAATCGAAAAATTATAAAAGATAGAAAAAAAAACACAAAATTCGTTTGAATCGGAAAATTTTCTAAAAGTCCTGTAAAAGTCTCTTTTCTCTTATCCCCGCATCGTCATCATCAGCATTCACATTTTATGCAAACAATAACATACCGTAGCGAAATATTCATTTATTTTGACAACCGGAATGATTTATTAGCCATAAGTAATTTGTAAGTATAAAATCTAAGACCAGTTACTCCTTTCGAATAATACAAGTCTCATTGATATTCCTTACTGATGTTCCTCTCCAGCATAGACTTCGTACCATCCTTTATTATGGATGTCCAGGAAAAAGTTCAAGGGAGTTGATCTAAGAGGTCCTTTTTCTACACATAGATATAAATGTTATTTTATGGAGAATGGTCAAGTGGTATCGTATCCTCAAGTGAATCGAATGGGACTAGAAAAGTCAGTCATATCAAAGGGTTGGAGGTTTCTACTTTTCATCCTTCGACAATCGACAACGAAGACGGGCAACTGGATCTGTTTCTGTCCTTATAATATAAGAAGTTTCATAAAAGAGGTTTAGGAACTTATCTTGGGGGTAATTCGATGCTGAATTCCCCCGAGAGGTTACATTTTCTATAAATGAATGTGTGTTTAATAATATTAAAGATACAAAAAAAGGACGAAAAGGTTTAGTGTACTGTTTGTAAGCTATGTGCGGTTAACCGGAACTTCATCCTATTCTTTATTTGATGATATTTCTGTCCCCTACAGGGTTATTCCTCATAGGTCTGATATCTTGAGCATTGTTACATTGTAATACACAAATGATATGGGAATGTGTAAATTGTTTATTTATGCCGATTAGGTGATCTTTCACTGTAAACGGATGTGTTCTTTTTATTTTTTTGAAATGTGACATTGGTAATCAACATTTTGGGTTTCATGCGGATTAACATAGAATTTGGTACGGAGGGAAAAGGAATAATCATAATCAAAGTAGTGTGAATTGACGAGCGTAATTAATTTTTGTCAGTTTAATTTACAAAAGGGAAAACTATTAAGTGAAATGAAATTACAGCGCAGTAGCTTTTTTTGAATAGTTTTAGTTTTTTTTAATTCATGTAACCTAAAAAGTGAAGGATCCTGAAGTTGCGTTTTAAAGACTAAAATTGAAGATTATGTTAAAACTGATTTAACTATTAAAACCAAGGCTGGGATTGTTGCTCTTTTATTTACTCCAAAAACGTATGCAATCAGTAATTAAAGTCTAAGCTGTTTTTTTTGGATTTAGTTTATTGTAGATGAAAGTGGATAATACAATTTTGAAGAAAATCATCTTCAGTGAAGAGGCGTAATTGCACCTCAGTGGATTCGTCATTAGGCAAAATTTGCCGCTTTTAGGCTAATAATAATCCAAGAGTAATAGTCGAAAAACCAATGCACAATTAGAGACTGTTTGGAGCGGTTTATGGGCTGGTATCATCCTTGAGCAATATTTTTTCCAAAATGAGGCCAGCCAATCAGATACTGTGGATGGTGTTCGCTATTGTGAGATGATTACGAACTTCTTACGGCCCCAATTTAAAGGTATGGATTTCAACAAAATGTGGTTTTAACAGAACGGTGCTAATTGCCACACAGCTAACGAAAAAATGGCGCTTTTGCGCTACAAATTCAATGGTCGTGTTATCTCACGTGGTGACTATGTCAATTGTCCGCCAAGATCATCTGATTTGAAATGGTTGGAATTCTTTTTTTGATAAGTTTTAAAGAAAAGGTTTTCTTCGATAAGCCAGCAACAATTCAAGAGCTAAAAGATAAGATACTTTGCACATTAACGAAAAAGAACCTAGATGCCACAGAGTCATCGAAAATGTGGACAATTGGTTGAAGGTGTGCTACCAAAGTCACGGCGGCCATATTTCCGAAATTGTATGTTACACAAAATTGAACTACACCAATAATATTATAATAAGAAGAAATGACATTAATTTTTGTAATAATTTGTGTTTCATTCAAAATTAACATCGGCCCTTAAAATTTAACCACCTTTAACATGATATCTTTTTAAAAAGTTAAATGCAATTCTGCAATGATTTTTTCGAAATCATACTTAATTCTTAAAGTATTGGTTTGCTTTTCGTTCACAAAACATTCTTTGTATGCTAAGATCACATATAATTCCAATTGAAATACCCTTTTTGTTATTTTTACCATGATTCACTATTATTGAATCGACTTCAAAAACTTTAATATCAGAAAAGAGGTCTAACAAATTTCCTTTTGTATTCGAATAACTTATGATATGCAAACTATCATTAAGTTATATTAATGATCAACACTTAATTTTTCGTCTAACAATACCAAATAATAAAAGAAGTCAGTGTTCATATTGTTCAAAAACTTGAATTAGTTGCGGTACTCGAAATATTATAAATACGTAATTCTTTTGTACGCTTTTTAAAATTCATAGTCTTTTTCTTATGAAAGACTTGACCGATCGCGTAAAAAGTTCATTGAGGGTAAAAATCAATTTGTTATCTTTTAGTAAAAAATACAAAATATACGCACATCTTAAAAAAAGTATCTTTTCATTATATGTTTAGGCAATTTTTTGTTTTGAAAATATGGTGTGAAAATTCTTTTAAAAAATTTGATTTATCTGATGACACAAATGAAAAGTAACAAGTTTTTCTTACAAAAATAACAAGAAATTGTCAAAGTTGAAAAAAATAAATGACAAAAATCAAGTCTTACAAAATATTCTCACCCCTTTTTTGATGTTTATTGATGACCACCAGACCATCATCAAGAGATGGACCACGATGGACCCTTCTCGTCTTACTTCTGCGTAGTTTTTTACAAACAAAAAAACAGTCCTTAATAGTTGTTTAACAAAGTGGAAGGATTCGTGATATTATATGCTTATGTAGATATATTTAGTTACAGAAAAGACTACTGATTTGTAATGTAATTGATAAGAGTCATTAATCTTTGTTAACAAAAAAAAAAAAAAACAAATAGATATGAATGCAAAACCTATACAAGTTTGAATAATAAACCTTTTTATGAACCCTTTATGAGATAAAAATCCTTCTTTAAATAAAATGACCACACATGAAATAAATATCAAGCATGAAAATGGCCGCATGCTGTACAAACAAAAGAATTTTTCTCGTATTTCATATTTCTTGTCTAACTTTTAAACACGAGTTATATTTATTTCATCATTTTGATTCAAACCAATAATTAAAACCATCTTACAGTTGTAGGTAATCTGGGTCCATATATTAACACAAAAATGGTTAAATATGTAATAAAATTTAGTAAAATTGTAATCAAAACAATTATAATTGTCTCAAGACTGTTCTAAAAATAAAATTGAGTAAAAAAAAACTTTGCATAAGAGCTACAAGATTGTAGTTTGAGCAGTAAATTTTGTTTTAAAAAGTTACAATTTCTAAGAAAACACGTTAATTAAAAACAGGATTTCTTTTCAAAAATATTTACCGCAACAAAAAAATAGTCGAAACCTGGATTTGCGGCTTATATCAAGCTTATTTTTGATAACCTAATAAAACCGCATTGAAAATTTTACAATCGGAAAAATTCGTATTTTATTTCAATTATTTAAGCGGAATTTACAAATACTAATCATTCAAAAGTAGTAACCGTTGCATGATGGTTAGTACGTTGGACTAGAGGTCTTGGGTTCAAACCCTGCCTGTGCCACCTAAAGTTATTTTCACGGGTACTGCGTCTTGCGAGGAATTCCCCAGAGTAAATCTTGTCATGAAAAAGTGCTTTGTCAAATTAGCCGTTCGGATTCGGCATATATACTGTAGGTCTCTTCCATCCCTGAAATTAATCGCACACAGGAATGGTTGTGTGTGAGTTGTTAGTCACTAGGCCCTGGTTCTTTATGGACTGCTTTGCCACATAATTAAAATTTTGTAATCATTCAAAAATAGTAAAGAATTGAAATTACAACCGAAGTCATTTTTTTAAATAATTGTTTACCTATTTTTTCCACTAACATTGATTCTGATTGTTTGCCTGATACTGAAAAAGGAGACCCTCTAAACTGCATCAACTAAAGAGGAATCAGTCTACTTTACATCGTTTATAAAATCTTCTCTGCCGTAATATGTTGATGTCTTAAGTCCATCGACAACAACCTGATAGCTCCTTATTAGTGTGGTCTTGGACCAGGAAAGTCCACAGTCGATCAAATATTAACATTACGGCAGATCCTGAAAAAAACCATTTATCGATTTAAAGGCCGCATATGACAATATCTACAGAGACGATCTGCATAGAGCTATGTCTAGTGTAGGCATCCCTGCCAAACTTGCCATGGAGAATGTTGGAAATAGCTTAACCGAACATGTCGATGTCAAAAATGGCTTAAGACAAGGTGGAGCGCTGCCATGCAATTTATTAAACATCGTCCTTAAAGAATAGTGCGTCAACAGTAGAAACACTTTCTTTCAAAATGTTGACCAATTACTGGCATTTGCTGATGACATTGCCGCTATCGGAAAAACTGGGCATAGTGTCAATGAGTTTTATAAGCAGGTATTTAGGCAGAAGCGGCAAAAATGGTTTTAGAGCTAAATGAGGGCAAAACAAAGCACATCATGTCATCAAGAAAGGAAATGACGATCAAAACGTCAACCTTGACAGAAGTAACTTAGAAGTAGCTACGAAAAGTGTCGCTATATAAGACCCTCATCATCCCCGTCAGTACAGAAGCATGATGTATGACAAAAGCGGACAAAATCATCCTCTGGTTGTTTCAAGAGAAATGTTATTCGCGTGATCTACGGTAAAAAAAAAGTCCAACGAGCGTTTGGAAAACAAAGCTCTGGCCCCGAAAGTCTTTGAATCCACTCCTCACGGGACAATACAATAAAAGAAGACCTCGGATCAGGTGTTGTTGATTTTTGAAAGTAGGATAATGCCACATCTCATCAACAAAAACAGTTTAAAAATTTCATAAACTTTTATCGAATGTACTTTAAGTTCTATTCTTGAAAACAATTCTAATAAAGTGGGTGGATACTACGCCTTCCAAGATGATATTATTTTACAAGTTTTCTATCTACATATATTTACATTTATTTGAAAATCGTTCACTGTCGGAAAGTGCTGCATAAAGCTGCCGATGTGGCATACAATTAAGATTAATGTAATTTTTAATGTCATGTATCTCAGGAACCACTAAGTAAAAACACGATATGTTGTGTGTATTTTCGTGGCTGTCTTAAAAAGTCTTTGTAACGCGAGTTTGAATTGAAGGCGGGAGATGAGGATTTTTAATATGTTTTGTGCTTGTTAACATTAAAATTTTCTTAACTCACCTCAAAGCTGGAGTTATAGTTACAGCACGGACAAAACTTTAAGTCAAGCAATACCGAACAGTGTTTTGTATGTGAATCTGTAAAAAAAAAAACTAGCTACATGTATCCAAAATTTTGTCCCCTAGCCATATTAATAATAGACACATATTACACTCAAGCTATTGTGCATGCCGTTCTCTCTTCTCTTCTACTAATAAATACTTTTTCAACCCCTATACTGTTACTGAGTTGCTGTTGCTTACAAGACCTTAAGTTGATGATGACGACTATGATGATGACTGACCATCTGTCGCATAGAATTTTGAATAGATTGCTACATATTGCTATAGCCTTTAAGTCTCATATACTCGCGGTGGGGTAAGTATATAAAAAAAATGATGACATGGATGGAACACGTGCAATATCTGCATATCATGCTCGAAGCTATATATTATAATATGTATCTATAATATTTCCTGCAACCGGACGGGGTGAAATTTCGTCCTATTTTGAATACCCATGAGTATAAGCAAAAAGATATGTGAGTGTAGTTATATTTATGAATCTATGGATATAAAATAGTAGAAAAATTCCTGTGTTTAAATTTATGTCGCACTATGCATGCATCACAAAAACACACCCTTCGTCAAACTGGTAGACTAAAAGACTAAATGAATGCCCACCGCCACTGTATAGACGTTCAAGGCATATAGGTATATTGACTGGGCATTGAACTTACAACCGATGCGACGTGATGCACCAACTGACATCTTTTTAATTGTTTTTTTTTTTTTATTATTTAACTTCTATTTCTTTTTATTATCCATTGTCATTATTCAATCTACTACCACTCTTCAATATTGTTTAGTGGATTGTCCATTGATGATGAAGGTATTGTATGTATGTTAATGGTTAAGATCGGATAGAAGATGTGGGTTGAGCACCATAAAATGTTCTATGTTCATATTCACCTACAAAGTGCAAATCATTTCCATTTGATGTAACACAGGCATTGTTGCATGCATCTTTTTTATTTGTTCTTTGTTTAGCCATTATGTTGTGTTCTTGGAGCGTTCTACAAGTTGTGTCACTTTGGTTGCACTGAATGTCATTCGTGTCAGCCAAGTGGAAGTTAGGAAATTAATAAAAAAGAAAATTGAATTGTTGACATTTAGATATCGAAAAAATACAAAATTAATGATTTTTTCCCCCGATTTGAGGAGAGAATCTGGAACACCTAAAAAACAAACAACAAATTTTGGGTAAAAAGAGATTAAAGGTTATGAAAACAGTATTCATGAATTTTGTTGAATAGAAATCAGGTTTCGTAGAATATATGTCACAAGGGGTTTCAGTGACCCTTTGTAAAAATATAACTATTTTGTGGGTAGTTTCCAGAATATAAAAACGAAGATTTATTGAATTTTATTCAAGTTGATTTAAGTAATAATGAGAAAAAATCATATCTTGGCTGCATAAGTGCATAATCCATACCATGTTTTTTACTTTTCTAACACAAATGGGTTGTTTTTTTAAAGTTAATACGATCGTTCATACAAAAATTTAGGTTTAAAAGCTACTGTCAAAACCGTCAAAAAATTATGACAGTGTTTTAATATGTTTTCATTAAATTAAATACAATTTATCAGCTTAAAAACAAAGCTACGACTGTTTCGCCCAAATGTTGAATCTGTGCTTCTTTATGGGTGCAGCACTTGGAAGGTTACTTCAGCCATAACAAGAAAGCTGCAAACCTTCGTAAATAGATGTCTTCATAACATCCTAAGGATTTTCTGTCCAAACCGTATTTCAAATGAGGTCCTTCATAGAAGGGCAGGTCATTATACGAAAACGTAAGTTGCAATGGATTATAGACATACGTTTCAAAAAGATAACGACTGCATTGCAGGCCAAGAAATGCAGTGGAATCCGCTCACACAAGAAGGAAAAAGAGCTAGACGACCGAAAAGCACATGGCGCAGGACAGTCGAGGCGGAATTAATCTCACTAGGCAAAAGTTGGAGGGAGCTGAAACACATGTCCGGTAACCGTACACGATGGCGTGTAGGCGTAGTAGATGCCCTATGCGCCTTAAGAGGTTCCCAACGGACTTAACAGGTTTGAGGACCTAAAACAAACAAAATTGAATACAAAACCATTTTTTGAAAGTGTTACTATAAATAGTCACTTCCAATCTTAAATTATTAAGACTAAGAAAAATCATTGACATTTTTTTATAAAAAATAAAAATATAAAAAAAACATTACTCAAAGTTGGTAAAATTGAATTTTGACACAATTATCGTTTCAAAAATTTTATATTATGGCTTCCAACTTATTTTATCTCATAAGAAGTATTGGTTTCAACATTTGGTAAAATTTTGAGAAAAATCGAATTCAAAGTTTTTTTTACAAAAAATAAAAACCTAAAAAAAAAGTTAATAAGAGATAGTAAAAATTGATTTTTGACTCAAATAACTTTTCAAAACATTTAGAAATTGGCTTTAAACTAATTTTATTTTTAAAGGAATTTTGTTGTCAAGATTGAGTAACGTTTTGAGAAAAATCGAATTGACAGTTTTTTAACAAATAATTAAAAACCAAAGAAATAATTAACAAAAGTGAGTAAAAATTTATTTTCGACTTTAATATATCTTCAAAACATGGAGATTTTGCCTTAAATCTAATTTTAACTTATGAGAAATATTGTTTAAAATAATAAAATGTTTTTTAAAATCGAATTGATAGTTTTTAGTTATCAGTGTGGATCAGTGTGGCATCCCAGCTTCTTTTTTTATATAAGACGTGTCTTTTTGAACTTAGAAAACATGGAGATTATGCCTAGTGCTTATAAGACTTTTAAATCATTGCTTATTGCTTAAAAATGCATTTCGAATCTTGTAAATTTTTGACAAGAGTTCTACAGAGCTCAATTTCTTCACATTTGTCGAGAGCTGTCCTGGTACATAACCTAGCTAGACCAGGTACACGGTACTTATTTGAAAGAACTATAGCTTAGTATACATCTGTGACGAAATCAATGGATACCGATTCGAGCACTAACGTCTGGAATAATAACCAGGTCCTGTATGTTGTTGCTTAGGAAAGAGTCTTATCAAATATTCGGATCCAAATCGATAGGACTATATGTTCTAGTACTTGTGTGTGAAGGAATAAGTTGATGCCAATATTAGTACTAATTCTAGGACTAGTTAGTACTGGTCATGACGTTAGGACTCTGTAAAGAAATTGTCCGTACATTTTATAAAATGTTTGCGTTGAAATGATATTTCTGCTTATTTAAAATAGATACATAATACACCCATGTTATTAAACAAAGTTTAAATCATGTGCTTTGTTTTGTTCTTGTTGATTTTATCGAACTTACAAAAACGTTCCCGAATTGATGGTTTCTGTAATATATTCAATACTAAAAAATACCTAATATCTCAAAATCATTCAAGAAACAGTTAAGACCAAAATTTGCATTTATCTACATACCTGCAATGTTAAAATTAAAAACATTTAGGTATAGGTTTAGAAGCAATTTTACAACATAAACACTTTAAATGTGAACATTAACATAAAAACAAGCACCTAATATAATTGAATGCATTTTTTCCAACCTATAAAATATTAGCTTTTTAATTATTTTTTATATTTTAAAACGAAGTGCACATCTTTCAAAAAATTAATGTAAAGAAAAACAATCGAACAAATTAACTTTTGTAACTGCTTGGTTAATAAATCAATTTACTTTTATTCTTTCTTGTTGATTCTCATAAGAATATACAGTCGCCTAAATTATAAATCATTGAAGGACACTAACCATTTTTTTATATTTATATTTTTATCATAATAATAATTAAATTTTTTGACAGATTATAAATAAATAAATACATATACACCATATACGAGAAAATTCTTTCAGTCTGAGAGGCGGAAAAGGGAGCCGTAGTATCAACAAGAACGAAATTTGTTTACCTTTTGAAGTAAATGCAGTAAAGAAGCTATTTTTGCAAGGAGTTGGGTTTGTTTATTTGTGAAGGAATTATTCATTGAATAATTAATTAAATGAAAGAAAATACACATTCTCATGTCATTATTTTCTCGGAAATAATTTGTGATCAGAATTTCACTTAATTCAGAAATTCAATGAACAAACAAATAATAACTTTTCTGTGTTCTACCCGACCAGTTTTCGAGTACATACTCGATAAGTTTTCGGGTACCCGTAAATGCATTGGGTACCAGAAACTTAAACGAAACTTAAAACCCGATACCCGGGTAGCTGAAAGACACTATATTCTCACGTTTCAGAAGTTACATTTTTTCCAAAAACAATTTTCTTTACCCATAATAAATTATTGTTCTTGGCAGGCTGCATAATTATTTGGTATTAAAGACATCTATAGATCTAAAGCTAATTCGTGTTTATCAAAAACGAAAAAATACTCTCCAATTCAATAAGGACCAAAGGATACCTTTAAGTTTAGCACGAATGGGTTGTAACGACAATTTAACCATATTATATGTATTATATGAACTTCACTGAGCATGACATAAAGCCATGGTCGAGAGATTAACGGGTGTTTAGCATTTAATTGAAAAAAGGACATACATTCTCTCTTTTGCATTTCATTCGCAAAAAAGAAGATTGCGTGATTGAATGCTATTTAATTCCTCATTTTTTTTCTAGGCGATCTATGAGAAAATAGTTAAAGTAGATAGTAATTAATAAATTATTGCAACTTTTGTTGAGACCATATACGCGGGAATGTTATGGTTGCTTGATGGATCTAGAGCGTACTTAAGTGCATATAACTAGCCGTTAAAATGTAAATATTGAATTTAAATTCATATCTCATTATCTTTTGATAGTTTTTGTAAGTAGTGTATTTTTGTTTCTTATTTATTGACATGAACTAGGCATTTCATGTTTGGTTGAAAAATGGTGAGTGCACTTCTAGGATACAAAATTTATACAGATATATGGAGCAGATGCACGGTAATAAGGTGAAGGCCCTATAGCAAAAACTATAATAAGTGGTAATAATATTAACGGTCAAATTATCTATATGAAAAATTAATTGAATTTTTTAATAGACATGTCAGGCTGTGTGAAAAATAAAACAATATGCCTTGTAATTTTCTGACGTAATATTTTTTTAAAACTTAGAAGGCTGGAATATGGGAAACAATTTTTTTTTAACGCACATTGCTTTAAAAAGGTTTTAAAATGGTAAGAAATTAATATATGTATGATCCTCTTAAGTTTTAACATATGTAGACTAATTTTTTTAAACCAATTTGGATCTTACTTAATAACTCACGGTGACTCTACAGCCCAGGGTGAACTAGGGCTTTCCCCAACAAACTTCTCCATCTTGCTCGGTCCCTAAAGCTAGATGTCTATAGTTACGCACTCCAAGTTGGGTGAGGTGACTTTCCACTCGTCCGTGGCCTTCCTCTACTGTCTTATGAATGTGTATTCGAGCTCTGCACTATTCCTTCAACTACAATGTTAAAGAAATCACATGGCAGCGCGTTTGTGTTTACGTCGAAAGATTCGGTTTTCAACCTATATGAAGCAGTGTGAATTCTCTATGTTAATCCTGCACAAAAGGGCAGGACGTCCTGTAGATGCTGTCATATGCGGCCTTGAAATTGTTAAAGATATGGTGTTGACTTTCATATTGTAAAACCACACTGATAAGGAATTATCAGGTTATTTACGATGGGGTTATGATACGGCGGAGAAGATTTTGTAAGCGATATTAAGTAACTGCGCTTCCTCTATACTTCGTTTAGTTTAGATGGTCTCCTTTTTTAAGTATCAGGAAACATAAATAAGGTTAAATTCATCGGGCATTCTTTCATCATTTTCGTGGTCTTATTTTGTAAACTAATCTGGATAAGTTTTATTCTGTCACAGTTTAATCAATATTAGGAAAGTTATGAACTCGATGAAAATATCTTCTCCAGAAATAAAATCCTTTAGTTATTTTGTGTGCGAAACTGATACTCAAAGGGTTTTCCAATAGGACTTGATAGCTCTAAATTTAATGTGTGAACTCACCCTTCTATAAACCAACTACAATTTTGGAGTCGGTGATATAAACTTTTAAGGGTTTAACTAAAATCGTCGGCCTTAATTCTAGCCAATTATGTCAATGGAATAATGGGTTTGTTAAAAAATAAACTATGATTCACAAAACATATTTTTTTGTGCATTTTTAAATGCATTAGTATTTTTTTGACGATAACGATCGTTATGTTGCTGTGAATGCCGAGCGTTATCGTGCCATGATTATTAATTTTTTTTTACTGGAATCGAAAGATTTGGATGGACTTGGAAAAGATTTGGTTATTACAAGTCATAAGCAAAAGAGCACACGTAAAAATCGATTTATTAAACAGTAAGTTTTATAAGCGTGTTATCTTAAGAAATGGAATAGTCAATCGGCCTTGTTGCGATTGATCGCATAAGAAGGCTTCGTTAAATCATTGGTTTACGCCAACAAGTCTACGGCGACGTTTAAAGAGCTCATAGCCCGAAAGCGTCCTTTTCTGCCGAAAATTGAGTCCACAGAATTTGTGGCAGCAAACGTGCCCGAGGTAGCCATTTAAACCAAATCGATTTCCATTCATAAATGATTTGATTTTACTTCAAGCCGATAGTAAAGTCTTTTAGTTATCTCAAATGGTTTGTGTTTTATTATAAAAATCGTCGATCAATTAGTGTATTATATTTAAAGAATTTTGTAGTTTTAAACATTTGTAACCATAAGTAACATTTTTCCCGCGGTCTTAGAAATATAAAGACCCTTAATGTTACTTTCTTGAATAATTCTCAAGAAAAAAAAAATTATTATGAGAACTTGAACCCTCGAGCATCTTAACTTAGGACATTTGAAAGGCGAATCCTTTTATTCACGGTTGTTTCTTTATTTTTTTTTCACTTTATACCTTAAGAAAAAGGACATTGACAATTTATTTTAAAACCGTCCATACATCAATCAACCCTTTCAATTGATGCGGTGTATATACATGAAGAAGGTATATTATCATTGTCCAAAGACATACGAGTAATGTATTCGAATCTGTTAACACCCCATTTAAATTGAATGCGTCTTAGGCTATGGAAAACCCGCAAAAAGGGTATAAGAAGCAAAGAAAAAAAGGACATCCCATTATCTTGTAAATGTGAATGTCCAAAAACACCCCTAATGGGACATTTTACAAAGATTTATCCATCTCATAATTAGAGTGAAAAAGTGCCTAAAAGCAAACGAAAGTATCCTTGTTTGCTTGAGAAGAATGGAAAAATGTAAATCTATTTCATATGCAAATTAAATGACGATCTTGGGACGAAATCGCACACACTGTATTGTGGATATCCGGCGCAGAATGACCGGCAATCTATGGTAAATAGGGAACAGCTTCTTTCACGTAGCTATAGCTACATGATGTACGATCCATTTAAATGTAATTCAACATTCTTGTTCAGTCGCATTAAATTAAAATTAAATGTGTGCATATAAATGTAGTAGCTATATAATGTGTGATTGATGCGCTTTTTTGCTAATTATGGACGGGTTTTTTGGTGTTAGTTTATACTTTATGCACCGTCATTAGATGGCTTTTAAGGATGCTGTGATGTGTAAGGGAACAACTTGAACGGATGTAGATTTTCTTAAATTGCGATGGACTTTTCTATCCCTACGGCAATGGAATCCCATGAAAAGGTCACTGGCACAGGTATGTGATTCATTTCCTTACCCTTATTTGCTTTCTTAAAAATGTTTGTCATCAACATATCTTAAGGATTCTGCATTCATAACTTAAGTAATATGGATATACTAACTTGTCAAGTGATTAAAATATTTTAGTTGCCCTCTTGAAATTGTAAACCTATAAGTGGCTCCCCCAAAATGTCACAAATAATTTCATTCCAGTGGCTTGTGCCCAGAATATTGCCCTTAATGAATTTGTGAAAACTTATTTAACCAAATTCTTTAATTTTGTTTCCTATTTGAATTTTAAGGACATCTACTCACGCGAATGAAAGAGAACCTTATTTCAAAGTTGACACTTAATTATCTATGCCATCAGTAAAATTATTTATTAAGTAGGAAGAAGAAAAAATAAAACTGGAGAATCCCAGAGACCCTTTGAAGGGATGATGGGGACTTTCAAGGAGCCACCAGCAGCGCACTGCTGCTTCATCTTATTCCCAAGTGGTGCTCGTGACTTCATATACAAAAAGGAAAAGAGAAGATAACAAGAAAAATAAAAATGGGAAAATACAAAATTATAACAAAATTAATTACTTTAGAATTTTGACTCAATTATAGTAAAGTAAGGAAAGGACGAACGGAGCAACAGTGGTATAGTGAGACGGCGACGGCCGGCGTCAGTGGCAATGGAATTCCAGTAGTAGATGATTTTAACGATTTGACAGTGGAAATTGACAAAGCAGGTAATTGGAAAATCTCTGATGTATACGAGCACAGCGATAGGTACTTTGAGGATTTTTAAATTAATTATAAAAAAGGTTTTCTTCTTTTTATTTGTGCATTAATTTTATTATAATTCGTTTGGCTTTTCTTGCACCTTGTTGCTTTATTCGATTTAAAATTAAGAATATAAAGTTAGATTCTAGATTCAATCCCCTTTAATGGTCATTTTCGGTAGCTTTGTAAAATAATTCAAGTTTCTGTAAAAAAGTTTCGACACCTAAAAAATTAAAAAACAAAATAGTCGACCGTTTTTTTATAAATAATACAAATTAAAATAATTATTACTCACCCTAAATATCTTAGGAAAAAAGTGAAATTTACTAGAAAGTAATTTATGCAAAAATAACAAATTTTTTGACATTTAAGTGTTTTGGAAGAATTAAATAAGAAATTACTACTAACAATGAGAAGGAATAGATTTTCGACAAAATTTATTGGGCCTATAAATATTATAGTTCTTTGATTAATTTTGATATTATCTTTGCTACAATTGACTCCAGTTTATGCTATTCATAGACAATATAACCCTATTTTTAAACAATAGCCTTAAGTATAAAAAGAAACACCACAAAACCTACGTTTAAGCTGTTTTTAGCTCTATAAAACGTCAAGAATAAACGAACTAACAAAACTACATTGGGAGGCATTTTTTTTTTCAAAAAAGAGGCTGGGATGCGACCCACACTGATAACTTCCCACCCCGTCTGCCGATTTGTCTTGCTTAAAAGTTTGTCTATATGTACTCGTATCAATTTTTGTCAAATTTGCGTACTATTTTTTGTAAATTTTATTTTTTATGAAAAAACGGACTGTTGGATTTTTATATAAAAATTACTGAATCTCGAAAACAATATTTTCTGTGAAATAAAATATGTTTCAAGCCAATATTTTTAAGTTTTGAAAAGCTATTTGAGTCGAAAGTAAATTTTTACGAAGTTTTAGTATTGTTTTTTTTTTCGATTTTTTTCAAACCTTAACTGAATGGTGACAACAATATTTTTTGAAAGATAAAAGTAAATTAAAGCCAATATCCCAAAGTTTTGAAAAGAGATTTGAGTCGAAAATCAATTTTTACCAACTTTTATAAATTTTTGTTTAGGTTTTTATTTTTTGTAAAAAAACTGTCAATTCGATTTTTCAATCTTTAACTGAATGTTGACAACAAGATTTTTTGAAAAATAAAAGTAAAATAATGCCAATATCTCAAAGTTTTGAAAAGATATTTGCGTCGAAAATCAATTTTTACCAACTTTTATACATTTTTTTTAGGTTTTTATTTTTTGTAAAAAAAACTGTAAATTCGATTTTTTTCAAACTTTAATTGTATGTTGAAAACAAGATTTTTTGAAAGATGAAAGTATATTAAAGCCAATATCTCAAAGTTTTAAAAAGATATTCGAGTCGAAAATCAGTTTTTACCAACTTTTATAATTTTTTTTTCAGGTTTTTATTTTTTGTAAAAAAAACTGTCAACTCGATTTTTCTCAACATTTTATCAGATGTCAAAAACATTATTCTTCGTTGCACAAAATTGTTTTAGAGATGAAATCATATTTCAGTCGTAAAATTTTGGAGGTGAAAATTTTTTTTTTCAGTTTTATTGATTTAAAAAAAAACCGTTGTATTGATTTTTTTCAAAAAATATACCTGTTTGGTATCACGTTACAATATATTATATAAAATTTAATTAAATTCTCTAGCGTTTTTGGTTCGTAAGATATTTGGGGTTAACCAAAATTTTCACCTTTTTCTCAAACTGCTATGGTAAAAAAACCATCCACGCAATTTTCTTGAGAGCCCTTTCTGCATCTTTCTGCCTTATTATCTGTATAACAAAATTTATTTGAAGTCGATATCTCTTCTGGTTCTTGAGCTATGGACGACGAAAAAACGTCGCGAACGTACGGACGTACGGACGTACAAACGTACGTACACACGCACGCACAGACATCTTTCTAAAAATCTTTTATTTCGACTCTAGGGACCTTGAAACGTCGAGAAATGTCAAAATTTTCAATTTGACAAATCGGACCCATTACAATAACTTCCTATGGAAAGTTAAAAATATAAACACATAGTGAAATGTCATTACATTAAAGAATCGTCAGGATTTTGTCAAATTGCTACATAATGGAATGGTACAAACCAACAAAAAACAAAAGCGATACTTAACCCGAATCAAATGCTGTCGTCAAGAAAGGACATACAACACCGACGGTTTTGTCAAAATGTCACCATCGACCGACGTAACTTTGAGGTAGTCAAGGACTTCGCCTACCTAGGCTCCGCTGAAAACAGAAATAACAACACCAGCGCTGAGATCAAACGCAGAATAACTCTTGCTAACCGCTGTTTCTTTTGGCTAAGAAAGCAATTGAGTGGTAAAGACCTCTTTCGAGGGACCAAAGTGTTGCTGTATAAGACCCTTATCATCGCTGTCGTGCTATACGTCGCAGAAGAATGGACTATGATAAAAGCGGATGAAAGCGGATGGGTTGCTTCGAAAGAAAACTTATTCGTGTGATCTACGGTCCCGTATGCATCGAAGGGGAGTGGTAGAGAAGATGGAACGACGAATGGGCTGTACAGCGATGTTGATGTAGCAAGAAGGGTAAATGTCCAATGACTAATATAGCGGGGTCACCTAGAGCGCATTTAAACCAATGATCCGGGCCGGAAAGTCTTCGAATCCACACTTAGAGGACAGCGCAGTAGAGGATGATCGCGGATCAGATAGCGCTCACAAGCGGAAAGTGACCTCACATAACTAAGCGCGAAACTGGAGACATCTAACTAGGGACCGAGCTGGGTGGAGAAGTTTGTTGTATGAGGCCCTAGTTCAGACAGGACTGTAGCGCCATCTTAAGTAAGTAAGTAAGTATTATACAGTATTATACACAATTTTGACCTTTTTTTAAAATACAGCATTTTGACCCGCTCCACTTTCATCTAGCGGAAATATTGCTGTTAATATTTTGAAACTTTTACCCGTGGCATAAGCGTTAGAATGTCATGCGAGAGGTCTTGCGCTCGATCCCTGCCTATGCTACCTAATGTGTTTTTCACGGGTACTGCCTCTTGCGAGGAATTGACAAATTCTACAAGATTAATTCTTGTCATGAAAAGTGCTTTCTCAAATTTGCCGTTCGGATTCGGCTTAAAACTGTAGGTCCCAGGAATGGTTGAGAGTTTTCACCTAGCTCTAGTTCCCCAATGGACTGTTGCGCCACCCAATTTATTTATTTATATTTACAAAAATCAAAGCCCAACCAAAAACACTGTTAATCTTACTTCTTGTATACATCTAGACTGAAAACAGCTTCATGTGCATTACAAACATTATGATCCAATAAATGTTAACCACGAACAATGGGAAGTTTTCAGTGTGGGTTGCATCGCAGTCTTTTATTAACTTCCCAAAGGAAATAATTGTAATCGTTCCGATTTGTTTGATTACAAATTTTGACATTTCTCAACGTTTAATTTCCCTAGAGTTTAAATAAAAGTTTTTTAAGAGATGGCAAACGATTGATTGCATCGTTTAATTTTTGAATATCCTTGTTTTATGACCGGACTCACGGTGCCCAGTTCATACTACATACTTCTTTTTTTTAAATAACGAAAGTACAAAACATTTTTAGATTGTTTTTTCCACAACTAATTTACAACAAATGATTGTCAATTAATTGCGTACTTAGTTTTAATAAAATCAAAAAGATTATTTTTACAAATATGATTTAAAATATAACCAGCATGATTGTTCATATGTATATGCGTTTTGACCCGGTGTAATGGTTGGGCTCATCAGAAGATGACTATTAGCTTGTCTTGACGCATATTTTCCCGAATAAATCGGGATTCCATTTAATCCGAGCAACATAGAGCAACTGCGACTGTTTACAGTCAAATATTTTTTTTTCAAAAAGATTACTTGATATCAACCTAGCATATATCACATAAAACTTTTCTTTAAATCAATTTTTTTTTCCACAATTAATTTACAACAAAGAAACAACTCAATTTTTTAAATTTCGAAAATTGTAGTGCTAACTTGACATTCGTAGAATTTTAAAAAATAAAAGCCAAAAAAACGTTACTAAAGGTTGGTAAAAGTTGATCTTCGACTTAAATGTCGTTTTTAAAATGTTCAACAATTTTTTTTTTCGTCGTCCATAGCTCAAAAAACATCAGTAGTGTTCAAATAAGTTTTGTTATACCGATAATAATGCAGAAAGGGTTCTCAAAAAAATTGAGTGCGTTGTTTCTTTACCATAACAATTTAAAAAAAGGTGAACATTTTAACCCAAAATATCTCACGAACCAATAACGCTAAAGACTTGAATGAAATTTTATGTTATATATTTTAAGGGGATACCAAACAAGTATTTTTTGGGGAAGAATCCAATTAATGGTTTTCTTTCTTGGACGTTGGCAACGCTGTGCAAGTAAACGGTTGTGATTATTTTTGCTCTATTTAAAATCAAATACAAATTTATTTCTTTTTTTGAAAAATAAAAACAAAAAATTCATTTTTTCAATCCAATTTTATTGATAAATACATTTACACCAGGTAAATCTTAATTATTTAAGAAAAAACCCAAATATTTGAGTGCTGTAAAATTTTGTAAAGTCCTATGAGCGATAAAAAAAGAAAGAGCTGTCAAACGCCACCTAAAGACTCGAACCTATCTAGCTCAGAAGAAAATTCAAAACCAGCCGCAAAAATATTTAAATCCTCAACAAAAATGCCAATTTCTGATTCAGATTTAATTAAAATAAAATCAATCATTGATGGTTCAATCGATTCGAAGATTACAACAAAGCTCGTTAACCTTGCCACAAAGGATGACCTCCAAACCTTGTCATCTGAGATAACCGCATTAAAAAAACAAAATGAAGAGTTAACAACAAAAGTCCAACATATTGAAGCCCGTTGCAATAATTTAGAAATGGAACTAGAATTACAAAACCGGGAACTAAAGGCAAGTAATGTTATTCTAACCATCCCTAAAAACGACATTGACGTACAAAAAACAGTTGATGGCATAGTTGACCTTTTGCTTGGTACACAGGATAAACACGAAATGCCACCAGCTATTAAATTAAGCGAAAATCAATCCATCACTAAATTGAAACTATCCACTGGCTCAAGTTTCTTGGCAACGAGAATGCTTAAAAATGCAACAAAGTTGAAAGGCACAAGTTGCTATATCCAGCGCGACCTAACCAAACAACTACAGCACAAACGACGGATTCTGTTAAGTTATAGAAAGGTTATTAAATCTAAACAACCCAATGCACCAATTTTATTAAAAAACAATGCTTTAGTTATTGGAAAGGATATATTTTATTTAACAAATAACAATAAATTAATTCACAACAATAATGATGGAGAACAGGTGCTAATAAAAATGTTTGGAGAACTGAATTTCGAAGCTGTCAAACTGACATTGATGTCAAACAGCCAACAAGCAAATAGCAAAATAACATCAGTGATGGCAACTTCTTCGAACGGAGCAGAAAGTAGTAGAAATAGTAGTATTCAACATTGATATGAAAAAACCGTCAGCTCAAGTATTATTAGTTTACAAAATATTTTATCTTATAATATATCAGGTTTAAATAATAAATAATTATATGTAGATTTTTTTAAATATGTACAAAGTTTTCAAATCTTTTTTTTATTCGAGACACATATAACACAGGAAAATATTATTAAATTTACAAACTACTTTAGTCAATATAAATTACATTGGGTAGCAGCAACACGTACAGCTAAGAAAGGCCGGGCAAGCGGCGGAAATCTTTTTGGGATCAGAACTTCACTCTTAAAAACATACGACTTTGTGGACATATGCGGATATACTGTCGTTAAACATTTACTACAGAATAATATGTTATAGTACCTTTTTATATCAACTGCAATAACTGGATCGAAGATGCTGAAGAATTAAATAATGTACTATTTCACTTATCGAGTAAAAACGTAATGGTAATTGGAGATTTAAACGCAAGGATAGGAAACATGCAGACGGCAACTACTGTCTTACAAGAAACAAACCTTACCAACATTTATAACAACCGCACATCCAAAGATACCGTCTACAATCAAAATGGAACAAAACTTCTTGATATTCTTCAAAACTATGATTTATGTATTCTAAATGGTTGTACCGAAGGGGATCGAGAAGGTCATTATACTTTCATTGGAGGTCAAGGCAAATCTGTGATAGACTATTGTGCAGTAAATAACGACTGGGTAGATCTTATAACCAAGTTTGAAGTTCAAACAAAAACTTATTCCGATCATTTACCTATAGTTATTGAATGGACTAATAATGCTATAAGAAACGAAAAAACTCTTAATTTGCTCCCAAGAATGAACTGGAAAATACAAAAAATAAATATATACCATGAAGCTATAGACAACTTTTTTTCAAATACGGTGTTGAACACAGAGTCGGTAGAAGAATACTCTTCGCAAGTAATATCATGCATTAGGAGTTCTTCTTCAATTAAAATGACAACTGGAGAAAAATTTTACAAGCAAAAGTGGTTTGACTCCGAATGCTCGAAGTTCCGTAAGAAATCCTTTGCTCTATTACACGCATGGAGAGAAACAGATTCCGAAGTTTTAAAGAAATGGTATGCTGAAGCCAACACCTCTTATAAAAATATGTGTCGTGTGAAGAAAATCAACTGGGAAAACAACAAAGCTATTCAACTTGCAAATATTAAAAACTCAAAAGAATTCTGGAAAGCAACAAAAGAGATAAATGGTTCTAAATTTAAAATAGTTACAGGCGTTTCTGCAGCACACCTATCACTGTACTTTCAAACTCTACTTCGTGATCAAAGAAACATAACCTTTTTAACTGCCGAACCTCTTATCGTCGATGATATTCTGGATTGTGAAATCTCTTTGGTGGAAATTGAAAATGTTTTAAAAAAATCAAAAAATGGAAAGGCACCGGGAGAAGATGGTATCCCGTACGAATTTTTTAAAAATGCTACGCCAGTATTTCTGTTGCACCTCAAAAAATTGTATGACAACATTTTTTCGAACTCTATTGTACCAAAATCTTTTAAAAACTCTGTAATCTTCAACATACACAAAAAAGGCGCTTTAGATAAAGCCGAAAACTACCGTGGCATATCGTTTATGAACACCATTGGCAAACTCTTTTGTGGAATTCTAGTCGCTAGACTTGAAAGAAAAATGGATTGATGAAAACAACACCATGACCGAACTACAGGCAGGATTCAGAAAAAACTACTCGACTATCGACCACATTTTTAGTCTAACTGCAATAGTGAAAGGTTTTCAAGCGAGAAACAAAAAGGTGTACGCACTTTTTGTAGATTTTAAGGCGGCTTTCGATCTCATTCATAGAAACGCGCTTTTGTACAAGTTATCGCAAATCGGACTTTCTACCAAATTCATTCAGATCATCAAAGAAATGTATTGTGGAACTAATGCTGCTGTTTGGGATGGAAACAATATATCGGATTGGTTTGAAACAGATAGTGGTGTGAAGCAGGGATGCCCACTTAGTGCATTGTTATTTGCACTTTTTATAAACGATGTTGTGACTGAACTACCTGGTGGAATCAGAATTGCAGGCACCATAGTAAATGTTCTTTTGTACGCCGATGATTTGGTAATTTTATCTGAAAATCCGCAAAATCTACAATTGATGATAAACCGCCTTGTTTCATTCTGTGAGAAGTGGGGACTTATCATTAACACAGATAAATCGAAGGTAATGGTTTTCTCAAGAAATAATCGGGGTAACCCAACACAAAACTATAATTGGTTCTTGGGAATTAACCGTCTTGATGTTGTGAGAGAATATACTTATTTGGGAGTAAAGCTTAATACAACACTTGATTTCAAAACACATTTTGAAGAAAAAACTAAAACTTGCCAGAAACTTATAAACTCTACTTGGAAAAATGTTTTATTCAATGAACACGTTAGTCTGTCAACAAAGTACAAAATCTTTGATTCAGTCGTTAAATCGACATTGTGTTACGCTGCAGAAGTATGGGGAACTAATGAATTTGAAGAAATGGAAAAGCTGCAAAGAAGTTTCATCAAAAAATTGTTCAACCTACCAATAAAAACTCCAAATTATGCTATTTACTTAGAAACAGGTTTACCCAAAATTTTTACTAGTACTCTTAAAACACAAGCCGACTATATTCTAAAAGTACTCGACTTCCCCGAATCACGACTCGTATGGAAAATGCTACAGTATGAAATCCGAAATAAAGATTGGTGGATGGAGAAATGGCGAAATCTTGGCGAAGTCTATGGAGAAAATACCAACATAATTCCCGGCGATAGAATAACAATAAAAGATCGGTTGTATCGTACAATACAAAAGTTTGAAGATAATCAAAGAGCGTTGCTTGTAGCGGAAGCCCAGCAGTCGGATAGCAGATTCTTGTACTCAAAACTCAACTATAATCTAGAAGCTGATAACTATTTTTGTGATTCGCATAGTTACCAAAAAATCTCTTTAATATTTAAAACTAGATGCGAGGTCCTTGGGCTAAACGGTGCACCATATAATGGAAGTTTTGATCGGTTTTGCACATTGTGTAACCTCAAATCAAAAGAGGACTGCTTTCACTTTATTGGAGTGTGCCCAATTTATGCAGTACAAAGACAACAATATTTAGGAGCTAAATATTTAACGGTGCAAGAAACAGTTAATTTGCTAAATGGCCCGAACTGGAAAAATCTTTATTTATTCTTAAAAAGTGCATATAATTATAGAATGTTATTGATAACTGAATTTGATTAAAACAAAATTGTAATGTAAACTTCTTAAACCAAAAAAAAAAAAAAAGAAATTAAATTGTTAAAATATTATTGCCAACTAAGCTGACGGCAATTCCATAGCTTATAAATTCATTTTTGTAATAATCATGTTATTACTTTATAAAATCAATAAATGAATTACTTACTTACTTACTGGTTTTCTTATAAATAAAAAAAAAACTGAAAACAAATTATTGTAAGCTCGAATATTTTACAAACAAAAAATATTTTGTATGCAACGAAATATTGTTTTTGACATTCAGTAAAATTATGTGAAAAATCGAATTGACAGTTCTTTTACAAAAAAATAAAGACCAAAAAAAAAAATCTCTAAAACTTATGGTAAACATTTATTATCGTCTCATATATCTTTCAAAAATTAAAAATATTGGCTTCAAACTAATTTTGGCTCACAGAAAATATTGTATTCGGCATTCAGTAAATTTTAAATAAAAATCGTTCGGTTTTTTTATACAAAATTAAAACCTACAAAAAGTAGTACCCAAAATTGGTAAAAGTTGAACAATATAAAATATTGACTTAAAATTACTTTTATTCATCCGATTTGTATCTGCTTATATAAGTAATATAACTTTTAAGAAATGAAACTTAAATTGTGAACACAAATCTCGTTAACAAAAGTAGATTTTTAAAACAAACTATTTTATCATATGAAAAATTGTATTGGTATTTTTAAGTTATTTTTTTTTGGAAAACTCCAACAAACAAATGTTTTAAAAAAACAACAAAACATACATATTATTAAAACAGCAAAAAACTGATAAGAAATGGTTTTGGACTCAAGTATAAGGAGAACAAAGAAAGATATTTACTTTAAATTACTGAACTTACACATTACATTGTTATCAATATTTTGTTAAAGTTTTACAAATCGACAAACGGTATGGGAAGCAATCAGTGTAGATCGCGTCGAAGCATCTTTTTTAAAATAAAATGTTTGCATATATAAAATACCCACAGCATCTGTTGTACGTGCAAAATGCAAAAAGTTTGAGTTTATAAGAATGGTATGCTAAGAGAAAACATTCATGGTCCTCCTCATTGCGAGATTCAATTAACTTAAACTTGTTTAGACTTCAACAGCTCAAAATTTCACGCACTAGTCTAATTATTTGTCTGCAAAAATCAGGCAGTTTTCGCTTTTTAGATTTAATATGCTAAGCAGTTGAAGGTGCTTGACTATACATACAAGTTATCACTAAACTTGACAATTAATAAAGTTAAAATGTTTTTTGCATTGAATCTAATGGATCAATCTTGATCATAAAACACTTGTAATCCATTTATCTTAGCCATCATAACATTTTCTATATCCGATGTATCTACACTAAAAATAAAAATAAAAACAAATCTTGCTTATATGGAGATGTCTAAAAATGACAACATTCTTTAGTCAAATCATTTTTAAGTTCTTTAATCTCTTGATATATCACACATCATCATTCTGAGGCATTTTTGTGTATGGAATAGACTATAACGCCATTAAGCATTCACAAAGATACTCTTTACAAACCATTTGACGTCCATCAACATCTGTGCCAGTGTCAAAGACTCAAGATTGAAGAGCGTTTATATGTAAAATGTTCATAGATATATGAAGATATGTGTACGTAAAGTTGATACTCGTATAGAACATTTTGTAATCATATAACAAACACAGAATCATGACATTGAAAAGTTATCGTGTGCACACGTTTCAAGTGTCAACATTTTAAATAAAATTAAATAAAATAAAATTGTAAATTCCCTCACTTGACATTGGACGCGAGCATAATATTGATCTTCATGGTATCGTCGTTGTCACCGTCTTCGGTCGTGAAGCTTAAGAAGGAGCATCCATTACAACAATCATACGGTTTGTCTCCTTGACATTATCTCATTTTCATTTTCATATTGCAGAGAATAATACCCTCGTCGTCGCGTTGTTGAGGAGATCAAAATGGAAATAGTTCGTGCTGTTTTCAAACAAACCATATTGTCAACAATTCAAGATTCGTATCTAAAGATACGAAGGACAAGAAATATCTTTAACTATACCTATGTACGTGTATAGGTATTATGTATCTCCTGTCACTTGTCAACGATTTTGAAACACTCTTGCTGCACTGCATCAAAGGACAGCATTTGCAGTGAATTTGAAGCATCTGTTTTGTTGCTCCTGCTGCTGATGCTGCTGGAAGATGCAACCGCCAACACAGGACGGAGCAAACACCTGATTGAAATTATCCCACAACTTTTCCATTTATGTTATAAATTCCCCCCTCTCAATTTCTTATGGTATTTAATTAGCATCAAAATAGATTCTCCGAAATGCGCATTCAAAGGTTCGTTCGTAGAAAAATCCTATTAGATCCACGAGAGTATAAACATAAACACGCAACTTGAAAATGCTTGAAGCATAAACAAACTGCAAGCGTTCGTTCAGTGGCAGGCATAGCTGTAAATACCCGCTCCAAAGAATACTCCTTCCCCATTTTACAGAGGTATCCACATATACTTTGCAATGACAGTTTGGTTTTGGAAGAAACGACGAACGCATCAGTGTCTACTCAAACTCACACGACTTCTGTGGAAATTCCGTGTCATGGATGGGGATATGTTGGCATTGTTGGGCCCCCCTCCTTTTAGTATTTTCTTCAATTTTTTGGTTTTGCCAAATGCATTTCAATTTCCCGAAAAAGAAAATCTCGCCCTTTCTTGTTGTTAAAATTTGTCTAAATGCGGGTCCGATCTGACACTGACACTCTAACTCTCAAGCAACTTCGGCTCCCCTTTTCACTACGAACAACTACGCCTTGCTGCGGTGGATTTCTAGTGAAATTGATGCGTACGTTCGCCTTTCGGTTAGGCATCGACTTCGGCTTCCCATAATATCTCAGTGGGGGACCTTTTGGCATTCGCCTAACTCCAGTATCCGAATTTTGTATATCACTCGCACCGAACACCACACGACTCACCGAACCCCAATGACTTGTAATGTTATTTTTATCACAGTGATAAATTACTTCGTGAGTTATGATCAGGGAAATGCATGTACTCAATCGCACCCTGAGCCAAAACAACTTGTCGCTTTATTTTTTGTTGTTGTTGTTATTGTTTGTTTGTTGTATTTTCCTCAGATTTTTCACCGGAAAAGTCCTGCGGTATAGCGGTATATAATAAAACATCACCGAAATGACATTCGAATTGAGTTTCTAATTTAGTTGAGTTGACATCCCCTCTCTTGAATCTTGAATCCCTTCTAAAGTGAGAAAAGTTCATTTACCTCCTGTTTCATAATTAACAAACAATTTATGGTCACCCCTATTCTTCAAAGTATGTATAGACCTTTTTGTTTTCAGCCAAATTTATTTATGATGTTTTCTGATGTAAAAATTAAAAACGTTCTTGCTTTCAAATCATATCTATCATTATAATCAATCTTCAAAACCCTTAATGGTTATAATTTTCTTTTTTTTGGGAATGATAACTTAAAACTTCGACGCGCACCCTCTCGTTGTTTTAGAGGAAGTCTCCATAGGGGTGAATTTCGGTTCTTTTAATTATTTGTAGGTGGTAATAAATTAGGTAACCTTGTTGCACCTTCACTATGAATGGTTTTTTCCTTCCCACATTTCTTACAGAATTTTTCTATAGTTTTTAGTTTTTTTAAAAAACAAATGATAAAAAAGCAATAAATGTCCAATAAAAATAATTAGTTGAAGCATATCAACTAATTTGTTGGTATTGTTTTGTTCACGTTAATCTAGATAACTGTATGCGCGTTAAGTCATTAAAGGGAAGTGGAAAAGTATTTATTGCTCTGTTTAAAAAGATTTCACACTGATGACATGACAGCGAGGAAATGAGAGTAAATTAAGTCGTCTACGTTGAGTCCGGGTGTGCATATATGCACTCTACACCTCAACCAATACTTCATTGAACTTTTAAGCATTATAATTGATAACAACACCTGCATAAATGTGTTTTTTAAAATTTGATAATAGATCAAATGGAATAAAATGGGATCTTTTAAGGGAAAAAGCAGTGCTGTGGGAAAATGTTTGAAGCTGTGATAAAATTGAAAAACAAGCTGGAAAAGTGATTTTTCTTAATTTATTAGATTCAACATTTTAAGCAATATTGATATTTTGAAGCACTCGACCGTGGAATATAGAGAGAATATGATTGATGCCGGAACTGAAAATCCTATGCATGGCCTCAAGAAAATTGAATAATGCGGCTTTCTGGGAAAAAAATCAAATGAAATTCAAATTATGAAAAACAAAGTTTTCTTGAAGGTACATTTTTAACATCATTTTGTTAAAAACTGAAATCTCAGTACGTTGGACAAACCTTGAAAATTTCTATTAATCATCAACTAGACAACAATATTATAAGCAGTAGTTCAATTGAAACTTCTGTAAACCAATTAATGGCACTTATTAGATCTTAATATTTCCAAGTTGACAATGAAATAGTTTCAGAACAAGATGTAAAAACTATTCTTGGTAGTCATAAAATCTCTAAGAGTTCGATAGTATGAAAAACATAATTTTTAAAAACCTACCCAGAAAAGGTGTTCAATTTATACACGCTGTTTTTACAGCTTGTTTTCAAATGAAACGCAAAACAGCAAAAATGATACCAGTTCAAAAACTTGGGAAAAATCATTCCGCAACGTAAAACTAAGGACCCATAAGCTAAGCCTGCTTAGTTCTCTGTGTAAATGACTTGAGAAACTCATACAAAATAAAATAATACCACACTTAAAAGTGTACAACATCATCCAACGGAACAATTTGGGTTCAGAAGCTGTCATAGCACTGTCCACTAAGTGCATCGAATAACGAACGATACAAAAAGAGATTTCGCATTAGGTAAGAGCACTGTTATGGTTTTATTAGATGCACAAACAGACAAGTTTAGCAGAGAAGCCAAAACAAGAAATGGCGCTAAACAGCTCGTTCCTGTAGATGCTGTCATATGCAGTCTTGAAATCGATGGAAAGATGGTGTTTGTCGAATTGATGTTCTTTGGTTTTTTCCAGCATCTGCCGTAATGTGAATTTTTAATCGGCTGTAGACTATCCTGATCTAAAACCACACTTATAAGGACCTATCAGGTTGTTGATGATGCAGCTTTAGACGTTCACATAATACGGCAAAGAAAATTTTTTAAGATTTTGATGTAAAGTAGACTGATATTTATATATTATATATAGTTTGTGCACACCCAGACAAAAAACTTGTTTAAAATTGCCTTAAACGACTAAGGTATGTAGGTCTTTTTTATTTGGATTTTAGTTTTCGAGCATAACTTAGCCTAGCTCTAAGGCAATTTCAATAAGCCCTAGGTAACGCGACATAGGCTAGATTGCCTTAGAAAGCTTAGGTAGTTTTTTTTATATGGATGTTAGTTAGCCAAGTTCTTAGGCAGTTTGAGTACGCCCTAGGTAAAGAAAAATAGGCAAACTTACCTTAGATGACCTAGGTAAAATAACATTTGGATTTTAACTTAGCTTTCTTGTATGTAATGTTATTGGACGACCATAACTTTGCTTAGCACTAAGGCAATATTTTTTTTTTTTTATTAACTTCCCATAGGAAGTTATTGTAATAGGTCCAATTTGTCAAATTGAAACATTTCTCGACTTTTCAGTGTACGTACGTTCGTACGTTCGCGACGTTTTTTCGTCCTCCATAGCTCAAGAACCAGAAGAGATATCGACTTCAAATAAATTTTGTTACACAGATAATAAGGCAGAAAGATGCAGAAAGGGCTCTCAAGAAAAAAGCGTGGGTGTTTTTTTATCATAGCAGTTTAAAAAAAAGGTGAACATTTTGGTTAACCCTAAATATCTCATGAACCAATGACGCTAGAGACTTGAATTAAATTTGATATTATAGATTGTAACGTAATACAAAACAAGTATACTTTTGGAAAAAATCCAATAAACGGTTTTTTTTTACAAATTAAAACAAAAACTGAAAAAATGTGTAACATCGAAAATTTTACGACCAAAAAATGATTTCATCTCTAAAACAATTTTGTGCAACGAAGAATAAAGTTTTTGACATCTGATAAAATTTTGAGAAAAATCTAATTGACTGTTTTTTTTTTATAAAATATAATCTAAAAATCTAATAAAATCTAAAAAAAAAAACATTACTTAAAGTTGGTAAAAATTGAATATCGATTCAAATATCTCTTCAAAAAATTGAAATTTAGGCTTCAAACTAATTTTATCTTATAAGCAATATTGTTTTCAACATTCTGAAGAATGTTGAGAAAAATCGAATTGACAGTTTTTTTTTCAAAAAATTAAAAACCGAAACAAAATGAACAAAAGTTGGTAAAAAATGATTTTCGTCTCAAATGTCTTTTCAAAAATTTGAGATAATAGCTTCTTACTAATTTTTACTTATAGGAAATATTGTTTTCAACACTAAGACAAATTTTGAGAAAAATCGAATTGACAGTTTTTTTACAAACAATAAAAACCTAAAAAAAAATGTATACAGGTTGGTAAACATTTATTTTTGACTCAAATATCTTTTCATAAATTAAAAATATTGGCTTCAAACTTATTTTATTTCAGAGAAAATATTGTTGTCGATATTCAGTAATTTTTATATAAAAATCCAGCAGTCCGTATTTTCATAAAAAATAAAATCAAAAATGGTACGCAAATTTGGTAAAAATTGATACGAGTACATATAGACAAACTTTTAAGCAAGACAAATCGACAGACGGGATGTGAAGTTTTCAGTGTGGGTCGCATCCAATCCTCTTTTTTAAAATGTTATTGGACGAGCATAACTTTGCCTAGTACCAAGGCAATTTATGTTACTCCTAAGGTAAATTAAAATAGGCTAACTTGCATTAGTAAACTAAGATTTTTGAAAATAAATTAACTTAATTCAACAATGTTCCGGCCAAAAGTATTTAATTTATTTGTCTTAGGTTTAAGTTGAATTAAGCTATGCACTTAAAGCTATGCAATTAAAAATAACCAAAAATTTTACTTAATTTCTTTATAACTCAAATCAAATCAAATGGGGTGGCGCAACAGTCCGTTGTGAACCAGGGCCTAGTGACTTACAACTCTCAGCCATTCCTGTGTGCGAGTACTGTTGTCAGGAATGGAAGGGACCTACAATTTTAAGCCGAATCCGAACGGCTAGTTTTGAGAAAGCACTTTTTCATGACAAGAATTACTCTTGAAGGATATGTCAATTCCTCGCAAGAGGCAGTACCCGCGAATATTTTTTTTAAATTAAGTTGGCACAGGCAGGGATTGAACCCAAGACCCCTTGCATGACAGTCCAACGCACTAACCATCATGCTACGGGTACTTTATAACTCAGTTGATTTTAAATATATGCCCGTGTCATCAACCTTGACTGTTAGTAATGCTGAACAGTGGGCGTGGCAGAAAGCGGATTCCTATAATAATATACTCATATGATGCCACCAGCAGTTTAGAGGGTATCGTTTTTTTTCAGGAACGGGCAAACAGTACTGCGGTTATATTCATCGGGTATGCTTTCGTCCGACCATATCTTACAAATAAGTTGGTGCATGCTCTTTACCAACTTATCTGCAGCTGCTTTGAAGAGCTCGGCATTTAAGCTATCTGCTCCTGCTGGCTTTGTTAGACTTCATCTTAGATATGACAATCTTTACTTTGTCTAATTCGGGATTGTTGGTGGCTGCTTGAAACCCAGCACGTCAGAGAAGGCTTTTCTGTAAATCCGTAGGTATCTTGTTAGGTTGTTGGTGCTTCGCAACTGGGTTTTCTTTATGTGGTCAGGAAGCCACCCTTATGCACGACCTTCAACCTGAAGAACCAGCGCTTTGCTTTAACTCCAAAGGTGAAAGCCGGCAACACCGTTATACTTACAGGCCCCCGACAGCTTTCCAATGGGGTTGGAACCCAACTTCCAGTTGAGGTACTAGGCAACCGATGTTTACCACGGGAAGGTGAGAGTAGGAGTTGATAGACAGAAATGTCTTTAGAGAAAAACCTGTGGACGCTTGCGTTCTCTAGAATTGACAATATGTCTACCATTTAAACATCCATTTATTCAATTTAACTTTGACAATTTATAATGTTAATTTTTTAGATTAATTTTCCGATTATGACTTTTTAACTTCAATACTACAGCTTCAATTTTGCAGCTTAGCACAATTTCTATTCTTGACAGTACATCTAAAATTGATCTCAATAGTAGGACAATGTCCATTCCTAGAAGTTTGATTATAACGACAAGATTGTGTAATGATCCTTGGAAATCATTCTCAGATTTGCAAAGTTCATTGTTTAAGGTTCAACTGAAAAATAAGTAATTTTAAGACTCATTTGAAGCACTTCAAGTTATTAAAAATTAACTTGTATTAAATACTTACTCCAACGTTCATACGACTTAAAATTATTTTGTTGAACACTTTTTTTTAAATTGTGCCCTAAAGGAAAAACAAAATAAGTTAAATTAGATGGTAATTAATGTAATGTTTGTGTATTTATTTGTATGGTATCTCAATTAAAACCAAGAAATAACCCATTTACTTATAAGTTCTGCACAAGAAAAAATGTCAAGAAATGAATATTAAAATTTTGTATTTATTATTACTAAGTACTTATATCCAAATATAAATTCAATATTACTGAAATTTAAATTAGACATATCTCAACTTTATAAACCAAATCCATTAAAACTGTTTTCCTGAAAACTGCAAAAACCAACATTCTCTGTGACTTCGAGTTGATTATTTAAAGAAGAATTCAAAAATGTTTGAATCGTAAAAGAAAAAATAAACTCAAAAATGTATTTTCACGTTAAGTAAACAAGTGAAAACAAAATTAAAAAAACTTTAAAATTATATAAATGAATAATTTCCAATGATGGATACAAATTTGTTGGACTAAAAAATTGCAATTTTTGTTTAAAAATAATGAAGAATTATATGAAAATGCAGTTTTCATTAGTTTTACCTGTACATATACAATTATTTAATAGTAAAATAAAATTTCTATAAGCTGAGTATTCATTAATTTTACTAATGTTTTTTTGACTTAGGGTCTTTTAACAAAACAACTTTTACAAATTTGTATTTACTAAGTATTCTAAGTTGTTCTTCGGTCAGTTTAACCGTTATTGTTTCCTTTAAATTAGACTTTATTTAGTAACCAAATATGGTCAATATCAAAGATGTAAATGCAGAAAAAGTTTTGTGTTAAAATATCTTGAGATGACATTTTTGATTAATATCAACTCAAGATATTTTACCAAAATCATTTCTGCCAATTACTTGAAAAATAAAATATATTGATACATAAGACCAATCATCATCTACTTAAGTTGTTTTAACTTTTGCACAACTATATAAATTTAACTTAAGCTATTTTCCAAAGTGCCATAACTTTCTTGTTTTAATAGATTTATCAAATATGGTAAAAAGAAAAATTGTTTGTAGAGAATGTAAAAACACTCAAAACCACTTAATTTGACTTTTTGAGCACAGATGTATTGGTAAATTACTAACACATTTATTTTCAATGTTTATAATTCCAAGTTGTATTAGAACACAAAAAATTATTTTGGCTATTTGTATTTCCAAATTAACTTTCAATAAAATTCTCACGATAGCAATTTAAAAGATGTTTTAATATTAATTTTAAAATGCTTTCTTTTTCTGTTTAAGAGCATTTTATGGGCCTATCAATAATTCTCATCCTTACCATTTAAAACAACATCCTTCATTGGTCATTGTTATTTCAGTTCAGGTTCAAAACCAATATTGTATTTTTCTATTTTAAAGCAACAATAACACCATAAAACACTCAAATCGGAAGGAAGAAACATTTTTATGAAATAAAATCCAAAGGGTTAAAAATAATATCAATATATGTAGGATTTCAACCCTTTATGGCATCGTCGAAAAAGAAGAAGTTTATAAATCATTTCTCTTCGATTAATTCCCTTGATGACATTTGGTGCCCTTAACAGAAGCAAAAACCTCTAAATAACCCAACTTATAGAAAATAAATGTTGTCATTCACCAAGAACAAACATAAATATACAACATCAGCTCTGCTCCCTTTTGTAGTGGCGTTTAAAATTGCCTTTCATTTGTTGCAAGCTGATGTACCTAACCTATACCTAACCTTCTCGTATTGTAGAATTTAACCCTTCTTTCATTTTTAATTTTAAAGAAACTCTAAAGTCTTACATTGCAACGTACATTGTGTAAAATGTTGTAAATCTAATCGGATGAACATTATAATGTGTCCTTGTGTAGGATATTGTATGATTATTCTTTTTACGCTCAATTGGTTTTGGCTAACAATTGATATTGATATTAATTTTGTTCGATATTAAAAAGACTGAAGGTATACACTTTTACAAAGTGGCAAATAAAAATAAATCATGGAATAATAGTTGATACATGTTTTCAAGACCGAAAGAAAAGTACTTATCTTATGCTGAAATTCCATATGAACCCAATAAAATACGCCATATCAATATCAGGATATGATCAAAGGAAAGTACCCACTCCTTTAAGTTTTCATTGCTATTTCAAAACTACCTATAAATAGTTTCTCTTTGTTTGAAGTAGGTACAGTTAGATAAAATAGGTTTGGTATTGTACTCGTAGTAGTTTCTGCAAAGCAGGAATAAATCAGCACTCTGCGTGTGATGTGAAATACCCTTTATTTTTCAAAATAGAATTAGGTCGAAAGTTTAACAAAATAAATATAAGGGTGAAATCGATACATTTAAGTATTTGTATAGTTGAACCTTTGATGATTGAAGAACTTCAAGTACCTGTAAAGATGTCTTGTAAGTGATTAGGAAAACATAATTGACAAATAATTAGTTTTGGGTACATGAAAATGTAAATTAGTCAACAATATTTTTATAAACGGTAAAGGTACTCATTTGATTGGTAAATTATGATTTTATCGAGAGCATGACATGTAAAATTATGTTTCCTTTGAGAGTATAAGGGTATGTAAAGTTTATAAATGCTCTTGAGAAATTCACCAAATGTTATTGATCCTGTGTTCTTTGATAGCAAAATAATGAGGGATACGAATTCTTCTGATAGAAAAACTGTTTGGGTATTAAAATACAAAATTTTCCTAATGTCTTCATTAACGCTTTCAAATCTTCGATTTGAGGAAGGGTAATTGATAATGATTGTTGTCAGAAACCCTTAAACTAATTTCATAAACTATTTGCGTTAAGTACTTGCTTTTTTTACACTCGATTTTGGTGCTATTATAACAATTGCATAATTTAGAACTCTTGGCGTGATGGTTAGCCCAAAGGACTGTCATGCTAGCTTTTGGGTTCAATTCCTACAGGTGCCACCTAAACTTTATTTTTTTCAAATAATTTACAAATCTTCCAAGATACATTTTCATCATTAAACGTGCGTACTTAAATAAGGTATAATAATTGTAGGTCCCCTCAATCCCTGAAATCACTCGCAAACATAAATTGTTGTGATTTTTAAGTCTCTAGGCTATGGCCATTTATGAGCTATTGCGGCACCTAATTCACTTATTCATAAAAACCAAACGACATGATTCTTATTTAAAGATCAGAAATAAAAAGTCCAACGAAAATTAAGTCTCCTTCATGATACTGAAGCAAGGTACTAGTTGATAGACATGTACAGAGGAGGTGAAGAACTCTTCCTCCTCTTCCTCATCCATACAGCATATTCTCAAACAGAAAATTAATTGAGAATATCCCTAACCCTGTTATGAGACCTATTATCGACCTTATATGCGATCTGCTTAGAGAAAGCAAGCGCCTTGAGCTCTTTAAATCTAGTTTTATTTTTTACCTAACAACTGGTGATTTTATTACACCTGATGTTAGCCTTCTTCATAGCATCAATTGCATTATTATTATATTCAGGTTGGTATTAGAGCATCAGCCAATCGTAGTAGAATGGTTTGTACCGTACCAATTCTGGCAAATTCATTTGCCTTACAACTTGCTGAATGTCTCTGTGGCCAGGCGGCCTGACTATCTCAAAAATACGGACATCAGATGTTTATATCACGTTTTCTTTAGGCCAGGATAAGTCTTTTTTATCGCAAAAAGTTCCGAATGGAACGCTCTACAATGATTTGGAAGGCGAAATCAGAGACTTAATTTCAGGAGCTCAGAGCTCAGACACGCCTACACCAAGGCCCTCATTTTTTTTCTATACATTTGTGTACAGGTGGATTGACTCGTCTTCCAGCAATGCCCTATCCTTCGAGAAAGATTCGGAAGGTTAAGAAATCTGGAAGATTCTGTCAAGTGGCAGTTGTAGGTTATGGCTTAGTCTTTGTGCTTTGGAATTGATTCTAAATACTTAAGAACTATGGAGTGGACAACTTTGAGGTGAATAGCAGAGCTTGCAGCTATTTGTTTGCTTAATATATCAAGAGTTGTTATCCCATCAAGTGCCGCAGATGAGATCGTGCGAAGCGATCCGCTTCCAGACCAGTTAGAATTCGATTTATGACCATGCTCCAGAGGAAAGGGGATAGAGCTGCTAACGAATTTTCCAGCAGAATAATTGCTCAGTTTTTAGCTAACTTTTCGGAGACGGAGTTATTAACTTTTCATAGGAAGTTATGTAATAGGTCCGATTCGTCAAATTGAAAACTTTGACATTTCTCGACGTTTTAAGGTCCCTAGGGTCGAAATAAAATATTTTTAGAAAGATGCCTGTGCGTACGTGTATACGTACGTTTGTTTGTCCGTACGTTCGCGACGTTTTTTCGTCGTCCATAGCTCAAGAACTAGAAGAGATATCGACTTTAAATAAATGTTGTTATACAGATAATAAGGCAGAAAGATGCAGAAAGGGTTCTCCAGAAAATTGCGTGAATCTTTTTTTTACCATAGCAGTTTAAAAAAAGGAGACAATTTTGGTTAACCCCTTAATATCTTGCGAACCAAAAACGCTAGTGATTTGAATTAAATTTTATATAATATATTGTAACGTGATATCAACAAAGTATATTTTTTGAAAAAAATCCATTTAACGGTTTTTTTATAGATACAAAAAAACTGAAAAAAAATTCGTCACCTCCTAAATTTTACGACTTAAATACGATTTCATCTCCAAAACAATTTTGTGCAACAAAGAATAATGTTTTTGACATCTGATAAAATTTAAAAAAATCGAATTGACAGTTTTTTTTATAAAAAATAAAAACCTAAAAAAACATTACTCAAAGTTGGTAAAAATTGAATATCGATTCAAATATCTTGAAATTTAGGCTTCAAACTTATTTTATATTATGAGAAATATTGTTTTTAACATTCTGAAAAATGTTGAGAAAAATCGAATTGACAGTATTTTTTACAAAAAATAAAAACCTAAAAAAATTAATAAAAGTTGGTAAAAATTGATTTTTGACTTAAATATATTTTCAAAACTTTGAGATATTGGTTTTAATTTACTTTTATCTTTCTAAAAAAAATTTGTCAACATTCAGTAAAATTTTGAAAAAAATCGAATTGACAATTTTCTTACAAAAAATAAAACTCTAAAATAATAACTATACTAAAACTTGGTAAAAATTTACTTTCGACTCAAATAGCTTTTCAAAAATTGAAAATATTGGCTTTATACTTATTTTATTTCACAGAAAATATTGTTTTCGATATTCAGTTATTTTTATATAAAAATCCAACAGTCAGTTTTTTCATAAGAAAATAAAATCTAGTACGCAAATTTGTTAAAAATTGATTATTGGTTATTGATATCTCTCAAATTAATTTCATTTATACAATTTATAAAGTAAGATCAATCTTGGGCATAGCTGTTAAAATTAAACCAGTCCGAAAATCTTAAGTTGTTCCGCAGTGCAAATGTTGCCAAGCTTTTTGGTCATACTCAAAAATACTGCAATCGAGAGTTTGCTTGTGTAAAGTGCGAAGGAAAACATGCAACTAAAAACTGTCCTATGAGCAAAGATCAGAAAGCGAAATGTGTGAACTGCAAGGGTAATCACCCGGCAATCTATAGAGGCTGCCCAATTGCCAAAAAATTCCAAGAGTTCAGAAGCAAAAATACATCTGCTAGAGACAAACCCAGAGTAAATACCTATTAAACTAAGAAGGAACCGCAAAAAGGCTGTTCAAAATAAAAGCGATGAAAATAAAGCCTATTCTCGCGCGGAAGAATGAAAAAAGAAATGCTACAGCTTATTCTTCAAAGAATTGATAAAAAGGATTTGATTATCAATCAGCTAAGAGAAAAAGTCGCTCTTAAAAACAACGATGGAACACTTAAAATCGCTACATGGAATGCAAACGGTCCTTACAACATTCATCCGAATTAAAAATCTTTTTAGATCTAGAACATATCGATATTTACCTGTTGTCCGAAACTCATTTCTCCAATGGGTACAGTCTAGATAATGTAATAGAAAACTATTCATGTTACCACGCTCCACATCCAGCTGACAAGGCAAGAGGTGGATCGGCGATTCTTATAAAAGAAAGCTTAAAATATTATAAAGTAGCCAAGTTTACTAGTGAAAATATGCAAGTAACAACTATAAGTACTGGTATGAAAAAGAAAGAGTTTAAGAAAGCAGCTATATACTGCCCACCAAGGCGCTACCCGACATAAGATGACTATACAGATCTATTTAATCTTCTTGGGCATAACTTTCTTGTTGGCGGAGACTTCAATGAGAAAGACACCCATTGGGGGTCAAGACTTTTATCAACAAAAGGCAAAAGACTTTTCCAAGAAGGCCGTAAATACAATTGCGAATTCTATTCCTCCAGGTCGCCAACTTACTGACTTTTTCATAGCTAAAGGAATCAAACGAAATCACATTAGTGTCGAAGGTAATTATGACCTGACATCAGATCATACTCCAGTGATTCTATCACTAAGTGAATCGGAAGGACCTACTAGAAAAAAGTAATCTAAAGCTTGTAAATAAGAAACCAAACTGGAGTGATTTTAGAGAAAGGCTTTTAAGTTTTATAAATTTAAGATCTCCCATAGATACAATCGAGCAAATTGACCATGAGGTGGAACAATTTAGTGCTGACGTGCAATAAATTTCTAATAGAAGACAAAATGAAATAAAATCTCCTTTCGAGATAAGAGAGTTGATAATAGAGAAAAAAGCTCGAAGAAAATGGAAAAATACTAGATTTCTAGATGATAAAACAACGTTTAACCGCATAAACAACAATCTTAAAAAACAAATTTACAATTAAAAAATGATTCCTAACGAATTTAACGACTGATGCTTCAACCGATTTTTCGCTATGGAAAGCAGCCAAGCGCCTTAAAAGACCGCAGTTACAAAACTCGCCCTTGAAATCTCAAGATGGGAAATGGATCGATAACCCGAAAGAAAAAGCTAACCTTTTCGCTGAACATCTTGCAAATGTTTTTAAGCCGTACTCATCAAACGAGGCTGAAAATAACTTACAGTTTGTTGATAAGATAGATGAAAGTGAAATACCAATTGTAAGACTTAAAGAAATAAAAAGTATAAAAAGTGTTTACATCAACTAACAAATAAAAAATCACCAGGTAACGATCTAATTTCTGCTCAGGTTATGAAAGAAATGCTATTGAAAGCCTTTATAAAACTCCAATATATAATAAATGCATTCCTTAAGCACCGGTATGTCCCGCACCATTGGAAAATTGCTGAAGTAATTGTCATACCAAAGCAAGGTCAACCACCTACAGAAGTGACGGCTTACAGACCAATATCGATTATACCAATTATGGCAAACGTTTTTGAAAAACTGCTTCTGAAGAGACTTAGCAAAATCATAGAAGAAAGAAAGTTAATCCCAAACCATCAGTTTGGCTTTAGAAATAAATATTTCACGATAGACCAAGTGCATCGAATTACGGATGTTGTGGAAAAGGCACTTGAAGAAAAACAAGTATACTCGTCTGTATTCTTAGATGTTGCTCAAGCTTTTGACAAGGTTTGGCACTTGGGACTTGAGTACAAACTGCATAGGGACTTCCCCAGTACTACGAAATACTGAAATCCTACGTTACGAACCGACTCTTTAGAGTACGGTACGACCAAAATTACTCGGAACTTAAGAAAATTGAAGCCGGTGTACCACAAGGAAGTGTCCTAGGACCAACCCTGTATCTGTTATATACAAGAGATATTCCAGTGGACATCAACGCTATCATGGCCACCTTTGCTGATGATACTACAATATTGGTGCCAGATAAATCCGTTACGAAGGCTACACAAAAATTGCAAAATGCAGTCGATAAAGTTAGTGATTGGACACACAAATGGCGTATCAAATTAAACGAAACAAAATCGACGCATATAAACTATACAAACAAAAACATAAACAATGTTCCAATTTTTATAAACAGTACAGAAGTACCTTACACCAATACCGCCAAATACCTTGGAATGAATTTGGATGCAAAGCTTAAATGGGAAGAACACATCAAAAAGAAAAGAGAAGAACTAAACTTGAAGTACAGAAAAATGTACTGGTTAATAGGAAAGAACTCTGACCTATCTATCCAGAACAAACTAATGTTATATAAGCAAGTGTTGAAACCCGTTTGGACATATGGCATCCAACTATGGGGCTATACAAAGAAAACAAATGCTGAACCCATCCAAAAATTCCAAAGCAAGGTCCTTCGTGGAATAATAAATGCCCCTTGGTATATAAGAAATAGCGATCTACATCGTGACCTTCAAATTGAAATGGTTACAGAAGTGGTTAAGAAACACGCTGTATCACACAATCAGCGACTGCAAAGTCATACTAACTCTGAAATGGAGACCGTATTAAATGTACAAGACAATGTTCGGAGATTAAGAAGAACCAAGCCTCATGAGCTGATGGGCTAAAAGCTACGGGAAAGTGTTATAACCTTAAACTTCCCCCAATGCGATTTAAAAATTAAGAAATAAAAATCATTTGTCGATCTTGCGGTAAGTGTCCCACACTACTCGGTACCGATTCTTACCGAGTGTCTTTTGAAGATTTCCATCGGATAAAAAAAAAAAATATATAAACTTTACAAATAAAAGATAAACAATATTTCAACAATCAAAAAAAAAATAATCAAGCTGTACCTTACGCCAATACGGCCAAATACCTTGGAATGACTTTGGATGCAAAGCTCAAGTGGAAAGTGCACATCAAAAAGAAAAGAGAAGATCAGAAGAATTAAACTTGAAACATGGTGGTTTTAGAAGTTATCAGTGTGGGTCGCATTCCATCCTCATTTTTCAAATATGATTAAGGTGGTATTCTAGAAATCGGTTTTGAAACCGTTGTCCCAAAATGTGGATCCAAAAAGTTCGAAATAAAACAGTAAAAACTTTACTGTTTGAAAACTGATTTCTAGAAAAATAGATTTTGAGAACTTTTGTTCAGTAGTGAATTCCAATTTAAAGGTCCGTTGAAGCCGATTTCCTCTGCTTATGTTAACTAATTGTTAATGTTTAAAAATGTCAGTTTTTCAATGAAAGGGAATTAACACTTTACTAGTTATCAAAAGAGTGGTTTAAAATTTTGATGTCGCTTAGTAAGTTGCTAAATATTAAGAAATGTTAAGCCCTTAACCATACAGGTTCTTAAAAATTTTGCGCCATTCTTCCCATAAAAAATAAGTCTTTAAGGGTTACAACTTCAAACTCAACGCTTTGGAAATTCATACTTTGTTTCCTTTAAGTCATAGTTCAATATGCAAATACATTTCTTTAATTAGAAATATTCAAAACTTTTTTTAACTCTATGACGCATTGATTTAATCATTCGGAATATTTTAATATCCTATCACACAATAATATCCACCCAATGCTATGTTTAGCTAAACCTTACCTCAAATAAAAAATGAAAAATTACTCAACAATCTTGAAAAGAATTTATTTTTAAAATCAAATTTATCACCGCATATTACAACAGGAGTTGACACCCTAATAAAAGTACTTCTTCGCATTATATTAGGCCAACATTTGTTACTGAAAGCAAACACATCCGCAGCCCCCTTTTAAAAAAGAAGGAAAAAAAACAAGAATCCTTAATATTTATTTGTAGGTTAGAGTATCAAGAGGCATCAAACATATCCTTGATCGAAAATAAAAGAAATTGCTCTGCCACTAAAGATTTTAACAATATTTCGTAGGTATGCCTCTTGAATCCCGAGGGAACTTTTTACTTATTTTTTCAAATATCATCTTTCGAATTATAATGCACTGCTATTTTTGGCAATTTTTTTTTTCAAAACTGCTGTTAGTAAAAAGAAACATTAAGTAGAGTTATATGGAAGCAGACAAGAATGTCATATTAGGAAAATTATTGGTTTTTGAGATAAGAATAAAAATAACTGCCTTTTTTTAAGAAATTGATGTGTTGTGTATATTTTTCTTTTTGGAAGTTCCTTTTTTTTCCTATTTCCTTATGAAAAAAATCACCTTGCGTATCTTAAAGAATATAACATGATATGGAGGAATATACAAGGACGACAAGGGTCCTGGGTTGTTATTTGTTGTATGCATCAGATAAGTAGTGATAAATGTTGAAACTTTTAATGTGTTTCTTTTATTGGTCGATGATTTTTCGAAATTTAAAAGTAATCTTGATAGTGAACGTTTGTTTGTTATTTTATTTTCAAGAAGGATTATGCCATAGACAATCATATAACGAAGGACTTGTTATATGCTTTTGGTAGTGCTATGAATGGCAATACTAAATTTTGGGAGAAATCTATAAAAGAAATAAGCTTTGTTTCCTATGTTGGGGACAGTGATAGAAGGAGGAAATTGAAGAGTAGGTAACTTTTTCGTGGAAGCAATTTATTTTGAAAAATTCCCAATTCAAATATTAACCTTTTTTTTGTCATGTTCTCTCTCCAAAACCTAACGTGTTCGAAAAATACAATTGTGAAATAAACTGACTCTGATGTGGATTATTTATCATTTTTCTTGAATATTTACATGGAATTTTTCAACCAAACATTTTAAAAAGAAGTTCAAATCCTTAAGACCATCTTCTTAATAAATCGACTCTTCTAATAGAATACAAAATGTTGTAGTTTAAATCTTAGGTTTAAAATATTCAAGAAGAAATAATGTGGCATTTAAAGTGCATAATTAACTACTTCCTAAGTCTTAAAATATCTCTTCTACATAAAATCGATATAATCGTTATTTTTAATCTTATATTTTCCTTAATTTGAATCTTAAATTTAAGTATTATGATATTATACACTTTAATTAACTACTGAATTGCCACCTATTGTGTCACCATTAATGGCACCTTTCCTCAATTTAAATTACCCCTATTTAATATTATTTTGGTATAATATCCTTTTTAACTTGGTCGGTTGAGTGTTTATTACCATTTGGCTATTATTATAAAACACCAATCGACTCTATAGCTATACACCTATAAGAAGGTTTTATTTTATATTATACAAAGGTAATACCTGCAATAAAGGTATAATAAGCTCATGGATTAGAAAACTATAAAATACCTATCCTAAAGCAAACAGAGGAGAACAATAAAATTGTTGGAATTCAAAGGATCCGCTTTTCCGTTGGTTTTCGCTGTATTGCATTTAGCTCATGGTTTTTGTGTTGTTGTCTTAGAATGTCTAAACTCCCTGTTTCTTATTCTTATTCGAATTTTATTGCTGTCAACATTCTGATGGTCGTCAGGTTGCTTACAATTGGCAATAAAAATTGTTATTTAATGACACAAAAGTTACTATACCTATACCTTCACTGCTTTACTAGCTGTATATGGCTATAATAGAGGAAAATTTTGAACTTGTCTTGCTATCCATCGCGCGTAACGAATCACCTGGGAGCTACGAGTAAAGTTCTAAGTTTATGGTTTGACATAAAATAACAAGCTAATGCAATCAGTAAGAGCTTTATTTCTCTTTCTTGATTATATTATATAACAAAACAAAACGATTAAGTATTTTTCTGAGGTCTTTATAAAATGCTAATGTCAATGAATTTGGAAACCAAAATTGACACATTTCTTAAGGCTTAAAGATTCTGATTCGCGGTCACGCTAATAATTTATGGGGTACAGTTAAATTTTGAGAGTAATAACGAAACAAGGACATCTTTTTAATTGAGTTCAAAACTTATTATTCATTCCGATATATCCACTTCAGAAACTGATCAAAATGTTTCATTGTTTACTAATACTGTTATAGAAAGGGTTGAACAATCTGTTAATGCAAGACAAATAAGGTTCTTTTCCCTTACTTAGTTGAAGTCATTAGAATCAGAAATAGTTTCGAAGAGGATAGATACAGGCAAGGGATAATTATAACTTAACTAAAATGAATATTCTTACAAATCTGATTAAAGAAGTTAGTGCAAGCTTTAGAAATAAGAAATTTAATACAAAATTAAGATGGCCAGAGAAAGATGACAAACATTTCTTTAATGTTGTGAAAGCTATTAAGAAGCTTAACTTGAATATTCCTGCATACAAATAATATAATGGCCTGGTTCAGCAATAAAATATTGGAATGAGGAAACCTCCCTGAATAATAAAAAAATAAGTTTTATTTTAAGGATTTAACCTCACTCTTTAAAATAGTTTTTGTATTATTCACTCAGTACGCCTACTTCAAGTTATTATTATTATTATTATTATTTATTAATTTCCACATAAATGATACAAATTAATACTTAAAACTAAACAGCACTAGCACAGTAACAAGGCTTTCGGATGGTGTCTTAAATAAATCGATGTACAAAATAAGTTGATGCAAAGATCTAGGGGGAGCGGCCGAAGGATACAGGTGGGGGGATGATAAAGTCCCCGCACATGCCACCCTCGGTCGCTCCCCCGGTAGTTGAGAAATAAGGTAATAATATTATACACATGAATCAAGTTTAAGAATTTGTAAGATTTTAAATACAGATTTTATGTTTTTTTCAGTAGGATTTGAAAGCAAAGTTAGAAAAGTAATATTATGAACATTTTTAAATAAGCTATTGACTTTAATGCATTCTGCTGTTAAATGTTGAATTGATAATATAGTATTTGTTTGGCAGAGGTCGCAAATTGGTGGAGGTTCTTTTTTTAATAAATGGTTGTTGGTTATCCAGGTATGTCCAAGTCTCAATCTTGTAAAACACTTGTTCATTTTTGAGGACATGGTTGTGGGATAAATAGCAGGTTCTCCTTCTTTGTTAACTGTCGAGTAGTGGTGAATATGGTGAGCCCAATATTCTTTCCGCTTACGCTGCCAGTATGCGTCTATCATTCTTTGGAGGTCCTTTTTGGGTGGGAGGTGTTGCGTGACCGCTGTGTTGGGGCATACATAAATAGTTTTAGCTTCTCTGTCTGCGGCTTCATTTCCCGAAATGTTGACATATCCTGGGATCCAGATTAATCTTAATTTTTGACCCTGCGATATAATGTTGTCTCGTTTTTTATTGATGATTGGTGTTCGGTGTTTTATGTTTTTTATGGCAGATAATGTGGAAAGACTGTCGGTGAGGATGATGGTTTTTTTGTTTGTTTTGGCGATCATTGTTGCCCTTAAAATTGCTAAGGCTTCAGCAGAGAAAATTGAAAAATAAGCTGGAAGTTTCTCAGTAAAGCAAGATACTCCGTGTTTGTCAACGACAGCGTATCCAGTACGATGTTCAAATGGTAGACATGTGCATTCAAGAGGACACAAGCGTCCACAGGTTTTTCTCAAAACCCACCTCTGTCTATCAACTCCTACTCTCACCTCCCCGCGGTGAACATCGGGTGCCTAGTACCTCAACTGGAGATTGGGTTCCAACCCCAGTGGAAAGTTGTTGGGGGCAGCAAACGAGAGAGGAGGTGTTTCCACTAAGGCACCTCTCCTTATCCAGGCGGCAGCGGACGAATTCTCGAGATGGAATCAACGGTGGCGTCTACAGTTCCAGTAAGGTCGAACTACTTAGTGAACACCTTATAGGGCTTCTTCGACATATTCGGAGCCCAGGCCTATAAGGAGCGGTTCATCCGGCTCCCCTTCCTTGGAGCTATACTAAGGATCTGGCCCTCCAGGTTGGGGGTTGTGCCGTCGGGGTGACTTCCTGGCCACGTAAAAACATCATAGTTTCGAAGCAACAACAAGCCTCGGATACGGACGGATTCACTGTTGACAACCCACGCAAACGAAATAAGGACAACGAACTTCGGATATGTACGTGGAATGTTAGGTCCCTTAACAGACCACGTGCAGCCGAACAATTAGCGGAAGCCCTAAACTGCTGCAAGGCAGATATTACAGCCATCCAAGAAGTGCGATGGGATGGACCGGGCAAACGCAAACTAAAAGACTGCGATATCTACTACGGCAACTGCTACCGAGAACAAAGACAGCGTCTATTTGGGTGTGAATTTGTTGTTGGAACTAGGCTCAGGCAAAAAGTCTTAAGTTTCAACAGTGTGAGCGAGCGCATCACGACAATCCGCATCAAGGCTAAATTCGCCAACATAAGCCTAATATGCGCGCATGCCCCAACAGAGGAGAAAGATGAAGACACCAAAGACATATTCTTCGAGCTCTTAGACAAGACATATGAGCAGTGCCCTGGCTATGACATTAAAATTGTCTTAGGAGATTTTAATGCCAAGCTAGGAAGAGAAGACATCTTTGGTGGCATAATCGGGAGATACAGCCTGCACGACACCACCTCCGACAACGGATTCAGGCTGGTCGATTTCGCTGCGGGGCGAGACGTTCTGGTAGCTAGTACGCAGTTCACGCATCTCAATATCCACAAGGGGACATGGAAATCTCCTGATCAATCAACCGTCAACCAGATTGACCACATTGCGATCGACGCACGACACTTCTCCAGTATCCAGGATATCCGAACATTCCGAGAGGCCAACATTGACTCGGACCACTACCTCGTTGTAGCCAAGGTACGGCTACGGATATCCCGATCCAAGCCAAAACAAGGAAGTACTGTGAGAAGATTCGACGTTAGACGGCTACAATCGCAAGAGACTGCCATGTCCTTTTCCGATCGAGTCTCTAATAACCTCCTAAGGAGTCCTATGCTTCCTGCATTAAGCATTGAAAACCAGTGGCAACATTGCCTTGCAGCCATCAGAGATGCCGCCTCTGAAGTGCTAGGTTTCACACGGCCACCACAGCGAAACCCCTGGTTTGACGACGAATGCCGGCAAGCTCACGCAGCGAAACAAGAGGCATACAAAACGGCGCTGCACAAAAGGACGAGAGCTGCTCGTGAGCTCTACGAGCAGAAGAGGAGAGAGGAACACCGGCTTCTTAGACGGAAAAAAAGAGAGCATGAGAAGCGCGCGATCGAGGAGATAGAGGGATGTCACAACAGGAATGAGGTTCGTAAATTTTACCAAAAGGTAAAAAAAACCTCCCAAGGGTACAAGCCACGAACCGAAGCCTGTAAAGACGATCAAGGGAACATCGTAGTAGAACCACAGTCGATGCTGAGAATATGGAAAGATCACTTCTCCAAATTATATAACGGCGATGACGAACCGAATTCCGCTGTAAGGGAGATAGAACCACTCAACCTCGGCGACGCAGATCAACAATTCCGCCCACCCGACCTTGACGAAGTGAAGATAGCTATATCTAAACTTAAGCCAAACAAAGCTGCTGGAGCTGACGGCATCACCGCCGAACTATTCAAAGCAGCAGGCGATGACTTGGTAGGGAGCATGCACCAACTCATCTGCAAAATTTGGTCGGAAGAAAGCATGCCCGATGAGTGGAATTTCAGCATAGTGTGCCCGATACATAAGAAAGGAGACCCTCTAAACTGCTCCAACTACAGAGGCATCAGTCTTCTTAACATTGCTTATAAGATCCTCTCTGCCGTATTATGTGAACGTCTGAAGCCATTCGTCAACAACCTGATTGGTCCTTATCAGTGTGGCTTCAGACCAGGAAAGTCCACTATCGACCAAATATTCACACTACGGCAGATCTTGGAAAAAACCCAGGAGCTTCAAATCGATACCCACCATCTTTTTATCGATTTCAAAGCCGCGTATGACAGCATCTATAGGGAAGAGCTCTACCGAGCAATGTCTAGTTTTGGCATCCCTGTCAAACTTATCCGTTTGTGCAGAATGACGATGGAGAATGCACGCTGCTCTATCAAGGTCGGAAAAGATCTTACCGATGCATTTGATGTCAAAAAAGGTTTTAGACAAGGCGATGCACTGTCATGCGACTTCTTCAACATCGTTCTGGAAAGAATTGTGCAAAACTCAACCGTCAACACTAGAGGCACAATCTTCCAAAGATCCATCCAATTACTCGGATACGCAGATGATATTGACATAATTGGAAGATCAAAGCGTGATGTCAGTGGAGCGTTTTTGAGCATTGCGACGGAAGCGAAGAAGATGGGTTTAGTGGTCAATGAGGGCAAGACCAAGTATATGCTGTCATCAAAAAAGGACACTGAACGACGACGTCTTGGACAAAACGTCACCATGGACAGCTATAACTTTGAGGTAGTTAAGGACTTTGTCTACCTAGGCACCGCTATTAATGCAGACAGCGAGACCAGCGCTGAAATCAAACGAAGAATAACTCTTGCAAATCGCTGCTTCTTTGGACTTAGAAGGCAATTGAGAAGTAAAGTCCTCTCTCGAGCATGTAAAATCACCATCTATAAGACACTCATCATCCCGGTTCTCATTTATGGCGCTGAGGCCTGGACCCTGTCAAAGAAAGATGAGAGCGTCTTAGGATGCTTCGAGAGAAAAATTCTTCGGGCGATTTTTGGTCCCGTACGCATAGATGGAGAATGGAGGAGAAGATATAACGACGAGCTGTACGGGCTGTACAGCGACACTGACCTAGTTAGCAGAATCAAAGTCCAACGGCTTAGATGGCTAGGTCATGTAGAGCGGATGGACATCAACGCTCCAGCCCGGAAGGTCTTCGAATCCAATCCCGAGGGACGGCGCAGTAGAGGAAGACCGCGACTCAGGTGGCGCACCCAGGTGGGAGAGGACCTCAACCAACTTGGCGTGCGAAACTGGAGACAGCTAGCTAGGGACCGAGCTGGCTGGAGACGCTTGTTGGTTGAGGCCCAGGTCCGCCCCGGACTGTAGCGCCACCTTAAGTAAGTAAGTAAGTAAGCGTATCCAGTACCTTCACTACTCTTGGAACCATCGGTGTAGAGTGCATTCCAGGTGTTTGTAGGATAAGTCTCCATAAGGTTTAGGAAAAGTTGCATATACTTTTCTTTAGGGGTATAGTTTTTGGGATATATAGATGGATGGGTATCGATGGTATCCAATGTGAGTTTCCATGTCGGGAACTTTTCAATGGGTATACTTTTAGTAAGGTCTATTTCGAAGTCTTTTCCAAAAGAGAGGGCTTTATAGAGGGTTGATGGTTGCTTAGGTAATTTCTTTCCGCGAATAATTTTTTTTGCGTCGTTTTGAATTGGCGAGTTGTATGATTCGCATATTTTTGGGAGAAGTTTCGATATGAGGAAGTCCCTCCTGTCTTCGATAGAGTAAAATCCACCTTCCGTCATCATGTTTATAATTGGTGTTGTTCGGAATGATTTGAGGCTAGCCCTTATTGCTGCGTGATAGATTGGGTGCAGGATTTTAAGGTTTGAATTTGCAGTTTTGCCGTAAATAGTAAGGCCATAGACAAGTTTGGAGCAGAAAATAGCTTTTGTTATGTAGATGAGTGTGTTAATGTGTACAAAACTTTTACGTGAAGATAAATATTTTATAACATTAAGTCTAGATGCTAATTTTGTTTTCAAATCTGTACAATGTTTTTTAAAGTTAAACTTGTTATCAAACAGTATACCTAAGATGCTTAAAGTATTTACATTTTGTATGTTTATATTGCTTATATTAATAATATGATTTGTACAATTGTGTTTTCTACAAATGTGTAGATGCTTATTTTTATCTGGTAAAATAATTGCACCCGACTGGGTGCACCAGTTGCTTATGGAAGTTATAACATCCTTTAATAAATTGATTATTCGTGACATATCATTACATTTGGCCATTATATAAAGGTCGTCGGCGTATAATGAATGTTCTCTATTTTTGAATCTTATGATTATGTCACTGATGTCGTTATAGGCAATTAAAAAAAGGACCACCGAAAGAGGAGATCCTTGTGGTATACCATTGTACAAGGTATACATACCGGAATAAAAATTATTTGTTTTAGTTCTGAAAAATCGGTTTGTAAGAAATGATTTAACAAAACTGTACATTTTTGGACCAATATTCCAACTGATTAGTTTATTCAAAATGACATGGATTCCAATGCGTTCGAAGGCTTTTTCAAAGTCAATTGAAACGATTGACACATGGTTTTTGCAGGACATTGCAGATGCTACGAATTCGTCGATGTGTAAGATTTATGAGATTTTGCGTTTCAATAAACCAAAGAAGTCGTTTTGAGACAATTTTTTCTAGGAGTTCGCTTGTGCAAGATAAGATTGAAATTGGTCTATAGCTATTGCTATCATATGGTTGTTTTTTCGGTTTCGGTATTGGAATGTTAGTAGCGGTTTTCCAAGATTGTGGAAGAATTCTTTGATCGTAAATATTATTAAATAACTCCAGAATACGTTTTTTGACAGTAAGAGGTGCATTTTTTAACATCGGGTAAGAAATGCGATCGAATCCAGGTGTTTTACCTTTAACCAAGCTTAAATTACTTTCTAATTCAAGAAAGTTAAAAGGCTGTTCAAGAAATTTCGCAGGTTGAAGTAAATTAGAAGTCGTAAGGTTATGGCTTAGAGCTAAACGTTTCGCATTACAAAATTGGGTCGAAAAATTATTATCGTTAGAATAGGTGGATCAGCGATTTGCAAAGTGTTCGGCTATTGCTTTTGGATCAGTTAGAGTTACTGATTCTGTTTGGATTATTTTTATTGAGTGGGGTGTGTAAATGCCTGTAAGCGTTCTTACATCTGACCAGATTTTTTTTATCGATGTATTTTCAGTTTTGAAGTAAATTGTTTGAAACTTTCGATTTTTGATGCTTTGACTTGTCTTCGAAATAAGGCGTTTGCTTTTCGATAGCTGATAAGATTATTGTTATTAGGGTACCTCTTAACAATTTTTCATAGGTGTTGTTTATTCTTACGTAAGGAAGCGATTTCGGCATTCCACCAAGGGACTACATTTTTCACGAGTTTGTTTTTTGTTTGTGGGATGGCAACATTAGCTGCGAATCGTAAACATTTGGTGATGCTTGCTGCTTCTTTATTTATGTTTTTAGATTAAAGTTGATTTTAATGGATGTTCTAAAGCAGTAAAAGAGTGAGGTATGTAAGGAGGCATGCTGCTTTTTATAATTCTGTTTTAAGATTCCCATAAAATTGAATAATTATAGTACGCCACCACTGGTCCTGAACAACCCAGTCGGCAAAATTGTGGTTATAACTATCATTATAGAACGCACGTTTTACCATCCTCCATTGGGATTCAATTCGTTGGGTATGTGTTCCATCTTCCGCTACAAATGGGTTATCGGGATCACTATGGTTCACCTTTTTATGGATGTAACCATGCTGGACTGCGTACATTCCCAGGACACACCTCCAACCTGAGATCCTCAGACCCGCGATGGTTCTCGTTGATACACAACTTGAAGCGGAAGTTATATATTCCACCATTGCCGTTTTGTATGAAAATTGTATATCAAGTACATAACCCTTTGCACAGGGACACCTGCCTTTTAAAACCACGTCCCAACAAAACGTGATATTCGTTTTTACATCGGCACGTATCACTTTCGAAAGAAACCGATAGAGTTTTTCATGGGTGTGGATGGCCATTTGGATTTCATGCATCCTGCATTTTTTTAAATTTGGCAACAAACCCAGCACTTCTGCCAGTCTCACTGCCAAGGTTTTGTCGCTGATGTTTTGGTTGATCTTCACCAAATTCCTTAAATAAACTTAAATAGGAAAAACAATAATATATTATAGACTATTTAATAATTAATACTGTTTCCGAATATCGTCAGAATTTATTTTTTTTTGCGAAAAAGCGAAACTTTAAAAATTAATTAAAAATATAAAAAGATTTTTCCTCGCCCTACAATATTGGGATTAATATTATTTTTTTAGAGCATATCAATCGATTTTAAAAATACCGCGTGTGAAAATTCGTGTTGCGGATTTGGATTTATTAAATTCATATATCAAGTCAAGTTTTTTTCCAATAGAATGGAAAAAGGCTTAATTTATTCTTATTTTGAAACCTTAAAAAATATAAGCCATCCACTAAGTCATCGTTCTATAAGTTTACTATGTTCTTTAAGTAAGTGTTTTGAAAAATAATTATCAACAAACTAATGGCACACATTAACAATGATATGAAAAATTTGAATTTCAAGCGTACCATAAAGTACAAGTATGGTTTTACTTGAAACTGAAAAAGCATTTGTTTCTGTCTGGCAAAACAGTTTTTTACACAAACTGTTAAATAAATTTCCTATGTATATAATATAAACTGTGAAGTACTTTCTGTGATCAAGATCTTAAGTTGTCCCTGTTAACATAAATCTTTTGGAAATTTTTCTGTGTATTGCAGGGGTGCCTCAAGGATCCGTTCTTGTCCCAATACTTTATACAGTTTTTACTGCTGTTTTTCTGCAAAAAACCTATTTTTGCACATAATGTGAATATGCAATCTTTTTCGAATGTACTTAGCCAATAAATGCTTAATCGTTTCTTTTGAAAAATAAGAAACTATTTACATCTTTCGTTGATTACATAGCTTCTTTCGACACTGTGCATCGCAATGCCCTATTTTACAAGATTGTCGCTTGAGTTCGGAACAGTATTGCAAAATTTATACAAGACTAAAAAGCATCAGTGTGGAATGGCCAATGCTTATCAAAATAGTTCCAAACGAAATCAGGAGTTAGACAGGGCTGTGCACTCAGTCAAAATTGTTTGCACTCGTCATTGATGATATTTAGTCGAAGCATTACCAGCAGGAATTGAGTACGCAGGCGTTAACATTAAAGCTCTTCTTCTCGCTGAAGATATTTGTCTGCTCGCGTATACTCCGCAGTCCCTTCAGCTAATGTTAAATAAGCTTACTGAATATTGTAAAAGGTGGAACCTAGTGGTAAATTTAAATAAATCCAAAGTGTAGTTTTTAAAGAATGGCGGATGAAGATCGGGTGGAAGTGAGTAATGACACTGTAATGGTGAAAGAGTAGAGTTGGTAAAAGAATACAAATATCTAGGAGTCTGCTTTACTTTGAAACTGTACCGGAATCAGATATGTTTGATGCGGCGCAAGCTTGGGGAGGTCAAAAATAGGAACAAGTGGAAAAACTGCTCAGATTTTACATAAAACGGATTTTCCACCTTCCTTCGAGTATCGCCTTTATTTATAAATCACTTAAGCTTTTCATATGCCAAGTTATCGTCTCCCAATGAAAGTAGTTCTTAAAACAATGCAATCGCGAAGTGAATAGTTTAAAGACTAGATAGAACTAGCCGCGCAGGTGGATGTTGACCTAAACTATAGTAACCTTGGCTCTTGGAAGTCCACTTTAGCTCGTCTGGATGAAACCTCAAGAAAACAATACACGAAACAAGTCAAAATCTCACTGCACCGCATGATTTAGAGTAGACTAGACTACCATCTCCGGAAAAGAAACTACTTCCACAACAAATTTACAATCGAACAAATTTTGTATCCCTTTATTAATCGTAAATCAAAATTTCGTCATGAAAATAAACTTATCATTTTCAAAGTTATTTCTCAAGCAATCATTCTATACGGATCATCTGCTTGGAAAAAGCCATATCCAAAGTTTGCAAACATCGCATAACAAGTTGTTACAATTCGGCTGGGATGCGACCCACAGTTTTTGATTTTTCTTGCTAACAACTTTAAGAAAATATTCATAACAATATTTTGTGTGAGATAAATAAATTTGTATTCAATGTCTTTTTATGTTCTTCTGATACTTGGGCCGAAATCCATTTCTTATCAGTTGTTTGCTGTTTTTTTTTTATAAAAGTTGTCAATTGAAAACCACTAACAATATTTTACTTTTTTTTTTTAAATCTTTTGTTTATAATTCAATTGTTTTTGCGTCTATATTACGGTAGGTGTGGAGGCTCTTCACTGTCGAATCTTCAATGTTTGGTGGCCAACTTTGAGACGACTGGTTCAGTAAACAATCAGCCAACACCCGTTCGTTTAATAAACGCAAGATCGGCCAAGAACATAGCCGCGGTCCGTGAAAGTATACAGCAGAACTCAAGGCAGCCTATTCCTCGCCATGTACAAGAACTCGGCCTTTCGCAGACTTCAAATTGGTGAATTTTGCGTCGGGACTTTGGCCTACACCCGTACAAGAACCATCTGACCCAGGAGTTCAAAATTCATGACCATAGATAACGCATGCCGTATGTTCTCTGACTTGGATTCTTATCGTTTGAAGGAGGACCCCGATTTTGGCCGAAATATCATCTTTAGTGGCGAATTTTTCATAATAGCTGTGTTAATAAGAAAAAATTGGCATATTTCGGATGACACCAACCCACGCTAGATTCACCAGGTGATAATGCGTCCTCAAAAAGTTACTATTTGGTGTGAAATTTAGGCAGGCAGCGTAATTGGCCCGTACTTTTTTGAAAACGACGTTAGTGAGTCGGTCACCGTCAACAGCGAGAGCAAAATGACGATGATAACTAGTTCGTATTGCCCAAATTAAACCATATGGACCTAGACGACATGTGGTTTCAGCAGGATGACGCTACGTGCCACACAACAAACGATTGACTTTTTGCTTTCATGATTTGAGGGTGAAGTTATCTGTCACAGGGGTCATGCGGTTTGAATCCACTAGACTTTTTCCTGTGAAGTTTCTTGAAGTTGCAGGTCTATGCAAATAAGCCACAATCGACCAATGAACATAACATAGACCATCGCTCAAAATCGCGGAAGAGTCACTGAAAATTCCACCACTCGGATTCGTGCCTCCGCAAAAAGGCGAAACGGGCAGCTTGTTTTATTCCCTTATCGTAAAACCCTTTATTAGAATTATTAAAACGCAAAAAAATGTTTCTAGTTCCCAACCCAAGCCTTATAATTTTTGAAATAATGAATCCTAAACAAAATAAAAAATATGTACTTACACCAATTCTACAATTCTTTCGATTCCCACATATAATGTAGGAGGTAACGTGCTTCTCCCCGAAGAGCAATTAAGACAAATTTATGATCTCACTAATCTAGTTTCACTTTAAATTACCCTAAATGCATTTATACGAACAGTACATTATATTCAAATTGTTTCCGAAACGACCTCAAGTGGTCAATCTAATGCTCATTAGAAGGTCTAATGCGGATAGAAATATCTCTCTCTTTATATTGCACCTTCCCTCACACATTGCACACGTTCACATAAAAAGATCCGAAAAAGGATATTCTCCAAATTAAGGACTATCAACCATTATTCTTTCACATAAAATAAACCACACACAATCAGAAAAAGAGCTTCAGATCTATATGAGATAGACAACAATAATTTATATGAAATAACTACGAACCGAAAACCGAAATTTACTGTCGGGACATCCAAAATAGAAATGGAAACAAAATAAAATGGGGATGTAATATAAGAAAAATGCTGGCGGCGCGTCTCGTCGGTGGCGGTGGCCAATCCTTGAAAAATAATACAGTAAAGACAACAAAACAAAGAACTAATAATGTCCCGGAAGTAATGAGCATTAGGTATACTCTTTCGACCTTAATGGCTATTTATCATTTAATTCCACAGTTTCTCTTAGCTGTGATAAATTCGTAAACAGAATAAAAGGAAACCAAAATAGTCCCGGAATTCAGTTCAAAGGCCTTTTCCGAACTTACCCTTCCATGTAATTCAAAAATAGGATTTGATACATTTGTTTTTATGATATTTTATCACATCAAATGTGGTGCAGTGCATTAAAACACCGCGATGCATGATGATGATGATGGTGAAGGTTCGGGGTCATGTTTGTTGGTCAATTTTTTGATATTGTTGTCATGTCCTTTTCTAAGAGTCTCTATGAAATCGAAGTGCAATCCCCCTTTGTTACGGATGACTTTAAAATTATCTCTGTCTCCGTAATAAACATGTCAAATTCAATTTGTTAACTGAACGAGGAGAATCGATGTCCTTTTGTTTGTTCGAAGTTCACCTTTTGTTAAAATACGTTACGCAAATTATTTCCACCTTATTGAATTCAGTGCAAAATAAAAACCATTATCAAATGTCAAATGCATTTTATTGGGTTAGATTGTAAAATAGAATTCACTTGTGAATGCGGAGTTTTGAGTGAAATTTAGAGCAAGGAAAGGTGGATGCGATTTTGTAAAGTGAAGCGATTCGTTGCGGATTTTTAAAAATCTGTAACAAAGTGGTGATAAAGTTTAGTAGATTAACTTTTATGATCCGAAGATAATAGCTACACATACCTTAGTTTTCAGAGTTTCATATCAAATAATGTTAGCGAAAAATTCGCTGCAATTTATCTGAATCGCCTTAAATTAATGAACAAGAAAAATCTGATAGTATTTTATTAAAAGGTGGCAATATCGTTGAATGCAGTTGTGCAATATATTAAGGGTAACCCCTACAACTTTTTTTTAGTAATTTTAGCTAGAGTTCGAAATAAACTCATCTTCGATTTTCGATAAGGCGTTCCATTCTTCCCATTGGCATTAAAGGTCGTAAAAACTTTAGTTTTTTTAGTAGATCAAAGTCTCATTTAAAGAACTTTGAAATATGTATGGTTTAAATCTTAATTAAAATGTATTTTCTATCGGGATTTTGGAGCCGTTTTAAATTACTTTTTTTTAGCTGTTGAAAAATGGTGTTATCAAATGCCTTTTCATAAAATTGTCAGTATGTTTTTACAACTCCCTTATTTTTACCAGACAATATCATTGTTTTTTTTCTCTAGAGCCGTTCTCAGACCAGGCTAAGAATTTTAAACAAAAAACTAAATTGGAAACATAATTACAAGAAAGAGTCAAAAAATCTACGGTAGCTCTCTTTTCTCACAAACAAAATTATAACTAATCGGACTTACAACCCCAAATACAAATCGGTAATCAGACCGATTCTAATGTACGGCGGTGTGGCAGTATGGTAGATGACTTTAGAAAAGGCTATAAGCCAGGACAATCTTAATAAAGTTCAACCTTCAGCTTGCCTATGCATAAGCAGATCGCTTCGCACGATCCCATCTGCGGTACTGGATACCCTACTTTACATAACTAGTCCAGCCATAAGTTCATTTTAAAAGGGCAATACAAAAAATCCAGTACATTTTATATCATCAAATTTATTTTCTAAATTAGTTCACAATATTAGTTTTAAGAAAAAAAAGTTTTACTCAAAATGACCGCCTTTACCCTTAATGCAAACGTTGTGACCATTGGTCTATAGCGGTAAGCACTGTGTCGATGGCCCATTTTTCCCCGTTGAAAAAAATATTTGTTAATCTCTTAACAGCACCCTCGAGAACATTTTCCTGATACACTTTTGCACCGTTGTTCACGACTTTTTCACCAAACTGCAGTGATGTCACACCTTTATGGGAAACCCCTCACCAAACCATTAGTGATGCGGGGTGGTGTCCACGCTGAACCCTTGGAACAACTTTGTTGGTTTCTTTGGATTACGTCGCATAAACTTTATCATTTTGTTTATTATAAACTTCTCCTATCGTTAAGAGATCCAAAAACAAGATATTTGTATGTCTATTTACCGCATGCCGCTGCTAAAGCTTTTTGCTTCCTTTAAGTATTATTTTTTTAAGACTTATTGGAGTTAAAAGATGTCCTGTTGCTCGACGATAGGCTTTCATGTGAAGATCATTTAGGATCAGCCTTTATATAGATTTGGCGGATATATCCAATTCAATAGACTTAATCTTCTGCTTCTGGAGAGGATTCCTAAGAATTTGTTCACGCACAGTTTTTACATGTACCGGATCATAGAGACATTCCAGGAAATTCTTAAATAACTTTTGCAGAAGCTGTTTGAATGAGGAAAAGGAGGAAACCTCCTAGGAGTATTCTTTCATAACGATCTTTCACGTTCCGTAAGGAATTTAATTTGGTTTCACTGAGCTTAGAAAACAACCTCAAAAATTAGTACTCAAAGCTGATGTAACAGCCCTTCAGGAAATGCGATGGAATGGGCCAGGCGGAAGGAAGGTTGAAGATTTTGATTTCTACTATGGGAAGTGTCTACTCAATGGGAAGAAGCGCTTATTTTGATGTGGTTTTGCTGTCAGAGGGAAACTAAGGCAAAGAGTTTTAAGCTTTCGGGAAGTAAGCGAAAGAGTGGCCACAATACACATTGAGGCCAAATTCCGCCACCTGAGCCTTTTCAGCGGAAAGGAAGAGAAGGATGACAATACCAAAGAAGAATTTTACGAGCAAAACATATAAGCAATATTCCAAAAACGATGTTAAAATTCTAGTGAGAGATTTTAACGCCACAATTGGTAAAGAAGTCATCTTTGGTGGGTCAATCGGAAGACATAGCTTACACGACATCACATCTGGAAATGGACTCAGGCTTATCGACTTCGTAGCCTAGAAAAACATGGTGTAGCACCAGATTTCCTCGCCCAGATATCCACAAATATACCTGGCGGTCCCCCGATGATCGAACATGAAACCAAGTCGATCATGTTCCTATTGACGGAAGACAATCCTCTAGCATACTTAGCGTTCGTACGTACAGAACAGCCAACATCGATTCCGACCACTACTTAATTAGTGCTAAACTGCGCGTACGAATATCCATGGAAGCTCTTAGGCGAACAACAACACGAGGAGAAGAGTTAACGTTAGAAGACGGCAGCTGGAGGATAATGCCAATGCCTTTCCCGACCGAGTATCCCTAGAGCTTGCGAGAAACCCTACAATGGACGAGATGTGCCCAAAGACCCACTGTCAACTTTGCAAACAATCCATTAGGAATGCTGCAGAAGAGGTGCTAGGTTTCTTACAGCCGCCGCCACCAAAGAACACCTCGTTTGACCCAGAATGTGCTCAGGCAAACAAAGCCAAAACGGAGGCAATGAAGAATACAGTTTGTGGCAGAAAAGGAAGACACGATCTTTCCGCCAGCTCTACGTCGACAAGAGAAGGGATGAAGACCGCTTGCTCTGAAGAAAGAAAAAAGCTCATGAGCAGCTTGAAGTTGAGGAGATCCATTGATGTTTTAACAGGAAACAGATGCAGAGCTTTAATAGAAGAGTCAAAAAGAAACAACGGGATTCGCTAGCCGCCCTGGAGCCGGCAGAGAAAAGTCAGGGACACAGTCAATGCTAAAAATCTGGAGAGATCATTTCAACCACCTGATTAATTGTGATAAAGTCAACGATTCCGCCAGCGAGCAGCCAGGTCAAATTAATTTGGTTGACGATCTAGAGTTTCACCCACTCGACTAGCCATCACCAGGCTGAAGTCGAACAAAGCGGCCAGTGATGACGGTCTGCAGGCGGAGCTTTTTAAGTATGCTGGAGCAGATCTGGTAAGAAGCATGCACCGACGATTAGAACCTAAGCACCATCTGCCCGATCCATAAAAAAGGTGACCGCCTTTTTGCGCCAACTATACAGAGGCATTAGCCTTTTTATCATCGCATACAAGGTCTTGTCCAGAGTTTTATGTAAACGCCTGAAGCCATTTACTGACGAGCTAATTGGCCGTTACCAGTGTGGCTTCAGGCCAGGAAAATCTATCATCGACTAAATTTTCATTCTACGCCAAATCCTGGAAAAGACCCAAAAACTTAACATCGAAACACACCATCTTTTCATCGATTTTAAAGCAGCTTATGACAGTGTTAACAGGTACGAATTATACCGTGGCCATGTTGCGTTTTGGTATCCTTACCAAACTGATACGACTTATCAGGATGACGCTGGAAAATGCTCGTTGCTGCGTCAAAATTGGAAGAGACTCGACCGAAACCTTCGAAGCCACCAGAGGACTTCGGCAAGTCGATGCGCTGTATATAGCGAGGACAAAAGGAAGTATTTACTGTCATCAAATATAGGGCGGTGTGAATAAAAACGAGTACGACGAGTGTTTACTTACAAGTAAAGTGTAACGAGTATTTAAACTCCAAGTAAATCGATGTGAATAAAGCGTCGAGTTTACTTGAGACTGTGTACTCGTCAACCCGAGGCTATACTAGAAAGTATTTACTCGCGAGACAACTGAATTCACGAAAAAAAAACAAGTAAATACTTGAAGCGCCGCAAAGACTATGCATCATTTCCTGTTGTGACTTGTTCTGTTTTCTGTTTTTAGCTCCAATGACAGCCGGAATGCGAAATTTTGAAGCCCAATCTACCTTGGCCTGATCCATATCTTCAATAGTGAATGGAAATTTAATCCAATCTTCAGACTTAGACACTATTTTATCCAATACACTTGAAAATATTCTGCTGACGGTACTTCTTTCAACCCCCATGTTGTTGGCAAAACCACTTTGGAATCCTGGATCACTAACGTATCTCAGAAAAATGTCCATCTTTATTCGTGGAGTCCTCGACCCATTGCATCAGTGTTTTCGTCAAGAAAGTGCGAAATGTGAAAATCTACGTTTTCGTTCTAAAACCGTAATAGTCGCTTAGATAGATCGGGACTTATATTACGCCGGTCTCTATAACGTTTCACACCACGCAGGTTCATAAATCCAACCATCTTTCGATACAAGTACGACTGCAAGTCTGGGGTCGGGTTGACTTGCGAGTAGACGAATATTTACTTGCTACAGAAGTATTTACTTGCGTTTATTCACACCAAAATTGGCATTTTTCCGGGTTTTACTAGCCTCTCAAGTATTTACTCGCGAGTAAGAGTAAATACTTGTTTTATTCACTTCAATTTTGGCGTTTACTTGTAATTTTGATATGTTCAAGTATTTACTTGTCCTACTCGTTTTTATTCACACCGCCCATAGTCAATTCTCACCGTGGACTTGTTGAATATTGACAGGTATAACTTCGTAGTGGTAAACGAATTTGTTTATCTGGGCACTGCTGTTCTGCATATGACATCAGCGCGGAGATCAAACGTAGAATTACCCGTGCTAATCGCTGTTTCTTTGGCCTGAGCAAGTAGTAGAGGAATAAGGCCCTACGGCGAAGTACCAAAGAGACAATGTACACAACTTTAATCATCCCAGTCTTGCGGTATGATGAAGCATGGACCCTCTCCCAGGCGGATGAAGGATCTCTTGGTATCTTCGAGCGGAAGGTTCTGCGTACTATCTATGGTCCGGTTTGTGTCGACAGGCAAAGTAACATCGGGCGGAGAAGATTTAATCAGGAGTTATACGAGCTGTACAGCGGCTCGCCACTGATAAAGAAACTGAGTGTTCAACGCTTTAGTACCAAAATGAACCAGCCCGTAATGTATTCAACGCCAAGCCTGAGGGAACAAGAAATAGAGGCAGGCCTCATCTCCCGTGGAGTGATCAAGTTGTGGCCGACGCACCTCAACTTGGTATTTGGACGCACCTCAATTTGGAGGCAGCTAGCTAGAGATCGAGTAAGCCGGCGAAAGTTATTACTTAAGGCCCAGGAGCACCATGCGCTGTAGCACCAACTAAACTAAACGAACTAAAAAAACAGAAATTTGTTTGAATAAATAAGATAAATCATTGAATGAAAATACTGCCACGCCCACAATTAATAATTTAAATGATTGAAATAAACTGTAAAGGATTTATTCATGTAAGCTTAATAATGATCATTCAGATTTTGATAAAAGCCTAAGCAGTTTATTTTCTATTAAACAATTTATAAAATAGTTTAAGTGTCCCTTTAAATTCCTTATTAGCCTCAAAAAAGTCCCTTTAAATTTATTTAAATATCTGTTTTTAAAATAAGATTTTTTGAGGAATTATAATGTTCTCACGTTAGATTCTAAAATATTCTCAATGCTTACATCTTTTGAGTACTACTCATGAACTCTGAACTTCTTTCTAGAACATTGCATAGTTATTAATGTGTTGCCTTTCTTAATGGAGTTTTTAAAGCTCTCTTTGAGTCTTTAGGATGTACTTATACATGAGGTTTATGAATGAAAAATTATTAAAGAATTACATGAATTACAATGAACATTACAACGAGTTCTAATTTTATAACCATATTCAAATCAATCAAAAGAATATAATTTGATTTACAAATGAAAACAGACAAAACAACTTCAATCATACCAATTTTGGTTTTCTTTTTTTTGACACACCACCGCACCGCATCGTATTAACTCAACCGAAAAATTCAATTAAAATATGACATCGCAACGAAACACTATTAATTAATCTCAGGAGATATCAATTAATAAAATTTGTCACACTTAACAGTTTCTTGCATTCGTTTATAATCAAAAAATTAATATACAACACAAAAAATTCTCCCATCTTTTGTTTGAGTGACTCTTTCCCATTGTCGGACTACGAGTATCTATTTAACTATAAAAGTCTAGAAAGCCATATTTTGGGTGCTGGCTGAGTATCAATCTCCTAACTGTCACTTGATAAAACGAAGGGTCAATCCTTTGGAAATAGACAGAGTCATCTACAACTCGTACAAATGCGCGGTTACTTATTACCAAAACGTGACGTATTTGTTACGCCTTGTTCTTTCTATGATTTTTATTAATGATTGCAACTTGGGCCTATAAAAATATTTTCCTTCTTTTTGATATGACGAACGACGATGATGATGATCTATTCTGTTTACACTCGTTTCACAATCAAAGATACTTTTTTTTATTATTCCTTGAAGAATAAATTAATTAGATTTTGACGATTATTGTAGTTGAAAGAACTCTGGGAAGGTATACCTAACCCAGTGGTTTCTTTTTGGGGGGTATGTCATGCGGGCGCAAAGTGCTTCCACATAGGTTAATGACATTAAGACGGATTCATTTTCATAGACCACTTACTTTTTCATAAGACCATAGCTTAAATGTGATATGAGTTTAATTAAAGAAATAGTGTAATAAGATGGGGTTAAGAAAGCCCGCATCTTCTTCTTCGTGTCCTTAAAATTGTATTTCTGGTTGATATTTAAAGCGCAGTATTTTTATAGTCAAATTTCTAACAGCAGTTGCTTTGCTGATGCAGACTGAAATAGGTGGGTTTGAAGATTTAATCCCTAAGGACTACCATCCTATCACTATAATAGGTAAGGTATAGAAAAAGGAAAATTGAGCAACAATAAAACAACGAAAAAATCAACGAAAATAGGAAACAGATCATCAATCTCTGTCGAAAAGAGGAGAGTATGCATTTAAATTAGACATTTACCAGTCGCAAGGACACGCCATCCACCACCACCGCCGCCAAGCCATTTCCCTGCTTTCCCCTTCATATCAACGTAACATTCCACGGTATTATACGATTTTTCGGTTTTTTATTTTTTAACTTTTTGTGGAAATGAAAAAAGTCCTTTTTGCCGATAGCCAAGGATAACAGAGTATGGTAGAGTGACGTATCCATGCAAATTCTCACTTAATTCATTTTCCATTAAAATACGAATAAAAAAAATAGAAGAACATCATCCAGGGATTTTGATTGATAGTGTATAGAAGAGTAGGTAGCTGCGCCGCCGATACCTATTTCCTATAAATCCTGTAGGTAAAATTGAGATTGGTTTTTTGCAGAAGTGCGAAGTGCAACATTGTTCCTATTGGCATTTCATAACGTAGCATAGGTTAGGTTTGTTCGAAGTGATGATACATGATGGTTTGGTTATAGAGCTACCGCCTTTTTCAATTGATTTATTCATGTCGTTTGGTTTTTCGCTTGTTAGTTTTTTTTTTCTTCTTGTTTTCAGATTGATGGAATAATTGACGAATCTAATATAAGGTTTTGAATTGGAAGTTAATTGGGCGGAGAGGATTTGAAAGAAAAAATTAACAACTTAGGGGAATTTATATTTGAATAGTTAAATTTACATGAATAGAGATTATAACGATCAATGCTCTGAGCCGCCTACACAGAGTTTATAAAAATAACTTTGAATATTAATTTGATATTTGAATTTTTTAGGTAATGTAATATTGCATCTGTTATGCAAGGTGCCATTTGTAATTCTTTTGAGTGATTTATTTTATTTCGAAAAAATAAGGTTTAATATAAATTCATTTGAGGTATTTGGATAGAAAATTTATTAAACAAAATTTGATTTTTGTGCAGTTTTCTTTGGGGTTGCTTCCATAAATATTTAGTTAAAAATTTAATTTATTTCGTTCATATTTTTAAGAGGATTTAAGGATAAATAAATTATATTTTTAACTTAACCGTTATTGTAATCGGTCCAATTTGTCGAGTTGAAAATGTTGACATTTCTCGACGTTTCAAGTGCTTAGAGTTGAGATAATAGATTTTTAGAGAGATGTCTGTGCGTGTGTGTGTACGTATTTTCGTACGTCAGTACCTTCGCGAAGTTTTTTCGTTCTCCAAAAATTTTTTTAAACGAAGAAAAAAGTTTTCAATATCTGGTTCAAGTTGTTATACAATTGTAATGCAGTTTTTTTTTTAATGAAAGAGGATATTACGGAGCAGGTTTTAGGCATAAATAAAGTCCGCTATGTAACTCAATAATTTGTTATCTACACATATAAAATCCAAATATCACTGACTTACTGATTTTACGTTTCGATAGTAAATATGAATACCCAAATGCAATTTCTGTCATGCATTCAAATAGCCAAAACTACCACCAGATTTTATTGGCAGAAATTGCTGATCCAACGGATCCATTTAAAAGCCTTTTGAATAATTCTCATCGAGATTCTAAACATTTTCTTGATATGATTCGTGTTTACAATTCTACTTTCCAAATGATGTCATTCGGTGACAATGGAATCAGACATGTAGATTTTATGCCTAAATTCAAAGTTCAGGGTCAATTCTATCATTTAGCTGGATCTCATTTACCAAACAACCCAAACGAACCGTAATTTTTGCAAATATATTTCATGGGTGATTCGGTGAGCGAAGTACAAACGGCGAATGTCGGTAGCCCCAAATACTTACAGAGAATTATTATACGACTTGCAAATTTTTTTACATTGTCACAATCCTTGCGCAGCTTCAGAAGTGCTTTTGAAGCGATGCCATCAAATATAGTAAATTTTTAAGTTATTATCAGAGCTGACCGTGAGCTATAAACAGAACACAGAGGTCGTTATAATGCACCTCAAGTGGATGATGTAGCCATATTAATAGTTGGACAAGAATTTACAAAAAGGGATATTGTTTTGCTAGCACGTAATAACACTCTAAGACGTGTAAGTGAAATACATCGGTCTTACGATGCACTGGAGTACCCTTTGTTATGTAGTCATGGTGAAGACGGTTATTCAATTAACATACTACCTGTTCATCCAATAACAATAGTTCCTCAAAATAAAACTGTGTTAGCAATGGATTTTTACTCTTCCGGGCTTCAAGTCAGAGAAAACTCAAAAAATATTTTATTTCGTTCCAGGAAATTATTTAGTCAGTATATCTGTAACGAGTACAATTTCCTATAAAGCTTTGTTTTGCTACTTATGTCTGCCAATAAGGCACTTGGGCAGACACTGAAGGTTGCAGGCCTTGACATCACAAATCGCTGTTTCACAGACGGACAATTTAATGTTGCTTGCTCCCGTGTCAGGTCGGCAAAAAAACTACATATATGTTTATGCGTCTCACCAAAGAAAAAAAATATAGTTTACAAAGAAGTATTATAGCCGTAATAGAAATATTTACAGAGATAATATATAAATTAATATATACAAAAAAGTACAATATGCGAAAATAGTAATTTTTGCGTCCTCATTGTTTTATATAAAATAGTTCATTGCCTCCCGGGTGAAGCCGGGTAAACCAGCTATTAGAAAATAAACAAATATTACTCAAAGTTCGTAAAAAATGATTTTTGCCTGAAATATCTTTTCAAAGCATTTGATATATTGGCTTCAAGCTAATTTTATCTTATAAAAAATATAGCTTTCAACATTCGGCACAATTTTGCGAAAAAATCAAGTTGACAGTTTTTTACAAACAATAAAAACTTAAAAAAAAAACCAATATTAAAACTTGGTCAACATTTACTTTCGACTCAAAAATCTTTTCAATATATAAAAAACATTGACTTCAAACTATTTTTATTTCACAGAAAATATTGTTTTCGACTTTTAGTAAATTTTGTATAAGAATCTAACATCTAGTTTTTTTTCAAAAATAGTACTCAAATTTAGTTCGTTTCACGATATCTCGTCAATAATAGAAGATATTGACTTCAAATTAATTTCTTTCATCAAATTTTTATTTTTTTTTTATAAGAAATTGAAACTTTTAAGAAATGCTACTAAAATTGGGAAAAATTGGGTTTCGACGTAAAAATAGATTTGGAAATCAAACTTTAACGTCCCATAACTTTGATTCTGTTTGTTTGCCGAATACTGAAAAAAGGAGACCCTCTAAACTGCATCAACTCAAGTGGAATCGATCTACTTAACATCGTTTAAAAAATCTTCTCTGCCATGATATGTGAACTTCTAAGGCCCATCGTAAGCAATTTGATAAGTCCCCATCAGTGTGGTCTTAAAAAAAGAAAGGCGACATTCAAATCCAAAAACATCACACCTACCATCTCATCATCGATTTCAAGGCTACATATGACAACATCTACAGGGACGAACAACTTAACAGAACCCTTTGATGTCAAAAAATGTTTACGCAAGGTGATGTGCTGTCATGCGATTTCTCTAACATAAACTTTGAAAAAAAGTTCAGAGCTCCCACGTCAACACTACAGTCCCTATCTTTCAAAAGTCTGTCTAATTACTTACATATGCTGATGACATTGAAATTATCGGAAGAGGCGTGATGTCAATGGGGCTTTTGCGAGTATTGAGGTAAAGGCGGCAAAAATGGATTTAGCCTTTAGCAAATTAAAGTAAATGCTGTCATCAGGAAAAGACCTATGACACCGAAGTTGCGGTCGAAACGTCACCATCGACTGATATAACTTTGAGGTAGTTAAACGCTCTGCTATGAACGCAGAAACCAACATCAGTGCTGAGATTAAACTAAGAATAACTCTTGCTAACCGCTGTTTTCTTGGGATAAGAGAGCAATTAAGTGGTAAAGCCCTCTCTCGAGCCACCAAAGTATGGAGAAGCATCTACTATGACAAAAGTGGTAAAACCACCTTATGTCTTTTCACAAGAAAAGTATTTCGCGTGATCTACGGTTGCACATGCATAGAAGGTGAGTGAATGAGAAAATGGAAAGTTGAGCTGTAAGGATTGTACAGCGATTTAGACTTAGCCTTGAGGATAAAAGTCCAACCACTCAGATGGAGCACATAGAAACCAATGTTCTGGGCCGGGAAGTCTTCGAGTCTACGTCCATAGCAGGACAACGAAGTAAATAAAGACCGCTGATAAGTATTCCTAAAAGAACGGATGTTACGTTTGAATTTGACTCAAAAAACTATAGTAAGTTGTTAGGTCACCAGCCCAATTATGATAAACATACTATAGTTTTGGACAAATAAAAGATTTGTCAATTATAGCCAGATCAGAGGGGGTACAAAACTTCTTGCATCGTCGGAGAAAACCTTCACACTTTGACGAAGTTGAACCACAACAAGTGGTTTGTGGTTCACAGACCTAGAACTGAAAGCTGTTCATTCTCCTAGGTGCAAGTACCACCTATGGCAATAGAAGAGGGTTACGCTTTTGGAACAGTAGACAGCATTGAGTTTTCGAAGCTGTCCATGCTGTAAAGATTAAAATTTATTATAAGAACAAGGATGAGAATCTAAAAACGAATATGAAAAGCTGAAGGTACTGTCATCAGCAAAACAACTAAACGGGTAAGAAGTTTCGTTTATTTTGTGGTTATCAGATTTGAGCTCGTCTAATAGTACTTGAATTAAGCGATAACAAATTTAATTTCTAACCCAAAAAAGAAGATGTTCATCAATACCAATTGCACTATATTTTCTATAAGAGAGCTTGATGCCAAACTCTATCAAATGAATATGAAATAACAAGTGCAATAATCTTACTTTCTCCAAAACGATGTGAAGATTTATTTTCACTGTTAAGTGAGATACACCATGACCTATTGCTTCGAAAGCCATACTGCAGGTCATTAAGAAACTTTCGTTCTTTAAGATATTCTTTAAGCTGAAAATTGATCAGCGTTTCAATGATCTTTAAAAGAAGGGAAGTTATTACAATTGGACGATAGTTAGAGGGTAAAGAGGATTTGCCTTTTTCGGCACATACTTGACAAAAGCGGTCTTCCATATACCATTGTTTTTAACGAATTTAAAACATTTATCGTCTTACTTGATACTTCACAATTCTTCTTTTTAAAATTACCTATGACCTCAAGAAAGAATATATTCAGGTATTTATACTTTGAAGGAGCGACTTTAGCTTTTAACCACAAAGATTATAAAATAAAGTGAATCCACAAATACCACAATCGGATTTAAATTGTTTGTTCTATGTTCTAAATCAAAAGGACCAATATTTTCTTATTGCGATTTTCTATACTAAACAACCAAAGGATTAACTTGAATCTATTTAGGTACGAGTCCAGATGAGAAAGACCCAAATGCATCAATGTCATCATGCTGTTACTGTGAAAGGACTTGGTTTTAATTAAGATAATGTAAAGTTTGTACTGCAAAAGTGAAGAGCAGGACTATATTTCTACGACTTTGGTGTGACTCTGTCGTACAAAAAGGAAAACCTGATGCACTAATACTCGAAGTAGGAGGAATGGTGACATCGAAATAATTAGAATCACATGCCCAACATGACAAGGTAAGGAGTAACGACTATGTACGTATAATGCAATACCCAGGAGTAATCCTTTTACTCTCAAACCTCCATCCCCCTCTTTCCCACCATCCAAAGCCCGGCAATAAGAGCAAAATCTAATTTCAAATTGAGCAAAATGTCGAGTGCTTCGGTAATATTTCTACGATAATGGCGCCAAACATGAATGTCGTTGTCGTATAATCATCGTGGACTTTATATAAGTTTATAGACAATGTAGATACCTACATATATCGGCTTTAACGGGATGGTATCTATAGAACGAACGTTTATTTGAAGGAACGCAATGGAAGGTGCCATCATCATCATCATCATCATCATGAGTAGATACATTAGACGTTGTAGGTTGTCGTCGTCGTCGGTCGTATCTGAGATTAACTTTATTACACGACGAAGAATCTAATTCGATTATCTTTGCCGATGAGTGTGCTACACAAAACGTACTCAGATCTCACACTTATTATACGATTGTTAATATGTACCGTATATACCCTCATATGTATTGTAACACAGTGAAGGTATAGAGAAGAACCACTCTTGCAGTTAGCTTCCAGGAAGTCTCATCCCTCTTAGTTGTGGTTTTGCATTGACTTGCGAGGTTTTGTCAAAGCAATTTGCTGCCTTTTAGTTGAATGCAAGTCGCAATTATCCTTAAAATGAATGGAATGTTTGAATGACATGGACGCCATCACCATCGCCAGGACGTTTGGTTTGAGTGGAATTTATTATACTCGCACTTCCTTTTATGTCTCTAATACACGTTACGCACTAGTTATAGGTATTAACGATGGTATTTAGCTATGGAAGAATTGTCAACGCTAATTAAAATTCGTAAGTTTGAATCGAATCAATGCATTGGGGATAGGTAAATTATATTGAAAAGAAGATGCTGTTTATCTATTCACAAGGGGATACATCTTCACTTACATACATACTGTTAAAGTCATTATAATAAAAGGTATAAGAGTGAGACTTACACTTCGTAAGATGCCAACGGTTTATTTAATAGAATGCAAAAAAGTTGATATGGTCGAGAGATAGTTTATTAAAAATATGAAGAAAACTCACATCCTTCAGATACATCTAAAAGATGTATAGTGAAATGGTGTTTTGATGCTAGGTAGAGATGGCAGTCACAAGAAGCCTGCACGACGCAGTAAGAGCTGAAAAACACCGTTTTTATACTATAAACTCCTTGGACCTATCTATTGACGGATTTATAGTGACAAAATAAGCGATACTAGAGGCATTTTGTCGCGTTAAGCAATTAAATCAGGTCTTTGGTTTTCATCTCAGAAACTTCATTAAGATCTTTAAAGAATGCCCGACCAAAGCTTAACAGAGCAGGGCAGAACATTTACAGAAAAGTGAATCAACAGTTTCCCTTTCATGTTGTTCTCCGCAGCTATGGCATGCCATGGCAGTGAGTATTGTGAGGGATAAAAAGCTTTGCTGCATGCTCTTCTTTCCACCAATGTCCGGTACATATTGCAGTGACCATGGTCACGCCTGAGTCTACATGCCAGTTCGATATAACGTTTTTTTTTTGTATATTGGTTCCCGCTTCCACACTTCAACTTTGACCCGTCAATAAAAATAGTGGTATCGAAGTCTTTCGTAACCACGCCATCCTCCCAAAACGCTCTGTCAGGAAAGATGACTTTAAAATCTGTATTGAGATTCGAGAAAAATTTCGTGAGTGGGCTCCTCCAAAGACTTTGTCGTTTTGACGTGGAGTTGTAGCGACAAATTTTATTTAGAATGGATTTAGCCCATTCCTGCCTCTTGCTAAGGATGGGATTACTTCCATCCCACCAATTTTGAACAAGGGGATTTTAGAATCCTCATCGCATAGCGCCGTTGTTTATAAGAGCTCCTGGGAACATTCTGGAGAGGTTTACTCTCTTTAGTAGTAGAAAGATCATTATTCTCGAACCTTCCACTACCGACTTGAGAAAGCGTTTTCGTCAGTGATACATCCTTTATCATACCAGCAGATATGCATTGACTTGGCACAAGCCCTTTTCCGGTGTTTGGCACAGGATTAACGGCAGCAGAAATTGCTTCCGAACTTCCGCCTGGTGTAGATATAACCTGTACCGCACATGAAGATGGGTAGTGACTTGGCACAATCCCTTCTCCGATGTTTGGAACAGGTGCAACGACAGTCGTTACCGTCGAACTGCCGGCCAGTGTAGCTGGAGTACCGGTACCGGTTTGACGTTTTTGCTTCTGGTTTTGGTTTTGTTTTTATTTTCGTTTATGCATTTGGATTCCCACGAGTAGGCGAAGTAAAGGGAGGGTCCATCTGTGCAGAGATTCGCTTACACAGATAAGGCTAGCTAATCCGTAGGTCGCCTGGTATCCGGATACTCCGTTAACGACTGACCCATTTTTAAATTTGGGTCCTCAGCCTGCAGGATCATCGGCACGGGTCGTATAACACCTTAGATCCAGCCCAATTGGGAAGTTGAAGGGAGGGATATGTTTTGGAAAAGGAGAGACGAACAGCAATTAAGCCATAAGCGCCCAGGAAGGAAACAGGGTATTGACAGACAGTGTTGCACTATACAGTCAGGGAATAAGGAGCCATCAGCCAGCATAACAGCACAAAGCCGACGTAGGAGGCGGTAAGGATTGGGAAGGGGAGGGGCGAGCGACCTTTGGTTTCAAGGCTCTTTTGGAGAAATAATTCCGGAGAATCATTGACCTTACTCAGCTTCTACAACTCGACAAGTTCGACGCTCAGGTTAAAGCCTTAGCAAGATACTAAATTTTTTATTGTGTAGGTCTACTAGTAGGAGGTACAGAATATCATTTTAGGCGTCTGTTGGGCAGGATCAAAGGGCCTATGAAGTGCTGACACTAGCTATTCTTTAAACCTTCCTTTCGATGTTGTATTTTTAGGTAAGCTATCATCGTTATGTAGCGCTCGCTGTTGATGGCGTCCGCCTCAATAATTTCGTTTTCAAAAAATTACGGACCAATTACAACAACGGCCAAAATCTACACCAAACAGTAACTTTTGGAGTATGCATTATCACCTGATAAACCTCGTGTGGGTTGGAAATTTTGCTGGTTAATTGCTTATGAATTCTCGCTCGCTCATCCGAAAATGCGCCTCGTCACTAAAGATGATTTTTCCGCTAAAATTGGAGTCATTTTAAATACGATTAGAAGCCCCTGTGTTCTTGTACGGGTGTGATCGAAGTCCCGACGCGAAATTCTCCAAGTTTAAGTCTGCGAAAGGATGAGTTCTTGTACACGGCGAAGAATAGAGTGCATCGGGTTCACTTTTACGGACCGCGGCGGCAGTGTTCTCGGCCGATCTTAGGTTCCTTGAACGTAAGGGTTTTGGCTTATTGGTAACTAAACCGAGCGTCTCAAAGTTGGCCACCAAATGATGAAAACGACTGTGAAGAACCACCACGTCTACCGTAAAATAGGCACAATGCGTGCAGCGTCTGCGTTAACGAACACTTATTTTGATAACAAAGTTTTATCATTTGAAGGTGCTGTTCAATCGTGTAACTTCATGATGATTTGGCATAAGCAACTGAAAAATAAACAAAAAATTTGTCACCAAAATATACCAGCGCCAATTTTTTGTATATACTATTTTTTGTAAATTTATTTTTTTATTTAAATTGAATTTTAAAAACACTACTTCCGGTTGAGCTTTTTGAAAATTTTCTTAATAAAAAATGTTAGCTTTTGGAACGAAAATTTACTGCGAAAACTACTTCGAGAAATATCCTGATTATTTCAAAATAATTACAAAAATTGTAATTTTTAGATTTCAACTCAAGTTAATTTTTGTCACGTAAGGTAGGTTTGTCTTCCCGAGTGCGAGTAAAATATCTACGCTGTGAGTGAATACAGTGGCGCATTTTAAATTAAAAGGAGCGTGTGCCATACATCAGTCCACATCACACATCCGCATCCGTTCCGTTTACGATGATGGTCGTCCTATCTACAAAACTCATCTCTTTTCACACTTCACACAATTTTAGATAACAGGCGAATGGTCGGGGACGCTCTGCTGCAGCCACTGCTCTGTTGAAAAATACGCTCATACAAAAGATTCATCAAAACAGGATGAGAAATCATTAATTATTACTTCACATAAGGACGAATTCACTCATCATAATATACACCCACACCCTCTTTGTGAAAAGAGGACTAAGACAGGGGAAGCTTGATTTTTGTCTTTAACAGAAGGTGTAAGTGTATAAAAGTCGTGCAAAAAAAGACAAACATCTTCAACACCAACCCGACCCCGAACACAAGATTCCAAATGGAACTTCCGTTAAATTTCGTGAGCGTAGGGAAGGGCGCCATATCGAATGGAAACTGTAAAATTAATTACATGCCACATCGAACGGAAGGTGTGAGTGTGTACAAGCAACTTGGACAGGAAATGCAAATATTAGATTTACAACTACACAAAATGGAAACCACACCATGGTCCTCCTCTAGTGCTGGGATATGGTCTGGTGGGTCATCCATTAAGGGAAGGGTATACGTATAAGAAGTAAGAAAGTGATTTGCGGTCAATGGATTTTTGAAAAATGACAAATTTTTCTTTCACATTAAGTGGGTTGGATCGGTAACCAGCACCATCATCATTATCGACCACCACCACCGTCATCATCAGTTGGGTTGATAAGGGTACAAAAATATACTAAACTTAGGGATTCCTCCTCTCCGGTATGAATACATATACGGTACACGGTACAATAACCTCAGCGGGGGTTAATATACTCGAATGACACTGATTTGAACAACGTGCCTTTGTTGATGTAATGAGTATTATTGCTACCTAACCCGTCTCAGCCCTCTTGCATAGGTTAGGTACTTGTACTCAGCCCAAAGACCCAGAGTCCAAGTGCAATCCAGGTAATCTTCTTGGCATACTCACACGAAAGGTTGAATACAATAAATTAGGTATTACTTTGTTTTGTTTCTTTTATTTCGGGAATTATACAGACCCTCTCTCCTGGGGTTGTGTCCAAAGTTACAGTGGCATCAATTAATCATAAACTGACCTACGAGGACCTTTTGGTTTTTCTTTTCCAACTTACGATATGATGGTTCTCTCCTTTGTTTGGGAAAAATGAATTTTCATTAATATCTCCAAAGCACGCTATAGGTAGGGTTTACCTCTTATGGATTCCTTCATATAGGAAGGTATATGCATTGTGGGAACTAAGGACTCAAATATAGAGGAGTATTGTTCTCGGGTGTTGACATTCTTGTTATTATTTGGAACCAAAAATGGATTTCTTTATATCAAATAAATGGGTGAAATAAAGTCAACATTTTTGATATCTTTTGAATGGAAATCTATTTAGATAAAGGTATGTTTTTGTATGTCTTTGATAGTAATTGAATAAATTGATATTAGGTAATAGGGTTTTTGGGTAATTGGATATTATGTGAATTAATGTGTTTGGATCTAGATATAGACGACAAGATGGTCTAGTAATCCCATTGATTGATGTTAACAATTTCTAAAAGAATGTCAAATTCCAACGGAAAGAATAACAAAAGAAATCATTAGATATGTATATAGTTTATGATATCAGGAAGAGGAATCTTTTATTTCTCTTAGTTAAGCTATGGGCACTCTGTAGGTTTAAGATCTTCATGTTAATAGACGACTATAATCCAGTGTTGTTCATTATTATATATATGTATGTACGTTTATTTTGTTGAAGTGGTCAACGTCTATGTTCAAAATTATCAGGTAAAATAATATCGTAAGATTCAACGAAGCTATATGCTTATGCAGCTAAGCTTTGATTATAGGACTTAATGTTCTAACCTTACACTCAGAAATTAGTTATTTTGAAAAGAATGTATGGGATTATTAACTTTGCTAAATTAATTTCAAACGTAGTACCCATGGCATGATGGTTGGTACTTTGGACTGTCAGGCCAGAGGTCTTGGTTTCGATCCCTGCCTGCCAATGCCATCTAAAGTTATTTTTTTACGGATACTGCCCTTGCGAGGAATTGACAATTCTCCAAGACAAATTTTACAATTCTCCAAGACAAATTTTACTCGCACACAGCAATGGTTGAGAGTTGTAAGTCAGTAGGCCCTATTTCTCATTGGATTGTTGCGTCACTTAATTTGTATTTATAATTTTGAAACCTGATTTATGTGCATTATATAGCGAAATGTATTATAAAGGGTGTCCCAAAATTAACGCAAGATTTGAATTAAATAAAAAACGCCGTTTTTAGTCTTTTGATAGTTATATTTTTATTGACTCGTAAAGTACATAGGATAGGGTTATGTATGGAATACCATATTGGACAAATGGCCTCCACGGCGGTTGTGGGCTTGTTGACATAGACTTGTGATTTCAAATTACCCCATAAAAAGAAGTCTAATGGTGTTAAATCACACGATCTAGGAGGCCAATTTTGATCACCGAAACGAGAGCGTACACGACCTGGAAATGTCTCATGCAGTAATTGAACTGTTTCACGGGCTGTATGACATGTGGCAACGTCTTGTTGAAACCACATATTAGACACATCAATATCATCCAATTTTGGCAGAAAGAACTGTGTAATCATGTCGCGATATCGAGCACCAGTAACAGTCACTGCTTGACCAGCATCATTTTCAAAAAAAATGGCCCAATTATGTCTCCAGCCCAAAATCCACACCATACAATCACGCGTTGTGGATGCATTTGTTTTTCGACAATCACATGTGGGTTCTCCGAACCCCAAATGCGGCAATTTTGCCGATTGACAAAGCCATCAAGATGAAAATGTGCTCCATCGCTTAGGATGATTTTGCTCGAAAAATCAGGGTCCATTTGTTGATGTTCAATAATCCATTCAACGAACTCTCTTCTCTGTCCATGGTCATTATTCTTCAATTGTTGTGTTAACTGAATTTTGTAAGCATGAAGACACAGATCTTTGGTGAGTATACGCTGTAGAGAGGTTCTTGAAATTTGCAATTCTTGTCCACGACGTCGAATTGAGGTTCCTGGATTGTCAGCAACACTCTCACGCACTGCTTCGACATTCACATGTGAACGGTTTGTTTTTGGACGACCAGTGTGTTTGGCGTCTCCAACGGATCCATGAATTTTTCAATTAATCTCTTCACAGTTGACGAAGTGAAAACACTATTCCGACCATATTTTGTATGAAATTTTCGAACTGCAGCCGCCAAGCTTTCACTATTTTTGAAACATTCTTTAATAATGAAGACATAACATAATAACCCTATACTGTTAGCTGTCAAATTGCTTTTTTTTTTTACTAAATTCAGCGTTTTACTAAATTTTGATTTTTATACAAAAATTAATAATTTGTTTCCTTTTTTAATTTATGAACATATTTCAGCTGGACAATTTTAAGAATATAAAATGATAAAACTTTTGAAATAATTTTCGAAAACGGAAAAAGACTTTGTTGGTATCTGGTTATTTTTTGTAATAATTTAATTGACAATTTTTATATAAAATATCGAAAACTGCACAAAATTCCACTTAAAAGTGGAACAGTTGAACTTTTTTGAAAAAACTTAAGAATTTTTTCACGAAGGATTTTCGGCCAATTAGCTTAGCTTAAGACACCGGGACGCATCCTAGGTCCCCATATCAAGAACATTCTCTTTGAATGTCGACGTCCCAGCACGCATATATCAAAGGCAAGTCTACTGAGATGGCCCGGCATGAGGTAGTGCGTACCATAGAAAACACAATTTAATATATAGAATCTACTCTGGCTACATTCCTTGACCTAGAAGGTGCTAACAATAACGTCTTTACTAAATCGATTCGCTAATCACTTACTCATTTCGGTTAAGAGGTTTTTATTAAAGAATAGGTTCATTCCTATAAGCTTAGTATGATAGAAGGCTTCAAGCTGTGTAAAGTAGCACAATCTTTTCCAAACAAGTGAGTAGATTAACACCCCATGACGGTGTTCTCTACCCGCTCTTATGGATTTTAGTCATGAATAAGATCCACATAAAGTTAAAAAGTGTGGAATAAACACAGTGGCTTATGCTGATGTTTGGATTTGCTAGTGTTGGGAAATTGCGTCACCGTGATTAGTGAAGAAGAAAGTTAGCAACTAACTTGGCCAGGAACAGTGGACTAGGTGTTAATCAGAGCAAAACTGAACTGATGCTCTTTATGACCAAAACTAAAATACTTGCCTTCAACTTACTGACCGGTCAAATCCTGTCTCTTTCCTCCAGCCCGTTATATCTAGGAGTCATTCTATATCCTAAACTAAACTGGAAAGTAAACATTGAAGAAAAGGTTAAGAAGGTTTTCATTGCCATTTACGCCTGTAGAAAAACTTTTGGCATAAAGTAAATCCTTCAAACGAAGATGATTTTGCATACGTTCGTATCCGTTGTACATCCTACGAGTATTTTGTCTTAGTGATCAACAAAAAATACAAGACCGCGAAAGTAAGGAAGCTTCAAAGAATAGCTAGTGTTGGCACTAGAGGTGCCCTTTGATTCTGCCGAACAGATGACTTAAATGTTATTCTGCACCTCCTACCAGTAGTCCCACATATTAAATATTTAGTATCATGTAGCGCGCTAAAGGCTTAAAGAATTAAACTATTGGTTTTCCAGACCCTGTGGGCGAATATGCACAAACCGACTACTGAAATTTGCCTTGAACCTCAATAAAGATTTTAAAGTCATCTTTCCTGTCAGAAAGGATTGGGATGATGTCATTTTTACGAAATACTTCGATACTACTACTTTTACTGACGGTTCAAAGTTTGAGTGCAAATTTGGGTCGGGAATCTTCTCGGAATCCACAAATGTCTCAAAGTCTTTTCGGTTACCTAAATGGCTATACCTACGGCCATAAATTCTTTACTGGTCCATTAATGTCGGGACGAACCAGCTGCAATATCAACCTCTGTGTTACTCTTTCTGGGGTGCCAACATGAAAGGGAAATTGTGATTCACTTTATCTGCAAAACGTGGACAGTTCTAAAAAGTTAGACTTCAGAAGGGCATTCCTTTAAGATCTTGATGTTTTTACTGCGATGAAAATAAAATACCTGATTTCCTTTCTGAAATCGACGAAATGGCACTATTATCGCTAATTTTATACTGCAATGTCCCAAAAGCAGTAAGAATTTTTGGTAAAACATGAGGATGTTTTTGAACGCGTAAATAATTCTATGAGACCAATCTTTTTTTGTACTCGAATTGTGGCGAGAGTTCTTAAAGATATCAACATTCATAAGTCCGCTGGCCCAGATGGTATCCCTACTGTTATTCTGAAGAGGTGTTCTTCCATCGCTAGCAAAACCACTGCGTAAGCTTTCTATCCTTTTCTTCTGCTCTCGTTCCGAGTAGTTGAAAAACTGCATTTGTTCAGCCAATCCCAAAAAGAGAGAATCTTCTTCTCACACAAATTATCGACCAATAGGTCTAACGTGGAAACACTGATTAATTATCAGCTTAAGAAACATCTTCAGGAACGGAAGCTTCCTACTGACCGGCAATACGGCAATACACTGGTTATCTCATGGTTCATCTCACCGAACAGTGTAACAAATCTTTAGATCGTTTTGGAGGAAGTAAGATTATTGCACTTGATATTTCCAAATCATTTGATAAAGTCTGGCATCTTGCTCTCTTATAAAAAATGCTTGCTTTTGGTATTGACGAATCTCTTCTTTGTTGGATTAGAAATTTTCTTTCGAACCGTTCAATACAAGTTGTTTTGGACGGATTCAAAACTTAAACCCATAATATAAACGCTGGTGTGCCCCAGGGCTCCATTTTGTCTCCGACCCTTTTTCTCAGTTTTATAAATGATCTCCTGTTTGCTACTTCTAATTTAATACATTGTTTCGCTGAAGATAGCACTCTCAGCTTTTCATATTCGCTTCCACACTCACAATCGTCCCCTTCGGATGTGGAACTGAAAGGGCAAAATATGATAAGCTCATTAAATTCCGACCTACACAGCATTGTACATCGGGGAATATAAAACCGCGTGGAATTAAATGCTTCGAAAACCCAATGCTGTCTTGCATCGTTAAAGCGAGATATACCCTCTTGAGAAGATGCAAGAAATGTTTTTTCTCGTCTGATTTGGCTACAATATACAAAACCTGTCTGAAACTTGAATATAACTCTCATCTCTGGGCTGGTGCTCTAGTAACTTATTTAAGCCTCTTGGACAGTATTCAAAGAAGTGCTTTTAAGATGATTGGTGACATTAACATCATCAACTTGTTTACGTCTCTTGGACATCGACGAAAATTTTCTTGTCTCACCCTTTTTTACTTTTATTTTAATCGAATATGCTCTAGTGAAATAGACAGTTGAATTCCTCCCCTCAAACAATTTAACAGTAATACCCGCGCTTCTAGGAATGCTCAACAATATACCCTCGAGCCCATTTTCAGTCGAACTGTCAAGTACAGCGATTCGTTCTCTAGCCGTACTAAGCGAATGTGAAATGCCTTGCCACACTCTGTCTTTCGCAGTCATTGCGATGTTCAGGAATTCAAAATTAATGTACACCGACACCACTTATCCAACCTTTCCCATTTTTCCTAATGTTCACACCGTGTCTTTGGAATATTAAAGGTATACAAAACCCTTTTAGTTTTCGCTAATTATATAAAAAAAAATGTAAGGCCGTAATAATATTATCTTTATCTAAGCAATTGAATTATAAAAAGTTTTTGGAACATAATAATAAAATATAAAAATAACGTTGAAAATGTCTATTTTTAAAATTTGAGCAGATAGTTAAAATTTAAGTTTGGACTCGCAAAAAGACACAATATTTTTACTTTGCAATACATACATATAATATATTTTGTTAATATTTTTTGTTAAGAGATATTTTGCGTTTTTTATACGGATTCAGGACATTTTAATCCTTCAACAAATTATTTGTTTGTGTGACAGAAAAAAAACGTAATTTTGCTGACCAATGACACCTTAATGATTTCTTCAATTTGAATTTTCGAGTAATTTGGATACAACTTTTTCTTTCACTACACCTTCACTAATTTGATTTGCTCCTCGACAATTTTTGGATTTTTTGTATGAAACATAAAAAGCCTAGCTTTTCATTAAGAATAAGACATTTCATAACTTTTTCTTAGTAATTACATTTTTTTAACTAGTTTCCTCGATTATTTTAGCTGCAAAAACTGTTTCCTGTAAAACATTTCAGCATTAAGTTGCCATATAATTTTCTAAGTTCCACTCAATGCAGGAAAAATGTTGGCTAAAATTCATCAAGCTCTTTTCTATTTTATTAAATAAAAGAATTCACCCTTCTTTTTCTTCTTATCCTTAAACTCCTTAAGCCCTTAAGTTTAAAAACATTTAATTTCTAATTTTTTCAGAAACTTGAAGAATCTCCTTGACTAAAGAACTTTGTTTAGTATTACACGGTTCCCAAGAGTCTGTATTTGCTTTTCTCACAACGCAACACAACTTATATGTATAACCTGTGCACATATATCCTAATGATGCATTATGCAATAGTACCCCTTTGTAATATCCAAAATCCTCGATAAAAGTATTTATTTGACCATTTAAACTTCAAATGCAATTCTTCAAATAATTTTGACATCAAGTCGTTCTTCAAAATTATAAAATCCAATCTTAATTAATAAATATACTCGAACGTATACCAAACCCTCCCCAGACCCACATAAAATAATAATAATAAATATTTGGGAGTTTTTCTTCCCCTCTTATTCACACAGAGCTCATTATAAAGTAGACGAAGGTATAACGTAGGCATATAGACGTTGTTAACCCGTCAATTTGGCAAATTACGGGTTCCAGAAAAAAGTGACTAAAGGGCTATAATATAGCTTGTGGGTATAAATCGGCGCCCCACTCCAGTCAAAAACCTCAATCATAATAATTTAATGGTTGATCAATTCGAAGGTTCATTTTTCGAACAAAGAATAAAAGAATGCCAAAAGTGCATTTATCCCTATACAAAATATTTGCAAGAAAAAGGGGTAAACACTTTGGAACTTTAAAATATTTAATGTGCAACCCCTATAAAAATATCTGCTCGTACAAAGCTAGTCCTTTTGGCGGTATTGATCAAAGGCAAGCAAAGGAAGAACAAGGAATCAGTTTTTGCAAAATATTTGCAAGGATGGTACAAAGGCGGAACCAGGATGCATTTGTATTCACACGTGCTTCCCATTTGGAGTGCACGTGTAGAATGTGCATTGATTTCCACAAGGGCGAAACTTGAAACCTGCGAACTAAATAAACTCTTCAAGGATATTTCTTCTTCCTGCCAACTTAATGTAATTATAACAACAAATAAAAAGTGATTTCTGTGCCTCAAAATTTTTAATTTTTCTATAAAAACAAAACGAAGAAAATACCATTTGCATAAAATTTTATTATGGTTTACATTTGTTTTTATGATGTGGCGCATAAAAAGCGCACATACTAAACACCAGAAGCTAAAAAGGGTTAAACAATACGACAAGCGGAGCGTTAAAGGGCATTTCACGCTCTTAAAATACGCGCGACATTCTTTTGATAAAGGCTTATAAAAAAGGTTAAGCAACAAAAACATAAAGGTGGACATCTGCCGTGACTGATCTTTGTGTGAAGATAAACAACTTTATCTTAATTCAAATCGCAAAATTTTAAATTTAATTGTTCCATTGGCCGCATGGCACGCGCACCCTTATTACTCGTACCCGTAAATTTCCTTATTTTCTTTGGGTGGGCTTATTTTGGTGTTTGGTATGACTTCGACTTTGGCATAACAATAATAAAAGGCTGCTGACTTTACAACCTTTATGTTTTGTAATTAGGAATTTCGATGGCTTGACGATGATAAAATAATTCTCGACGCCTTTTTATGCAATTATAGTGCGATTCGGATGGACGAAAATCCTTTGGAAAAGGAGTAAAGAACACACCGCATGGAAGTAGCGTGTGTAGGTGGTATGGTTTGGGTATTAATTTTTATTTTATTTTATGTTGGACAGAGGCAAATAAAAAAATTTGTTTAAACATATGTTTTGTTGTGTTTGTTGGGACAAAATATGGTCGTATTTTATGATTGACTAATTGAAGCAATTTCGTAATGTCGCACTTAACCTACAAGAGGCTAATTGTAGTTTGTTAATGTCACAAAAAAGGGAACTTATTGGTATGAATAAAGTAAAATGTTACTTGATTGATATCTGTCACTTTTGTCATTCCGTCATATGTGTGATTGACACTTGCTACTCGAAAGTCATATAGGTTAGATAATTAATGGTTTGGCAGGTATATGGCATACGTTTTGTGACAGAATTTAGAAACACATAAATTGTTCCTTTAATAATAGGGTTAATTTTTAAATGAGTTCTATAAGTTGTCAAGGGGCAGATCTTCAATGATGATAGGACAATCTGGCTTAAAGTGGTATACGTTTATTATGCATACGAATAAGAAAATAAATGTATTATCTGAATTATTTTTAAAGCGAAAGGCTTACCAAATAATAAATAGCACAATGTTCGAAAACTTTATTTTAAAATCGTCAAAATCAGAGCCACCACGATAAAATTAAGCCAGTTTCTTGTGACCATAAAAATATTTGGTCAAAATATTAAACTTCTGTTTTTAAGCAAACCATTTGGGATTTTATTACTTGAATTCTGGGCAACCGTCATTTGCATACAAAACTAAATCTGTCACGTTAATTCACTAAAATATATCTACTTATGGGAAAATAAGAGATCGAAATAATACTTTCCACATTTTATGCGATTTTTCAAAATACTGTACCGTATCGATGAGAACCATTAATGTTTTCAAAAACGTAAACCATTTTCAGCTTGAAAAATTTGCTCTTTATAAGTCCACGGGCTTTTTCCAATAGTTCATTTATTTAGTGATTGTTAGCTTTTTTACTTGCGACACATAGGAGCTATTTGGCAAGTTTTATAGTCGTGGAAAATTCCGAAACAGAGATTCTGCCTGCTCCTTAGCCATTGGGTCGATTGAGTTCAAACTTAGAAGTTAAGGTTTTGAGCAGATTTGCGTTAGGCGTTTTTTTAAAAGCTCTTATATTGCCTAAACAATATTTGATTATAAAAAGTGCAATTGTTGTTTGTTTGGATTTTTAAAAAAATATTGAATTTTTTATTTTCAAAATTCTATATCTCAAAAACGATTCAACATTTGTTTACGAAATTCGAATGTAGGATGTACATATATTTACAATCACTAAATAACTGCATACCAAAAATATTCTTAGGACAAAATTAAAAAAATTTATAAATAAAAAATAAATAAAAAAACCGCTCCAACAATTTTTAAAATTTTTAATCTTAACTTAGTTTGCTTTAAAAATAATTAACTTCCCATAGGAAGTTATTGTATAGGGTCCGATTTGTCAAATTGAAAATTTTGACATTTCTCGATCGTACAAGGTCCCTAGAGTCGAAATAAAAGAATTTTAGAAAGATGTCTGTGCGTGCGTATGTACATACGTACGTTCGTACGTCCGTACGTTCGCGACGTTTTTTTCCGTCCTCCATAGCTCAAAAACCAGAAGAGATATTGATTTCAAATAAATTTTGTTATACAGATAATAAGGCAGAAAGATGCAGAAAGGGCTCTCAAGAAAATTGCGTTTGTGGTTTTTTTACCATAGCAGTTTGAAAAAAAGGTGAAAATTTTGGTTAACCTTAAATATCTTACGAACCAAAAACGCTAGAGCCTTGAATTAAATTGTATATAATAAATTGTAACGTGATATCAAAGAAGTATATTTTTTGAAAAAAACTCCATTTAAATTTTTTTTATAAATCAAAAAAACTGAGAAAAAAAATTTGTCACCGTGAAAATTTTATGACTGAAATACGATTTCATCTCCAAAAGAATTTTGTGCAACGAGAAATAATGTCTTCAACATCTGATAAAATTTTGAGAAAAATCGAGTTGACAGTTTTTTACAAAAAATAAAAACCTAAAAAAAATTGTATAAAAGTTGGTAAAAATTGATTTTCGACTCAAATATCTTTTCAAAAATTGTACATATTGGATTTAAACTATTTTTATCTTTCAAAAAATATTGTTGTAAACATTCGATAAAATATTGAAAACAATCGAATTTGCAGTTTTTTTACAAAAAATGAAACTCAAAAAAAAAAAAAAAACAATACTAAAACTTCGTAAAAATTTACTTTCGACTCAAAAAGCCTTTCAAAAATTAAAAGTATTGGTTTCATACTTATTTTATTTCACAGAAAATATTGTTTGCGATATTCAGTAATTTTTATATAAAAATCCAACAGTCCGTTTTTTCATAAAAAATAAAATCTACAAAAAATAGTACGCAAATTTGGTAAAAATTGATACGAGTACATAATATGTATAATATATTATAGACAAACTTTTAAGCAAAACAAATCGACAGACGGGTTGGGAAGTTATCAGAGTGGGTCGCATCCCAGCCTCTTTTTTTACTTGTATTAAATGCATTCCCCTCCCCTCTCACCAGATCAAATCCAGTGCATGAGCCCGAAAGGGCGCATTATTTTGAAGAAAAAAATGTGCTTAAATTCGTATCTTTTATCCAAATTAATGCATTTGGTACATACTTATGTATTTTCATAACTATAACTATTGTAAATACCAACAATGGCCGTGTCGCGCCACTGCATCGGACTAACGAATATGATGTATTTAAGCAACAAACTATTTTAATTTGTCTATCAAGAAGTATTATCTTGGTGCCTTTGTATATATGATTTTAAAATATTATTCTTTAAGAATAAGGTTGTTTCACACATATTTTACTTGCCTTCTCTTATATAAAAGAATAAATACTTTTTACAAGTTAAAGAAACGGGCCAGAAAGAGTGTGTGTATTTTCTATTAGAATCACTTTATCACCGTACCCCTACATATTGTATTACGTTCAACCTCTACAACTACTGCTTACGTGTCACTTCAAAACCAAAATCCAAAACGCACAAGAGCCTGACTGTAACCAACACATGAATAGCAATTTCTTGTACTTTGACGAAAAAAAATAAACTGATGAACGTAATAACTCCTGAATGTGATCGGATTGTAGTAGGTACCTTCTACCTTCCAATAACATTCTTTCACTATCATCATAAACATGTCATTATCTATCTATCTGCATAAAGCTGAGCACATCAAGTGAACTATTCTATGTTCGTTTTAGACACCTACCCAACTTCAGAACCAATAGGCGATCGCTTTACAGTTTAAACATACATATTCTTCCTCTTTCTTATATTCAGAAAATTTACTTTCTATCCTGATTCTTCTAATATGAAATTAAAATAAGGATATGCAATTAAACGAAAAAGTTGAATATATAAACAATTGTTTTCGTTAAGTACGCTTAAATGTATATTTCACTTGCGGGATGAAATGTCCTAGGATGAGTTGTGCCTTGGGAAGAATTGCGCGTTTTCCTTGACAAATCAAATGGCATTTATATCTTTAAAGACAAACTTATTTTACAGGTATATTTTTAAATATTATATAAGTACTATTTTTAAACAGACTTTTTGCATACAGGAGCAAGTTTGTGCGACCCAGTCGTGCATTTCTTTGATATAAATAGAAATTTCTGAAATCCATTTCAAAAAATTTTTCATGATGTTCCGATAAAGACAATGGGGCCATAGTAAAAGGTTCACATTTTGTCCCTGAATCCAGGCTTTTGTTGTCCGTGCGGTATGTATTGGTGCATTATCATTTTTAAAAAAGCTCGTTTCCTTCTAGAATCGATTTCCGTCATTTAGAGCATTGAAAAACCTGCTCCACGGTAACGTTAAAGGTGATTGCTCCCCATCCCATACCATTACACCACCTCCTTTGCTATGCCGTTTTTAAGATAGATTTCAGCCTTTCATAAGTCATCGAAGTAGTAGCTACTTGTATCCATCAGGTCCGTCCAAATTAATTTTTTTTTCATCGGAAAAGACGAAGTTATGCCAAGCTCGATTCCACCCATAGTTTAGTATTCTATGGAGGTTTTTTCGTCATATTTTTTGGTGTCGTATATGGTTTTCCTTCTGTATAACCTATCAACAGTCAATCTACTAGCACTTACCGCATCTTCTGCTATTTTTTAATTCTCAGCCTTACATCTAAGGAAAAAACGCTAATGAATCACACAGTAAGCCATATCTTAGCTGTAAGCTAAAGAGGATAATTTCGCCTTTAGTCACGACATTAGCTCAGCAGTTCTGATTTGGAATTAAAATACTTTTTTCTCCAAGAATCTGCTGCAACATTGAAGAAAAGAAAATTTCTGTGTAATTTATGGTTTTGCAAAAAATTAACGCATATATTATTTCGAAAAACAAACCACTTCTTTAAACTTTAAAAATCCCATTTTCACAACCTAGAAACATAAACAAAATATATTATAAATTTCGAACATTGTAATCGATTTCCTCGCTAAGGATAAAAACATGACATCAAAGTACCACCGTTTTTTACAAAATCACTAAAGGAGTTAATTCTGTTCGATAAGGATTTATGTCATTAATGTGCCGAATTATCTCATTCTTTAGCTCTTGAATAGTTATTGGTTTATCTAAGGTACAACTCTTCTTTTAAGTAACCCCAAAGACATAAGTCCAACGGATTCAAGGGCAAATTACATGATCTTGGCATCCAATTGAAATCGCCACCACGTAAAATAATTTGAATTCTTCGCAAAAGTGTGATTGGTTCAATATGCTTGTCCTGTTGAAACAACATATCATCCACATCCATATCTTCCATTTCGGGACATAAAACGTTCTTTAACATCTCAATGATGCGACTTTTGGGTTGGGGGGCGATGGTGATTTTATCTAACTCATTCAAAAATGGGACTGGTGAAACTGTTGCTGATATTGTCTTCTATTCTTAACCTTCGGAAGACAAGGATTTTTTAGCTTCGTGAATTGCATCTGTTGTCCATCGACCCACCACCTTTTGTAAAAAAAAACAATATTCAAACGGAAAATCTATTGTTAATATTTATTAGATATCGGTTATTTACATTGAAAGAAACTGAGTAGTCTTTTTTTATGAGATTTTATAAGAAGTATTGCGATGATGGGTCAATTTATTTATCTTAAAAACTGTTGTTTTAAACAAATTTTTTTCAATAATGTCTTTTTTTCAAGAATATCTTTTTATTTTACTATACAACATATTGCTACCCAGTTTTTAAAAATGTTATCATATACAAGCCTAATAGTTTTTTATGATCTTTAATTACCATTTTTCGCAGAAGTTATCAGCAAAAAGTTTACAAAAGTGGTTTGCGTCATGAAACCTTTAGTCACAATATCGATTGAGTATTATCGATGAAAAACAACTGAGCAGCCGAAGCAAAGGACATAGTTTCAAAAGACTTTATAAAGTCGAAAGTGTCAAAATTAGAAATTCGACAAATTATATCGATTACAATTACTTTCAATTTAAGGTTAAAGATAGTCTTTCCGTCTTCAAACATTTAAAGTATTTTGAGGCATATCATAAATTATGAAACAATATAACACTTAATGGAAATGAGGAAAATCAAAAGGCTTTTTACTTTGTTGGCAACATCAAGGATTATCACTTTAATAATGTCAATATAATAGATATAATAGACTCGACTATTCTAACCATAATAGCTATAGCTACCTCAAAGCAAATGACAAACAAAAAATCGTGAATAAAACTCTTTGTCATAATTTATATACCTACATACAAACATCCTTGGGTTTTAGACAGCTATAGGTAAACGGATTTGCTTGTTTTCCAAGGATATATCATTAACACTAAAAATAAAAGAATTTTCTTGTCCTCGAAATAACAAGTGAAATAACAGACAGACAACATGCCTTCGAGGTATTCCTTTGTACCTATTTTCGCCGGTATACGGTATTACCCATCCGAGTCGCATTACATCAAAGAATAAAAAATAAAAGTATGGAAAAAAGGAAGAAAATAAAAGAAAATAATTTCGGTAATTCATAGCGAAGAATCGCAACTCATAGAAGAATTTTCCGCTTGAACTTTTAGCACTCTCTGACATCATCAGCAGCAGGGTAGTGGAGGTGGCAGCTGCTGGGCTCGGTGGCGGCGGTGGCAATAGCAACCTAATAGAATCTAGAGCAACATTCTTCTTGTCGCTTATCGCTTGCCGTGCTTTTTTTTGCTTATTTTTGTTTTTATTTCTAGAGGCAAAAATTAATCGCAGCACACGAGAAATGATAAATGCACGAAAAGCTGCTTAACTTCTGCAGGATATAAAGGATATCATTTTATCCTATTTCTTTTGCAGTTTTCGTTTTTTGTTTTTGCGCCACACTGCACAAAGAGCTCTTACATCTATCTGACTTTTGTTTGCTATGTTGCTACAAATATGACAGAAAAAAAGGATCTGTATGCTTCGAAGGATATCCTGCGGAGATGCTCGGAAGATTATTTTACACGTTAATCACCGTTTCCATTTTGCTACATTAAAAATGAAAAATATTCCCGCCGAGCTCTGGTTGCCAAATGAAAGGAATCAGTTATCTTTAACGCTGTTCTGTGCTGATGTGGCGCGGATGAGGATGCGAGGTCTTGGTAAAGGGGTCAATTTTATCGAGGTCCTGCAAGAACACTACTCAGAATAATTACGGACAACCAATGGCACCCGCCTTGGCAGCAGACACTTCATCTAAAAACCAAAAATCGGTAAGAAGAAAAGAAAAAAAACAAAACGGGTGCATCGGGGTGAAAAGTGAAATGTGAAAAGTCAAAGACCCAGAGGGATGAGTTAATTTATTTTAACCCCGACAAATGACAATTCATATACCTCTCTCCAGAACAACAACATAATATAGACTTCGGGTTCCTCTGCTTTCGTTTTCTTTTTGTTTGTGATGTGACGTGATAACATGTTCCCGTTCTTCCCGAAAAATCAGAGCATATCGAATTTGGAAGTGGTGCGGATTAATGTTTGTCGGTATTTCCAGCACGTGACATGAAACAAATTTATGTTTTCTTTTCATTCTCTCACTTCAAATGTTGTTTCTTATTTTGTTACCATTTTTTTGTTTTTTGGGCAACAACGGGTACAAATGCAGACGGGCACGGGGCTAAAGTGATGCGGTTGAAGTTTTTCCATTGAAATTGGATTACTGGGATTACTTCACACTTCATCATCGCGATGAATCAATTTCTATACGAACTAATTATCTATTGGTTTTTGGGGTGAGGTTTTGAGAGTGTTTTTGGAGGACGGGCTATCATGGGCAAGGAGTAGGCATTAAGAAAAAGTAAGTTTTAGGTAATTTTGCGCACAAGTCGGGGTAATCAGTGACCAAATGATAGATGGATATGATAATGGACTTTTGTCAATAGCATCCTGGGAATCTAGGGTCATAGAGATCAAGTATATGCGAGTGGACATCATTGAGAAGATTCGACATGGTAGGTAATCGAGAAAAGTTAGCTCGTAATTTTCATAATTTGCATGCGTCATTAAAGTAGTCTGAAGTGTCAATATTTTTTTTCGAAGGAATCTTGGGAAAACTTTATTTGGTGTGACATCTTTATATATTAGTAAACGGTTCTCACGGTGAATACTTTTTATCGTAAATTTCCCATCAATACGATTGTGCGATTCTTTAGTTTTTGATGTTCCATAATCAGCATTTTCAAAGCGATATCGATAATATTGCATGGATATTGAGATACAAGTGGTGCAAGATCAGGAATGGTACTTAAGAAAGGCCAATATCTGAAAGTTAATAGTGTGAAGTTTTTCAAACTTCGTATTTAGGGATTTCAAAACAGTATATCATAGACAATTTAATTATTTATAAAATAATAATAGGTAAGATAGTAACTTTTAGATTTCTAGAGCATAGTTTGGACTACTATTAAAGTTATGTAGCTGAAACATTTAGAATATCCTCGAGACATGCACCTTTTTTGTTAAAAATGTTACTTTTGATTTGAAAGAAACTTCTTCAATAGATGCTCGACTTTATCAACAGGACAGTTAAAGTACATTCCTTGAAATGAAAATTCTTTTGAGCAATAATGAAAAAAAAGATGTTTATTTAATCACCTTTATTCCGATAGGTGTTTTACTCAGACGCCAATTGTTGTTTCTTGAGTCGTGTTGTTTTAATGGCCGTAACTAAAACACTAGTATTTCTCTTTTTCTTACATTCCGCAATAAGCCCTTCCCGGCATTTTATCGTAAGCGACATTTTTAATAAAAAAGACAAATTAATTATTAAAACTGGTAACACATGAAGCCTTGTCATGTCTTGAATTAAGCATAATTAATAATTTCCAAAACTGACCATAGGTACAAGATTTTTCAAGGACCAGCTGTAAGCTTTTGATTTGTCGTTTACGATAGCATTTATTTTGACGCTTACGATAAATTGGCAGGAAGGGCTCGATATAATCCACAAAACCAGCTGAAATTTGACAAAAAAGTTATTCAAACTCTATTGAAAAAAATTGAATTTAAACTTTTGTTTTTGTTTGAATTTTAAACAAAATTGTTTTAAGTTACAATAAACACAGAAATGTATAGTGTGGCAAGCTACTTTTCTCAGAGCAGCAATGACAACGAGGAGGAAGAAAATATAGAGAAAGATTAATTGCTTCAGAGGAGAACTATTCGATCAAATGCAAGTCCATTAGATTTACCGGACGCAAAGTACGTTAGAATTATTTAAGCAATAGATTAACATTTTAGTTTAGGATTGGATTTAAAATGTACTTTCGTTTAAACACAGAAGACTGCAAGTATATCCTAAATTTGATTAAAAACCAATTTCTTCAGAAATTTGCTGTGCCAGTTACAACGACACTGAAGCTATAGCTGCCGCCCGTAGATTTTACGCAGAAGGATGCTGTAAAAAAGGATTGGAAATGACTTGAATCTGTGACTAGCACAGCCTACCTTAAGTAAAATACTTAAGAAAAGGTTAAACATCCTCGACCAAAATTAAGCCTGCTCTGAATTAGAATGGAGCTCTTGGAACCAGAAAAAAGTCAAGCAAAAAATCATTGAACAACCTGCTAGCAAAGTATAATTGGGTGCGTTGGTGGCACCCATGTTAAATATTTTGCAGAAGAAGTCAGGAGGGCAAGTATTTTCAAAACACTCGAGGACAAGAAATATCATTGACATAACGATATAAGAATAGGTTTCGATCTCCACGCAATTACGCTATACTCCTGAAAGGGCTATCCAAATTGTGAATGTATGCACAGCTTTGTACAATATTTGATTACATTATAACTTGGATCCACCTCAAGATTTTGTCCAACTTGAGAATAAAAACACTTCAAATTTAAAATAAGATAAGTTAAGGAACATAAAATATAGGGATTAAGTTCAGTTCAGAAAATATCAATAAATAATATTAACTTAAACTTATTATTTATTGTTATGCTCTTCTATATTAAACTGCCTCTTTCAGATTTCCGAATCTAATAGTTTTGAGTTATTTAAATGTAACCTTAAGCATTCCATTTGCAATTTTCGCATCTTAAGCAGCTCTTGATTGACATAGAAGTTTTTTCTTTGATACCTACACCTTTCTTTGAGGTGACCAGAAATAAACGGTGATTTTTTAAGAGCTTGAGAACTTTTTTTAAAAAAAAACGCATAAAATTTGCAAAATCTCATCGATTCTTTATTTGAAACGTTAGATTGGTCCATGACATTTACTTTTTGAAGATAATTTCATTTAAATGTTGACCGCGGCTGCTTCTTAGGTGGTCCATCCGGAAAGTCCAATTTTGGGTACCTTTTTCGAGCATTTCGGCCGGAATAGCCCGAATTTCTTCGGAAATGTTGTCTTCCAAAGCTGGAATAGTTGCTTGCTTATTTGTGTAGACTTTAGACTTGACGAAGCCCCACAAAAAATAGTCTAAAGGCGTCAAATCGCATGATCTTGGTGGCCAACTTACCGGTCCATTCCTTGAGATGAATTGTTCTCCGAAGTTTTCCCTCAAAAGTTTGTTAGCATTGAACGATAGCGATCGCCATTCATCGTAACGTTGCGTCCAACAGCATCTTTGAAAAAATACGGTCCAATGATTCCACCAGCGTACAAACCACACCAAACAGTGCATTTTTCGGGATGCATGGGCAGTTCTTGAACGGCTTCTGGTTGCTCTTCACTCCAAATGCGGCAATTTTGCTTATTTACGTAGCCATTCAACCAGAAATGAGCCTCATCGCTGAACAAAATTTGTCGATAAAAAAGCGGATTTTCTGCCAACTTTTCTAGGGCCCATTCACTGAAAATTCGACGTTGTGGCAGATCGTTCGGCTTCAGTTCTTGCACGAGCTGTATTTTATACGGTCTTACACCAAGATCTTTGCGTAAAATCTTCCATGCGAAGAACGGCGACGAATCGACATTTCACGGTCTTCAGCAACAATCTCAGAAACAGACGCAATATTCTCTTCTGTACGCATTCGTGTGGTTGGTTTAATGTCCAATAAAGTAAACTGAGTGCGAAACTTGGTCACAATCGCATTAATTGTTTGCTCACTTGGTCGATTATGTAGACCATAAATCGGACGTAAAGCGCGAAACACATTTCGAACCGAACACTGATTTTGGTAGTAAAATTCAATGATTTGCAAGCGTTGCTCGTTAGTAAGTCTATTCATGATGAAATGTCAAAGCATACTGAGCATCTTTCTCTTTGACACCATGTCTGAAATCCCGCGTGATCTGTCAAATACTAATGCATGAAAATCCTAACCTCAAAAAAATCACCCTTTAGTTATCAAAGAGTTTTTAATGTAATTAATAGCATTGGAATATTCATTAAGGTTTTTTTCAATGTCCTTTAAGAATTCATTAATGTTGGCGAACAATTTTTCTTGAACGTGAGTTTGCTTTTCAAAATGTTCCTTTTGTTTTTTTTATTCATAAAAATCCTCAAATAGATCTTCATCTATTGTTGGCAGTAAGACCTCCACCAGGTTAAAGTATGTCGGAGTCGGATCTTCAAGACATATTTCATAAAGTATTTTCTAAGAAGGATTTTTGGCAGAAGGATTTGGAGTTCCAATTTCAACCGGTGAAAAGTCTGTGAAGAACCCGGTGTTGATGAAGGGTCTACAATGAAATTCCGAGAAGTATTATGAAACGTATCTTGATGGACCAACGACTTCATTTGCATGAATATTGCTTTTTTGACTCAATTCAAATATGTATGTACCTTTGCCTGAAAGTTAATCCCGCTGTGGCCCGGGATGTTTTTCCGTTAAACAAAAGTTTTTGCTTTGCTTTAAATTTTGCAGCAAACCATACCTAAACAGAAAAAGTCATTTTCTTGATACACGCTTTAGAAACTGTCTCATTCTTTTCCATCTCTTAACGGTCATCCAGCAGGGAAGTAATGCCAAACTCGGGTTGTCGTTTGCAATGTGGTTTTCATCAAACATACGCCATTTGAACAATATTTCAATACCTTTGAATTGATGTTCTATTTTTAATATAAATCGCAAACATTTTTTACAACAATTCATTAACAAGAAACAAAATTATTTTAAAATTTGAAAAACCATTCATCATCATCGGTTCGAAAACCGGTATCTTGTCCTAGTCTCATAAAACAAGTCTCTCTATTTATCCCGATCGCGGGCCGTCGCTATCTAGTTGGGCATCCCAAAGCTTCAAACGTCTTGCTCTACGCCATCTCTATGCAGCGTCTCCGCAATTATCCTTCCTAACATAAGAGACCAACAACTCTATGCAAGAGCTTTCTCTCGAACGTTCCTAAGTGCTCGGAGTGCCTTTTACTTTAAGTACTAACATCTGGGATGAATATCGAGTACTGGTAGAACCAACTTAAAAGTTATAGTAACGTCTCTGGATTTAAAAAGTTTGGATAGACTGAAGAAACAAGCCATTAGGTACATCTGAACAAATAATAGTTTTGAGTTCTATTTCATTAAAGTTTAAAAGCTGCCACGTTACCAACACATTTTTAAATAATTTTCAATTGTAAAAATATAAAAACTTCAAATTTCACGGAAAATTGAAATTTAGTTCCTCTGGCTTATGATTTTATTGGTTTAGAGTTGAATTTTTGCTCAAAAAGCTAAGTTCATTAATTGTTATATGATGTGATATTGTTTTAAATGCTTTTACGTTTCCCGAAAAAAAATGCTGTCGGAAAAATAAGATAATTGTAATTCCTTTCAGCCATTTCAGACCATGTTTCAATAAACTTCACACTTCCATTATACGTTTTTGGATTTTTAGTAGACTTTGTGTTATATTTTTAACTTCCAATAGGAAGTTATTGTCGAATTCAAGATTTTGATATTTTTCGACGTTATTTTGTCGTCTATAACTTAAAAACCAATAGAGATATTGAATTCAAATACATTTTGTTAAACAGATAATAATACAGAAAGATGCAGCAATTTAAAAAAAAAATTAAACTTTGGTTAACCAAAAATATCTCACGAACAAATAGCGCACAAGACTTGAATTAAATTTTATATTGTATATATTATATTCTTACGTCATACCTGCCAAACAAATATATTTAAAAAAAAATGTATTTAATGGATTAACGAAGAATAACGTTTTCGACATCTAGTAAAATTTTAAGAAAAATCCAATTGACGTTTTTTTTATAGAAATTAAAAACCAAAAAAAAGCATTACTAAAAAATCATAAGAATTGATTTTCGACTCAACTATCTTTTTAAAAATTAAAAACATTGACTGTTTTGTCTCACAGAAAATATTGTTTTCGACATTCAGTTATTTTTTTATAAAAAGCCAACAAAAATCTACAAATCTAGATTTGGAAATCAAGCTATTTCATTATATGCAAAATATTGTTGTTAATTTATAATAATTAAACTGGCAATTTTTAACAAAACACGAAAACCTATAAACCTTGTAAGAATGACAAATCGACATAAATTGGGCAAAAAACACTTCCAAAAAATCACTATTTTTATTTAAATTTAATACAAATTTGAAAGGAAAGATCACGTTTCAAAAAGCATAGACAAATTTTATTTTAGATTCTTAAAAAACTGACATAAACTATGTTCAATGAAAGTATAAAAATGTGGATTTAAAAAATCTACCAGCAAAAATAAACTCCATGAATTATGCTTTTTGAGCACACGCCGCTGGAAGAAAAAACATCAATGTTAAAAATTCTTACCTAAAGACTAAACAAATTAATATAATTCGTATGAAAAAAATAATATCTGAAATTATTTTAGTTTTTCTTCCATTATGCATTTATTTAATCATTTTTTGAATGAAAGGCAAAAATTAAACACAACTTGATATAAATCCATATTTTAAAAAGTGAAAGTATAATAAAAAAAATATTATTTATAGAGAAGATCAAGCTTTAACAATAACAAGTGAAAATATCTTCCCATTTATTTTGATTCCAAAAATTATCCTAACCAATAAATAAAGACAGAATTTCAATTTTTATTTTTTTGCAAAATATTATTTATTCCAAAATTATTCGCTACGTGATTTTTATATTTTTTTAGAAAAATGAAAAAACTTTTACACTTAAAATTAATTCGTTTGTACAATTTTCATTATTTGTTGTTTTTTATTTTGTTTCTGTAAGTTAACTTTTACATTTAAAAATTACATACAACTTATGGTGATTTAAAGAACAAACAAAAATAAATTGTTTAAAGAAAAAAAAACACGTTTTTACTGCACATAAATGTTTGTTGTTTTTTGATGCTTCGAGTATATTTTAACGCTGAATAGGAAGTTGTAGTATCTTTTTAGTAAACATCATGAATTAGAATTAGTGTATAGTATGAGTTGTATTTTAATTTGTAGAAAATGTTTTGTGAAGTTGGAAGAAAAGTTGAAAAGTTGTCGGGACTTATCTTCATTTCTGCTCACCGCACATCATCGGTTGAAAACCACTTAGTTATATTTTGGAATCACAATACGCTTTGAATGAGCTCCCATCATCCTCTTTGATGGGAGACACGAATTCTTCGTGCCTAGTTTTTGCTTCCATCACCATCGTGGTCATGATGGTCATCTGTGTTCATCGATTCCGCCGAGGATGGCTTATGCTGATGATTTAAGGACGGTTGCTGTTGGATAAATTCCACGGATATTTGAAGAATTCCATTTCCGGCGGCGGTAAGGTGGTGATATCGCATGGCGTAGCAGAAAACTTGAGCCATCAGCTCCCAGCACAAGTTATTGCAGAGTGTGTAGTTATTTAACGGTATTTTAACACTCTTGATGACTTTTGGTTTCTGTTTTTCGGCCAATTTAGCCTGATCCGGGATATAGTATGCAATTGCCATCTTTTACACTTTTGTCTTTAAAATGTACACAAAAATCGAAGTTAACTTTTTTGGCGCCAAATCGTTTTTCACTTCACGAAAATACGACGAAAGTCTTAATACGTATGAGGAATTATTTTACTATGCGTGTTGCCACTTCGGTGGTTCTAAACAAACTGATTGAGAAGTCCTTTAGTCAAGAGGATATAAATAAACTTGTGGAAAGTAGCAACAGCATTACACGAAACGTATAGACGTTACCTATAGGAAGGAATATAGAAGGGAATCTCCTTTGGATGAAGCCCGACCAAATATGCGACAAGCGACACCCTTGTCGGAAAATAAAAATAATAATAATCCCCTCGCAATGAAAATCAACTGTGCAATTGAGGACACCAAGTCTGAGTCACCCTTGTAAATGTTTTTCGTCTTTGTTTTGTTTGAAACCATCAGGAGGGGAAACAACACTGCATAGAAGAAGTAGCACGACCAAATGTACATAACATTATGTATTCGAAGTGTGCTCCTTGAATCACTCGCATCGCACTAAAAGCCTTCATTTCCATCATCAGAATCAGAAGAACCCTATAACGCTAACGCCGTACTACCTCACCACCGAATCGCCCGACCGAACCAGAAGAGGGTTGACACATATAAAATGTGTTAAACAATAAGTTTGACTTCCCCATTTATCAGCTAAGTACGTGATGTACATTATATTTATCGAATTGTAGGTAAGGTAGGTTTACTACAAAACGCACAGGGGGAGGTTTTATAGTACTAGATAGGTATAAAGTGCAATACCTACTTTATACCTTTAGGTACTACCTAACCTCTATCTTTAGTCTCTACTATAGAGAAAACCAGAAGCATACTCAGAGGAATTTGTTGATTCATTGTGGGGTAGTCGTAGAGGGTAGATATTATTTGTTTGAGATACATTTTGCTTGTTGCAAGTTCAATATTTGATAACTGTACTCTCTGTTATACCAGGAATTCAGGATATAGGTAAACCTGGGTGGATGAAATGAAAATTCCAAGAGAAAAGTCCTTAAATGCGATTCGGTTCGTATCCTGTGCTCTGGGAAGGGGAAATAAGCAAATGTATATAATGCTTTTTATCTTAAAAATGAATTCGGGGAATATTTGGATATACATTATAATATTTTGGCAGGATAACTTAAGAGAGTTATGTAGGTATTGAAATGTAACCGTTAAGAGAAAACAGCAGTGTTAACGTTAAGAAGGGTGTAGTAAACGTAGCTTATCCTCTTATTTTCTGAAATGTATCTCTTAAAATCACATTGAATTTGGTAATAGGGTTGGTTTTTGGTATGTAGCTTATAATTGAGATGATAAGTTTTGGCGGTAAATATTGGAAAGTGTTGCTTTTGTATGTTAAGTTTACAGAGCTACGTAAAATTTTTTATAACCATGTATTCAAATGAATGCTTCCAAAATTTTTAAAACTAATTTTTAAAATTTGATTTTTTTTGTACTGTTCAACATCTTAAAGCTTAAAAGTGTTATAATTTTTACGAATTCCTATAGATAATTTTTAAAAATAAAGTTTTGAATGGAAATCAAGTAATTGATATATGGACTTTAACTCATACATTTTCGATCCCAATTAAAAAAAAACATGTTTTAATATTTAAATATCTTGTAACCTACACTTTTTCAACAGTTTGATTTGTGTTTTTTTTTCGTTTCAATTTTCGATTTTAATTTGGTCCTAAATACAATTTAATTTTCATACCAAATTTACGTTTTTGGACATTAAACCACCAATGCGCTTACGTAGAGTGCGAACTGAAGAAAATATCGCAGCTGTATCGGCCAGTGTTAATAAGGACCATCATTTATCGATTCGCCGCCGTTCGCAGCAATAGAGTCTCTGTTACTCAACAACGTGGAAAATTGAATTATGATTTCAAAATACAGCTGGTGCAAAAATTGAAGCCGAACGATCTACTGCAACGTAAAATTTTTTGTGAATGGGCTCTTGGAAAGTTGGCCGAAGATCCACTTTTTTACCAAAAAATTGTGTTCAGCGACGAAGCTCATTTTTAGATCAATGGGTACGTAAATAAGCAGAATTGTCAATTTTGGAGTGAATATTAGCCAGAAGCATTGCCAGAGCTACCAATGCATCCAGAAAAAGTCAAAGTTTGGTGCGGTTTATGGGCTGGTGGCATCATTGGGCCACACTTCTTCTTGAGCTCTACCGTGAGATTATATCCAACTTTTTTTGCCCAAAATGCAACAGCTTGACTTGCATGACATGTGGTTTCAACAAGACGGTGCCACATGCCACACAGCACGCGCAACAATAGACTTATTGAGAAATGAGTTCGGTGAACATTTTATTTCACGTTCGGGAACGAGAATTAGCCGCCTAGATCGTGCGATTTAACGCCTTTATACTATCTACTCAAATAAAGATTTCAATCATTTTTCTGAATATGATGTTTTTTTTTGAAAAACTTTCCTATGGCTTTTAAAAAATTATCCTTTTAATAAAATTTCTTCTTAAGAGTTTTAAAAGTATTAGAAAACTGTTTTTAAAAAACTACAATACTAAAAGTGCGAAATTAACCTCATCTGCCCATGAAAACAGCTTCGTGTGTTTGAAGTAAAGTTGAATGTTGATACTGAAAACTATTTTGAGATTGAAAGTTAAACTTTTATGATCCAAACAGTATAGTTTGCATTAACTTCTCCGTTAAAATTGTTCTATTTTTTTATTTTAATCTAACTTTGGCTCATACAGTCGAAAATTGTGTAAAAAGAATAATAGAAATATTTCCCACTTTGAATTACCAAAAAAACTTGCAATACAGCTCGTATTGGATTGTATTCAATCTACAAATATTCACAAAATAAGTGCATATGTCTCCTAAGGTCCTGTTTTTACACCGACCACTTTTCTCTTAAATTCATAAGCGATCTAATGCCAAACTTCTGATCCTCAGATTTCCATATTTATTTCAAGCAAGCTTAAGATTCTTGTTATTGGGATATGGAACTATAAAGTCATTCTTTGTCCAAAACTCGAATATAATTTTCAAATTATGGCTCTTTCTAAGCCCATTTGAGCCTCTTGGACGGAATTCAAAACACAGCTTTAAATATTATTGTCTTACGGAAACTTTTGTCTAAGAATGCTCTCTACGAATATGCGCTTTACTGGGCTCAATATTTTCATCTTGGAAAGTGTGAAAAGATTTTCTCAGAATTTAAAACTCTACAAAACTAATTATTTAAGGCTAATTTTACTCTCACCTAGGTTTTCCATGATGGAGTAGGACACACTTGGACCAGTTTAATGGTCCATTGTGATACCACATGAATCTAGAGGTTTTCTACTAACCTTAATGATACCAGTTTGAGACCGTTACGAAGAGTGGAAGACTGATTATGTCAATAAGATTGAGATCGTCAAGTCCTGCGTTTTTAAACTAGAGTAGGTCATGTACAGAGGAGGTAAAGAACTGTTCCCTCCTCTTCCTCATCCATACAACTTCTGCAAAAGTCAATTAATAGTAGGCCTAGCCGCGTGGCGTAATTTCCTATTAGACAGTTATATAAAATCTGCTTAGAGATTACATCTTGACCGCTTTAAATCTAGTGCAGGCCAGATGTGTTTTGTGACCCGACACGTAATGATGTTATTCCAATTAATGTTTGGCTTCTTCATAGCGTCTTGCATTAGCATTAGCCAAACTACGTAGAAAGGGTTATAATGTACCATTTATGTCGAGTTCATCTGCCTTACAATGTCCTGGAAAGTCTTAATGGCCGGGCGCCCAGCAAAGTGAAATATTAAACTGTTGTGCCATCTCCAATACAGATGAATGACAGCAATGGACTGTAATAGACAATGTATTCCATAAATAGTTTCAAACAGTTTTAGACAGTAAGTTTAAGTAATTTTTAGTCTAAAGCCGTTGTTCCACACTTCAAAAATTGTGCTTATTCTTACAAAAGAAAGCTCGAGCGAAAGAGTACAAAATTTCCCTTTTGTTTATAGATTTAGTCCTATGAATTTCTTTTTGCGATTTCTGGGCCGGCTTTAAAATTCGATTTAACGTTCACGTTAAGTCATGACAGAAGAAGAAAAAACGTGTGTGGCCAATGGACTAAGGGTTGCGTTAAAAAAGTAGTCCAAACTTGTGCAAATAAATTCGAAAACCGTTCCAGACATTTTGACAGTTTGCTCTCTCTCTGAGAGCATTTCATCCTCACTCCTTAAATTTTATATATGATAAACTTTTAGAGCGAGAAATTTGTGGAAGACAGCTAGAGTTTGTAGAGACATTGTCTAGAGCTTTGATAGAGGCCTCACTGCCTGAGAAAATACAAATATCAGATATTGATATTACCTTTTCTTTAACCCAGGACAAGGTTTCTTTAATCGCGAAAAGTTCCGCCTGGGACACGCTTCAATGATCAGGAAGGCAAAATGAGAGACTTAATTTTAGTCAGTCAGAGTACACACCTCCATCAAACCCTCCATTTGTTTTGGACACATCTGTGTAAATGCGGATCGATTCGTCTTTCCTATCCTCCGCTCATCTAAGTTTTGAATAAAATGTTTGTATTCATTCATGACCACTTAAATGACAAGGCCTGTAGACAAAATGTCATTCCGCTTACCAAAACAATTAGATCGATTTTTTTCGAGATAAGACCAACCATCAAAATTGTAGAAGAAAAAAGCTTGAGTGTATTTCAATGTTGTCAACTATTTAAAATAAATATAAAGGGCTAAGATTTTCAGAGAATTATTTGTCTCATTTCAAAAAAGTGGAACAAAAGTATAGTTGACAAAAATCTCTCCCATGTTACTGGCCAGTTAGAGCCAGTTTTGACAGGTTTCCATTTCAATTCAATCATTGGAATTTTCTTTGACAGGTTGGTTATAGCTTTCATTGAAAAGTTTTGTCATCGGACACAAATTTCCTGATTGGAATCAAACATTTCCTGATTGGAATCAAGTATTTTAGGTTAGAGTTGGTCATTTAAAGTAAAACTGACAGATGCGAATACAAAGAAAAAGGAATATTTTCAGTGAAGCGGTTTGGTTCCGAAATGTGGAATCAAAAAAGAGCTGTTCATTCAAAATGATTTTATCAATGAAAAACTTAAAATGATTTAAAAGTACAACCTTGAGTTAAGTAACACGAGCCAACACTGGTTTTGTCACACGAAGTTTGACAGCTAATTTTGTTTTGTCAATCTAATCTCATTATTAAATCACTATTGTCAAGTGTCAATTAGCCTCAGTTTTTTGGTTGCATTTTAACACCTTTTTGTTTTAGCATTTTTTTGTTATTAACCCTGTGAACATGTCGAGGAAGTATGACAATGATCCTATCTTTTTATGTTATGTTTGCGGAGAACTGAAATTCAAAAAACAAAACTTTACGAATCTTGTGTTGTGTTATCACCAATGTTTTGGTTTTTCTGACACCCATCAAGACAAATCCTGGGTTCCTTATGCGTGTTGCATAACGTGTGTGAAAAATTTAACCGACTGGAAGACGGGCGCACGACTTATGCCGTTTGCAGTACCCATATGATATGGACTGAACAGCGAAATCACGTTTCGGATTGCTATTTTTGTCTCGCTGACATAAACGGAATAAAATACAAGAAAAAAATATACTGGTATTGACCCTAACTTATCTTCGGCTATAAGACCAGTCTCTAATTGCAAAAAATTGCAAGAACTATTACTAGTTGCAATTACGTCTGTTGAGAATGCCCATTCACACCCGTCCACTTCAGGTAAATGTGTTGACGAGGACGATGACTTTCAGTTTAAAGGAATCGCAAACGTGGCACATTTCATAACTCGGTTAGACTTAAATGATCTAGTTAGGAATCTAAATTTGTCCAAAAAACAATCAAAACTATTAGGATCTTGTCTAAAAACTAAGCGATTTAGAAAAATCTGCATGGAAGGCTTTTAAAAATGTTGTTGCAAATTTGTTGGGTAACCACAAGAGTGACAGTTACAGGGATTTGGTAAGCGAGCTGTTAATGACATATAAAGCTTTGGGTTGCAACATGTCACTTAAGATCCACTTTTTAGACTCCTACTTGGATTTTTTTCCCTGACAATTTAGTGCCTGTCAGCGACGTGCACGGTGAGAGGCTCCATCAACACATTTTGAATATGGAAAAGCGGTACTAGGGCAAATGGAACCCAAATATGTTAGCGGATCACTGCTGGGCAATTAAAAGGGAAAATCTAAGATTTATTATGCATTTATAAAAAAATACAGTTTTGATTAACAAGATCTGTGTTATTTCGCAATATTTGAAATTACTCAATACAATAAAATCTTTGGCCAACACTTTTTTTAACTATTTATTTTTTCTTATGATCACCAACTAAGTTTTACTCAAATTCATCAATAAAATGATTTAAGCTAAAAGACCGGTACCTTCTCCTATACTTACAAGCCATTCGTCTCGTCTTAAGAACAAAAATTAAAACAATCTGCAAAGTTATGTTTTCCGAAAATTACAAAACTAGAATATTTGACTATAAATTTTTAATGCACAACTCCTAAGACTTCTGCTTATATTCCTTCAGCTTAACTCAAAACTCAAAACGAAAGTAAACTAATCAAAGTACAATAAAAAGTTTTCAAATTAAGTTTTTGAATTTTAAAAGAAGAAACGCTATGAAATCGTATAAAGACTAATATACCTACATGAAAATCCGTAAAATAAAACAACAAAACAAAAGAAAATGAGAAAAAGAAGAAGGAGAATCCTTGCTGGATGCACTATAAAAATTCAAACACTAAAAAATGTGCGGTCCTGGTGGAACTATAACATTCCCGTGTTTTCGTTCTTCAAGGTGAATGCCACCTTCATGCAATTTCCTGAGCGATTTCTTGTTAACATTTCATTTTTTTCTGGATTTTAAATTTTGTGCAGCATGCATTTTACGAATACTTAATGAAGAATGAAAAGAAAAACATCCCCAAAGATTGAATTTTAAAGTTTTTTCTCAACCGTAAAGTTTATTTTCCTTGCAACCCTTTCGTTTTATTTTGTTCTTTATTATGAATTCATATAACTACGTCTAAAGCTAAAGCTCCATAGCTGACTGCTGGAACTTATTTATACTTTAAGCATCCCGCAAGTACAAATGCAAATATTTAAATCTACATTAATTCCCGCGGGGATATGAAAGAGATCGAGTTACCAGCACCAGGACCTATCTTACTAGTCCTGATCCTGATGCATAAAATAATGATATGACTGATGGAGCAGCTCCTTTCAAATGAAGCTGGGTTTGGCTTCTGCATCTCTGCAAGCGCATTCTTCGTCACAAAAGAAAATCGAAGGATGCTTGCGCTTGGTAAACCGTATTGATGGGGAATCAGCAAAACCGAGAAGCACCACTCTAGGAGCTATTCGACGAAAAGTTCTTCTCTCTTAATTAGAAATATACCCTAAAGATATATGCATGTGATTCACTCCTATTTTTTTTCTTATTCACTTTTACGATGGAAACTAAAGCGGATTGAGAGAGTGAATCTGGGATAGAAGGATAAGACCACACCAACGACAAGGACTCTAGGACGACGACGACAACGATGATGGTCATATAAATGGGAAAGGCGAAAGAAATCAACCGCATAACTAAGAGTGGCATAAAAGTGCTTTTTTCCTATTTTTCATTTTCACTTATTTTTCTTCATTTTCATCAACTTCACCAGGTTACAATACTGCTGTGGCGGTGTGGGAGAAAATGATGAAGGTATTCAAAAGTTGCGGCGACTTCATATCTAACCTAAACCTCTTTGAATACTTCCACTTCAGTAAACAAAAACAAATGGGGGCAAAAGAGCTTTTTTATATTTTTTTCCTTAAACCCTTTTCGGCTTAAAGTAAATGAGAAGATGGAATATTTTTATTATTTGATCAGGAGCACATTTGAATATTGAAATTCTCGAATAAAACTCCTTTTAAATTGACGAACTGAGAATTTAAGTTTTATAAGCAGTAACATTTTTAGTATGTGACTCTAGTGTTTTGATATTTTTCTGAAGTGATAAAGATACATTTGAAAATCGTAAATACGAAAGAACTTTTAAGTCACAAAAACTTGTATTCTACTTCACACATTGTGGTTTTATTAACGTAATGGGATGGCTTCCCTTCAACACTAAAATTACACGATATTACACCTACCGACCTAAACTATTACAAACCTTCTTGCCTTATACAACCTGACTTTTTATATATATTTTTTTGATTACTTAAAATGTACCTCATGCACCTCCTTTACCCAAATTAAATTAAAAAAGTGTGCAACCTCCCCATGTAAACCGCTTTCAGCACTGTTTTTTTCTTAAGCTATCGTACAAAAGCTTCCTTTTATTATTCCTGTTCATAACAAAGGAGCAAATAATATTATATGAACTATTGACCCACAGCCAAGCTTTCTTCTGTCTCTATTTTTATTTAATTTTACTTTCCACCAACAACGCTTTTTAAGAAGCAATTTCATACCAACCAACTTTACTTAATTTGTGTGAAAAACCTAAACGAGTTAGAAAAAGGGAATGAAGTTAAAGTTATCACTACAGACTTTTGTGAAGTCTTTCATAAAATCCGTCACCAAACTTTGTATCTTAAACTCAAAGCCGTTGATTTAACACCCCCTTTAATTTAAAGGCTTATACCTTTCATCCGTAAGCGATAACATCTTTCTTACTTACATAGGTCCTCAGACCTGTTATGTCCGTTGAGAACCCTTTAAGGGGCATAGGGCCTCTACGACGCATTATAGATTCTATAGATTCCTGACCTGCCCTTCTATGAAGGACCTCATTTGATATGCGGCTTGGCCAGAAAATCCATAGGATGCTACGAAGACATGTATTCTCGAAGGTTTGCAACTTTCTTGTTATGGCTGAAGTAACCTTGCAAGTGCTGCACCCATAAAGACCCACAGATTCGACATTTGTGCGAAACAGTCGTAGCTTTGTCCTTAAGCTGATAGAGTTATTAATCCAAATTTTTAATAGCTTAACGAACGCCACTTTTGCTGCTTTGCCGATACGGCAGATGACGACTTGTTCGGTTCGTCCTTCGATTGAAACGATACATGTAAGATATTGAAAGCTTTCCACTTTTTCCACCGTTTACGAGAAAATATTTATTTGAGAGAATGGTTGGGTTCCGAGGCTGATCAGTTTTTTTTTAATTTCTTACTTACTTAAGGTGGCGCTACAGTCCGGGGCGGACCTGGGCCTATTCCAACAAGCGTCTCCAGCCAGCTCGGTCCCTAGCTGGCTGTCTCCAGTTTCGCACGCCAAGTTGGTTGAGGTCCTCTCCCACCTGGGTGCGCCACCTGAGTCGCGGTCTTCCTCTACTGCACCGTCCCTCGGGATTGGATTCGAAGACCTTCCGGGCTGGAGCGTTGATGTCCATCCGCTCTACATGACCTAGCCATCTAAGCCGTTGGCCTTTAATTCTGTTAACTAGGTCAGTCTCGCTGTACAGCCCGTACAGTTCGTCGTTATATCTTCTCCTCCATTCTCCATCTATGCGTACGGGACCAAAAATCACCCGAAGAATTTTTATCTCGAAGCATCCTAAGACGCTCTCATCTTTCTTTCACAGGGTCCAGGCCTCAGCGCCATAAATGAGAACCGGGATGATAAGTGTCTTATAGATGGTGATTTTACATGCTCGAGAGAGGACTTTACTTCTCAATTGCCTTCTAAGTCCAAAGAAGCAGCGATTTGCAAGAGTTATTCTTCGTTTGATTTCAGCGCTGGTGTTGTTGTCTGCATTAATAGCGGTGCCTAGGTAGACAAAGTCCATAACTACCTCAAAGTTATAGCTGTCCATGGTGACGTTTTGTCCAAGACGTCGTCGTTCAGTGTCCTTTTTTGATGACAGCATATACTTGGTCTTGGCCTTATTGACCACTAAACCCATCTTCTTCGCTTCCGTCGCAATGCTCAAAAACGCTCCACTGACATCACGCTTTGATCTTCCAATTATGTCAATATCATCTGCGTATCCGAGTAAATGGATGGATTTTTGGAAGATTGTGCCTCTAGTGTTGACGGTTGAGTTTTGCACAATTCTTTCCAGAACGATGTTGAAGAAGTCGCATGACAGTGCATCGCCTTGTCTAAAACCTTTTTTGACATCAAATGCATCGGTAAGATCTTTTCCGACCTTGAAAGAGCAGCGTGCATTCTCCATCGTCATTCTGCACAAACGGATAAGTTTGACAGGGATGCCAAAACTAGACATTGCTCGGTAGAGCTCTTCCCTATAGATGCTGTCATACGCGGCTTTTTCCAATTTTCTTTTGTCGGAAATAATTATCAGTCCCACAACTTTTGCTTCTCTCTCCACCACACTTGTTGTCATTTGATGGAGATCCATTATCATATGAGAGAGTAAGCAAACATCGTCTGCTTTAAATAGGATTTCAAAGTCCATTGGATCCCTGCACTATCTGACAGAGCTGAGCGTAGTAGGTACATCGCTTATCACCATCATAAACAATATTGGCGACAGAATACATACCTGTCTGACTCCGTTTCGGATTTCAAAATCATCTGACAACCTACCATCGTGAAGAACGTGACACTTGGAGCCATAATATTTTGCTTTAATAATAGCAATTAGTTTTTCTTGGATGCCTCTCCTCCACAAAGTTAACCAGATTTACTCTCTGTTAAAGCTATCAAAGGCCTTTTCGAAGTCGATGAACAGCAGGTGTAGTGGTGATCGATATACAACGCACTGTTCAATAATGATCCGCAGGGTGCTGATAAGATCAATACAGGAGGATCCAGCGCCTAATCCTGCTTGTTTGGCATCGAGTGTGGCCTCAAGGTGTTCTCTGATGCGTTCCAGTACGATTTTCGCTACCATTTGGACAACGGCAGGTAGAACGCAAATTCCTCTACAGTTTTTGCACTTTGTAAGATCTCCTTTTTTTGGAGCTTGACTATAATTACGACAGCATGTCTTGCTGTCGCATCTGTTTGCAGCATCTTCTGCTTCTTACTCCAATGTGTTAATGTAAACGGTGATTTTTTAAGAGCTTTGACATTTTTTTTTTAAATAAAACGCATAAAATTTGCAAAATCTCATCGATTCTTTATTTGAAACGTTAGATTGGTCCATGACATTTACTTTTTGAAGATAATTTCATTTAAATGTTGACCGCGGCTGCGTCTTAGGTGGTCCATTCGGAAAATCCAATTTTGGGTAACTTTTTCGAGCATTTCGTCCGGAATAGCCCGAATTTCTTCGGAAATGTTGTCTTCCAAAGCTGGAATAGTTGCTGGCTTATTTGTGTAGACTTTAGACTTGACGTAGCCCCACAAAAAATAGTCTAAAGGCGTCAAATCGCATGATCTTGGTGGCCAACTTATCGGTCCATTCCTTGAGATGAATTGTTCTCCGAAGTTTTCCCTGAAAATGGCCATAGAATCGCGAGCTGTGTGGCATGTAGCGCCATCTTGTTGAAACCACATGTCAACCAAGTTCAGTTCTTCCATTTTTGGCAACAACAAGTTTGTTAGCATTGAACGATAGCGATCGCCATTCACCGTAACGTTGCGTCCAACAGCATCTTTGAAAAAATACGGTCCAATGATTCCACCAGCGTACAAACCACATCAAACAGTGCATTTTTCGGGATGCATGGGCAGTTCTTGAACGGCTTCTGGTTGCTCTTCACTCCAAATGCGGCAATTTTGCTTATTTACGTAGCCATTCAACCAGAAATGAGCCTCATCGCTGAACAAAATTTGTCGATAAAAAGCGGATTTTCTGCCAACTTTTCTAGGGCCCATTCACTGAAAATTCGACGTTGTGGCAGATCGTTCGACTTCGACTGCGAACGGCGACGAATCGACATTTCACGGTCTTCAGCAACACTCTCAGAAACAGACGCAATATTTTCTTCTGTACGCACTGTACGCATTCGTGTGGTTGGTTTAATGTCCAATAAAGTAAACTGAGTGCGAAACTTGGTCACAATCGCATTAATTGTTTGCTCACTTGGTCGATTCACATTTCGAACCGAACACTGATTTTGGTAATAAAATTCAATGATTTGCAAGCGTTGCTCGTAAGTAAGTCTATTCATGATGAAATGTCAAAGCATACTGAGCATCTTTCTCTTTGACACCATTTCTGAAATCCCGCGTGATCTGTCAAATACTAATGCATGAAAATCCTAACCTCAAAAAAATCACCCTTTAGTTACGCTTGTCGCGGCACACACTGTTTTGAACCTCTCTCTTTTTCTTGCTATACGAGGACTCCAGCTCGTTTCTTTCTTCCTTCCTTCCAGTGCAGCAGTTATTGGAGCCCTTTGCTTTTTGACTACGATCCTTGCCCAAGATTCTTCTGAAAACCAAGTGTTGTCTCTTATTTCTTTCCAACCAACTTTTCTGTCAGCACCTGAAATGAAAACATGTTTCACAGCATTTCAATGGTGTTCGATTTCGTTATGTACTGTGCTACTGATTGTTCTCATTTCGTGTGACAGGTGGTCCCTAAATTGTTGACGGGTCGCGGGGTCATTTAGTCTGGCGATGTTGAATTTGGGCGCTCGTGTTATTCCTATTGATCTTCAAACTGTAGTTGTTCGCAATCTTAGGGTAGCTATAATTGTCACGAGCAAGGCTCATATCGGTGTCTCTTCTGTATCGTACGTCCAAGGAACTGCTTCTAAAGCGTCAAAGTGGTCAATTTGGTTGGAAGACGCTTGCTTGTTGGTCGACATACAGCTAATTTTATGACAGAGTTTGTGTTCAAACATAGTGCCACCAATCACAAGGCAATTGGCGTTGCAGAAGTCAGTTAACCTCTCACCATTATCGTTGCAATTTTCGACTCCGTGAACCTTCAGGAGACGTTGCCCTTGCAGATTTTTCTTCACTTATGTATATAGGGATACACAAATCATTGCCCGGGGGCCACCACGAGAAGTTAAAGCCCTAACTTCGACATGGAAAGAAAGTTGAAATGCTGGCCTAAACTAAGTTTTAGGCAATCAGCAACTACCAGATCTGCCATGCCGCAGGCACTCAACCCCACATCTTTCTTACTGAACTTAAAGTGTGCACGATGTTACCATACTATGTCTGTTCTATTCGTAACCTAGGAGTTATTTGCTACACTCAGCTAAATTTTCGAGCCCAATTTGATTATTAACAATACCAACTCATTCCTTGCCTTCTTTAAACTTTGACCTAAGGAATTCTCAATCCCCTTAATCCCTAATGACCTATACACCACCTTTATTACAAATTTACTTGAATACGCTAGTGAAGTCTAGTCTCCCCATCAGAACTTTAACTCTCAAAGAATTGAATCTGTAGAACGCAGATTTCTTCGATTTGGAATCCGCGGTCTTCTTCTTCTTTTGTTCTTACCACCTTTATAAGGTTTGGTCAAAACTTAATAATCTGCAAACTCTCACCATTTCTTCTAGAAAAGATTCCTTTTTATACTTATCCACGATAAGCCAGAAAAGCTCCTCTTTTTCGAATTCTTCATCACCATACCAACAAATCGAAAAGCTCACATTTTTGAATACTTTTTTGATAACAACAACATGTTTAAAAAACTTGTAGATTTAAGTGAATTTTTTAGGCTCTATAGCTTGTAGAACTCATGATTCTCTTCCAATTACCTCCAAAACTTAACGTCGAGATTGAAAACACCACAAGTCTTGGGGTAAGGCATAGAAAAATGCATCTGGAGTTACGCGAATTAAGGAGAGTTAGTAAGTTGTTTCTTAATTCTGCAACTTTAGCTGTGGTGTTTCCAGCATTATGTCAATTTGAAATTTATGGGGAAGGGGTTTTTGAGGAAAGTTGGGATTAGAGTAGCTACTAAATTAGCCCAGCAAATGCGACAATATGAAGCCAGTTCCCTATAAAGCGTAAATAAATTTTCGAGCAAACTTTGTCTGCAATTTGCATGATTAGATGAAATAGATTTTAAAATGTGATCCGCCCCAAATGACTGCTGCGAATTGTAATATGCTCCATTTACCCACTGACATTCTCCCGGCACCTATGCACCACAAACACATCCATTTAAACACAACAAGGGTCCTTAAAAGAAAATGGGATCTCACAGCATATAAAGAACCGCGCATCAGGGTTAAGGTAGAACAATTTTTCACTAGATTGCTCCTTCAGCCAGATAAATCTGCATTTGAAATGCATCAGCAGCAAAGGTTTAAACCAAAACAACAGCAAAAAATACGATTTGTGTAGGTATATCCTTTTTTGTTGTAATCATTCCAACTGTCAAGGGATGTTTTTGAGTTGCATGAGATGAGAGTGCACGGAGTGCTGAAATGCTGTGTGAAATATCCTCTCTCCGGATACAAGGACATTAAATTGAATGGCAACGACAAAAAGTAATTTGCATTTTTTTTATTCTGCATCCTGTTTCTGTGTTTTATTTGCTCCTGCAAACCTGGAAACCCTTTGACAAGAGAACATGAACATATACATACATACATACAATAGCAAAACAACAAGTTGAATGACCTACGACAACTCGAACTCGAACCAAAGTAAACATAAATTGGAACAAAATGCAATGACGATTATGTTGATGATGATAATGATGATGACGATGACGGTGTTGAGGACATCAGCAGAGGATAAAAGGACATAAATTGCAATGTCTCTGAGTAATTAAAATTAAATTCACTTGTGGAATTGTCCATCTATGAGTAATTGCTATCTCTGTGCAGGACCTTTTTTGGGTGTACTATAGTAGCTCAATACGAATACCGCAATTATCTTTGACTGTACCACCAAAAGGATGTACCTATACCTACCAAGAGTTGTATAGGAAGGATGTACCAGGGAACCACTTGTAAACTACTATTTCAACGGCCGGCTAGCGATAGAGATAATAATTACTTCAGAGACATTCTGTTGTGGGTTCAGCTCTGGAGGAATATACTACCTACAATATGCTTCATTGCATCTCTATGGCAGGTGGTTGATATGGTGTATTCGAGCGAGTCCCTCAGCCTTTGGGGGCGATTCTGGTGCAGGCCTATGAATTCATTAAAAAGCCGTCAATTTGGGGGAAGACACATAGTCACACTGTATCGTGGTCATGGACTCTGAATGTGAAGGTTTATATACAAAACAACGTGGACATTTTGTGATTATTGTATTCGACACGATTAAAGGACTCGACGACGCATTGCTCAATTGGGAAATTATTATCTCCCAATGCGAGTATGATGATGGGGCAAAATACGGTGATGGGTTCATTTGATTACACTCGAAAGACTATACCCTCCCTATATTAGTCCTATGTGCTATGCATAGGTAGACATTCATACATTAAGACGACTTCGTTTGGTTTCAATTGAATTTTACGCTAAAAAGAAAACGAAATTGCCTCAATTACACAATAGAGATGAAAATTGCTAATTTTGAACCATTGCAAATACCAATTCTCATCCCCCAACTTTTTTGTTAGGACTGGTGGAGAAAGGTTTTATCCCTGTTGTTAATTTCGCCCGATTCGAAATGGAATCTGGGCAATTAAGAATTTATCTGATTTGCTCCGATTTTGAATTTTGTATCCCGTAGAGATTGATGCTCATAAATTTTATAATTGAAGGGTTCGAGTCAATAGAGCGTGTATTTTTATGGAATCTTAAACTTTATTTTTTATTTTTGAAAGTATGTATTTGGATTTATTTTTTTAACTTTTGAAGAGTAAAAGATAACATTTTTTTTTATAAGTAAATCTTTAGGGAATAACTTCTGGGTCTTTTGGATTTAATTTTATTGTAATTTTCTCACTTTTTTCCTGGATTTGTAGCTGATCATTCTGATTAATACGTCTAAGCCTAGCATATAAACTGAAAGTTTAAGGTATAAAGTTCTGACATAAATATAGGCAATCTTTTTAGCTGCGACATAACATAATGTTTGATGCTTAAGAAAACTTATTTGAGAACAATAATTCAAATGAACTGCAAAAGAAATTAAAAAGAAAGTTTTTTAAAATATCTGTTCTTTTTATTTTAAAGTCAAATTGTTTAAAGATGCTTTGATTTTGTTAAAAAATATTTCCGGATAGTTTACTTTTCAAAATGTTGTTCATTACAAAAGTTCCGAGGTGACATAAATTGCCCATCAAGATCGTGTGACTTGACCCTTTTAGACTTTTTCTTGTGGGGATTTATTAAGACGCAGGTCTATGCGAATATCGGTCGAATTTAGCTTCATACATGCACCAATGTCATCGAAAATTGGACCTTTCTCAGACCGCCTCTCATATAATGTAATTAATTTGAGAGCCCCAAATATAGACATTTCATTGGTTTGAATAAATTTTAACATCGACGCTCCATCTATCGATTATTCTAAACATCGTACAGCGTTATAACCAAATATGAGTATTGATCAAACGAAATTTTGAAAAAAAATTATTTCGGAAAGCTTTTGAAATACAGTGATTTGGATTCAAAAGCAAAAACAAAACTATGACCTATCTATAAATTTAGATGTAAACATAAATTTGAAGTGAACAATTTTGATATACAGCGTCTTGAGTCGGAAAACTGAATTTAAAAAAATTCCCAATTTTTTCTGAACTGTAATTTCAAATTTTCAAAAAATATGTTTGTATTAATTTTTATAATAATAAACGTTTAAAGTTAAAAAACTAAAATAATTTTATATTGATTTTTGTTTGATTTTTAAATACAAAGCATGTGCTAAAATGCAAAACTGAATATACACAAACATTTTTGAAAATACCTTACACTTCCGGTTAGGTCTTGGTCTTTAATAAGCAAATCGATTTAAGCATTTTAAATAGCATTAAAGCACAGATACTATAGTAACTCTTTTATCTGTGATTAAAGCCTGTACATTTATCCATTGGTCTTAAAATTTTATATCAGAAACTTAAATTTTACAACCCTAAAAGTGTTGATTTAAACTCGTTGTACAGGGTGTCTTGTAGATTAATGTTTTTAAATACTATTATTTCAAAAAGTTATAAACGTAGGGGGGAGGATGGTGCGGTGCTATTTCATTGGAATCAATGATCGTGCGGATTTCTCAGTCTCGATGTGAGACTAGTCTAGTGAGCATTTTTCGCTCAACGGTTCGTATGTAACGAAAGGAATAATTTTACCATTTTTTCGGAAAAGTTTGGGACCAGGTGACAAATGTCAGCAGTGAAAATTAACGATGCATGATAACAGATTTCTTTTAGCTGAACTTTAAAGCTCATCGTTTTCATCGCACACGTGGTTTCAACAAGATGGTGCTACACAAGGGCTAATCCAGACTTTTATTCAGGGGTGGCCACTCACCCAACACACAACATATGAACGAGTTTTTACTTATCGCTTAAAATTGTTCCTTAATGTTTTGTAGAGGTGGCTGATAAAATTTAAATAATATAATCTGTATCTGAACCTAATGACGAATGCCGGCAAGCGCACGCAGCGAAACAACAGGCATACAAGACTGCGCTGCTCGCGAGCTCTACGAGCAGAAGAGGCGGGAGGAACGCCGACTTCTCAGAAGGAAAAAGAGAGGGCATGAGAAGCGTGCGGTCGAAGATGTTGAGAGGTTTAAAAGCAGGAATGAAGTTCGAAAGTTTTATGAACAGCTGAAACGAAATTCACAGGTACATAAACCTAGAACCGAAGGCTGCAAAGACGAAAGTGGAAACATCATAGTGGATCCGCAGTCAATGCTGAGGATATAGAAGGACCACTTCTGCAGACTGTATAACGACGACGACGAACTGAATTCCACTGTCAGGCAGGATGATCCATTCAACATAAACGACGAAAGCCAACAATCCCGTCCTTCCGACTTAGACGAAGTAAAGATTACCATATCTAAGATGAAGTCTAATAAAGCCGCTGGAGCGGATGGCTTGAATGCCGAGCTCTTCAAAGCAGCTGGAGATAAGTTGGTTAGGAGAATGCACCAACTTATCTGTAAGATATGGTCGGAAGAAAGCATGCCCGATGAATGGAAACTCAGTATTGTTTGCCAGATCCTGAAAAAAGGAGACCCTCTAAACTGCACAAACTATAAAGAGGAATCAGCCTACTTAACATCGCTTATAAAATCTTCTCTGCCGTAATATGTGAACGTCTAAGGCCCATCGTCAACAACGTGATAGGTTCTTATCAGTGTGGTTTTAGACCAGGAAAGTCCACAGTTGATCAAATATTCACATTTCGACAGATCCTGGAAAAAACCCAAGAACACCAAATAGACAGCATCTACAGGGACCGAGCTAGATGGAGAAGTTTGTTAGGTGGGGCCCTAGTTCACAAAGGACTGTAGCGCTACCTTATATAAGTAAATAAGTAAAGAAGTCAATTAAACTTTAAAATTGTGAAATGTAAAAAAATGTTTCCTTCTTGTATGTATTTTAGAAAATAAGTGTAGAAAATAAAAGAAATTGTGTACTTTTCTATAAAATTAAGTAAAAACAAATTAAAATAAGGACATAAGTTGTAAACAAACTTTTGTGGGACAATTCCAAATTACACGTTTCAGAATATCTTTTCATTTCCGTTCTTAAATCAGTTCAGTTCCAAAGGTTTTATATTAAGACACGAAACGTTTATTATGTTTTTTTTAGTTAGTAATAAGTTTAACAAAAGTTGCTGTTTCTGGAACATTTATATTCATAAAGTTCGTGTTAAGATCCCAGTTCAAGGGCATCCAAAGCAAATCCAATTCATTTTATATCATTTTTTTTGGTTCTTAAAAGTGTGTGCATTCAACAGAAAATCAATTTTGAAAGAAATGTAATGCACGACTTGGTCGCTAGAACTTTCTTATGTCTCGCAAAAAGTCTGTTTTTATTAGTCAAATAAAAGAATAATGACATTTTTGATAATCAAATAATTATCAGCATCATCCAATAATTTGATCATAGACAAGAGCTTGCACAGAAAGAGAAGATTATTGAAATCGGTTCATTAGTTCTTTATAAAACTTAAGAGAACAACAAACATTTAATCTGTCAAAAAAGTCGAGAAAATAAGAGCTCCTAGAAAAATTAATAAAAGTGTTGTAAAAACTGTATATAAATTCAAAATTATCAGTTTAAGTGAATCCTTATAACCTCTGCACAAGGAAAATATAAATATTGAGAATAAGTCATAGAAAATAAGCCACAAAATCATCGAAATCGTATTGTATCAACTTATCCTCAATAAATGATCAAAAGGGGAAACCTCTCCAGATGCTTACGGCACTGAAAAAAGAGGCACTAGGTACCACCTTGCTATGGCCAACGACAATATTGTAATTAATAGGGAACTGCTGAAAGAAATTCTCCGGGAAAACAACGCAGATTTGTCAAAGAACTTCCAACTAAAAATCACTTTCAGAGTCTATTCACGGAAATAACAATATTTAAAATCAAACACGAACAAATTTCAGCCAAAGTTGCACAATAAAAAGATAGAAACAAACAACTGGAAGCGCAAATGGACAAAATAATGCAAAAAAGTACAAAAAAAAATCTAATTGTCTGGCTACCTGTTGAGAACAATGTTGACTCGACCGAAAAAGCCAAATCAATTTGTTCGGGTTTGCTTAACCTCAACACAAACACCGAAATCGACAACGCTTATAAAGTATCATCCAGAGACCCCAACAAAGCAACAATTGTAGTCCAAATGAAATCTCAACACATAGCTTCAAAGTCTTTTGTTTTCCTTAAATTATTAAGGAGACAGAACAATAATATTTTCAAAAGTCTATACGCTTAGGCTGTCAAAGAATTTAAAAATATCTGCAATACCAAAAAATTAGAGAACGAGCAACAGAACATATCAATGATAAATAGTAGCAGATCCTCCTCAGACTTTTGGAAAGCAGTCAAACTCTTAAATGGAAGAAAAAACTGAATTGCAACTGGCCTACAATCACACTATTTATGTACACACTTTAGAACTCTCTAAAATACTCCACAGATTTCCTCCAGAATTCAGTATGTGGAACGTCAATTATTTGACGATCATCTTGATCAACCATTTGACCTTGCGGAAATTCTTCAAGTGATCAACCCCGCAAAAACCAATAAAGCCCCAGGTGAAGACAGAATTCCTTTCGAGTTCTTCAAAAACTGTGAAAAACGTAGAATTTGCTCAAGCTCTTACGAAAGAATTTAACCGATAGTTTGAGAGTGCAGATTTTCCACAAAGTTTCAAAAAATCAATCATGTACCCAATTAATAAAAAAAGAGATTTCTTGAACCCAGGAAATTATAGCGGGATATCGTTCCTGAATACTGCTTATAAGTTATGTACAGCGCTAGTATTCAAAAGACATACAGACTGGATTAAAAACAAAAACATTCTGCATGAATTTCAAACAGGCTTCAGAGAAAATTATTCGACGGTAGATCAGATTTTCACCTTGTTAAACATTGCACAAATATACCAGCAAAAGCACAAAAAACTGTACGCTCTATTTGTAGATTTCAAAGTTCGACTCCATCCCACGTGAAGCACTCTTTTACAAGCTCTTTAGAATGGGTATAAGCAGTAAAATAGTAAACGTCAAAAGGGCACTGTATGAGAATAATATAGCCGCGGTGTGGGATGGAAACTTTTTGTCTGAAGAATTTGCAACGACGATGGGTGTAAAAACAAGGCTGCATTTTTAGCACGTTGTTGTTTTCTTGTTTATTAAAGACATAAAAGACGATATCGGAGGCAGGGTGGAAATCAATAGGGTATTAATACCGGGCTTTATGTATAGTGACAATATTGTTTTTCTCTCCGATACAGTAAATAGTAAAAATACTGCCAAACTTGAAATTTATCTGCGAATTAAGAAAAGACGAAAATTATTGTATGTAGAAACTGAGGATGGCGATTCTCGAGTAAAGAAAGATGGACTTATCAAACCGACCCCATTGAAGTTGTTAGAGAGTATAAGTACCTTGGTTTTCTGATAACGTCTAATCTCAATGTGGAAAAACACCTAAAAATTAAATTAGCAGAACCAAAACGAGCCATTAATTGAGTCTGGTTCAGTTTGGAGTACCTGCATCGAAAGTAAATTTTTAACGCAAAGCTCAAAGCATAAAATTATACGAGCGACTGCCCAGACTATTTTTCTATATGCAGCACGAGTATAGGGATATGGTAACTTTGAATCTGTGGAAAAGTTTTACCGTTGCGCATCTTTAGGCTACATAATAATACCCCAAACTACATATGATCCATCTGGAAACAGGTTGTCCACCACTTCTATTGGAAACATTAAGGATACAAAATTATCGGTTCATTTCGGAATCGGATTATTGATTTTTAACCAAAAAAATTGTATGTGGACTGCTGTTATTTTTCGTACTGAAAAAATGAAAAAACTCTTATCTCCAAAAAGCTTAAAACCTTAATTTCCTATTCTGTACGAGCCAGGACAGACAGACAGACGAATAGAATCGGGGACCCATTTTTTTTTTCCATTTTTCTACCATCGTAATGACATCTTTAATTTAAAGCTCTAGTTGAAAATGTTGATCCTATATTTCAAAAGTAAAAATTACTTTAATGATCACTTTTTATGTGAAGGCGAGTTTCAGGAATTTAAAGGCAACTTTCTTTTAAGAAGCTTAACATTTGCTCTTTTTCTTAGAAACAAATTTTATGAATATAATTTAAGGAATTACTTAAGTTTTTCCAAATTCAAAATTGAGTAAAACAAAAATTTTAATTGTTTTGGACATCAAACCACTTTTTGGTAAATGTCGTTAAATTACAAACAAATCCCTAGATGAAATCTTAAATTATACAACTTGACTGTATAATAACTCTTATGACCCACCCCTGGATAGTCCATTGGTCAATAGGTTCAATGAATGATTTGTGCTTCGTTGTTGAATTGGGTTGAATTTCCGATTCATATTATGTTCTTGGTCTAGTCCTCAGTTAAAAGTAGAGCTTTTAGCAACAAAGACCCCTACGACCAAATGGAAATCAATTTTTTGAAAAAAAAAATGTTTACAAATCCATTTAAATCGAACATTTTTTATTAAATCTTTGTGCTTTCCAAGGCTTTTGTTTTCTATCAGGAACAACAACTTTTTATTATATAAATGGTATTGAATTCATATTTCCATACCTTTGTTTCCTAAACTCTTATGTATCCTTTCAATAAAAGTGTTAGTAAAAACATACTTATCCTTTGTAAATTATGCACAAACAAATAAAACCCTGAATCCTTATCGTTTTCTGATGTGTTTTGTGTGATGAAGTGCCTTTCCACACTCGAAAGGGTCATTATTACTTGAAAATGTATCTATGTAGATGGGTATATGCATCACACAATAATCGCTTGATGTTAAATGCGTGAAGTTAACATCTTCAAAAAAATATATATATATACAAATTTCATCCATACGGGCAGGCACACTTAAAAATTAACAGACGAAGACCAGATTGATGAAAAAGTGTCGTAGACATTGTCAAGTGTGTGCTTCTAGAGCCTTCCGTTTGCCTTTCGTGTCATCATTTATTATATTCAAGAAGAAGAGACTTTTGTTCCTTTATTTGTTTCTTCTCTAACAACTCACCCGTAGCCAGGATTGAGATTGAGAGACTTAAAAAATGTATTCATTCTGCCTTAAAGGACTTATAGTAGATGTACACTTCTTTTGTGGTTCAAGACCAAACACACAGGGCCAGGAGTCGGGGCCGTTTTCTTTCAATTGTACCTATGTGACGAAAGCTAAAGGTAGGTAGGTAGGTAGGTAGGTATAGGTATACACGCAATGGTACTTAAAAGGTCTTCAGTTTCACGACACAAACAAAACCAAAGACCAAAGCAGAAGAAAACAAATTGTACATGATCACGACTACGAGGACGACTCCGACTACGACGAAGCTGATGATGATGACGACGCTTAGAACGACGCGGCAACGACAATGCCTGGTTTGTACCTATGTAAGTATTAAGATTGGATACGAGGATGTCATTCATTTCAAGGGTCGGTCGGTCGGTAACAGTACACCAGCAACAGCAGAATGGCGGGGACCTGAAATTGATTCCTTATGCAAATTTTAGTGCCCAAATTGCACAGCTAAAGGTTGCCACTGTATGTTTGAGGCTCTCTCATGGATTGTAGCTTCCTTTTTTCAGCCGAGACATTTCGTCTTCTTTCTCGATGCTGTTTTGTGTTTCTGAATTTCTTTCTTTCGTATTTTAGATTACTGTGACTAAATTGTACTTGGGATTTAATCACTTGAAAAATATTCAAATGATTGTGGAGATGGCATTCAATCGTGAGTGAGTCCTTTCTTTTTTCGTCCTTCTTTTTTTTCGCTGATTCGATATGATGAGATGATGGTGATGTGAATGTGGATGTGGATGCCACATTGGAAAGATGATGATGATGATTGTTTGAATTCGTTGTCGTTATTTGTTATGCGGGTTCTCGATTTCGCAACTGACTACGATGAAGATGACGATGACGATGACGATGAGTAGGTATAAAAAGACGAAGGCCAAAAATGCGTTCTTCAAAAATGTAATTGAACATTTGAAGGAGCTACGCGCTAGCTCACCTCAAATCACATCCTTGTTTACTTGTTCAATTTTTCTTTTTTACTCCAAGGGTCTGTTATAAATTATTTTCAATTTTAAAATGAAAATGATTTTGGTTTTGTTGTTGTTGTTGTTAGTGTCGTTGTTATCATATAATTTTATTCAAATATGCATTGGCAGAGAAGTAGACAGGATTCATGTTTCAATTGTCAGCAATTGAAAACAGTAATTGTGTATAGAAAAGCCAGTTCTGTGGAATTTATCACTGACGTAGTCATTTTTTCGAAGGGTCCGCCTAAATTCCTACCACTTTTTTGTGTTTAAAGGTATAATGATACCGGGAAATGAAATATACACAATTACTTTATTTTACAAATGGAATTTGCATTATTCAAATTAAATGTTTTTTTCTGTTTGAATATCAAATGCAACTAATGGGTGTAAGATACAACTTAAGGAAGAAGAAGATTAATGAAAAAAAAAACACATTTTATTTAAGCTATGTGCAACGTTAAAAACGGTGGGTTTGTTTTATTTTCACAAAGTTTATCAGGTAAGCAGAATTTGCATTAATATCCAAAGGTTAAAGAAAAAGTAAATATGCGCCCAAGTTTACGTACTTTATACCGTCCATTCAAAAAAATGGAATGCATGATGTTGTAGGGGAACTTTACATAACTTATTCTTTTGAACAAAATAAAATGTCCAAGAAATGTGGTCTTAAAATTGAATTTTTATAATTAACATTTTGCCCAATAATCGTGTTAATTTTTGATTATTTGACTCAAGATCTCATTTTCAAGGCATAGATGAATGCTATACTATTAGCATCATAGATTAAAAATAAACTATAAGATGTTTCAAACACATTATAAATATATTAAATTTGATAAACCGATATTGTTTAGAAATGGCCACCAAATTCTGAAACTTCAGTACTACCCACGTCTTCGTAGCAAGGTTAAATTTGATCAACCAAAATGTTAACCAGATTCTCTTGATACTATGTTACTATTTTCACAAAGGAAGTTATTGCAAATCGGTCCAATTTTTCGAATTGAAGCTTTTGACATCTCTCAACGTTTTAAGGTCCCTAGAGTTCTTAATGAAAGATTTTTAGGCGGATAACTTGTTTTACAGATAATAACATTTAAAGATGTAAAACGGGCTTGCAACAGAAGTAAGTGAAGTGATTACTTAGTATACATACTAGCAATTTAAACAAACAATTCGGTCGACCTCGAACCTATAGCTCCAATGCCTTCAGTTTGTTATAACAAGTTCAAATTGATCATGAAATGTTTTCTTTGTTTTTTTCTTTTAATCTTCTTGCTTGATGTAATCTTTTCATATCGCGCCTAAGAATCTGTAAAAGTTGTCAAAACATGATAAACGTGCGGTCGAAGATGTTGAGAGATTCAAAAGCAGGAATGAAGTTCGAAAATTTTATAAACATGTGAAACGAAATTCACAAGTAAGTACACAAACCTCAAACCGAAGGCTGCAAAGACGAAAGTGGAAACATCATAGTAGTAGTGCAGTCAATGTTAAGGATAAGGAATGACCACTTTTGCACACTATATAATTGATTCATTTAACATAGACGACAAAAAAGAACAATTCGAATAACCCCAAGTAAAGATTTCCATATCTAAGCTGACGTCTAACAAAGGCAGTGGAGCAGATGGCTTAAAGGCCGAATTTTTTTAAGCAGCTGGAGATAATTTGGTTAAGAACATGCACCAACTTATCAGTGAGATATAGATGAAAGAAAGCATGCCCGATGAATGGAACTTCAGTATTGTTTGCCTTATTTAAAAAAAAGGTAGACTGCACTAACTATAAAGAAAAAATTCTACTTACCATCGCTTACAAAATCTTTCCATTGTCAACAACCTGATAGGTCCTTATCAGTGTCATTTTAGACGAGGAAAGTGCATAGTCGATCAAATATTCACATTACGGAAGATTCTGAAAAAAAAACCCAAAAGCATCAAATCGACAATCACCATCTCTTTATCGAGAGAGCTGTATAGAGCCATGTCTAGTTTTGACATTTTTGCCAAACTCGTCGGTTTATGCATGATGACTATGAGAAATTGTCAAAATTGCTTAAGGTGATGCGCTGCAATGCGATTTCTTTAATATTATTCCTGAGAGAATAGTGCAGAGCTCCGACGTCAACGCTAGAGGGACTATTTTTCAAAAGTCTCTAAAATTACTGGAACCTGCATACATGCTGATGACATTGACTGATATGAACAATTCTCTGAAGTTCAAATCCACTAACATCTGAACACGGCTTATCGAACAACTCTGTACGAGCCTAAAAGTTTGACAGCTGAAATATTTCCTTTTTTACTTCTTCTTGCAGATGTAATATCTGGGCACAATATTTTCGGATTGGATTGGTTCAGTGCATTTGGTCTGGGGATAAAATCTCCAAATGAAAATATTGTTTTGAATTTAAACTCAGACGTGGACCACGAAATACAAAACCTTTTTTCAAAGCATGTTAAGGTAGCATCTAAGACCTTAGGGTTGTGTAATTCTATGAAAGCACATTTGTATCTAAAACCTAACACTAAATCTAAGTTTCACGAAGCGAGACCTATTCCATTCGCTTTAATAGATGCATTCAAGGGAAGAAGCTGGAGTTTGGAAACCGGTCAGATTTAGTGAATGGGCCGTGCCTATCGTCGTTGTAATAAAGGCCTCCGCATATGTGGTGACTTCGAGGTTACCATAAATCCTCACTTAAAAGTAAATTAGTATCCAATTCCAAGACCAGAGGAACTTTTTAATAAACTTGCGGGTGGACAGCGATTTTCGAAAATAGATCCTGCAGGCGCCTATCTGCAAATAGAGCTAGATGAGGATTCAAAATCGCTGACTGTCTTGAATACACCACTTAGGCCCTACATGTACCAGAGTCTTGACTTTGGAGTGTCGAGTGCTCGAGCTATTTACCAAAAGACGCTAGAACAGGTATTGTCAGCGTGAAATTGTTCCATATATCTGGATGACATAAATATCTGGGAAAGATGACAAAGAGCACTTACTTAATCTTGAGGCAGTGTTTAAGAGTCTTTTTGAAAACGGGTAGCGAATTAATCGAGAAAAGTGCATATTCTTTTAACCTGTAGTTGAGTACCTAGGTCATTTAATCAACGCACAGGGAATCCGCCCCTCTCAATCCGGAGCTCGTGCAATTCAAAATATGAGCCATCCGACAGACTTGAAAGAATTACAAACTTTTCTAGGTAAAGCAAACTATTATATGGAAAGTTTATTCGGAACTAAGCCTATCAACTTACCGCACCAACCCAAATCCAAAAACGATAAAATCACCTGCTGAATTGTTGCACGGAAGACAACATCGTAGGATTATATCGCAACTAATTCCAGAACGTCATTCGAATACTACATCGTCACAAACTCTACCAAACAAGTTCAAAATCAACGAAGCCAGAAACTTTGCATCGTTGAATAGAAAACACTATTATCAAGCCTATAGGAACCAAGATGTACTTAGTAAAACGAATTCTGGCTTGTGGAAGCGTCACCAAAATCAGCTCAAATTAATAAGTGAGCCGACTGATTCCTCGTATCATTTTCTTGAAGCAAAAACATCCGTTGATGTAATCAGGCAAGTAACTCTCCAAATCATACTTATTCTCTTAGTAATTCCAGTTCACTACAACAATAAAAGTCCATTCTTAAAATGAAGTCTCCAGAAGTGAGCAGCCCTCGGCAGTCTAACCGAGTCCGACGTCCAGTTGTTCGTTTCCAGCCATAAAGATGCAGTGGCGTTTAATTGGTGTGGAGGAATGATATGAACAATTCTCTGAAGTACAAATCCACTAACATCTGAACACGGCTTATCGAACAAATCTGTACGAGCCTGCAAGTTTGACAGCTGAAATATTTCCTTTTTTACTTCTTCTTCCTTGAGCCGCCAACTTGTCAACATCTGAGCATTAAATAACTCCTATTAAATTATAATTAGTTTCTCACAAATAATTGTTATAAAGTTGAATTACGTTTAATTATAGAAGTATTAAAATTATTTAACCTTGAATTTCATTTGATTAAACTCGGACATTTCATTTACATAATCGGAAGAACTCAGACTATTGTCAATGGGGCTTTTGTGACCATTGCGGTAGAGAAGCCAAAAATGGTGTAAAAGCGTTCAACATGAAAGGACCTACAACACCCATGTCTCAGTCAAAACGTCACCATCGACAGATGTAACCTATAGAGGTCGTCAAAGACTTTGCCTACCTAGGTTAGTTATTCGCTAGATCTGCGACATAAACCTAACTATAATGATGAAAGTCCAACGACTGAGATGAATGGATCACGTAAAATGCATGGAAACCAATGCTCTGTCCTGAAAAGTCTTCGAATCCACGTCCACAGGACAGTTCAGTAGAGGATGACTGTGGATCATTTGGCGAGCACAAGTGGACGTAGAAGTTAGTTGGATTATGCCCAAGTTCACACAACTTAAGCATATAACAGTTTTTAAACAACATACCATTTCTGAAATGACAAAAACTCATACCCCCAACTAATTAACGACTAATTTAACTAACGCTTCGATAGGTTTATTTTTATTTTCTAATTTAACACAAACAACATTAAGCAGATATACACTACATTAATTTACAGGCTTTGATTTAAAACATAAGCGAAATATTGCAATTTACTTTATTTCATGTCAATTAAAAAAATGAGAATCCAAAACTTATTGAAATTGTTCAAAGTATTTTGGAAAAAGTGGTAAAAAGTATAAGTGACACAAATATACGTTAAACTTAATATCAAACTTTACAACCTACTTTTAGAAAGAGGAATAGACTTAAGATTATATGAACTAAGTTTTTCAATTTCTTTGCAAATTTAAATCACTAAAAGTATAACCTCAGTTTAATGATAGATATGAGGTATGTGTAGTGTATATATGTACGAATACTAACCTAACCCAAGTTATTTTTTATTGTCCTTTGAAAAACTTAAAATAAATTCCACACTCTTTAACTCATATAATTTTTATAGTCACTCCTATCTTCTATAAAAGAAAAACTTCAAAGTTTCTTTTGAAAATCTCCTAAAATCATAAAGTTTCCTCATTTCCATATTTGCCACCTGACTAGTTTCTGACAATAGCTCTTGTACCTATATCGGAGCTTAAATTCCAATAGCATGTGAATTTAGTTTAATATCCTACATACCATCATAAAAAGAATCCTTTTTTTCTCTATCTCGTTGTCGTTATATCATCCACACATAAACTTGACAATTTTCCCATACGACTTACCATTCATTCCCACCTCCTTCCAGGCATCAGCCAGGAGCAGCACAAACACACACACACACACACACACACACAAACAAAAAGGGTTATTATCTAACGAATCGATTCATTTTTGCAGAAAAAAATAAAATAAAACTAATAAAAGGAGTTTGAAAAAGTAAAAATAAAAACACCATCATCCCGCAAGTGAGCACGTTAACCCCAAAAGGATGACTCATTCGATTTTATAGGAAGAAGAAGAAAAATAACATAACAACAACAACAACGACATAACGCAAAACAGCACACAAAACAGAACATCCAAGTGTTGAAAAAGAGGAGAATCCGCACATAGAAGACAAATGCTTGTTGGCATTGGCATGGAATCCCATGCAATGCTAAGCGGGGTATACCTACCAAAGGCAGGAAAAGGAGAGGCTTCCCAACATCACAGAACCAACATACAGACATACAGAAGAACAAAATCCTTCAGTCATCCTTTTTTTGTACCCATACATATATATTTAAAAAATAAAATAATATAAAACATAACGATGGTCGTCAACACTGTTGTGTATCCGATTCAATCCTGAAAGAAAAAACACAGAACTGAGCTGAATAGAAACTGGGAAACGACTTCCACAATAAACTCCAATCTGTATCTCATGGTGCAAGAGAGATTCAGAGTACACCGCATGTTGCTGCAGCAGCACCACAAGTGGTTAGGACTTGGGAGAAGTGAGGTAAGCTAGTAAAGCGGTGAGTGATGAGTGGTATTCCTGAAATGGTGACTCATTCGGGAGTTATCCAGTGCAGCACCTTGTTAGCATGGGATCCTATAAGGGTTGTACATTGGTTTCATGAAAAATTTAACATAACTGAGTTTATTAAAGGCAATTGGTCCTATTTTTACCAGTGGCGAGATAATTAGTGCGTTGGACTGTAGCAGGGTTCGAACCCTACCTGTGCCATGTAAAGCTTTTTTCACTGATACTGCGACTTGTGAGGAATTAACTATTCCTCCAAGAGTAAATCTTGTCATAAAAAGAGCTTTGAGATTTCGTTCGTATTCGGCTTATAACTGTAGGTCCTCTCCATCTCTGATAACATAACTCGCACACACGAATAGTTGAGAGTTGTAAATCACTAGTTCTCAACGGAATGTTGGGCCATGTAATAAAATTTGGACACATTTGTTCAACTTTTTAGGGAAATGTCTATCTAGTGCTTGTTTTTGTACTTGCGTCCATGTGTATGGACATATTTCGAGAACCGGTAGAGCTAGATGCTTCAAATAAACGATTTTTTTTCAGATAAAAATATAAATTTATGCAGAAATTACTCTTATAAAAATCCAGTGTGTTTGTTTTTAACTTCCCAAAGGATGTTTTGTAATCGTTCCGACATGTCTAATTACATATTTTGATATTTTTTCGATGTTTCAAGGTGGAGGTGAAATAACACTTAAGAGCCTGTTTAATGCTTGTTGCGTTTTGAATATCCTTAATAGCACTTGGAAGAGAGTTTCAGAGTCAGACTGGGTTTATAAAAAATGACGTTAAGATGTAAAACGTTAACCTCCTCGTTGATGAATCAATTAATGAGATCTTCTAGAGGTGGGAAAATAAATCTTGTCAAAACAGTATTGTGGTTGGTGTGTTAGCACTACATCAGAAAGTAGACACATACTAAGAAGTTTAAGGAAAATATCAAAGAACATATCCAGCAGCAGGTTATCAAAATTTAATAAACTGTTATATCTTCGTAGGCTAAAACTATGCAAGAGAGCGGTTAAAGTGAACGAAGAGATTTTTAGCATTCTCGGAGTTTTACTTTATGAAATCGAGGGAAAGTAATAGAGATTAAAAATCTTTTTAGAAATAACTTCCCATTTTGATTGAGTAAGGGTCTAGTTAACACCAGTTTAAAATTTTGTCAAGGTTTTCATTGATTTTAGAGGCTCTATGCTCATGAGTTCAAGAAAACAACTGAAGTTAAGTTGAAAGTCGTTGGCATACAGATGACATGCAAAGTTGTTGATTAAACTTTCAAGATCATTGACAAACTCGTATATACAGAATAGTACAGGACCCAATATCGACCCTTGAGGAACACCGGACGGAGTAAGTTAAAAACTGACCAAACGGTCTTCCAAAGGTCTGTAAAAACTGTAAACATGCATGGCAGCAAAATTGGCAAAATCATATTAAAAAATTGGTTGAAACATCAGCAGCATCCACAGAACGAAAACTAAAAGTAGGCTGATCTAAATGTTCACTAAACAAAATACTTTCCAATAAACTTGACAAAGGCTGAGTTGATGGGACTGAGATAAATGGCAACATCAAAATCGTTAGCAGGCATATTCCTTGGCTTACCAACACCATATTAAACCGGATTATTACACAGTCTATGACGATTCAATGAAGAACTGAGTTGATTAGACAAAATCAGGGATATGGCTAGGCTAAACCGATTTAAGCTGTGACTGTGTTTCGCAACGAAGAATACAAGCGTCGTAATTCAGCCAACCGACATCACTTTCAAATGCATTATCTTCGTTAGTTTTAATATATTTTGAGTGGTTTATCATTTTGTTTAAGAATTTTATTTTATAAGGGAACATGAGTGTCCTAAAAGATTAACATATTATTGGTCAGGAATTGCAGTTGTTCTTTAGGGGAGATCATAAGAAATGTACTCTCCCAATTGAAAACTTTAGAATGCTTTTCCAGAAGCTACACATTAATATTTATCAGAATATTTAAAACTAAATTTGTTTGTTAAACGAATTAAGTCTTGTTTTGATAAAGAAGGTGAAAAAAGTTGATCATACAAGGCTACACCGTCTATATTACTAACAGAAAACAAGTCTAGCAAAGTTACACCCCCGGCCCCTCCAACACAAAAATTAGCAGGATTCTTGGTGTTAACTGGACTTAAAGTGCTATCACACAAAATATTGTTATTCTTATTTTAAGGTGCAATTGAAGTCTCGCCATAAAACTTTATTAGGGGAACGCAACGAGAGTTCTTTTATAATTGAAAAAAGATGTCAAAAGTCTATGTTCCAATTTGGTCTATAAATTACCTATAAGAATTCACAGAAGACTACTACCGCAATGAAGATATATTCACTTCTGCTACCTGCTTGAGATGTAAATTAAAACTTGAATTTAAAAACAGATTTAACAAATATTGCCACACCACCCCCTTTGAATATTTGAAATCAAAAACCTAAACACAACACTACTAAAAGTTGGTACAAATTGATTTTTAACACGAATTTCCTGACAACAATTATTAAAGACTAAAGGCATGGTTTAACATTTCGTTTAATTTTTAGTTTTCAAACCATCTTGAATGCTTTGCAAGAAGTTACTCATTAATATTTTTGAAGTGACAGTATGATATATTTTGTTAGAATATTCAAAATTAAACTTGATTGTTAAAAAATAAGTCATGTTTTAAAAAAGCAGGTGCGGTAAGCTGATCACACAAGGCTACACCGTGTACATCACTACCGAAAAAAAACTAAATAAATAAATTGGGTGGCGCAACAGTGCGTTGTGAACCAGGGCCTAGTGACTTACAACTCTCAACCATTCCTGTGTGCGAGTACTGTTGTCAGGAATGCAAGGGACCTACAATTTAAGGCCGAATCCGAACGGCTAATTTGAGAAAGCACTTTTTCATGACAAGATTTACGCGCAAATTAATTTTTTTTAAATTAAGGTGGCACAGGCAGGGATTCAACCCAAGACCCCTTGCATGACAGTCCAACGCACTAACCATCATGCCACGGGTACTACCACCGAAAAAACTAGTCAAGCATATTTGCACCCCTACCAACCAGAGAAATGAGTTGGTGTTAACTGGACTCAAAGTCAACCAACGCATGCTATCATTTAAAATATTGGTATTCCATAAGTTGCAATTGGAATCTCACCATAAGTTATATTAAGGGGAACCCAACTAGATTTCTTCTATCTATAATTTAAAAAAAGAAGTAATAAGTCTATGTTTCCATTTGGTCTATTAATTACCTCTAAGAACTCACAGGATATCAACTAACTCACAGGAGACTACTAACGCTTCTCAAATAATCAATGAAGATATATTCAAGGCTGCAATTTTAAAACAGATTTCACAAATATTGCCATATCTTCCCTCGAATATTTGATATACAAAACCTAAACACAACACTTCTCAAAGTTTGTACAGATTGATTTTCAACTCGAACTGCCTGGCAACAATTAAGGACTAATCTTTTATTATACAAGATATTGTTCTTAACATTTACTAAAATTTTTAGAAAAATCGAACAGGCCGTTTTTTATAAAAAAGTAATAGTTTCGATTCGAATTTTTCGAGAATAGATGAAGGTTTTGACTTCAAAATTATTTCATGCTATTCAAAATTTTGTTGTTCAAGTATGATATAAGAACATTAAAAATCAAATAGGTAAAAATTGGTTTTTGAGTAAAAATCTTGTGTATAAAAGCTTATATTGAAATAAAAACTATTTTATCAAATGTAAAATAGTTTTAATACCTTTTAGTCATAGATAGAATTAAATTGACAACTTGTTTACAAAGTCCAACGATTAACTGATAGGAAATAGTTTTCGAATCAAGAGAATATAGAAAGATATTGACTTAAATTTTATATCTCACACAAAAAGGTGTTACTCAAATTTTGTTAATCTCTTTACATGTCTTTAAGTAATGCCCATTGTACTCCTTAGTCTTCATATACACTTTTACAATTCACTTATATTCTAATAACATGGCCCCTAGGATTTCTGCCATACAGCGAGCTTAAAAGACTTTCAAAAAAGGAGAGTGCAAGTTCTTGCGACTCACCGAGGTAATAAGAATCTTAAATGCAAATGCAAACTATACCTATCCTACATACGGCACATAATTGTGCATACGCTTAAGCTCAGGAATTAGACCCTTCTTCTTGGTTCTTCATTTAATACGAACATACATATCATAGGTACAGTAAGTATATTTATTTACTGACGAAGAGCGAGTATCTTCGCCCTTAGAGTTGGGGCGGGAAAAATTGAACACCTGCATTACACTTGAGCATAAACGGACGGGAATATATAAACTCATTCGAAAGGAATTGTACTTATACTTGTAAATGCGGTGGTATGAGGCTATAATGTACTTATAGGACAAATGTGGAATTTCTTAACTCTGGAGGGTGTTTTTTTTTGGTTCTTGGTTTTTGTTTAGTTCGGAAAGCAGAAAACGAGGATAAATTAATTCCTGCACACTCGAGGGGGGTTGGTATTGTATTGGATTTCTTTTCGAAAACAAATAGGTTTTCTAAAGGCGGTAAACGCACATGTTTATACAAATATATAGGACTAGAAGCTATTGAAATGATGCATCATTTTTATATTTAGGTCTCGGCTTTTGTTGATCTAAAGTGAAGTGTCACATTCACTTTGATTTTGACATTTTTATACGTACCCATACTTTAATTTAACGTACATTTACTTGATGCATTTTTGAAGGTAGGTATTTTAGTTAAAAATAAGCTCAAAGGTTAAAGGTTTTCACAATAAAAAATGATGACACAGTATTCAATTTCGAAAAGTAGGTAATTGTACATGGTTGAGGTTATACTGTGTTGCCTTTTAATTGAGTTACAAGGGGGATAACGATAGTGGAAAGTGTGGGATCGTGGGATCTTAGATAAAAATTTCACATAAAATGTCTTCATGTGAAATAGATATTCATATATGATGCTCAATTGCTTAAGTGGGATCTGTACTTAAAACCTTTTCTTTTTTTTGTTTTGTTATTCATGAGGAGTCTTTTCATAAGGGATTATGAATTTGAATTGAAATGGTATTTAGGTAATCCACAGGTGAATTACAAATTCTTGCAACATTTCTTTTTAATGGTTGCTTTTTGGGTAAAGGCAGTGGGGAAATGGGTATTATTCTCTTATGATGTTAAGGACATGAAATGAATGCACAACGAAGAAAAAGGGATTGAAATTGAGATGTTGTAAATTTTAAATAAATACACAATATTTTTTCTAATTATGATTTCTTTTTTTTAAGCAAAATAAACCCTTTTACAGCTTACGTCAATTAGCACAGTGGGCCAATTAGTACCTATACCTTCGATGTTATAAGAAAAGAAAATCATTAGTTGTGTTCTCATAATAAATTATTCAAAATGTTTCAAACTTTTATAAATTTTTGAATTTTCCATTGTAAATGTTGCGGTTTTTTTTTTTTTTAATTGTGAGCATTTTGAAAACTTTCCTCCTAAGGGGGCGATATTGAGCCCATCTTCTTTTTACAAGAAAATATGCTTTCGATCACGCTTCTACAAATACCTGTTACCAGGATTGTCTTGGCGCCAAAGTTTAGCACTCTACTACTACTAAAGGCATCAGTTAGAAAATAAGTGATGTTATAGTCCTAATTTTATTGAAACCTTATTAATTAGAGACAGCAAGTTCTAAGCAAAAAAGCTAGACTTTCAAGAAATGAAATTTTATTAAAAAATACAAAAAATGTTTGATATTGGATTTTAATTTTTAAAATTTGTGTTTGGTTAAGAAAAAAAAATGTTTCTAAAATTATTTCATATACTAACTTATTTCTTGAAAAGAATGAAATACAGGTCTTAATAGTAAAAGAAATAAAGTAATATAATTGCCAGGTTGATAATTTTGCTTTTTTTGATATTAATTGAGCTCGCACTTATGGGGCTATAAATACCCTTATAATGATTTAACACATTGGGAGAAATTAGAAAGCGAGGACAGGATTAGAAACGAGATGCCGGTGCACATTAGTTTTGAATATCTGCACATAGTAATGAGTAGGAAATATTGAGACTGGTAATGCTCACCACATTCGTGTAGTCCGGCTAAAGTAAGAATCCATGTACTTGACAGTACGTCCAAAGTTGGGCTCAGGGGTAAACTGATTAGCATTTCTAGAGGTACGGGTTGAATTGTTTGGAAGGAATACAACTAGCTATTTCACTAGAGCATTGTTTTCAAAATATCCATAAAACAGACATGAGACCTTGCAGCGGTGTTCAAGAGAAGAAAATGTCCCAGTAATGGAACGATATTTGATTCTATCCAAAAGATTAAAGTATGTTTTCGGGGCCCCTAGACCAAACATGAGAACTATACTCTAGTTTTGGAAGAATGAAATCTTTCTCAATAAGCTCAGAAGGGGTAAGAAACGTCAAATATGTTACCACACATAAAACAAGTGTTATGTGATGCACTTACCTAGAACTGAAAACTGTCCAGTCTCCTCGATGCAAGTACCACCCATGGTCCCATGGATAGTGCCATTGAGTAGGGTTACGCTTTTGCGATAGTAGACAGCATTGATTCTAAGAAGCATTAAATTACACACAGTACTTGATTTCCCATTGGATACTCAAGATCAAAATTTGTTTAAGCATATCAAACGCTGTAGTTGGTCGTTCACATCCTAAGACGTGGAGGATTAGAATCTAAAAACCGATATAAAAACCTGAAGTTCTGTCATCAGCTATACGTTTTAGTGGGTTAGAAAGTTCAGATAAAAGATCATTTACAAAAATAAGGAAGAGTGTCGGAGACAAAACGGGGCCCTAGGGCATACCAGCATTTTGTAGATTTGAAACCGTTTAGTACTACTTGAATAGATAGGTTGGAAAGATAATTACTTATCCAACAAAGAAGACATTTATCAATACTACGTTCTATCCTTCTCAGTTAAGAGAGCTTAATGCAAAAATCTATCAAGTGCCTTTGAAATATCAATGGCAATAATCTTACTTTCTCCAAAACCATGTAAAAATTGATTCCACTTTTAGGTGAGATAAACCATGAGATCACCAGTGGAGCTTTTGCTAGGAAAGCCATACGGCCAGTCATTAAGAAGCTTTCGTTCTTCGAGATATTTCTTAAGCTGATAAAGCAGCGGTTTTGCCAGCTTTGAAAAACACCACTTCAAAACGATTGCTGAGACAAATACCTTATAATAACGTAACATTTTGTTCAAAAACTAAATTTTCTGTCAACTTGCTTCAAATAAATAAAATATCATCAACATATATGAGTGCAAATGTTTTCTTACATTGGATGATGAAGATTCATGGGTCCGGAAAAAGTTGGTGCCAGTCTTATTTTTTTAAGTGTTCTGTCAATTCCTATGTTCCATTGACGTTTAGCTTGTTGTAACTCATATAAGGCCTTTGTGGGCGTAAATACCTTTTTACCATTTTCTTGAAGTTGATGCAGCATTTTGGAAGCTTTGTGTCGTAAATTTGTATCTTCAAAATTTTTTTAAACAGCACAATTTTTTCCATATGATCGTTTACTATTTCGATCAGGAATGCTGAAGTAATGTGGATCTGGTAGAATTTCATTTGGTTCTTTACAGCGAGAGCGAACATGAGTCTTAACGAACTTATTCTGGACACAGAAGCGAAAGTTTTATGAAAATCTATTTCAGGCTTTTGTGTAAGGGCTTTAGCCACTAGTATTGCTTTCGCTTCTCGAGTGTTTCGCTTCATTCTATTTATTTCATAATACAATTCTACAACCTACAGTTCTTCAATTTTAAGGCTTATCTTTGATTGTCTAGGTGTTATTTTTAATTCGGTCTCGAATGGTCGTGTGGGATAGCGTCTTTTCAGTCCGATTTTTCATCTCCTGTTAACGCCATTGTTAGTGTTACTTCAGCAGCATTAAATGGAAATCGCTCCTCGCGATCTGTCACTTCTTGATCATCATACATCAATGTTGTTTTCCACCTGAATATTTTGATTTTCCTTTTGTAGTATTTTATGGACGTCCTCGTTTTTCAGTTTTAAGTATAGGTGGTCTTCCTTATCTGTACTTTGGATTGGTATGAACTACTTGTTCATTTTTTTATTTTATTTGTTAATTTCTGCTGAAAATGTCAAATTTTTTTTCCGCTTCAGGATTTGGGATGTTAAATGTGAAAATGTTCTTAATTCCTTCATCAATGATATCTTTAAAAGGTTTTGATTCTAACTTGAACGTTTATCTGAGATTGAACTTAAACTCTGTACCCTCTTCGTCTATCGGGATAACCAACAAAGATGCCTTCTAAAGCCCTGTCATCAAACTTTCTTTTCCACGTGTCTTATCCAAGATTAAGGTTCTGCTGTCAAATGGATGAAGACACAGTTGATTCATCTTAAGGTAGAAATTGATTTATTCAGCATTTGAATTAAAAGAAGTTTTGAGCAAACCTTTAATGCTTTCATACTGATTGCGAATTTGAATAACTATTTGTTAATATTTAAAAATGTGCTCATTTTCATCAGTTTCCAATGTATTTAAAAAAACTTGATATGATCAAATTGTGTAGACGATGTTATGACCTATTCTGTTGAAAACTATGAAAGACAAGTGAAATATAACAACTTAAGAAGATTTTTCAAAGATTGTATGTAATACATATTTCGACTCAATATTGAAGAAAGGGTTTAAAGATTTGGAAACCAATTACGAATTTTATTGAAAAAAAACTACTTAATAACTTTAGATAGCATCAAAAAGTATATGAGTGTTCTTGAATTTTAAAAAGTTATGTCTGAAAAATCATACGCAATGTTGAAGTAGGATTTGAATCAAGTATATCAAAAACCATTGGAAAATTGCAATTTAATTGTAAACAACAAAATTTTGTCCTCCAGTGTAATTAAATTTTGGGAAAATGCAAATACATTAAAGTCTTACGTTATTTTAGGTTCAGACTCTAGCATACATTTAAACTCATTTACACTTTTTCAACTTTTTCCTCCATAGAAAACATGGATAACCTCAAGACAAACAAATCACTTAAATTGTCCTGACTTAAGCCGATGGCACTCCTCACCGACGAAAATCTTTTTATTGCGACAATACTACGACAAATAATAATAATGTATTATTATCAACTATACAAGCGCGACCACGAAGATTGGATACACAAGGTTTTGAGCGCCTTTGTAAAAGAGAGTCATTGCTTGCACATTGCCACTTTATTTTGATATACTGCCATAACCATTGTGTGGTAATAATTCAGCGAATAATAGCTATCGCTGTATAATAAATTTATTTTACGCCAAGTGTCGACAAGGGACTTTATATAATTTGTACGTATAAATTGGCTAAAATCTTGAATTGGATAATTGCCAAGATCAAGTCGAAGAAAAACACTGTGGTTGCATAAATTTGAATTCTGCTGAACAATTGTTGCGTTGTAATTTTCACATATACAACTACCAATAGCCAGTTTTCAATATTAGCATATTTTCGGTTTCATCCTTAAATCCTTTTGACATAGAAGAAAAATCAACATAAATACAAGAACCTTTAAATTTGAAATGAAAAAAAAACTTCATCAAAAATATTATCAAATTGTTGAATGTATCTAAATGTAATTTCATTATTGAAGTTATAATAGAAAACAGAAAATAGAATATAAACATAAATCTACATATCTAACTTTACCATCCTAACGAACCCTTGAATGTTAATTATAATTTTTTGTTTGAATTTTATGGCCGATTAGATTAGACAAACGCAGAACCTTGGCATGGGAAGAATATTTGTTGGTATTATAAATGTCATCAGGGTAGAACAATCCTACAAACAAAAAACATATCTTTTGTGTCACGCAATGCAACAATCTATCTATCTATCTACATAATAATGAAGACTAAGGGTAGTTTAGTTATACTTACAACTTTGATATCGTTTATTTTCATTAAGAGGGACTACATACATATGTATGTATATATGGCTACGAATGTGTTTATGTTATGAGACTGTACTTAATTCTTATAGCAAAATTGATGATGACGAAAAGACAATTTAAACGACTTCAGGTGTTCACATACCGTAAACCACCCTTTTGTGTGTGTTTATCTTTTTTATGAGTTGGTGTAAAAAAGAAGAATTATGTGCAACTGTGAAATTCATCGTTTAATTGATAAAATACCTGGCAATGAAGATAGAGAAAAAGAACAGTAAACAATCCTTGCGTTACGTATGTATATATACGAGTATGTATGATTGCTTTTAGATTTTTATTTTTACGAGGGCTGCATATAATTTGAATTAATGATTGCTATTCTCTTTCAATTGAGGATTTATAAAGGGTAGATGGATTTTATTCTTTTAAGTACTTCGAGAAAATTCGAGTAGAAAAATAAATGGAATATGATATGATTATTCACAATTTTTTTTTTTTTTAATTTTCTACCTTCTGGAAATTACGTCAGAAAATTTGTTTGGTAAATTGGCCCTGCAGAGCCTCATTTTGGGTAATTTATAAGACTTGTGGTAGATGCGGTCGAGTATCTTTACACATGGTATTTGCATTTAATATACGTATAATCTTCAAAATTTCGCACCTAACCCAAATTTTGAATAGTGTGTGCAAGAAGGGGGGTGGGGTGGTTTTCACAGATTTTCACGTTACAAGCTTAAATCATAATTTGTTTTCATCTAATCATTTTTATCTAATTTCTACTTGTCTTATAGCATTTTTTCCTAAAAAGTAAAGACAGAATTTCATACCGCAATTTCCTTAGGGTGATCCGAACAGAATATCGTGGTAATGATCTTTAATGTATATGTATTTTTTCAAAAGTTCAGAGCTCAGAAATATAATTTCCACAAATTGTATTACAGACTGCGTAATCAAGTTGCGGTAATGGCTAGAACGGCAGAAAGACTTCATTATGGAAATAATATGGTTCTTTAACCTCTGTCAAAAAATTATCGAAAAACCTGCTTGAAATCGGTATTCAAAAAACCCGTTTTCGACGTCGATTGTGATGTACTCAACAAAAAGTTTAAGTCCATGCCCTTCAACGTTTCTTCATCCGTTCATTCCCTTACTGGGAAGGAACCAACTGCTATCAACAGCTCTCTGGCAACAATATCGATTAAATCTAATCCTACTGGGATGCACCAAATGGACCCTAAGTTCTTGAGACTACTTCTTTCACTCACGCTATATAACCTACATATTTAACAGCATATTGACTACTTCCGAGTTTCCTTTAGATACTGCAACAGAATTTCGGTCGAGTGTATGTTTGCAAAAACTATTCTGGGCAGATCCAAAAATATCTAACAACCATCAACCTGTTAACTACCTGTCAGTTTGGTTTTCGATCTAAGCGCAGCTGCAAATCCGCCTTACTTTTTGTACTTACTTACTAACTTAAGGTGGCAATACAGTCCGGGGCGGTTATGGGCATCAACCAACATGCGTCTCCAGCCAGCTCGGTCCCTAGCTATCTGTCTCCAGTTTCGCACGCCAAGTTGGTTGAGGTCCTCTCCAACCTAGGTGTGCCACCTGAGTCGCGGTCTTCCTCTGCTGAGCCGTCAGTCGGGATTGGATTCGAAGACCTTCCGGGCTGGAACGTTGATGTCCATCCGCTCTACATGACTTTTATCTTTCTTTGACAGGTTCCAGGCCTCAGCGCTATAAATGAGAACCAGGATGATGGGTGTCTTATAGATGGTGATTTTAGATGCTCGAGAGAGGACTTTACTTCTCAATTTCCTTCTAAGTCCAAAGAAGCAGCGATTTGCAAGAGTTATTCTTCGTTTAATTTCAGCGCTGGTGGCGATGCCTGTGTTAATAGCGGTGCCTAGGTAAATAAAGTCATTAACTACCTCAAAGTTCCAGCTGTCGATGGTGACGTTTTGTCCAAGACGTCGTTGTTCAGTGTCCTTTTTTAATGACAGCATAATATACTTGGTCTTGCCCTCATTGACCACTAAATTCATCTTCTTCGCTTCCGTCGCAATGCTCAAAAACGCTCCACTGACATCACGCTTTGATCTTCGAATTATGTCAATATCATCTGCGTATCCGAGTAACTGGATGGACCTTTGGAAGATTGTGCCTCTAGTGTTGACGGTTGAGTTTTGCACAATTCTTTCCAGAACGATGTTAAAGAAGTCGCATGACAGTACATCGCCTTGTCTAAAACCTTTTTTGACATCAAATGCATCGGTAAGATCTTTTCCGTCCTTGATAGAGCAGCGTGCATTCTCCATCGTCATTCTGCACAAACGGATAAGTTTGACAAGGATGCCAAAACTAGACTTTGCTCGGTAGAGCTCTTCCCTATAGATGCTGTCATACGCGGCTTTAAAATCGATAAAGTTCCTGGGTTTTTTCCAAGATCTACCGTAGTGTGGATATTTGGTTGATAGTGGACTTTCCTAGTCTGAAGCCACACTGATAAGAACCAATCATATTGTTGACGAACGGCTTCAGACGTTTACATAATACGGTAGAGAGGATCTTATACGCAATGTTAAGGAGACTGATTCCTCTGTAGTTTCCGCAATTTAGAGGATCTCCTTTCTTATGTATCGGGCACACTATGCTGAGATTCCACTCATCGGACATGCTTTCTTCCGACCATATTTTGCAGATGAGTTGGTGCATGCTCCGTACCAAGTCATCGCCTGCTGCTTTGAATAGCTCGGCAGCGATGCCGTCAGCTCCAGCAGCTTTGTTTGACTTCAGTTAAGATATAGCTATTTTCACTTCGTCAAGGTCGGGTAGGCGGAATTGTTGATCTGCGTCGCCAAGGTTGAGTGGTTCTAACTCCCTAACAGCGGAATTCAGTTCGTCATCGCCGTTACATAATTTGGAGTAGTGATCTCTCCATATTCTCATCATCGACTGCGGTTCTACTACGATGTTCCCCTGATCGTCTTTACAGGCTTCGGTTCGTAAAGATGAACTTTTACTTTTTGTAACTGATGAAATAAGAATGGCAATGGACAGTGATCATGTTACATTGCTAACACTGTTAGATTATTTAACGGCTTTTGATACTGCTAACCACTAAATTCTTTGTAGAAAGCTGCTAATTAACTTAGGGTTTTCTTTAGAGTCCTGTTAGCTTGTTCTTTCGTTACTCAACAGAAGGCAACAATGCGTGGTGGCCAATGGATACTCGTCAACATTTTTCAATGTTTTGAGTGGAGTACCACAGGGATCTATCCTTGGAACAATCCTCTTCTCATTTTACATAAATGAGTTACCACAAGTTGCTAAACATTGTTTAATTCATCTTTATGCTTATGATGTGCAGCTCCTGATAAGTCAACCTTTTGGGGCTAAAAATGATGCCGTTGCTTTAATGAACTAGGATCTGCTCCGCATTTCACAGCGGTCATTAAAGAACGATTTCCGTCTTAAACCTATCAAATCAACATCCCTCCCTATCTACCGAAAAAACTTTCATCTATCAGGTTTAAACCTGTTGAAACTTGACGACGAAACGATTGAATATGGTAGGAGTAGTATACAATCCACTCTCACTTGGGATGACCACCTTCATAGTGCCTTGGTAAAGTCTATGGAAGTCTCCGCTCTCTTCAAATCACTCTAAATTTCATCCCGATCAAAACTAAACTGCTGATGCTTGCTAAGGCCCTTATACTATAAATTGTGCTGTATGGGTGTGAAATATTTTGTAAACTAGACTGTGTAACGTGCCTCAAATTAAATGTTGCTTATATCAATATTGCCCGCTAAAAATGTTCTTATATGGATAATAAGGCAGAAAGATGCAGAAAGGGCTCTCAATAAAATTGCGTTTGTGGTTTTTTTACCATAGCAGTTTGAAAAAAAGGTGAACATTTTGGTTAACCCTAAATATCTGACGAACCAAAAACTTGAATTAAATTTAATATAATATATTGTATCGTGATAAAAAAGAAGTATATTTTTTGAAAAAAAATCCATTTAACGGTTTTTTTATAAATCAAAAAAAAAAATTATGTCACCTCCAAAATTTTACGACTAAAACATGATTTCATCTTCAAAACAATTTTTTGCAACGAAGAATAATGTTTTGGATATCTGATAAATTTTTGAGAAAAATCGAATTGACAGTTTCTGTACAAAAAATGAAAACCTAAAAAATATTTAACAAAAGTTGGTAAAAATTGATTTTCGACTCAAATGTCTTTTCAAAAATGTGAAAAATTGGCTTCAAACTAATTTTATCTTATAAGAAATATCGTTTTCAACATGCGATAAGATTTTGAAAAAAATCGAATTGAAGGTTTTCTTACAAAAAATAAAACTTTAAAAAAACAATACCAAAACTTGGTAAAAATTAACTTTCGACTCAAATAGTTTTTCAAAAATTAAAAATATTGGCCTCAATCTTATTTTATTTTACAGAAAATGTTGTTTTCGATATTCAGTAATTTGTATATAAAAATCCAACAGTCCGTTTTTTCATAAAAAATACAATCTACAAAAAATAGTACGCAAATTTGGTAAAAATTGATACGAGTATATATAGACAAACTTTTAAGCATCAATGTGGGTCGCATCCCAGCCTCTTTTCTCTATATAAATATGTAAATTGAAGTCTAAGGTACATAATTTTTATTCAAATTCTGAAATTAATGTAAAGGCTTGCAACACTTTATAAAACTCATGTCCTTCCTTGTAAGTGGTTTTTGAAAATAATAAAATACAAAATACAAATAAATTTCAAGATTGTTTTAATTGAAAAGTTAAATTTTAACAAAATATCTAAATAAAGGAACACATTTTATATTTTTTAAGGCAAACAAAATTCCAAATGTTGAAAACGTAGTTAAAATGTATTTTGAATTACAGCTCATAACGAAAATCGATGTTTAAGTAATAGAATATAAATAAATATGATAAAAGGAAGCTAGGATGTGACACACACAACTTTTTCTATAAGATGCAAAAGTCTGAAGTCAATATATTTTCTGTTCCCGAAGTATTTTAGTTGAAAACCCATTTCTAGTATCACTCCTCGAAAGTTTTTATCTCAAAGAAATTTATCTTATCTTACTAATTTTCGAGATATTCGAGTCAAAAATAAGTTCTTACCAATTTTGTAGTAAATAAGATTGTTTTTTAGTTTTCAAGATATATTTTTTTGTAAGATTAAATTATTTTGAATCCATATTTAAAAATCTATTTTCAAAAAATATTTGCTTTATTTTTTAAGTTTTGTTTTCTATTTAAAAAACTGACATTTCCATTGGTCTTCAAATTCTACGAGATATAAAGGACTTAGTAACACAAATAAATGAATTTGATGATCGGTTTCCAAGCGTGAAACTTATGTAATTCCAGCTTAAAGGCAACACAATTATGTTGTTGTTTTAGTATTCAAAAATTAATAATATTATTTTTTTGTTCATAATCAAAAATCACCATTCTAGGCAAGGAATATTTTTCTTCAGCATTTGAGAACTATAAACAAAAGTTGAAATATTGAATTTATACCAATCATGTCACACGTCTACTGGTTTTTTAGCTATGGACGACGAAAAAAACTCCAAGAACGAACGTACACACGCATGGACAGACACCTCTCAAAAAATCTTTTGTTTCGACTCTAGGGACCTTGAAACGTCGAAAAATGTCAAAATTTTCAATCCGACAAATCGGATCGATTACAATAACATCCTATGTTAAGTTTAAAATCAATATAATAAAAAATATAACAAAACTTAAAGAAGAAAACTAAATTAAAATAAAATTAAATTTCATTACATAAGGTTAAATAATATTAACTTTTTCTCTGTATAATAAAACATATAAACCACAGTCAACAAGAAAAATTATCATCATCATTTTGCCTTAAAACACCAACCAACAATATTTATCAAAGTAAAATTGTAAAGTAAACCTCTATTATTAAAAAGTTTCATTAGATTCAGGACACTGGTAATAAGGACAATAAAAAAGGAAGCAAAGCATAAGTGATTACGATCTTTAATAAACTGATAAACTTTCGTCCTTCCTGCGTTTAATGCCTATACTCGTATATCTGATGTATTTAATAGGCTTATTTCACAAACCTACATATTTACAACAAGAATAATGCAGGTGAGCTATATTCTTGTTGACCCTCACATCAACAAAAAACAAATAAACAAACAGGATATTACACTTATTCCTCGTTTATTAAATTAAAGTCCATTAGAATTGACATCATAAGAATTTTGTGTGTTGCGTGACAAACCACAGCTAAAAACACACAAAAATACAAACAAAAAAACATTAATATACGTTTTCCTGTATAACTGTCAAAAATAAGTTCAAAGGTTACGTAAACCAACAGCATGTTATACATTAAGTATACTTTATAGAATACCCACCTACATAAGTGAATACATTGTGGTAATTAAATATTGCATTCATCGGATTTCAATTTACATTTTAGACAACTAGTAATCAATTGTTTGATTTGCACAAAAGATATGTTCGAGTCTTCAGGTACGAGTATGCAGAAACCAAAACCAGAAAACCCATCATCCTTGATTTGATAATGATTTGCAATTATTGTATCTCCGTATTCACCACATTGTCAATTAGACTGTCAATTTCAGGTGTGTGTAAATTGATACATTTCTTGCAGGTGACTTACTGATTGCATTATAAGAAAGCTGTACTCCATCAGGAAGGTACTCAATAAAATAATTGTAAATTCTGTTATTGCGCCCACAGGACAATTGTCTATATGTAGTAATTATAAAGCCATCTCGATATCTGTAGGAGGGGGGTTGGTCAAACCCTAATTTTCCAAGTCTTTAAGTATCTATTTGGATGCATATTGTTCAATGCAAATTGGACTTCGTTTCGGATCATTAAGTTTCTGGGTTTCAATTTTTTCGATTTTATTTTTGGTTGGTCTTGATGTCTATAGACTCAGAGACAGATGTTTCTTGAGAGAGAAGGTAATTTTAAAGTGTGACATATGATTCGACAATAGGAATAATGTCATTTACGATTTCCTAATGACCTACAGTATGATTGGCAAGGTTGTTAACTTGTAAGGCTAATGAAGTTATGTGTTTTTTTTATTGTTGCTTAAAGGTATTGGACTGGTCTTTATGGAACTAATGTAATGTTTTCAGGTGTCGACAAGAAAAAGTCAACAGAGCAATTAAGGCCAATTAAATAGACATATGGTCCAATGGTGTACCATGAGTTTGGGAGTATTTCAATGTGAATTAAGGCCATAATGGCATGTGCACTGAAATTGATCTAAATCACGAATTAGTGTTATTTCTTAGATAAATATAAAACTTTGTTGTATAAGGGACCCTACAAACTATAGACCAATTTCGATATTACAAAATCGACTGGAATCGCTGAAACTTCTGAAGCAATCTCAAGCTGGTTTTAGAACATAATATTCCACAGTGGACAATATCTTTTTTCTCAGAAGCATTGTCGATTTCTTTTTAAACTAAAATAAGAAACTTTATTTTTTTTAGCCCATTTTAAGGCAGCATTTTACATATTTGACCGAAACTCCTCATCATTGATTAAAAAGTGGGGATGTCATTCGAATTTGTACGGATTTTGCCAGAACTAGTATTAGAGAAATTCAGCAGCTGTATGGAATGGAGAAAACATTTCGGAATGGTTTGTTACACGAACACGAGTTAGACAAGTTTTGTATGTTAAGACCTAGTGTATTTACACTTTTTATTCATGATATTACCTACAACTGCCTTTTTAGTGTAAAGTGGATTGAGTACACACACGACTAAACAGTGTGACAACTGGTGTGATCAGACCATTCTCTTCAATTTCTTCTGAAAAAAAGACTCACGACAACAAAACAAAAGTCTAAAGCTTTTACTAAAGCTCCAATGGAAGGAACTTTTTTTGTTTCCATACCAAACAAGCCTTGGAAGAAATCCGAGTCTTTTAAACCACAGTCAAAATAACTTGATAAGTGATGCTGAGTTATTAGAACAAGCCGCCCACCATTCCAAACCAACCTTAGGCAAAAGTACTGGAGGTACCTATGGTTTGACGCAGAATGTGAATCAGCTTGAAAAAAATTGTTCATGTTGCTTAAGCTAGTCAGAGCAATCAACACAACTTTAGCAAAAATGATGTACCAAAACGCAAATGTGGCTTACAAAAATCTCTGCATGAAAAAAAAACAAACATTATTTCAGCAGTAACAAACAGCAGATCTTTTTGGAAATTAGCTCGGAAACTAAATGGGATACATTTTGTTAGGAAAACAAAAATTAGTACGGGACTGTTAGTATATTTATTTTCAACTCCTACTTGGTAATCCTATAACCTTTAGGCTAGATTAGGTTGAGGGGCTGAGGTTGCTTCACTATTTCGTTCTTCATGTTATTGAAGGCTCCCTCAATATCCAAGATCGTTGCAAGGGTGTATTCCTTGTCATTCAGTAATTTTTCTATGAATCTGATAATACTGTGCAATGCTGAAATGCCGATATACAGTTCAGTTTCAGGGTGCTTCGGATGTGTATATCAATGAGCCTTTCAAAAGTTTTCTAAATAAACGATGTTAGACTAATGGGTGTATAGTCTTTGGCCTCCGTATGGCTAGGTTTACCAGCCTTAGGAATGAAAACTAACTTTACCTCACGCCACGATAAGGAAACCTACACCCATTTAAGGCAATTATTGAAAATGCTAGCTAGGTGTGGGATAATAAGGTTTATGCTCTTCTGAAGCATCAAAGGGAAGATTCCGTCTGGACCAGGGAATTTGTACGGAGAAAAGGAGTGAATGGCTATAACCTATGGAATCTGAAATAAATCGCAACGGAACAGGAAGATTTGCAGAAGAAATGGGAAAATGTAGATCTCGAGGTAATAAGGAAGCATAAATATTCGTGTGTTTTGTAAGCCGTAATGCGATCAATATTATGCTTCGGGGTCCAGATATTGGCATTTCAGCAGCATGAGGAGGTTAAATAAGATACTTTATCAAAAGAATGTTCTACCTCCCTGAAAATACACCTACCTATATGCTGAATCTAGAGACAGGAGTAGCATCACTCTATATTATCACATTCGGTGCGGTTTATGGGCTTGTGGCATCATTGGACATCGCATCATCTTCAAAGATGTGAGATGAAAAAATTTTCAAACATTTAACTATTTATATTAACGGCCCGTTCTATAGCTTCAAATATAGATTTCATGAATTTTTTTTTAATTGTATGTGTTTTTTTTTCGAAAAATGTTCGTATAGCTTTGAAAAATCACCCTTGTTCAAAGAAACAGATCTCTCAACACCTAACACAATCATTAGATATCTGCTTTCTCGGAAATTACAACTTTTTGAAGAGTAGACTCGACTTGGTCTTCAGCAAGATATCTGTTACACAAAACAGGCATGGAGGATTGGAAAAATTAAAACATCCCTTTTTGCAACATTTGCAACAGATTCCGGTTAAAAAAATGAGTCCAAGAAACTACAAAAAACCGAAAGTGTAACACATTTGCTAGGACACACGAGCGACGATTTTGTTAACATATCCACAAAGATTGGATGTAGCCGGCGGAATCGTACAGTTAGCTAAATGATAATCTTAAACAAAAGAATTATTTCATGATGTCGACAGGACGGAAGAAATATCAACGATCTTAACTTTATTTCCCATGGGGAAGAATTATCCTAGCTATGCGAGTTAAGTTATTTGGAGGAAAGGGAAAATATGTTCCATTTTATCGGTGAATTGAGGTTGCTGTACTTTTCAACTTTTGCAAAACAGCACTTGAATATACATTGTACGGGCTTCTTCAATAGGGACGCTATAAAAGTAAAGCGACAGGGACAGCAAACGACGCCATATTCCTTGCCGCTCTTTTAACACTTCTCTTCAATAAGGTTTGCCCTTTCATGATGGAAAGATACACGAACCAACAACGAGTCGAAATTATTAAAATTTACTACCGAAATTCGGCCTCAACGTTAAGAGCGATACGTCCAATGTATGGTCGTCATAATCGTAATAGCAGATCAACAATTTGAATCAACAGGCACGAAATGTTTACACGCCAGTGATACCGAAGAAGTGCATCCCGAAAATATTATGGTTTGGTGCAGTTTATGTGCCGGCGGCGGTGTCATTGTGCCGTATTTCTTCAGTGATGATAGCTACAGTTCAATGATAACCAAATATTTTTGGCCCTAATTGGATGAAATGGACCTGGGTGAAATGTGGTTACAGTAGAACTACCGTCACCACAAGCCACACAGCGAATGTCACAATCAATTGATTGGAAACTGGAGAACGTGTTATCTCACCAAATGGTCCGGTCGATTGGTGGCCTCGATCGTGCGATTTGACGCCGTTATATTTTTTTTCTGCGGGGCTACGTCCAGTCTATGGTGTATGCCAATCGCTTGCAAAATCGACTTTTGCAAGCGTTCCCGTGATGAGCATGCAAAAGAAATTGAGTTTCATACAAAATGGCTTCGAACGTACTTTTACAGGAATAATGAATTTAATTGATATACAAAAACTTTTTGTTTAAAAAAGAACTTTTGTAGCGCTCTTTTTGAAAAGCCGATAGGAGCGGACACTTAAACGGAAATTTAATTCAAATTTTAATTGAAACTTTGGAATAACTTTAGGTACTCAGACCTGTTAAGTCCGTTGGGAACCCATTAAGGGGCATATGCCCTCCACGAGGCCTACTCGCCATCGTTTGCGGTTTCCGGGGATGTGTTTCAGCTCCCTCCAACTCTTGCCTAGTGTCGCAGTTTCCGCCTCGACTGCCCCGTGCCATGTGCTTCTCGGTCGTCCACCTCATCTTTCTTCTTGTGTGAGAGATTCCACTGCATTGTTTGGCCTGCAATCCAGGGATGGAGGTCAAAAATGCTAATCTTCCTTACCTATTCTTAAGAGTCAGGGAACTTCGCCCTCGCAATTTTAGCTAACGTGGGGTCACCACAAGGAGGTAGGCAAGAACTTCGACATAGCAAGAAAGTTACAGTGCTGGACTAAACCAAGTTTAAGGCAACGGCCAAATAGCCAACTACAAAATAAATTTGTAATGTAAATGTAAAGTTTTCAATCAGGCGATCAGCGAATAGGTAATGCCATTCTTTAAAGATATCAAATTAATAAATAAGATGTAAATATAATTTATAGAATAAATCAACCATCTAAAATCTATAAAACTTTATTCTTTATTTGTGCAGGATCAATGAAGATGAGGTAATTAAAAAAATCCAATCACCAACAATGAGTATTTATTTCAATGACAATAACGATCAGGAATAAAGGTACCTACAAGGGAGAATCGCATCATTATTTTTGATAATAGTACAAAGCAGGACCCAATTAAGAAGAAAAAATAATCGTAATTCATATGACACCAAATATTCCCTCCATTATACAAGGACACTGTAACCACATTGCACACAGACATACATAACATATTCTATAATACTTTACAAGTCAATAAATTGAAAAATGATCAGTTCCGTCGGATGCGATGTAATATTGACAACATTTTCGCCATCAATTTAAAGTATAATTGTGTGTCATTTGTGGAATTGTATGAAGGGTGTGTACTGTGTGATGTATATTGTATTATATGATGTCTGGTATTTACAATATTCGACGGCGAAAAATATAAAGGGTAAGAAAAAATTTATAAAACATCATTAAAGAGAGGGTTTCATCCTCTTGCTTTTTACTGTACCTTCCAAAGAACATACACATATCCTGAATTGCATTTCATTCAACTCTGTGTTGTCTGTGAATGGATTGGATTCCGTTATAGCATCCACTGTAATGATGATGATGATGTATGATGTTTGGCAAATTTTGTATACTTTTTTATTTATTTTCAACAAAAATCATTTTTCATTCAATCTTATTCACAGAAATCGTTATTTTTTTACATTTTTGTTGTACAGTACTCGTATAATCATATAGCACCACATAAAGTTGTAATATGCATCAGCAGAAAAGCTATGTCATTGAAGGATATTCTCGTGTTACATACGAGATGTCCTTTGGAATTGAGTGATGATTGGCAGTTTTTATTTTTTCGATTTGGCACAAGTAAAATGTATACATTCAACTTATATATATTGACATAATATCGGTTTACTTTTTTGCCAACAAAATAATAAAAAATAAAGAATTTTAAAAATACCCTAAAGGAAATTTAAAATCATGTAAGTATGAGTATTTCCTTTTATTCATGTATTAAATGAATAACGCTGTGATTAAAATAATTTTTTAATGATTTAATAACCGTGATTGAAATTGAAACAATGATATGTAATTTATAAATGAAGGGATTGTTTTTCATCTATAGAGCTATTTATGAAAAACAGTTATGTATAAATACACAAGAGATTCACGGAAATAAAATAAAAATAAATCAGAAAATGATTGCTACTATAGAACTTTCCAATTCATTTTGAATATAATACGTTTGGGAAGCTGTCATATATATTTTCATATATGAAATGTTACAATTATGGTATTACTAAAAAAGAAACAACACTCATTTCAAAATTACATTCATATTGTTAAAGTTCACTAGAAAAATGTGAAAATCTTGCAGTGAAGTGATGTGATGTAGTTTTTTGAAGAGATGATCATAATTGTCATATAACACCTTAAGACTTTAATTTTTGAGGCGCTTAATGAATAAGTCCTTTGTGCCACTGTCGTTTCAAGACCTTACACATATAATCTGTAGTGTTAACTATGACATATACAGAACACAGAAGGTGGGCCACTGCCACAAGATCAGTTCTATATTTCATTTTCAAGTTCTATTTGATAATGACCCCAAGCTAGTGTATTTATATTATTGGTACATATAAATCTTTTGTCATCAAAACAACTTAAACTTAATTTGTTTATACATTCGGTGTATAAAGTATGATGTTTAGATCTAAAGTTCAACATTTTACTATAGAAGTTTTGTTTGTGTAGCGAACAGTCTCTGTAATTTTGTAAAAAGAATTTTCTTACAGCTGCTGATTTAACAACCTTAGCTTTTTTTATTAGTTCAATATCTTCTATGTCTAAACTATACATTTTAACTCTTAATCCTATAAATTCCTTCATTATTCTACCATTATTTTCATCCTTCATAAATCCTAACTTTTTCACATTGAGCTGGGCAATACCGTAGCGGTTTTGGGGTGGATAGTCTGAAGTATCAAATGTATCTATTATATCATTTCTTATATCATTATAAAAATCATCTGTTCTTATTTTATTGATAAATGAATCGATATCCATGAAGTCCAGACGTAGGTTGTCCGAACATCTTTTTGTTTATCTACATTTTCCTTAGTGTTTCCAAATACAGCATTATTTCAAAGTTTACGCTGATCCTTTTCAAACTTTGTGTCTGCTTTTTTTCTTAGTTTATTGTTTAAATCAATTTATTTTTTCAGCCATTGAGATTGTTTGAATTGCATCATGAATTTTCTTAAGCACCAAACCATTATCAAGGCATTGAATTAATGTTTTGTAATGAATTATATAATTAACTTTATTATTCAAATCAGCAATCAATTTCTTATTGGATTTTCACACAATGAAATGTTTGAAGGACAGAATGGAAAATCATTGTGATTATCATGTATTTCTAGGAGATACTCGAGATCCACTTCTAAAACATAACTAATGTTTATATTTGAAATTAACCAGCCTTTAATCTCATCTAAATTATATAGAGGTTCAACCCATTTAAAGTCTGAATGTGGGAGGTAATCAGACATGGCCAACCGTATAGGTTATTAGCATCCAAGTACATTAAATAATCAGATGGTTTACTTGAATCATAATCAACCATACATTGTGTTAAACCATTAGCGAAAAAGTTATACATGCTAATGTCTGTCAAAAGTTCATGCATAGTACCTGTTTCTTTCAACATAGCATCCCACGAAAAAACTGGCAGTGTATAATAGTGACAGGGGTCTAGACCATAAATTGTTCTAGAATCAATTCTAAATTTTCCAAAAATGTCTGATAAAATTAAAACGTCTGTAATTAAATAGTGTTCAAGATAATTTCTTAAATTAATATATTTAAAATGTGACCATACTTTCTCAGCATGATTATAATCATCTTGATTACAATCTTCTTCAACCAAAGAATTTCTAAATGATTCTATATGAAGAAGCTCCGCCTCATTTAATTTTTCTATAGAATCTAAATAATCATAGCATAAAACACCCTTACGGTTCATAAGTTGAATAGATTCATGATCTTTAAGCGGATATCGATCGAATGTTCAAAAGTTTTGAGAAGGAATGATGATAAGCTGATAGGTCTTAGGTCTTAAGAGTTAACGTGGCTGGATTTTCCAGCTTTTGGAATAAAAACGACTTTAACTTGTCTCCAAGACATTTGGATGTATGCCAATTCAAGTTCCTCCAGAAAGATCGTTTGGTTTACCTCAGTTCTTTTTTACAAATCTTCAGTCAGACATGTCTCTAGAGGCTTTCGCGCTGTTAAAGAGTTTTCTGCATTCTTTTCAAAGTCGATCTAGCCCTGAGTTCCACCAGTGTGGTTTCTTTGTACCTCTTACTTGTATAAGAGAATATGCAGTATCTAGAGCTAAGTTTAGGGCTAATGTTAGATTATTGACTTTGTCGTCAAGTTAAGTGTTGGAGGGGGTATTTAAGAAGGAAGTCCGAAGCCTTTATGGAGTGTTGGAGATTAATCTGGAGTAACCGCAGCATTTTCGCTACCGTACTCCCGATCAGCCTCCAACACAGTGATGTCGGAGTCATCTATAGTAGAGGACGATATCAATATTCACCAGCAGACTTTCAAAATCTGCATAGATGGCAAATGGCACTTCGAGTGAACTCGATTGATGCTCATCCTGTAATTTGTCTAATTTGGTAGGGCTGTCACAATTTTGTGGCATTCAGTTTCATGCTTCTCAAATCCTTTACCCGTGTTGAATATCAGCAGGCATGAATTACACATTCTAATTGATCGTTTACCATGATTTATTTGAGATCCTATTAATTATTTTTATCCACTCATAGTGATTATATTCGCCTTTTTGTATAAGTAGCAAGTTTATGTGTAGGTCTTTCTTATGGTTAGAATTATAATATGGACCTACAACTCTATAGTTTTCTCCAGTTCCATTTTTTTCTACTCCGAACACATTTACACTTATTGCAAATTTAAGAGTTTCGAAACTCGAATTAACTTTAAGTTTCAAAGGGAAAACTAAATTTTTAAAGTTAACTAGAGTTCCATTCATTAAACTTATCACTCCGTTTTGAATGTTTTCAATCAGAAATTTACTATCTCTATGGGAATGGTCATCTATGGGAGAAAGAGCTGATATAAATGTCCATTTGAAACAGAATTGTGTGAACTGGTGATACAAAATTGTCCTTAAAAGATATTGTTGCCAATCAATTTAAAATATCAATGTGAAACCCCTTTTTGAAAATATTATTTAAATATTATAAGAAAACTACATGAAAATGTCTTAAACGATTTTGACACTTTTACTTATTTACTTTAAGTGACACTATAGTCTTTTGTAAACTAAAGCCCCCCAACAAACTACTTCACCCAGCTTGTTCTCTAGCTAGATGTTTTAATTTACGCACTCCAAGGGTATTACCTCTTGCGAGGGATTGACAAATCTTTCAAGAGTAATTCTTGCTTTAAAAAGTGCTTTCTGAAATTAGCCATTTGGATTCGTCTACCATCTCTGACAACATTACTCAAATACAGGAATTGTAAGTCATTAGGCTCTAGTTCTCAACGGACTGTCGAGCCACCTAATTTATGTATTTATTTAAAGGTGGTTAAAGACACTGTACATTTGTGAGGCCTTCCTCTACTGCGCTGTCCTGTAGGCATGAATTTGAAGACTTTTCGCCCGGAGCATTGAACTCCATGCTCACCACATGAGCCAGCCACCTCAGTCGTTGGAGTTTTATCCTTTTGGCTAAGTCAGCCTGTGCTGCTCGTCGTTCCATCTTCACCTACACTCACCTTTTATGCATACGGGGGAATAGATCTCGCGAATAACTTATTTCTCGAAACAATCAAATGTTCTTTAATGAGGGTCTTACTACTCAATAGCTTTCCAAGCCAAAAGAACAGTGGTAAACAAGAATAATACTTCGTTTGATTTCAGCGCAGGCATTGTTTTCTGTGTTCATAGCGGGGCCTAGTTAGAAAAGTCATGAACTACCTTAAAGTTACGTTTGTCAATGGTTGACCGAGACGTCGGTATTGTAGATCCTTACTTTGTTTTGCTCTCATTAACCATTCCACTCCTGTTTGTCGCCTCTGCCTCAATACTCACAAAATCAGCATTGAAATAAAGCTGAGTTCTTTCGATTATGTCAATGTCATCAGCATATTCTAGTAATTTGGCAGAATTTTGAGAGATAATGCCTCTAGTGTTGACATAGGAGCTCTGCACTGTTTTTTCAAAGACGATGAAAAAAAACGCTTGACAGCGTTCGGGTCAGTTGTTTCCCACCTTTATAAAGCAGCCCTAATTCTTCATGTTCATCCTGCACAAACTAAAGTGTTTTCCAGGGATGCCAAAATTAGACACACTGTCATATGCAGCCTTAATATCCATGAATAGAAATTTTCTCAAGCTGCTTTAAAGAGGTCACCATTGAAGCTATTTGCTCCACCGGCCTTGTTAGACTTTACCCAAGATTTGGCTAGACTATTATATTGAATGGATCATCCTGCCTGGGAGTGAAATTCGGTTCGTCGTCCCCGTTATACATTCTTCAGAAGTATTTCTTGTGCTCAGCATATCCCATATCCTCAGTATTGACTGCAATTCCACTATGATTTTTCCACTTTCGTTTTTGCAGCCTTCAGTTCGAGGTTTAAGTACTTGTGAATTTCGTTTTACCTGCTCATAAAACATTCTAATTTCATTTTTGTTTTTGAACCTCTCAGGCTGTCTCAGCATCCCTCTTTTTCCTTCTAAGAAGCCTGTGTTCCTCTCTCCTCTTCTGCTCATAGAGCTCATGACCAGCTCTCGTCCTTCTTTGCAGCGCCGCTTTGTGAACCTGTTGTTTGGCTGCAGTTGCCTATCGCCATTCCTCATCAAACCAGGGGTTTTTTGTTGGTGCCTGTTTGAAAGCCAGCACGTTAGAAGTGGCTGCTCTGATTGCCTCTTGGCAATGTTGTCACTGGTTCTTGAAACATTGTGTTGGCGGCAGAGAACTACGAAAGAAATTATTTGGTGATCTGTTTGCGATTGTCGACTGCGATTTCTCCCAGCATCTTCCTATTTTATCTTGGATCTGGATAACCGAAGTGCTACAACGAGGTAGTGGTCTGACTCGATGTCTGGAAAGTTTGGACATCAATGATTGTGGATGCGTGTCTAGCGTGGAGATTGCTGGAGAACTCCAAGTTCCTTTGTGGATGTTGAGGTGTCGAAAATGCATAAATACGATGAGCCTGAATCCGTTATCGGAAGTGTTGTCGTGAAGGCTGTTTTATAAACATTTGTTACTATCAACATTTGTTACAGTTACGAAAAAACTGGAAACAAAACTCAAAACTAGCAGAAATTGTTTTCAACTTGAATATTTAAGATAAAAGCAATGAAAATAGCAATTTTATGTGTCATTTTAGTAAGTTGTATATAAACACAATTTTCCTACGTTATTGATTTTTTGTGTAAACCATTTTTTTAACTTGAAAATAAAATGATGAATTGTTTCGTATTGTTTTTTTTTAATACAACTCGTCAAACCGTGTCAATTTTTCCGAATAAAAGGGTAAGATCTCACTGAAATGTCAAAAAAGAACTGAAATAGTCACGTAACTTCCATCATTTCCTTCAATAAGACCAAATTCAAAACCTCATCCTGTATAAAAATGTAACTAAAAGAACCCGAAAAAACCAATCACATTATTAATATTAATGGTTTGTTTAACACGATAGGCGTATATGTATACAGCGGTACAGGGAAATCCCCCTGCCACCCCATATCTATATAGCCTATAACCTCAGGGAATTGCAATATTTATATTATTTTCATTCTCGGTACAGATCTATTTTCTCCCTTTAAAACTTTAAAACAACCATATTAGGCATAGCGTCGTCTTCACTCGTTTTCAAGTCGTTGACAAACTTGTATATTGCCCCAGGGAGTTTTTCGTTTTTCTGATGTTTCTTCATCACTTTTCTTCTTGAATTCTTCCATCTTCAACCCAAGTCCAACCCCAACCCTTTTCTGACATTGTGATGGCGATGTGCGCCTAGTTAGGGTATAGAGTGAAATGTGTCAGTTTTCGGTTGCATTCACCGAACGATTTGTCACGGTTCTGTAAAATAATAAATCGTTTTAGGCTATTTCTCTGACTTCGAGACATACATTTGATTGATCCCGGAATAGAACGTGAGCCTTTTTCTATCATTTCTTTGTGATTTTAAAATTTTTGAAAAATTGTTCTGGCGACACCAATCAAGTTGTACTCGTATATCTTCAATCGTCAAAGGGTGTTCCACTCGTAAATCCAAGTGTTGGGCTCACTGCGTTTCCCTATTTTTGTTTTGTTCTGTTTTGGACATCTGTATGTTTGGATTTGGTTATGGGTTTGGGTAATTTGTGGGTATGACTATATTGTTTATTTTTTTTTGGGTTGAGGGCCCAAAACATCAGCACAAAAGATCGTTAATTTTATTTAATTATCAAGGATATTGATTGCTTTGCTAAGTACGTGCGATAAGAAAACGTTACGATATGCGATGCTCGGGTGTCTGATGCCAGGCAGTCAGGTCGTCAGTCAGCCATCATCCTGCCTCCCGGGAGCCAGCCCACTAATTATTTATTTTTCCCGTCTGTCCGTCCGTCGATGAATAATGATGTGTTATTCAAGGGTTTTATAATCGGGCTTCAAGCCAGTTATATATTATAGACGACCAAGAGTAAGACCAAGACCAAAAGTCCATTAATTTAACTGCAATTCAACCATCAGACTCAAAGATTGATGCGGTTACGATAAGGTTAATTGGTTTTGGTGTCATGTTATATAGTTTAGATTCTTTGAAAAAAGTAGTTCATTTAGATGGCTCTCATAAATCCCAATTTTCCAAAGGTATCAAGCGCGCACGGTGGAATCTAAATCATCAGAAGTACGTGAGAAATTTTGTTGTGTATTTTCTTCTCTAAACGAATCAAAAATGTATCTAAATTAAGTGATACCCTTTATGGGTGTTCTTCGAAAATATCAAACCGTACAAAGCAAAAAAGAAGAGATTCCATTTTAGATGGATTTTATGACTTCATATGGAATATAGACTTCTTTCTGTCTAAACACAAAGTGGAGGTCATTTTTACGAACCCATTTTTCTCGCATTTATATCTTTCATCATTAAAGCACTTATTGTTGTGTATTTTCCTCTTCTTGGGATACCAGGGAGGGGGCAAATTAATTTCACAAATTTTTATATTTTTATCTTCAATCCACAAAAAGTGTAGTATATCTTCTTCATTCTTCTTGGAACATTGATGGTCTCGGGTCTATATGGTTGTAAGTTTATGGAATTTCAATAGAAAAGATATATGTTTTTAATGTACCTTTGAGTATTGTTTGAGGAATATTTGAAGACGAAAATAGGGCTTGACCACTTTTTGATGGATGGCAATTAATTTAAGGTTCTCGTCACGTATATGTCATTATTCGCTATTATATTGTTGTGTATGAGTCATAAGTGATTGTGGTCGGTGATCGGTGGTGCCCATAACGACCTGTTCTTATTCTATTTTGATTTTATTGTGTCGTTTAACAATTCTGGGTCTTTATAAAAAGAAGAAGTAATTTTGGACATTTTTGTGATAGAAAAATGGGAACATGCGGTATATTAGAAATTGATTGGATGAAGGTGGATTTATTATAGAAATGAAACAAAAGTGGAAGTGGTTGGAGGAGTGAAATTCTTATAACTTAAAAGATTTGAATTATGGTTAATTTATAGGTTGGAACGCTTTTAACCCATTTTTGTTTACAATGATAATGTATAATGATTTATGTTTTTTTAAATATAAATCAGAATCTAAAATATTATAATTGAGTGTAAATAGGGTGATCAATTATTAAAAAGATTTTAAAGTGTAAGGTTATCAACTTGCGCCAATAAAACAATATGATTTGTTGTACCAGAGATGAGACTGAATACATCCCAGCGAAATGTTCAGCCTTTTTTTTCATGTTTAGTCTTAAATTTATTGTTAAGCTGTTCTTTTATTTTCAAATTTAATTGTTAAATTGTTGTTAAGGAAACATTCTTAAGTTGCTAAAGTTGTTTTTATACAAAAAGCAGGTAAATGCTCGCAACTCAACCCTAAAGATCTAGGACTTTTAAATCTATCATCATACCATCTTAAGAACTTAGGAAAACTAGTTGTTATACATTTAATGATAAATATTGATACAAGAATTCTTTCTATGTATCAACATGCCTACTGTTGAGGAAAATCCGCGGAAACGGCGTTACACACCTAACGTACCATCGAACACTACCTCCGTCATAGACAGTTCACTATGGTAGCTTTCCTTGACATTGAAGGTACTTTTAACAACGTGGACACGTCTGCAATCACATCTGCTCTAACATCTCTGAATGTACAGGGTTCGCTTGGGAATTTAATTCATTAAATGCTGACTATAGCAGAATAATTAACTTAAAACTGGGCACTACTTCGGCAAAACTTCCTTAGCAGGGGGATACTGTAAGTTGGTGTTCAATTCCCTCTTCTTTGGAACCTGGTGGCAGGGCCGGACTTAGGGGAGAGCAGCAGGGGTGGCCCCCACAATAGACACTTCGGAAAATTTTGGTTTTAAATTCCAAATTATAAACATAAGTAAAGATCTTTTTATTTGATATGTATTTTTTTTGTTGATTTTTTACCTTTACCTACAGCCTACAGTACTAACAATAACAAAAATCGTTGATCTATATTTTTCATATAATCAGTGAAATATCGAAGCATTTAAAATTCATTACCCATCTTGAGGGAGTACACCAAGTGGTACTTGCCCGCAACCTCAGAGGTAGGGTGTTCAATTCCGTGTTCTTTAATTAAATAATTTGTCCATCGGTTCAATTCTTTGATTTCGTGCAAATTTTACACTTTTTTACAGCTAGTACAGAGCGGCACCAAATTCTGATTGAGAAATCATCAGAGAAGAAAAGCGGACAATTTTTAAGCTTGAACAAGCTCAGCGACACTCATTGGTCTTGTCGAGCTGAAGCTACGAAAGCCTTAGTCAAAGGCTATTCGGAAATCAAAGAAGCTCTAACCAGCATATCTTCCAATTAAGAGCAAAAAGACATCGTAATGAATGAAGCAAAGCACCTTTTTCAGAAGATGAGTGGTCTCGAAACCGCTTTGTTTGCAACATTTTGGAAAGATTTCTTGGAGCGTTTCAACGCTACAAACAAGAAGTTGCAAGACCCGAAAATGATTCTTGAATCAGCAATACGTGCATAGAATCATTGAAATCATTCATGGAATCCAAACGAAATGCTTTTGATAAAAACGTGGAAGCAGCCAGAAAAATATCCCATACTGATGAAAATGTACAATCACGCACCCGCACCAGAACGAGAAATGTGAGGTTAAATCCGCCTTCATCCCAGTGATTGACCAGCTATCCGTTTCTCTTACAGAAAGATTGCATGCCTATGAAGCTGTATCTTCGAGATTTGGATTCCTGAATCACATCGAGAAGATGGATGCTGAATGCTGAGGCATTGTTTAAAGTGTATCCGGATGATTTAGAGCCTAGTCTAGGTAATGAGTTGGTTTAATTTGTGTCTTTGATTGACCCATACAAAAAGGAAAAGGACTATTGAACAGATCAATCGCCGGAACTATTTTACTAACAAATTCTGGAAAATCAACATTTCAGAGCTACATTCCTAAACTTCGAAATTGCATTGAGAATGTACTTGGTTTTGATGGTAACAAATTGCACTGAAGAGCGATCATTTTCAAAAATGAAAATTATAAAAAATAGGCTTCGAACCACGATAGGACCAAACTGTCTATCGAAGCTTTCTCTCCTGAGCATTGAAAGCGATTTACTCCAAAAACTGGATTTAAACGAAAACATCAAACAATTTTTCGGCTAAAAAAGCTCGCAAGGTTCCGTTCGTTAATCCTAAAATTTAATTATATGTATTCGTGCAATGAATTATTTATTGAAAAACTCGAGTGAAAAAAAATGGTTTACTTTATTTTGAAAATAATTTGGGGCAAGGGGCCTCCGCTTCTTTATTGCCCCGAGGCCTCTGGACCTCTAAATACGGCCCGGCCTGGTGGTAAATGAAATCCTAACTGGTGTATGCGGATGAAGCTGCGATAGCTCTTACAAAATGCCTTTGAAAAACTTATACTTTGGGCTGATTTGTATGGAGTGGGTGTCAACCAACACGTTGACACAGTACCGATTTAGTCCTTTTTTCGAGTAAATACAAAATTCCATATATTAACCATCACTGTATATCAAATATATAAAATTAAAGTTCTCAGACAAAGCTTAGTATCTGGGTCTTATTTAAGACAAACAACTAAATTGAAAACGTAATATGCAAGAAAGAGTCAAAAACGCTACTGTATCTGTCTTCTCTTGCAAAAAAAGCTATTGCTAATAAATTGGGCTTACAACCCCGAACGCATTGTTTATATACATCGGTAATCAAACCAATTTTAGGTGGGGTAGGTGGAAGTGTGTACTCTGAACGACTGAAATTAAGTCTCTCATTCCGCCTTCCCAATCAATAAAGCGTAGTCCAGGTGGAACTTTTGACGATAAAAGAAGTTTGGCGTGGCTTAAGGAAAAAGTGGACTCTGACTTCACAAACTTAGAGACCATAACTATCAGTCATCTCCAATAGATATGGTACAAAAGTTTCCTATTCACCTTTGCTGAGTGCCGGGCCATAGAGGCATTCTAGGAATTTGTAAGGCGGATGAACTTGAAAGCAATGATACAATACCCAACCGTTAATGCAAGACGATATGAAGAACTGAAACAACAATTGGATCAAAATCACCACATCTGGTCAGGAAAAACAACTGGCCTGCACTAGATTTAAAGCGTTCAAGAGGCCTCTATCGCTATAAGCAGATCGCTTTTAAGCTTGAAAATCGGTGTCAAAACCGGCCATTGCCTAATGGAACAGCATGCCACGCTGTTAGGTGTATTTTCAAATGACTTTTGCAGAAGCTGTATGGATGAGGAAGAATAGAAAACTGTTCTTCACCTACTCTGTAGGTGCTCTGTTCTAGCTCAAAAACGCGACCTAAATGATCTGAATCATATTAACATAATCAGCTTAGAAGAAATCCTTGAGATTTATGTGGTATCACAATGGGCCATGCCCTACTTCATCACGGACAGCCACTTTAACCTAAACTAACCAAAAAAATGTTGTTTTTTTTTCAAAATTTTTTGTTAATCGGTTAACTCATAAAATTAAGTGTTTGAATTTTTTAGTAATAGAAATTAATGAATAATATTGCAAGAACTTTAGTATTCGACAAAAATGTTTTTTGTACAAACGTTGCAACAAATCTGATCCTGAAGGTTAGCCATGACTGAATTTAGATATTTTAAAATTTATTTGGCCTTCAACCATATAAGAACAAAATAGGTATTGCAAAAAATTAAATCTTAAGCGGGCCAATATAAATATACACATTATTGGCTTAACAGATATTATCATTTTCAGATGAGAATAATCCCTATGAGACTCTTAATGCTAGAATACATCCCGGAAAAACTAAATGTTAGGTGCGGTCTCCATGCTAAAGGCATTATGGGCCCGTTTGTCTTTAAATTTGAGAACCGTAAATGGTGAATGCTTCATGCAAATGATTCGTGATTTTTATTCTTACTGTAATTGTAAATCATTTTATGAAGAAATGGTTCCAACAAGATGGTGAATCATTTTAAGGAAAGCAGAACTGTGAGTTGGGCACTTCTTTCGCGTGATTTTAGAAACTTAAATACACTATTGGTATTTATAAAATTCCAAAGTCAAAAGATAATATGCAAAAAACGGTTTGTAAGTAATAAAAACCATGAAAATGTGTTTTATTTGAAAATAGAGTAATATATCTCTAAAACACCTAAATTTATAAATAAGATTCGCAGACATTATTTTTGTGGGGACCATATTTGTGCCCAGCCTTAAATAAATTCCATAAATTCGTACACAAATCTGTTATAAAACAAGATACACATGTTAAAGTAAGCTGAGAGGTATCTACCTATTTAATAACCGTTACTTACTTATACCCTACCCAACTCGGTTTACTTTAAGCAAACACCATCTTCAAGATTCCACTCAGTCAATTGTTTAAAATCCTCTCAAATCTGGGACAACATTGTGCAACGAAACGACTCTAATGCATTTCAAGACCTAGGACAACATTTTCCTTATTGCGCTCATTGGGATGGATTCATTTATGTGGAGTTACGCATAACGTCATATTTCTTCTTCCACACATAAAAAAAATCCTCCCTTTAGCATTAATTTCAGTTAAAAAAAAGAATACGAACAAAAAAGAAACCATCTTATGCGGATCTATTGTCCCGTGTTCTCAAGTCTTATACTATACCTCTACCGCTACTAGCACCGAGCGGCTTGCTCTTACCCTTCACGCCATCCGCCTTGCAATTATTATTTTGCATGTGCTAAGATGTAAGCGCGAATAAATGCCTAAGGGTATTTTCGCGCATATGAAATATTTCTATGGCAATATGTGTGCGGGGATGTGCATTTTACATCCCTTAGTTTCGTTTTTTTTGTTTTTAATTCAAACTTTTGAGTTAAGGAACGGGACGCGATTGCAAAATGACTTTGAAAAACATTCTATGCAGTGCACATTATTAGGATTGGGGTAGTAGGATAAGGTAGGAGGGTAGAGGTATATCCTCTTCGTTTGGTTCGTCGTCATCGTCATCATCGCATCGGTCGGATGCACAGTTTGAGGTATTGCAGATACGAAACAGTTTTTCCGGTTCAATGACCGATCTATGTAAATGATGATGGGCATTATAAATATACACAACCAAAACCTCACCCTTCCACAAAATATCTTTATCTTTTCTAAATGCAACAGGAAAAACTACGTCGTTGTAATATTAATGCTGGACGACTTATTATAAAAAGACGGTGGAATGCGTTGGGGTTTAATGTGCGATTGCGATGCAATATGCGGCAGAGGGAACACGGTTGCCACATCACACCATTATTTTTTGTATCTAAAATTAGAAATAAAAATTTCCAAAATACATAGTAAGGAGATTGTTTTTTAAGGACCTTATAATTATTTGCTATCTCATCAAGTTTTTCTATTTTCTTACTTTCGATTGTAGCAAAATGCAAATCGCATGGGAAAAACAAAAAATAGGAAACGATTCAGAAATAAACCTGAACGTCTTATAAGCGTTAGGTCTCCCATGTACAAAATTGAACAAATTGATAATGAAGTTGAACAATACATTGCAGATGTAGGACAAATAGTGGAAGAAAGTTTTCCAGACTCAAGGTAAACAGAAATATTTTATTGAAATAAACGAGTTGATTTAGAAAAAAATAAGAGCGCGAAAGGAAATGGAACGATATGAGATTTTAAGATGATATACGGCAGTCTGTAATCGTCTAAACAACGAACTAAAAGAAAAGAGTCTGTAAGTTTAAGAATTCTTCACTTCTACTAAATACCCTTTATATAAAGGACCAAAGCGTCTAAAAAGACCGCAGAGACAAAACTATCCAGTTAAGTTTCAAGATGGTAAATGGACCGAAAACCCGACACAAAATGCTTTTTTGCTGAACAAATCCATTTCCAACAAATACGGCTACAGATTTCTTAAAGTTTGTTGATAGGAACGATGAAAATTAAATTATTTTTGTAACGCTCAAAGATGTAAGAAATGTCAACATAAGTTTTTTTTAATAATAAATTACCAGAGCACGATATTATTACTGGTCAGGTATTAAAAGAAATGCCATCAATTATAGACTTCGAAAAATATGAACTAGATTATTGGAAAATTGTAGGAGTCAATGTTATACCTAAACAAGTTAAACCACCAAGAGAGAAGTAACATCATACAGATTAAGTTAACTTATACCAATTATGTCAAACGTTTGGAACTTGGGGCAAACTGCTTAGAGATCTTCCCAGATCTACAAAATATTGAAATCATAATTTACGAACTGACTCTTTTGAGTACAAAACGACCAAAACTACTTGGGACCAAAGAAAATAGTGGCAAGAAATTGTCCTAGGACCAAACTTGGATTATTCACTTTCATGACCAAGTTTTCTAATCATACTGAAATATTGGTAAAAGTTCGATTCGTTGTAGGGGCTACACAAAAATTACAAAATACTTACTTACTTAAGGTGGCGCTACAGTCCTGGGAGGACCTGGGCCTCCACCAACATGCGTCTCCAGCCAGCTAGGTCTCTAGCTAGTTGTCTCCAGTAAAATTTTTCTCTCGAAGCATCCTAAGACGCTCTCATCTTTCTCAGCGCCATAAATGAGAAACGGGATGATGAGTGTCTTATAGATGGTGATTTTAGATGCTCGAAAGAGGACTTTACTTTAAAATTGCCTTCCGTCGCAATGCTCAAAGACGCTCCATTGACATCACGCTTTAATCTTCCAATTATGTCAATATCATCTGCGTATCCGAGTAATTGGATGGACCTTTGAAAGATTGTGCCTCTAGTTTGACGGTTGAGTTTTGCACAATTCTTTCCAAAAGATGTTGAAGAAGACGCATGACAGTGCATCGCCTTGTCTCAAACCTTTTTCGACATCAAATGCATCGGTAAGATCTTTTCCGACCTTGATAGAGCAGCGTTATTCTGCACAAACTGAAAAGTTTGACAGGGATGCCAAAACTAGACATTGCTCGATAGAGCTCTTCCCTATAGATACTGTCATACGCGGCTTTAAAATCGATAAGGTGATGGTGGGTATCGATTTGAAGTTCCTGGGTTTTTCCAAGATCTGCCGTAGTGTGAATATTTGGTTGATAGTGGACATTCCTGGTCTGAAGCCACACTGATAAGTACCAATCAGTTTGTTAACGAATGGCTTCAGACGTTCACATAATACGGCAGAGAGGATCTTATATGCAGTGGTAAGGAGACTGATGCATCTGTAGTTGGAGCAATTTAGAGGATCTCTTTTCTTACATATATACTATGCTTAGATCTACTCATCGGGCATGCTTTCTTCCGACCATATTTTTTAGATGAGTTGTGCATGCTCCCTACCAAGTTTAGATATAGCTATCTTCACTTCGTCAAGGTCGGGTAGGCGGAATTGTTGATCTGCGTCGCCGAGGTTGAGTGGTTCTATCTCCCTTACAGCGGAATTCAGTTCGTCATCGCCGTTATATATTTTGCAGAAGTGATTTTTCCAGGTTCAAAAAAAAAATTACAAAATGCTAACCGCAGCATTAAGTGTTTGGACGCAAAAATTACGTGTCAATCCATATAAAGCAAAATAGACTTATAGATATGGTTTTTCAATTGGTGCGGGTATATTTTGGCACCCTGTGGCTGCTATTTTGTTTTGGTGACATATGCCAAATCTTTTGTTTATTATTCGGGTGTCTATGCCATGGCAAGTTACACGATCGATTGAGTGTTCGTTAACGCAAACGTGGCACCCATTGCACCCATTTTATGGTAGATGCTGTGGCCCTGCACTGTCGACTCTTCAACGTTTGGTGACCAAATTTGAAACGACCGGTTCAGTAAACAATCAGCCAATATCCGTACGTTAAAGAAACGCAAGATCGGCAGAGAACATCTCCGAGGTCCGTGAAAGTGACAGCCTTTTCCTCGCCGTGCACAAGAACTCAGCCTTTCGCAGGCTTCAACTTGGCGAATTTTGCGTTAACACCTACACTCGTACAATATTCAACTGACCTAGGAGCTTAAATGCTCCATGACTATAGACAACACCGTTTGTTCGCTGGCTGGGCATCGAATTGTTTTAAAGAGAGCTCCAATTTTGGCCGAAATGCAATTCGACTAGACTTTTTCCTGTGGGGTTTCTTGAAGTCGCAGGTCTATGCAAATAAACCACAATCGACCAATGCCCTAAAGGTGAACATAACACAGGCCACAGCTCAAATTCAGCCTCAAATTCTGCGAAAGAGTCATTGAAAATTGGACCACTAGGATCCATACTACCGTAAGAAGCCGAGGCGGGCATTTGAGTGATGGCATATTCCACACTTAATGACATATCATATAATATAATCAACGACTTAAAAGTCATATACCAACTCCTAAATGGAGACCGTCATAAATGTACGAAGCAATGTTTGGAGATTAAGAAAAACCAAGCTGATCGACTAAAAGCTATAGGAAAGTATTACAACTGTAAGCTTTCCTTCAAGTGAATTAAGTTTTAAATTATATAATTGTATCGTGATGCCAGTATATTTTTGGAAAAATCCAATAAACAGTTTTTTATTAATCAAACAAACTGAAAAAATTATTTGTCGCTAAAATAATTCACGAAGAAACAATGATTTTATCTCCTAAGTAATTTTGTGCAATGAAGAAAAAAGTTTCGTGACATCTAGTAAAGTTTTGAGAGAAGTAGAATTTTAGGTTTTTTATATAAAAAATTAAAACAATACTAAAAGTTAGTAAAAATTGATTTACGGCTCAAATATCTTTTCAAAAATTAAAAATATTTGCTTCAAACTAATTTTATCTCACAGAAAATATTGTTTATTTCTCAATTATCGAGAACAATAGAAGATATCGACTTCAAATTAATTTAATTCATCCAATGTGTATTTGTTTATATAAAAATAGAAACTTTTAAGAAATGCTACTTAAATTGGTAAAAATTGCTTTTCGACAAAAATAGATTTTGAAATCAAACTATTTCATAATATGCAAAACATTGTTGGTAATTTTTAATAAAACGTGAAAACCTACAAACTTTTAAGAAGGACAAAACGACAGACGGGATGTGAATTTTTCAGTGTGGGTCGCATCCCAGCCTCTGTTTTGAATTTTAAAAAAGGACATTTCAAAAACATAACATTTTAACAATTTCAATGAGTTTTTTTAGAATGACGCAATTGTTACTTTTGAAATGTCAAAATATGACAGACAAGACCTTGGAACACAAAAAGGGACACTTAGTGTCCTCAAACACTACCAAATGTAAAAAAATGGCAATGTAATCAAAGCAAGGAACCAACAAAATTTATTCATAAATGACCAAATTGGCAACCGTGACCGGCAATATGTGGGGGGCTTTTGTTTAAAGAAAAAAAAAACTGAGAAAGGATATTAGAAGGCTCTCATACCTTCCTTTTGTGCAGTGTATAGTTAGTTTATTAATGCATTTCCTTGGCAGATTACAAGAACATCATCTCCCGTTGTTTTATAATATCTTCGTGCATATCGTGTAAAGGGGATTTTCAATTAAGTTTATTTGCAGAAAGGGTTAGATGATTATTATTTATAGAAAAAGAAAGAACATACAAACAAAAATATGTGTGCTACTCAACTATTTGTTTGCGGAAATAATTATGAGTTATGTCTTATGTAAATATGTAGGCAGGTTTTGTTAAGAATATTACCAACTTCAGATTTTTATTATTTATGTAGAATGAGGTGTTTCGAGAAAAGACACTCCTTTATTCTTCCTATATAGAAAATCCTTATTGAAACAAGGGTATGAGGATGTAGATATACCTCAAGCAAATAAAAAAAGTGTAGGTTTGTATTCTTAAGTAAGCTGATGATGATGAATGTAAAAGTCTTTCAACTCTTATAAGCCATTACAAATAAATAACCTCATTCAATAGAAGGTAAGTCTATACCTACCTGTATAAAGATCTATTGAAATGTACCTTTTTTATATTTTATTTAAAAATATCTAACAAAACACAATCCTATAGGAAGTATGTGAAGGTATATAGGTAAGTAACCTTTATAGCTATTTTGACAGCATACCTATGTATATACTTGGTTATAAAAAGCTTAGAACCATATTCAAAAACAAAATGGTTTGAATTTTTAATAAAGAAAAGCCAAGAACAATATTCTTGGCAACAGAATAAATATTATAGCTAAGACTTTAAGAAAATTACCTTACAATTTTCTCCAAGGAAGTATTTCTATACCTACGTAACAAATACCTTCGCGGACTTAAACCAAAGTAACAGGATACAGGAAGCAAACGAATGCATGTGTAAGGCCGTAATTTATAATAATTGCTCACACAGGACTTAAGTTTGTTCCTGCCTTTCATTAAATAAAGTTGAGAACAAGCTTTAGTTTTCTTCTCAACGTTACTTCAATGTTTCAAAGTTAAAAATAAACATTCTTAAAAAAATAAATTGCTTCATACCTCTAATCCTTACGAACTTGAAATGTAACAATGACGATTATTATGTTGCAATTTGAATAGTATCATGAGTTGCAACAGACTTTCTAAACAAAACAAGCAAATACTATTTTAAATCAAAGTTAAACATTTTATTTGTATAGCTTTAAATACTTTATGATCCTTGAATGCATAATAATTGAATGCTAAGTTAAATTGTATCTATACAAAATTTATGCTTAAGTTACTAAAGGAACTTTTCAATTAAGTAAGATTGCACCAAAACCGTTCAGAAATAATGAAAATACTTTTAAAAAACTTCAAGTGATGGCGCAACGTTAGGATGGTGGTTATGTTTTTTTCAAAACGATTTTAACTTTTTTCTCCTTTAAGACTTATTTCAAAAACATCATTCGAAAACTTAATTTTAAATTATCTACATATATTTATTTGTTTAAAAACTCTAGTTCAACATTCGAAGATGAGAGATGTGAAACTGGAAACGAATGTATTGAGGTAAGAGTACTATCGTTAGCGAATCAATGTTTTAGACTAGAAGTTGCAGTAGCATTACTAAAAATGAGAAAGAATGTTGGAGATAGAACGGAGCCCTAGGGCACACCAGAATTTATTTTGTGGTTTTCAGACTTGAATCTGTTTAATGCTACTACTATAAAATGCTTTTGAAATATAAAGTGTAACAATCTTACCTTCTTCAAAATGATGTTAAGTATGTTATTTGACTTCTTAAACATTAATTCAGCTAATCTTAAATAGAAACATGTTGCTTGGATCACTTCTGTTCTCAACTAGTACCAATTACAGTTTTTACGCTAATGAATTGTTCATCGTGACAGTTGTATTTTCCTTAGGTATGACTTTATTGCTAAAGGGGTAGCTCTTTGAGGGCAGCCTTGGTTTTTGGCTTATTCCTATAGAACTGGGACTTAGGAAAGTCCCATAAGAAAAAATCTAAGGGAGTCGAATCACACGATCTTTAATGGCGCAGCGAATCTCCGGTAGACAAGTTTTCTGCCGAGTATCAGTTAGGAATTCGAGAAGGCTATAAATAGAGCTGATAACAACAATACAATACTCTCACCTCCACGTGGTGAACATCGGGTGCCTAGTACCTCAACTGGAGATTGGGTTCCAACCCCAGTGGAAAGTTGTTGGGGGCAGCAAACGAGAGAGGTGGGGAGAGGTGTTTCCACTAAGGCACCTCTCCTTATCCAGACGGCAGCGGAGGAATTCCCGAGATGGAATCAACGGTGGCGTCTACAGTTCCAGTAAGGTTGAACTACTTAGTGAACACCTTATAGGGCTTCTTCGACTTATTCGGAGCCCAGGCCTGTAAGGAGCAGTTTTATCCGGCTCCCCATCCTTGGAGTTATACTTAGGATCTGGCCCTCCAGGTTGGAGGTTGTGCGTCGGGGTGACTTCCTGGCCACGTAAAAGCTTTCAAAGTTGCGAAGCACCAACAAGCCTCGGATACGGACGGATTTACTGTTGACAACCAACGCAAACGAATAAAGGACAACGAACTTCGGATATGCACGTGGAATGTTAGGTCCCTTAACAGACCACGTGCGGCCGAAGAATTAGCGGAGGCCGTAGAAACGATATAAAGCAGATATCACCGCCATCCAGGAAATACGATGGGATGGGCCGGGCAAAAAGAGGATGAAAAACTGCGATATTTACTATGGTGACTGCTACCACGAAAACCAACAGCGCTTATTTGGATGCGGATTCGTCATTGGAGCCAGACTTAGGCAAGAAGTCTTGAGCTATAGGTGCATCAATGAGCGCCTCATGACCATACGCATCAAGGCTAAATTCGGCAACATTAGCCTGATATGCGCGCACTCCCCCACAGAAGAGAAAGACGACAACACCAAAGATATGTTCTTCGAGCTCTTAGACAAAACATATGAGCAGTGCCCTAACTGCGATATTAAAATAGTCCTGGGCGATTTTAATGCCAAGCTAGGAAGGGAAGACATCTTTGGTGGAATAATCGGGAAAAACAGCCTGCACGACAACACTTCCGATAATGGATTCAGACTCATAGATTTTGCTGCGGGGCGAAACGTCATGGTAGCCAGTACGCGTTTTCCACACCTCAACATCCACAAAGGAACTTGGACTTCTCCAGATCAATCTACCGTCAACCAGATTGACCATATTGCGATCGACGCCAGACACGCTTCCAGCATTATGGATGTACGAACTTTCCGAGGAGCTAACATCGACTCGGACCACTACCTCGTTGTAGCCAGGGTAGCACTTCGGATTTCCAGACCCAAGGCAAAACAGGGAGGTGCTGGGAGAAGATACAACGTCGAACGGCTACAATCGCCAGAGATCGCCAAATCCTTTTCCGACCGTGTGACAAGTAACCTCTCTCGAAGTTCTCTGCCGCCAACACAATGTATCGAAAACCAGTGGCAACATTGCCAAGATGCAATCAGAGAAGCCGCCTCTGATGTGCTGGGTTTCAAACAGCCACAAACAAGGAACCCCTGGTTTGATGAGGAATGTCGGCAGGCAAATGCAGCCAAACAACAGGCACGCAAAGCGGCGCTGCATAAAAGGACGAGAGCTGCTCGTGAGCTCTATGAGCAGAAGAGGCGAGAGGAACGCCGACTTTTCATGATCAGCGGCATGAGAAGCGAGCGGTCGAAGATGTTGAGAGGTATAAAAGCAGGAATGAGGTTCGAAAGTTTTATGAACAGGTGAAACGAAATTCACAGGTACATAAACCTAGAACAGAAGGCTGCAAAGACGAAAGTGAAAACATCATAGTGGAACCGCAGTCAATGCTGAGGATATGGAAGGACCACTTCTGCAGACTGTATAACGGCGACGAAGAACTGAATCCCGCTGTCAGGCAGGATGACCCATTCGATATAGACGACGAAAGCCAACAATCCCGTCCTCCCGACTTAGACGAAGTAATTATTGCCATATCTAAGTTGAAGTCTAATAAAGCCGCTGGAGCAGATGGCTTGAATGCCGAGCTCTTTAAAGCAGCTGGAGATAAGTTGGTTAGGAGCATGCACCAACTTATCTGTAAGATATGGTCGGAAGAAAACATGCCCGATGAATGGAACCTCAGTATTGTTTGCCCGATCCTGAAAAAAGGAGACCCTCTAAACTGCACCAACTATAGAGGAATAAGTCTACTTAACATCGCCTATAAAATCTTCTCTGCCGTAATATGTGAACGTCTAAAGCCCATCGTCAACAACCTGATAGGTCCTTATCAGTGTGGTTTTAGACCAGGAAAGTCCACAGTTGATCAAATATTCACATTACGGCAGATCCTGGAAAAAACTCAAGAGCACCAAATCGACACCCACCATCTTTTCATCGATTTCAAGGCCGCATATGACAGCATCTACAGGGACGAGCTGTATAGAGCCATGTCTAGTTTTGGCATCCCTGCCAAACTCGTCCGTTTGTGCAGGATGACCATGGAGAATTCACGCTGCTCCATAAAGGTTGGAAACAACTTAACAGAACCTTTTGATGTCAAAAAAGGTTTTAGACAAGGTGATGCGCTGTCATGCGATTTTTTTAACATCGTGCTTGAAAGAATAGTGCAGAGCTCACACGTCAACACTAGAGGCACTATCTTTCAAAAGTCTGTCCAATTACTGGCATATGCTGATGACATTGACATAATCGGAAGAACTCAGCGTGATGTCAATGGGGCTTTTGTGAGTATTGAGGCAGAGGCGGCAAAAATGGGTTTAACGGTTAATGAGGGCAAAACAAAGTACATGCTGTCGTCTAGAAAGGACATACAACACCGACGATTTGGTCAAAACGTCACAATCGACAGACGTACCTTTGAGGTAGTCAAGGACTTCGTCTACCTAGGCTCCGCTGTAAACGCTGAAAACAACACCAGCGCTGAGATCAAACGCAGAATAACACTTGCTAACCGCTGTTTCTTTGGACTAAGAAAGCAATTGAGTAGTAATGTCCTCTCTCGAGTGTTGTTATATAAGACCCTTATCATCCCCGTCCTGCTATACGGTGCAGAAGCATGGACCATGACAAAAGCGGATGAAAGCACCTTGGGTCGCTTCGAGAGAAAAGTTCTTCGAGTGATCTACGGTCCCGTATGCATTGAAGGGGAGTGGAGGAGAAGATGGAACGACGAACTGTACGGGCTGTACAGCGACGTAGACTTAGCAAGAAGAGTAAAAGTCCAACGACTAAGATGGCTGGGTCACATAGAGCGCATGGAAACCAATGCTCCGGCCCGGAAAGTCTTCGAATCCGCACCCACAACAGGACAGCGCAGTAGAGGAAGACCGCGGATCAGGTGGCGCGCACAAGTGGAAGGTGACCTCACCCAACTTGGAGCGCGAAACTGGAGACATCTAGCTAGGGACCGAGCTAGATGGAGAAGTTTGTTGGGTGAGGCCCTAGTTCACACAGGACTGTAGCGCCACCTTAAGTAAGTAAGTAA